>NC_090272.1:10027500-10652500 GCF_040414725.1 Anabrus simplex | reverse complement strand
ACCGAGGAGCGCAGATAGTAGAACTTTTGAATGTTGGGCAGCGACTCATTCGAGTAACCAAGGAGTCAGACATTCCTCCCCATTACCAAGAAAACGGGGAAGTTGAATTTTAGGTAAAGAAACTTCAGAGGAAATATCACAAGTTTTCAACAATCCTGAATTGAGGGTAGAGTTCGAAAGTTCTTCCTGTTTCAAAGATTGAGTAACCCGTCGAATGATTCGTCCTTCAAAGTAAAAATTGTCGACTTCCTCCCTGTCCACTGACTGCTCAGGGGACTGGATTTCCAAGTTAGTTTGGGCTTCATCATAAAGACTATAAGCCACTTCGTAATTTTTTAGTATTTGAACAAGATTATCTATGTTACTAGTTTCGTCTTCCCATCTGGAAACGAACTTGTGAAACAGGCTAAGTTGACCTTTGTAGGCAGCGCGAGCTCGTATCAACTTGCCCCCGGACGACATACTGGCGTCCGGAATAACTGAGGCAGCTGCAGTCTGCATCAGGAACTGACGGAATGAAATTACAAGATAATCTGCTGTTCCCAATTTCGGCACCATTGAGAAAACTTAGGAATAGGTATTCGGAAGTTTTACGGGGTGAAAGAGATAAGAAAGCAGGTTATGGGAAACAGCAGTTACACATTTTATTAGAGTTAATATTGAAAATATAACTACAAATAATTAAACTGAGTTAAATGAATAACAGACAAATTTAGTGAATGTGTGTATGAAGCTAAATAGCCACCGGCAATGCGCGATAAATATAAGATGCTAAAAGACTATCATCCTATGACGACAGAAAATTTCAGAATACCTGAAGTAATTAAGTATATTAATTTTGAAGGCTTGTTGAAACCAGACCAAACATTAAATTTGAATAAAATTAACAAATATAGAAATATTGAAATTAATCAAAAAAGGTTACCATAAGTTAAATTTAGGAAGGTTTCAATGACTAACATTACAAAGAAATCATGAAATAGATTACAAAATCTTGAGGTGAATCTCGTAGCACTTTTTCTCCTCCAGCGAGATAAAAGTTCAAAGAAAGTTTCAAACAACTTTCGGCCGGAAATTTCATTGCAGTTGACAATTATCACAGACGAACCACCCTTTTCGACGACGACTTTACTTGGTTGCTGTTTCTTCTGATCATTGGATGTAACATTTTAATAACATATCATTTTAATTTTTATTATAGTGTTATGGTACTATTTCTCCTACACGAAGACGTGTTTATATACAATACACCATTGGTACGACGGGACCTTCGATATTTAATTCGTATCCATTCAATTTATTGATTATTCTCCTACTGTATACGCTAATTAGGAAAAGGGAAAGGAGGGAGAATAGTAATAATAATAAGAAAATTTGAACAGAACTGAAGTCCTGAGTCCGATAGGATATTACTGAACTTTCAGGATTTTTTAAATTACATCTCACAATCCGTACATATTGCATGTTGCGAAAATGCATCACTGGACACATAGAGCTGCTATTATGTTCTTGTAATTCTAGTAGATTAGTCATTAATAATTCAACATATTTCGATATAAACTTATTTTATTACCACTAACATGCGGTGTTTGACATCAAAGAGCAAAGAAGATCGCCACGCAACTGATTTATTACAAAGATACAAAAGTTGAAAACTAGAAAAGCGGCTGGAATTGATAAGATTTCTGGGGACAATGGATTGGGATACAGTACCATATCTGAAGTACTTATTTGATTGTTGTTTGGTTGGAGGAGCTATACCGAATGAATGGAGAGTTTCTTTAGTAGGCCCTGTGTATAAAGGCAAGGGTGATAGACATAAAGTTGAGAATTACAGGCCAGTAAGTTTGACATGCGTTGCATGCAAGGTTTGGGAAGGCTTTCTTTCTGATTACATTGGACAAGTTTGCGAAATTAATAACTGGTTCGATAGAATGTAATTCTGTTTTAGGAAAGGTTATTCCACTGAAGCTCAACTTGTAGGATTCCAACAAGTTATAGCAGATATTTTGTATTCTGGAGGTCAAATGGACTGTATCGCGATTGACCTGTCTAAAGCATTTGATAGGGTGGATCAAGGGAGACTACTGGCAAAAATGAGTGCATTTGGACAAAAGAGTGACTGAATGGGTTGCTATATTTCTAGAAAATAGATCTCAGAGAATTAGAGTAGGCGAAGCTTTATCTGACCCTGTAATAATTAAGAGGAGAATTCCTCAAGGCAGTATTATTGGACCTTTATGTTTTCTTATAGATATAAATGATATGAGTAAATGAGTGGAATCAGAGGTAAGGCTTTTTGCGGATGATGTTATTCTCTATAGCAGGGGTGGCCACTAACCTTAATTTTGGGTGCCGCAAATTTAGGAGCAAGTTTAGGAGACAAAATTGGGAGCATGTTTAGAAAGTGGTTTATAAAATGAAGACACATTTTTTATTTTATAATCAACTAGCTGATGTACCCGTGCTTCGCTACGGAATTCTGCATTGCATACGGAATTCTAGTGTACGCGTTGTGAGCAAGATTGTATTAAATTGCATAGCTCTTAACGTTACCCTACAAACGCGACGGAGAAATCACCAGACATCTTTTCTCATATGAAGACTGAGTTAGGGAATTTTCATTGTAATGGTAGACCAGCTTGCCTACCATCAGTCCCAATCAGGTTGGGGAGTTTTCATTATAATTGTAGACACTCACTCTCCACCTGCCTTTTTACATCCTCAGAAAGACTGTCTTAGTGGTTTTCCCAACTGAAATGAACATACATTACAATGACGTAAGTAGGAATGGCGCGACTAAAAGCAATGCTTTCATATGAAATATTCAATCAAATAAAACACCACATATTTTCTCACTTTTAACGAACAGGACTACACTGCCGATCTAACAGTCCACAGTTCCAGGGCTGGAATGACCAAGCCGCAGACAGCCGTGATTCGTGAACACTCTTCGCCTCTCCTTCGGCGGGGAGTGGGTCGAATAGTGGAGACTCCCAGGGCAAATCTATGCCCTTCTACTAATCTGTTTCCTAGGAGTACCCGATGAGTCGGAAAATATCAATTCAATACACTGGCGGTGGAAAAATCTATCTGACTTGGAGGCAAGTTTTTCCTCCAAGCCAGAGGAGAAACCCCCTCTTCACTGACAATTTGGAATAAAATGAATGTAGAACTTAATAAAAGTGAAGAGAAAGAAGCTTTTCTTAAGAAACGGATCTTTTTACGGTTGAATTTTGAGTTATTAAGTGAATTGTGATGCTATAATTTGGAATAGGTCTAAATTGTTATTCTATACCAGCTCATACTACTACTACTACTACTACTACTACTACTACTACTACTACTACTACTAAGTCAGCCTCTGACTTAAGTATGCACACTGCTCATTCAAAACAGCGCGTCAGAGTAGGGATCGAATAACTGGAATACCGTACTATGAAGAAACAGTGTGTTACGTACCAGCCGTATCAGAAAATGTATGAACCAGAGGAATGATGTGCTAAAGAAGTTTTATAACTCCCCGGCTATTTCCCGCCAATATTCAGTCAGGCTGTTACACTCGGTACGCAGCAGTAATCCCATCTATCGGAGTTGAGAGGCAGCATAAGAGATAAATAACATTACAACAAACAGTGGTCAATGTAATAATATTATTGATCAATGTTATGCTCCTTCGATATTGTAGGTCTTCACATTTAGTTTTCTTCGGACTCTGAAAAACCACTCATCATAGTCGGTACAGTAAAACTGAATAAAACATAAATGACCGGAAATTGTATTCTCTGTAACGTTTGTTATCTAGCACTTTTCGATAGGACCAAAATCATAGGTATTTTAAAATTAAAATTTAGGCACCTTCCCCTAAACTACAATTTCATTCAGGGTGAATAAAATTGTTTATAGCTTACACTGTAGTTTCTTATTCCCCGACTCTATATGCTGATTTTCATTAAATTCTGTCAACCCATTTTCACGTGGCTAGGCTTCGTTATGGACGTAGCAACAAAAATACAAATTCATGAATATCTGTGTTATCATAGCCGATACGGTAAAAATTTATAAGACATAAATGGTCAGAAATTTAATTCTATAAAAATTTGGTTATGTTGTATTTATCGATACGATCACTAATAATATAAATATTCGAGACTTAAATCTTAGGCCTTCCCCTAAACTACCATTTCATTCAGTGTTAATAAAATAATGTATAACCTAGATTATAGTGGCTCATTCTCCGACTTTGTATACCGGTTTTCAATGAGGTAGGATCGCTAATGACGTAAATATTTAAGAATTACATTTTAGACCTTCTTCTAAACTACCATTTCACTCAGCGTAAATACAATTATTCATAGCCTAGATTGTAGAGACTTATTTTCTGACTTTTTATACCAATTTTCATCAAGATAGGACTACTAATAACGTAAACATTTGAAAATTAAATGTTAGGCCTTCCCTAAACTACCATTTCTATGAGCGTGAATAAAATTATTTATGGCTTAGATTGTAGCGGTTTATTCCCTGACTTTACATACCGATTTTCATTAAATTTTCTTTAGCCGTTTTCTAGTGATGCGTTTACAGACAGACAGACAGACAGACAGACAGACAGACAGACAGACAGACAGACAGACAGACAGACAGACAGACAGACAGACAGACAGACAGACAGACAGACAGACAGACAGACAGACAGACAGACAGACAGACAGACAGACAGACAGACAGACAGACAGACAGACAGACAGACAGACAGACAGACAGACAGACAGACAGACAGACAGACAGACAGACATTACGAAAAAGTAAAAATGGCATTTCCTGGTTACTGTGGACATGACCGATACAGAAATACCATTCTTTTCAAATTCTGAGCAATGTACAGACAAAACTCTTATTTTATATATAGATGAAGAACCTTTATTTTCTATACTTCACAGATATTATTGTTCAGGTACACATCAAAGAATGATATTTTACTTTCGAGAAGTGCTTTTTCAAGTGTTCATTTTTGCTGTTAGTTTTTTGAAACATGGATAATAATTGGTAAGCGCAGTTCGCACAAGTTCACTTAAATGTTCATCAGGTAGTTCAGATCGATATTTAGATTGAATGAATTTAAGCGCTGAGTACAGTGATTCACACACTTATGTAGTCCCAAAGATTGAGATAAGTCTCTTAGCACACTCTTTTGTTAGTGGGTATTTTTTCTTCTGGAGCATTCTTCTAAAAATTCTATGGTAGAAACGCCACTTCGTTTGAGTCCTTTTACTCCTTCGTCCTTTTGCAGTTCTAGTAGCTCCAACTCCACAGCTGCTATATCCTTTGTTATTGGTGATGAAACAGGACAGCCATCGCCCGCAATATCAACAGCAAAATCATTTTCCAGCAAATGAAAAATGTTGTTAGTTGCTTTACGTCGCACCGACTCAGATGGGTCTTATGGCGACGATGGGGCAGGAAAATCGTAGGAATGTGAAGGAAGCGGCCGTGGCCTTAATTAAGGTACAACCCTGGTGTGAAAATGGGAAAACACGGTAAACCATTTTTAGGGCTGCCGACAGTGGGTTTCGAACCCACTATCTCCCGGATGCGAGCTCAGAGCTGCGCGCTCCTAACCGCACGGCCAACTCGACCGGTGGAATGAAAATGAAGGTTTAAGTTATCTCAAATCATTAAATAACGTTAAAGCGCACATCGCTGCTACTGACTGCCGCCGGCCGCGAGATGCTGTTAGTTTCCATTAATTATATAGGCCTACATTGATTTTACTCTACGCTTGCCGCACGAGACTGACTCGGCTCGCGAGCGCCGTTGTGCCCAACCCTGCTCTATAAAGTAATAAATAAGTTACAAGATTGTGAGCAACTGCAAATGACCTCTATAATGTTGTGAGATGGACAGCAGCAATGGTATGTTGATAAACGGTGTTAAAAGTCAGGTTGTGAGTTTCACAAATGGGAAAAGTCCTCTGAGTATTGATTACTGCGTTGATGGGGTGAAAGTTCCTTTTGGGGATCGTTGTAAGTATCCAGGTGTGAATATAAGGAAATGGGGGTAATCACATAAATGGGATTGTAAATAAAGGATACAGATCTCTGCACATGGTTATGAGGGTGTTTAGGGGTTGTAGTAAGGATGTAAAGGAGAGGGCTTATACGTTTCTGGTAAGACCCCAGCTGGAGTATGGTTCCAGTGTATGGGACCCTCACCAGGATTACTTGATTCAAGAACTGGAAAAAATCCAAAGAAACGCAGCTCGATTTGTTCTGGGTGATTTCCGACAAAAGAGCAGCGTTACAAAAATGTTGCAAAGTTTGGACTGGGAAGAACTGGGAGAAAGGAGACGAGCTGCTCGACTAAGCTGTAAGCGGAGAGATGGCGTTGAATGACATTAGTAGACGAATAAGTTTGGATGGTGTCTTTAAAAGTAGGAAAGATCACAATATGAAGATAAAGTTGGAATACAAGAGGACAAATTGGGGCAAATACTCACATATAGGAAGGGGAGTTAGGCGTTGGAATAACTTGCCAAGGGAGATGTTCAATAAATTTCCAATTTCTTTGAAATCATTTAGGAAAAGTCTAAGAAGACAACAGATAGGGAATCTGCCACCTGGGCGACTGCCCTAAATGCAGATCAGGATTGATTGATTGATTGATTGATTGATTGCTTGATTGCTTGATTGATTGGATATCAGTCATAGATGGCGGGCCATACTCCTGCTCGAGTACTGCTCGACCTACATCGAGCTGTGATGTCACCAGCTTGAACTGAGCTCAAGCCCATCCCTAAGGCGGGGAAAGGGTTGGTCTTATGTAGAACGACAGAAGGTTCTAGATGCGGCGGACGAAAAATACTGTATAGTGCTGAAAGACTAACAGTGAAAATTACTACGGAGAACATAGAAACCTTAATAAAAAATACAAAGTAATAGAAAAAGGAAGTCCAGAAATAATATTAATAATTGCAATCAATAAATAAATTACCAAAGATGAAAAGTAGAAAAGAGTGGAGGGATACATTCTCGGTACCAATCAAAGATAAATTGCCGGTAACGTAAACGGTCATGCACAGGTGAAATGACCAATCACAAATCAAGAATAATTCACGTATGGTCAGCGCAGATAGCGGAAGAGGAAGGCAAAGTGTCCATTCAACATGTGACTTGAATGCACGCCAAAGGGGAAATTATATCGAATCAACGGAAACCCACCAAACTGAAAGCATAATTAAGATAAGAGCACCAAGAAAAAAATGAATTTAAGCAAATGCCGCAGATACAGAAAATGATATAAATTACCACAGTCCACATGAACCACCGTCTTTTCAAAGGCTTTACTAACATCTCATCGTACTCAAGTGAAGGTTGCATTTTCATTAATGTTTAATGTTAATAATTAGCTATTCATGACTGGAAGTTATTTAGAGCTCCTGTAAACCGAATAACGTTGCCAATGATTTATACCGATGGAGTTTTAATACAAAGAGATTACATAATGCCGCTCGAAGTGTGAAATCGAAATATCCACAGAACGCGACAGTTCAGTTCTCGTATTGAAGCGCGACGAAAACGCAAACTACCTGCATTACGTGCAGTTATGTCACGATCACAGTTTGACTTTTGAAACGCAATACACAAGCACAATAAAGTAAGATTTTCTGAAAACAGTAATTTATAATTTTATGACTGTCACTGCATCAGCAGGTGTGAAATTAGATTTTTCTGCTTTCGGTACAGTGCATTTACAACTTAGATTTAAAATGTTATTTTAATAAACCAGTTAAACACAAATAACAGGTAATGGAGCCCTATAATATGGTACTGTAATTATAATAGAAATATATTTTAATGTTTGCTTAATTCCTTTTTATTTTATACAAATAAATTTGAATGGTAATACAGTATTCTCTGTTCTTTCTCTTTTTCTTCCTTAATCCATTTACCTTCCAATGTCCGATTTCCCCCCGGACTCTGCGAGGGATCCCACCCTGTACCGCCTCAAGGGCAGTGTCCTGGAGCCTGAGTCGGGGATACAACTGGAAAAGAGGACCAGTAGCTCGCTCAGGCAGCCTCACCTGCTATGCTGGACAGGGGCCTTGTGGGGAGAGGGGGTGGATTGGAAGGGACAGGCAAGGAAGAGGGAAGGAAGCGGCCGTGGCCTTAGTTAGCTACCATCCCGGCATTTGCCTGGAGAAGTGGCAATCCACGGGAAACCACTTCGAGTATGGCTGACGTGGAAATCGAACCCCCCTCTACTCAGTTGACCTCCCGAGGCTGAGTGGACCCCGTTCCAGTCCTCGTACTACTTTCCTAATTTTGTGTCAGAGCCGGGAATCGAACCCGGGTCTCCGGAGGCCGCACTGCCCTTGAGGCGGTAGACGTGAAGTCCCTTACTGAGTCCGAGGGAATCACCAAACCCCTTGTTCAGCATAGCAGATGAGGGCACCTGGGAGAGGTACTGGTCCTCCTTCCCAGTTGTATTTCCCCGAACCAAAGTCTCACGTTCCAGGACACTGCCCTTGATGCAAAAAAAAAGAAAGAAAGAAAGAAAGAAAGAAAGAAAGAAAGAAAGAAAGAAAGAAAGAAAGAAAGAATAATACGAACAATAATGGGATAATAATAATAATAATAATAATAATAATAATAATAATAATATTAATAACAGTAACTGGCCTTAATTTAGTTCGAGGACGAAAGTCTAAGCGAACCTACAGTTTGTCTCCGAGCAGCAGAAAGGATATTACGCTTTGTGTGTTTATTTTCACGTTAACTTGGAGTAATGATCCAGTTGGCCGTGCGTTAAAGGCTAATCAGTTCGCCAAGCCGCAAGCTTTTAAACACCGCGCACAGTGGAGAATTCATGCATTATTGCGACCTAGTGTGTCTGTTTGAAAACTCTGTGGTAAGCTTGTATTCCCTTTCATCTCCCATTGGCATCAAATATGCAGTATTCTTTTCTCCCGGTGCCGCAGAATTACTGAATTGTATTTTGAATGCTAATGGCTCGCTGATATAATATTCACGCAGTCGTACTGTCTGTCTCACTTTTCTTTTGAGATCGCACTTCTTCGTTCTTTACGAACATAAAGACTTTGTCTGTATCAGGTTGGTAACGCCGATTTCATGCGAGTTAAGTGCATACTACCGCCGTCTCGATCCTATATACTGCCTGCTGTATGCTATGCGATAACTATTCTGCTCAGCGTGAGCTCTTAGTGTCACAAACCTCCACTAGCGGCGCCAGCTAACGCACCCAGTTTATCTCCGTACCCACGTTGTTGTATTCCCGTGCAATTACATCGACTATTTGTGTGTGTAAAATGATGAATTATTGTGTTCCTCTCTGTATATCATAGCAAGGAATCCAAATTCTTTAGGTGTAAGGATTCCTAGAATCCCCCCAAGTAAAGAACTTTGGGCAAATTGGATTAACGCAAGGATCAAGCAGGGGTAGTCAATCGATTCTGTCCGATTATTCTCGTGTTTGTAGAGATGGAGATAAAATATAAAACTAAAATAAAAATATATTGAAGCCAGAGAGTGAGCCTAGTCAGTTTTCGAATTATCCCCATTATCTTCAAACCAGAAAAATAGCTCCACGAAAGACCACACAGCGACAAGATATTCCTTCGGAAATAATCTATGATGAAACAAGCTCTTGAACCGCAGGAAATTCATTGGATGACGAGCACGAAATGCATGTGAACAATGATGTCTCATTCCAAGCCAATATTCCAACGGATAAGAATGACAGCAGTAATCAGAAAATCATACGCTAGAATGTCCGATTAAGTATTCCGAGACTAACCATAATAAACAAGACTACAGAGGAAATTCGAAGACAACGCAGAAATTGATCGTCTGAATAAAGTAAAGGAAGCGCCTAAATATAATGAATAAAAGACCGTTTATATTTTAGATCAAATCTATAATTTTCGCAAGACATAATCCATGCGTTCAGAACACATCACGCGGTACTGTGTGGCGTGGAGAACTGTATCCCAAAGGGTTGCGAATATGGGAGGACTCAGCTCCATCACAAAGTACTCTGGACAGGTAACCTAAAAGGAAAATGTTAAGTGTGGTGTCGGGATTTCCCAGTTAGTGAAAGAAAGACTTAAAGCTGAATGTAAAACTCTCAGACCAACAGAGATGAGTGTAACAGTGATCGCCAAATAAACGGCTAATTAGTTACGGCTCCTCTACGACAGAACCGTTTGCGTGGTCAGTGCTGAAGGTGTATGCGGCATAGATATTGAAAAATCTCCTGCCCTCGCAAATACATTGTTGTGTTTTGTTGCAAACGTGCTTTCAGAAAGTTCTCTATTTCTGCTGGGTAGTTCCTCGTTAAAGGCTTAGAAATCTCCTATCTATTCCTTTTAGATCAGAAATGATTAATGCCGTTGACTGACAATCATACAACCAATGTTGCTATGTTAAAAATTTTGGAGAGGAAAAAGTGAGAACCTTTGTGACTCATCCATGTGATCCCAGTCGTAAACTTCTTGTCAGTTTTGACTATTACCATTTGCTAAAAAAATGTGTGCGTCCACTGCTGGTAAATAACAGTAAGAAAAGGACTCGTGTCGAGAAAATTCTGAAATTTGTATGCACGTTGCAGCAGTGGGATGTTCCTAATATATCTAATGTAACTGGAAATATTTTTATATATTTTACGTTTCTATATATTGGCCTTTGCTGGCAAGATGTAGTGTTTACAGTGCGCTATGTCTTCTGGTATGGGCTAGAATAAAATTGTTACTTTCACTGACCTGTCTCAGTCTTATCCTTGGCTTTGACAATATGAAAGTGGCTGAGGTATGAGTGACGCTAGTAATGCCATTCCTTATGCAGCCAGTCCCTGCTATGAATGGTGTGAAAAGGTCGATCATAGGGTCAGTTGGCGCACGCATTTCATTGGGCTTGGCAGACTGATGTGCAATAGCAACTTCTGGTTCAGTGAGGAAAACAACGGGAAACTACCTCACTCCTCATTTCCCTAGTACGCCTCTTCAATGACACCTAAGCCATCTATAACAGCTAATGGTGAACCTATTGAGGATCCAACCTGCCTTCGGGCTGAATACCCAACACATACGTAGTTGGCTCGGCCTCCTGTCCCAGCTTGCGACTGACCCAGAGCCTTCTCCCCCTCGCCTTTTATAGCCGATTGGCTAGGCACGTGTAAGGGGAAAAAGCACTGGCGCAGCCGCGCTGGGGCAAGAGGCTATCGAGCCGTGGAACCCCTGATGGGTGGTTCCACTGTCCTATTTTTATTTAAATATTTTATACAGCAGATAGGCAACTGAGTTTAAACACAAAAAGAAACCATAAAAATAAAGCAAAGAATAATAAACCTAAAAATGTACAAATACATAACTTCTCCTATGGGACTCTGCGTTGTCCGATCGACTTCCTGGGACTGCGTCTGCCGGGCGGCCGTCCTCGGATGGTCCTGCGCCGGCGTCTGGGCGGAGCTTGGAGTGGATTCTCCCGGTCGCTGCTGGTTGGTGATGGTATCGGGCTCCTCCGTACTCGGGGGAATAAAGCTGGAGGAGAGGTGACTGTTGCCTTGTCTACTGTTGAGGTGCTGCTGCCACTGTGGCAGCTGCTGTCCCTCGACCTCTTCCGCCCCGTCCGCCGCGGCCCCACCCCCTGGTTGCTGGGGCGCGACTGACCGGTAACCTCGGAAGAGGCTGGAATTGGAAGCCTTGGGGCCAAGCTCAAATGCATGGGCGCCCATGCCCGTGGGCAAGGTGAAGATGCGCCCTTCCCTTAGCTCTGAGGAAAAGGAAAAATCTAATATAGTCAGGGGTTTTTCTTTCAAGAAAATGATTTAAAAATCGGTATTACGTAGAAGTAGTAGGGGACACCGTGTGTGGTATTCTACCGTGGAATACAAGTCGCTATTCATCTTCCAAAATATTAAAAATACTACAAACTGTAACGGTTCAAATCCCGATATAAGGTGATATCTGTATTTTATTAATATTATTATTTCATCTGTGATATTATTATTATTATTATTATTATTATTATTATTATTATTATTATTACTACTACTATTATTATTATGTTCGTATTATTATGTTATCTGTGAGATTACTATTGCTGTAATATAATTATTATTCAATTCGATTCTGCAATGCTTGTCGCTTGCGTGATTGTAGTTAACTGTATGCATATATACGCGTGTGTAGATTAACACTAAAGACATGTACAGTACAGAGTTGCTGTATATCGGATGTGGATATGACATTGCTACATTGTGCAATACTGCTGGAGTAAATGTAGAGTCATCGCTACGTCATGGCTACGTCATCGTGAGCATTTAGCGATGAGCTCAGTTTCTTTGAGTTACCTAGGGAGCCCCGGGCGATTTCGCCATAGTGTGTAATATTTGTCGCGAGGTGGGCGTAGATCATAGTTATTTCAGGAGATTACGTAGGTGCGTCAACCAACGTCTATAAAAGGTGGCTGTATATTGTAGCGTCAGTCATTATTCTACTGGAAGGAGAGGCCACAGTTGGCCATTAACTGAACGAGATGGAGAAGATTCAGTATGCCATTAGTCAGTGAGAGAGAGTGAGGCCACGGTTGGTCGGTCACTTAGTTGAAGATACGGACGGGAAGGCTTACCATGGAGCCATAGAAGGATACACTTGCAATGAAGTCATACCATACAGATTTACCAAGAAGTCATATGATATGGAGAAGAAGCAGTCACATGGATACATCACCAAATTAGGCGTGACACATCTACAGTAAACACCAGATCTACGGAATACGTCGTAATTACACTCAAAGTGTTGAAGGTACAGTCAAGTGAACCAGTGAGGGATATATTTCCTATAAATTGTTAAATGTCCGGTCAAGAAGAATTCAAATTCATGCCTTGTTTCTTTCAGTTGCAATGCCATAACTTCATATTCTCATCTGTTTTATCGCAACAAGACTCACTACTTTTATATACAATTTCAAGAATATATTTTGTTATATCAAATTAATCCTTCGTTTCATTTATACAGTAAAACTTCTTAACCTCAAATTTAATGGGGAAACCGAACGCCAATCTCCTTTTCCCAGAACTTATATGGTATGTTGTCAAAAGTAAGCTTATTACCCCACACCCTCGAGACTGTCAACATTTTCATTCTATTATTGCTGCACTGAGTTGTAGCTGGCGCCCATCAAATAACGTATGTGTAAGTAAGCAGGTAAGAAGTAAGCGAGTACAAGGTCCGACGATTGTGTAATTTATTTAATGAATATTATTTTTCATATTTTTCAATTTAAATTCAGATTAGCATGTTTGTAAAGCTAGTAAAAGATTCACGAACTTTTACAAAACACCCAGGTCTAGCCTCCCCCCCCCCCCGCCTTACAAACTACCCTATGGGCGCCCATGCTCAAATGTGAAACATTAGTTTCTGTATCTTCTCGATTAATAACATGTTAAGGATTATTGTTCATTTTATATTGGTGTTAGGACGAACTCTCTTTTAACCAACATGTGCTGTGGGTGTGGTAAGTGCTGCCATCTGCAATGTCGCTGCAAACGCAGTTCTTGCGGCACAGAGCAGGCAGTATATAGTACCGTATAACTTTATTGCGGGAAGAAAGAGTAGATTTCAAGAAGTGTCGGTACTAGCCTGAGTTCCCGATAGACAGCTGGTGCGAGATTCAAGCGTACTGTCATCTTGTATTTAAGGTTAGAGGAGCTGAGATAAAAAAACTTCAAGTCAAAGTTTTTCAAAGAGCTGAGTATTGTTATGAAGTTCTTTATGCAGACGGTTTGGCGGTGGTAATAACCTGTCTCAAGTAGAGGAACATCGCGATTGTAAGCCTCTCGAAGCAGGCAATTTGTCCTGCTATTTCCAGTATCAGTAAAGTGTAAGCCAGAAACTTATATTTACGGTCAGTTTAACTCCGCCCACAACTCACGAATATCAGGCAATCAAGCACCAAAAGAGACAGTTGATTAAAATAATCTCGAGTGAAATAATAATAATGTCCGCCTCTGTGGTGTAGTGGTTAGTGTGATTAGCTGCCATCCCCGGAGGCCCGGGTTCGATTGCCTTCTCTGCGACGAAATTTGAAAAGTAGTACGAGGACTGGAACGGGTATACTCAGCCTTGGGATGGCGGTTTGATTCCTACCTCAGCCACTCTTCTCCAGGTAAATGCTGGGATGGTACCTAATTTAGGGCCACAGCACCTTCCTTCCCTCTTCCTTGTCTATCTCTTCCGAGCTTCCTACCTCCCCACAAAGCATAACACATGAGGCAGCCTGGGAGAGGTACTGGTCTTACTTCCCAGTTATATCCCCGACCCAAAGTCTCACGTCTTGAGGCGGTAGAAGTGGGACCCCTCGCTGAGTCCGAGGGAACCACCAACCTTGGAGGGTAAACGGAGTAAGAAAGAAGAAATAATAATAATACATCTTCATTATATACTGTTATACCTTTTAGCGTTCAGTCTGCAAGCCACTGTGAATTTACTAAATGCCTCCACAATCCTGTATTCTCTGGCCTTGTATAATTCTATACCTCTTATCTTTAAATCATTTGATACTGAATCTAACCATCGTCGTCTTGGACTCCCTCTACTTCTCTTAACCATTACGACGGAGTGCATTACTCTCCTAGATAACCTATCCTCCTCCATTCGCCTCACATAACGAAATTCCCACTTGTGCAAGACAACGAAGTGATAACAATTTAAGAAAATTTTCCAAACGCTGACCATTATCATCTAATTTTTCTTCGGCGAGAATCCTACGTTGCTTTTTTGTTTCTCAGACTGGATAATTCGAGTTTCATGAAATTTATTATAAAGTTCATGGGCTTGGAACATCGAAAGTAGCGAATCTGTCTTGGAACCGTCTTGAAACTTCACGAGATCACTAAATTAACATATGAATCGTACATAAAGACACTCTATGTCACTGAAAACGCACGAGCAATAATACTCATTGTGGCTGACTAACATTTGTACCCGTTCTTCGCACGATAATTTGCAATGGATTACATGTTTCCTTCGCGAATTTTTGCGAAGTAACATGGCTCTGTTCACACGTTTAATGCGGCATGTTAAAATGATATTTTCCTACGAAAGCGCGTGGCAGTAATGTGAAATATGATGATGAAGAAAGTCAACAGAGATTGAGGACAATTTCAGAATTTATTGTATGGTACAGTTCGTGGTCCGAAGTTGGTTCTCTGACGTTGATGATATCACCCTTAACATCTGTAAAATGAAGTGACGTGTACGATTTGAAAAGGACTCCTCCGGTCTTCCTATAAACCCCTAGTGTATTCAGCGATTTTTAAAATATGATGATGATGATGATCATCATCATCATCATCAATCGGTTTACTCATTGCTGAGCGTCGTGACCTCATTTCTTCACTTCATTAGTAACTGCATCCTTAACAAGATTTTTCCATCCTGAGCGGTCTTCAGTTCTTCTTAAGATATTATGAAGAGGTAGACCTGTGTTTCATCAATTCTACAATTACGCTGTATTTTTCCGCAAATTTCTTTATATGTTTCCTCATCTTCTGCAGTTTGTATACCAGGTTCCTTCAATCAACAGTAGTGTAGATGTTGGAATCCAGGGATGTTTTGCTTGAGGTTCTTAGGAAATTGTTCGGGAAGGGATGATTTCCTTCATCTTGTCCCATGTTTGAGAAGAAGCTCTTTCCTCCTCTACTCGCTGGAATTTTGTTCTTATTCTTTCACCAAACTCATGGAGAATATGTTCGTCAGTAATGCGTACCTGTTTTACTCTCACCTTCTTCAGTGATTTCAATTTTATCCGCATTTTCATAGATAGCAGTGCATGATCACTACCACAGTCTGCTCCAGGGTAGGTCTTACAATCCAGGATTGAAGTCTGTCAACGTTGCCTCACCAAAATGAAATCAATTTGATTCTTAATCTTATCCCCAGGAGAAATCCACGTGTAGCGGCGCCTTGGATGATGGTGGAAGAGGGTGTTACAGATAGATAAGTTGTTATTCACACAAAATTCTAATAAACGCTCTCCGCGTTCATTTCTCACCCCGAGACCGAACAGTCCAACCATAGGTCTCATATGTCTATCATCTATAGTCTTACATATCTTCGCGTTAAAATCCCCTTGGGTGACTAATATTTCCTTTTTAGGTATCCTACTGATGGTATATTCTAGATGGTCATAAAATTCTTCTGTTTCTTCTCCTAGTGAAACTGAAGTAAACCTGAAAGATGTTGATATTACAAGGAGAAGCTTTCATCTTAATACAGATAATTCTATCACAGAAGGGCACATAACCCATAACAGCATTGCTAAGATTCTTTGGAATTATTACAGCGACATCATTACGACTCATATCCTCACTTTCAGAAAATGGCCACAGCCTCTCCAATGTGTCACACTAAGTCCAAGTATGTCCAGACCATGAAGTTTCATTTCTCTTTCAATGATGCAAAGTTTTCCCGTCTGCAAGAGACCTCGAACATTCCAGGTTGCTATTCTTCTGACAACTCGTAAGGATGGTTTACATAAATCTTCATATGCCCAAGCTCCTCTCAACCTTGTCCCTCCGGAGATCCGACTGGGGGACTTACTCCGGAATCTAATTTGAGATTGAGTAAAGGCATGAGGTTGTCTTGGGAAAATAACAGTGCTGGTTTCCTGTTGCCTTCCACTGACCCACCATTCCTGTCTGCTCACTGACCCAGTTATCCACTGGGATTGGATACCCAACCTTCCACTGGGTTGCTCGGCTTAACAGGGGCACCGCGTGTGGGTAGAAATGGAAGAATTGAGGTGTGAGAGGCTGAGAGAACTCTCTTTTCTCAAGGTGATCGCAGAGACTCTCTCTAGGTCGCTCCGGATGAGTAGACTCTAAATATGAAGTTTGGTCGAGATCTATTCAGCCGTTTACCCGTGATGGTGGAACAAACAAACAAACAAACAAACAAACAAACAAACAAACAAACAAACAAACAAACAAACAAACAAACAAACAAACAAACAAACAAACAAACAAACAAACAAACAAACAAACAAACAAACAAACAAACAAACAAACAAACAAACAAACAAACAAACAAACAAACAAACAAACAAACAAACAAACAAACAAACAAACAAACAAACAAACAAACAAACAAACAAACAAACAAACAAACAAACAAACAAACAAACAAACAAACAAACAAACAAACAGGCAGACAAACAAACACATGAACAAAGGGACACGCAAGCTAAAAACTAATGGTACGATCTTGAGTTGACCTGAAACGGATAAATATATAAAAATATGGTGAAGTAAAGGACAGTAGCCGGGCTGGGTGGTGCTCGCCTTCTGGCTCAGTCCGGTGCTCAAACACACCAGCCTCGTGTCGGTAGATTACTGGCACGTAAAAGAACTCCTGCGGGACTCAATTCCGGCACCTCGGTGTCTCCGAAAACAGTTAAAGTAGTTAGTGGGATGTAAGATCAATAACATTATTATTATTACAAAGGACATCACAGAGAGCGGACTCCCTACAACTATATTTATACGATTGTGGAATTAAGAAAAGAACAAAGAATCACACACAGACACATGTATCAGGGATGCAAAACATGTGAGCAACGTACTCTCGTCTGACTAGTTGTGAGCCTCTGGACGTGACGTCATACAGGCGTTCCCCTGGTCTCTCTATTATCCAGGGAGATTAATCTCGTGTTTGGTCCACTTAATGGCACTCCATGATGTACGGTGCTTAGCCTTTCAGCATTTCACAATAAAACTCTGTGTGGTATCTGGTGACAGGATCACTAATTCTGCTATCCTCATGCGGGCCATGAACCAGTCGCGGGACACGTCAGTGGGGAAATGGCGACATTGTTTTACGTCACTTCTATCGGCAGATACCAAACTGAAATTGTTCCACAGTGCGCGGTCATATTATTACGTTCAAGCATACCTTCTTTCGGCTCGGCCACTGGTTCCATTCTGGGGCACGTGAGAGCAATTGGATGGTAAACTGAACCAAGCGACCCACGAACAGCCGTATGGCGTTTTCAAACTGTTAGGACGAATGATAATTGTCTGTTAAAATAAAATATTAATGATAGTGACAATCACGAATACAGTTTCAAATCACTAGGTTGCGTGCTAAAAGATCTCTGCTGTGTTCGTATGGAAGGAGGACATATGAACCTGTGGATGGTGATTTGTCCGTCGGATGGGGACGCTAAGCCGTGAGCAGGCGCCTTGGTGCTAATGCACATGAGTAGGCTATATACCTGTACAGGGTTTCACCGTCTCCCTTCATGTATCAAGTCATTAATTTCATCTCATTAACTCCTCTGATGAGGTCAACGTCAGGAGGGGTCGTAGAAGCTCGCTACGAAGATTCACCACACTTCATCCCCGAGCATCCCCGATCATCCCCGAGCCTCTAAAGGTAGACTATCGTAACGACCGTGTGTCTGTAGACTGATTACTTTGGCCAAACTTTCGCACAGTTATCCTTTTCAGGTGAAATAGTGACCATCTACATAAGTCTCTGTGCTTTGGTGTCTGTCAGCTTGTCTGTCGGTTTATCTGAGTTGTTATGACTGGATATGTTTCTACCAAACTTTATATTTAGTTTCTAGGTATTCTTGGGTACGTTTTAGGATTAATGTTATTTCTAAACCCTGAATGGAATGGGGGTTTGTAGGAAGACCGGACTAGTAATTTTACACTCCCACAAAATATGCATTAACAGCCTTAATGGAAATCAACTAGTTGAGTAGCTCACTGGCCCTCTGACCTGGACTTGGCTGGTTCGATCTCCGCTTGAATTTGCTAGCCGTGTGTGGGTATATTTACTGCCACTTAAAAGAACTCGTAAGGGACAACATTCGGCGCCTCTGAAAACAATAACAGTAGTTACTTGGGCGTAAATCCGATATTATTATAAAAGAAATTATAAAATCCTTCTGCAAAACAAAAACTTAGTGTATGAATTAATTCACAAAAACGCGATCATTCGTAGAGATCGGTATAATCTTACTACACACACACACACACACACACACACACACACACACACACACACACACACACACACACAATTCGATGCTGAACTCAAGACTTTTAGCTCTTCTTTGCTTCCCGTCTCAATAAGTACTCTTCCATCTTTAAGTGAGTTAAAAGTCTTAATTCCAACGTTTATTACAGTTGAATTTATTTTACTTTTCATTACCGTCTTTATTCCTTCTGCAGTTACACGTCACTGTTAGCTTGTATCACTTATCGACTGATCCTACTGAGTCGGCAACTGCTGACTGTTAGGTGCAGCTGTAATGTCTATGCGATGTCCAGGTTGATTCAGAGAAGCAGCAAAAGATGGCGTCACCTGTCCTGCCCTACTCTTACACAGATCCTCCAGCATTTGCATCTTCTCTTCCTGTTTCATAACTTTTACACTCAATTCATTGTATTGTTCATATTTACTAACAATGCATGCCTTAAGTTCTGTAAAAACATTCCTAAGGTTACTCACGGACTTCAAGAAGAGATCCTTCAAGTCTTTACGCAAATTACCGCTCTTTTCAGTGACACTTACTAAGTCTTCGAAGGCAACACTGTTTATATCATCCGCCATCTTGACAATATCACACACACAGTACCTTTATAACGACATGTGAAAAAATAATTTGTGCTTTATATTCAGACTGAGGTCTGCTTTCAGTGGACAATGTTACGGTACACGCACCTTTTTTGCTGAAGACTATGATATCAAAAAGGAGCAGCCTTGTAAGACGGTAAGGCACGAGGGGAACACAGCTAAGTGGTGACTTGGAAGAACGGAAATGTGTGATCTTCGGTGATGAAAGGAAGTTTGAATGGTCGTAGTACTGTTATAAACCTAGGAAAGAAGAGCAGATGTTTTATAAGATACAGTGGATTCTATCTCTCTATCGAGAAAAAAAATAAGTCTTCGCTTCCTCCGAAGCGTAGGAAAGTCAGAGACTGCTCGGAGACCATCTTTTAAGTTGCAGCCGAGATTTTCAGAGAGTCATGGTGTAATAGATTTAAAATTATTCTTCGGGATGGTACGATGCATCTTGTTAATGCGTCCATTTTCTTGTCTGGCCCACCTTGTATTCAACTGCTGGATTCCATGGATTTTCTCTAATTGGTGATGGTGTGCTATCTAGCGGTCGACTTGGAATTAAGCGGCTAGATGACTAAGTAGTGCTGCTATCTGGACGCAAGAAGTGAAGCTTCTCAGTCGTAGTCGGGTCGACAATGCAGATAGCAGTTGTTCTGATTATTGCTTCTTAACCTGAAGACGCTGGAACCTATTCTCTGCTGATTGTGCTTTAAGAAGAGAAGAAAATTATGATGCACGAAGAGGAGATGGTCCTGAAATTGGACCCAGGGTGATGGATTGTCCATCTAGGCGAAAGGCCTGAACAATTGATTATCCTTTTGGAATATTTAATATATTTTGTTTCCTTCGACCTCGTAAGTAAGCTGCATCCATCTTCTGTACTGAACTAAGCTACCAAGGAATGGATTAATTAATAGTGTTAATACGCGGAGATCAATAACCTCAAAGGTGAAATTCTGCATGTGGTTTTAAAAGAAATAGACTTCCTAAAACAGGTCCTCATAATAATCTTGTAATATGGTAATATTTTCGGGCTTCAAGTTGTAATGGTCATTATGGTATTTGTTTACCTTCTTGACTTCAGTTAATTAATTTTTTGTGAACAAACAAATTATAATATTTTCAAGCCATGTCGGGCTACTAAAAGAGAAACCATGAAGTCTTAATGTAGGGCTTCTAATGACTTCCTCGGTACTTCAAGTGCCTGTTTTGATTTCGGTGGTCGTCATCTGTTACACACCGGTGTAATAGAATGCAAACATAACCGTGGCCATGCTGTGTAGAATTTGACATATGATTATCAACTTATTATTGGTAACTTGACTTTCAGCTGATTTTGGTGTGGATCTTCGTGCATGTGGAAGATTTTTCTGCTGAGTTTTATTAACTCATTTGGTTTAAGCTATCGTACCTTCGAGAATATTTGGGTTATTTATCCAATTTATGGATTTATGTCCATGTTACAAATAATTTCTTGGTGTTAACTGATGTTATGCATTTTCGTGGGTTTGATTAAATTTTAATGCAGCCCTGGAGTAACCGAGATGTTCATTAGGGAAATTTCAGCTTTCTTTCAGTAATGATTGACTTAAGATTTTAATCTTCTATTGATCTACGTTTGTTTATCGTTCTAAAAGAATTTCTGCCTCCTGGCAATAAGAGTTTGTGTAACATACATACATACATACATTATCATTATAGACTGTTATGCCTTTCAGCGTTCAGTCTGCAAGCCTCTGAGAATTTACTAAACGTCTCCACAATCCTCGATTTGCAGCTAGTGTTGTGGCCTCATTTAGTTCTATACCTCTTATCTTTAAATCGTTAGAAACCGAGTCTAACCATCGTCGTCTTGGTCTCCCTCTACTTCTCTTACCCTCCATAAAAGAAAAAGAAAAAGAAAAAAATATTTTCATTTGATACCCATGATTAATTATTCTGAATGGTTTGCACGTTCATGGTGTAGTAGTAATTGATTTTTAAAAATTAATTTTTGAGGTCGAAAATTCTTAAATTATTTACCTAATTAAAAATTGTTTGATCAAATTTAATTTGAGTTATTATTTCAGCCAATTAGTTAATTAAGCTTATTTTAAGTTGATTCGCTTGGCCTCTTGTGTCCAGAGCTTCCTCAATCAGCGACGGCCTTTGTTGGGATAATTTGTATTTCTTTTTAATTTGCTTATTTTATCCCTGGTCGTGCTAACACTCTTGACTTTTATCTTATGTTGTGAGAGTGTGTTTGTTAGCAGGTGCGTGGTTGCCTTAGTAACTACGTTCTGTTATTTGGTATCATTTGGTATTATTTGGTATCTGACTGTCTGGTTTGGCGTACAGCTACCTTTCTGATATCTTATTGAGGCATATTTTCCCTGTTTGTTTCTTGTGGCTGTTGGTTATTTCACGGGTCACAAGTATAAAATTGGCTGGAAAAATAAGTGGATTTGAGGATAGAATTTAAAGCTGTAAAGAGAAAGACAGACTTACGTTGGGTGATAACTTATTGATTTTCTGTTTCATATCAAAATGGGTGCTCGTGCTGTATTGTTGCCAAGAATGCTGCGGAAGGGTGAGCTCTTATATGAAATTGAAGTCCGTGGCTTGTTATCCACCGGATCTATGGAGGGTGACGTTACCTTGCTTTTGGTTTCCCTTGATTCCCCTGTAAATCCAGGTAACTTGAGTCTCGACTTGGGTAAGTCAGTACATGCAGTTTCCATTTTAATTAATGAATTGCTTGTGTTCGTTAAACAACTTAAAGACTGTAATCCATCAGATTACCAGTTGAGAAGGTTAAAAGCTCGTACTAATCACTTTATCAACAGGATTCAAGATTTAATTTCTCTTGGTCCTGAAGGAGAGTTGATGTCTCAATGTACTTCGTTGTTGACTTCTGTAATTAATGTTTCTGTGGAACTTGATATTATGAGTAATGTGAAAAAGGTTGGTCAGTTGTCATTGAGTGATGAAATTGAAACTAACGAAAGTAATAACCTTGGTGAAACTAATGAGCATATTACTCCTCAAATCGTCACTAATCCCTCCTCATCTCATTGCTGTGCGCTCAGTCCTGCGCTTGAGAATTTGTTAGTTAGGTCATGTTCGGCTCCCAACTCAATTAAAGATCTTTTCAAAAATGTAAAGGTTTTTTCTGTTGATTCTATTGATGAAACGATCAGATTTATGCGCTTTCTGGTAAAATTAACTGAATCTGCTAATGTATATTCCATGGATGCTATTGGAATTTTTAGGGTATTGTTTCCTAACACTGAAGGGGTTTTAAAAAGAAAAATTTCTAAGGCTATCAGCAATAACTTAAATGTAACTGAATTTCATGAATTAATACTAGCAACATTTATTCCATCACTTGCGTTACAGAGTCTCGTCCCAAAGCATTGCTTTAGGACACAGTTTTTGCATGAGAGTCTGTTAAGTTATGTCCTGGATTTAAAGTTTTACTGCGAGGTATTTAAAATCATGGTACCGGAAGGAGAGATTGTAGCGCGAATTGTTAAGGGTATTACTCCAGAATATAGGTCCTTCTTGGCATTAACTAAGTGTCGCAGTAATTTTGCGGAACATGAGGAAGCATGTACCTTTGCTGAAGACGTAAAACATGGAGATGAGTCTCGGCACACTAGGTATCCTCCTCCCTGTGTTTCTTATGGACCTAATAATATGTCTACTCATCATGTCACTCCTTTTTCATCCAAAAAATGTTACGCTTGTGGATCCAGGGATCATCTAAGGAATAATTGTCCTTCAGAGAGGAAAAGTGGTACTGTGAGTCAAAATCAAAACGCTAGTTGTTATGTTTGTGGATCTAAGTCACATATGAAAAGACAGTGCTCTAAATTGAGGAATGGTAATTCACAATGACCTATTAGTGTACCCAGTGCAGTGAATAAGAACTTATTGGTTGAAGATCATGCAAATAATAAGATTCCCTTTCCTCAAATCTTAGGTATCTCTAGTGATATTGTTCCTAAATCTTCTACCATTTGTCTTGAAGTTAATAATGAACCTGCATTGGGGTTGATTGATTCCGGTAGTGTGGTGTCACTTATGAGTGAAGCTTGGTATTTAAAGATGAACAATTGTTGTCAATTACCCACTATTAAGGCTTCTAATCTTCAATGTGTGGCAGCTAATGGAGGCGGATTAAGGATTCTGGGTTCGGTTTCCGTTAAGATCAGAATTGCTGAATTCACTTGGAAAGCTGATTGTTTGGTTGCCTCTGATTTATCTCACCAAATAATTTTAGGTGCTGATTTTATGGGCAAGGTTGGAATGATTTTGAACCTTCAAGATAGAAATTTTAGTTTCAAGTTTTCTACCGGAAGAATTTTCAATTTTCATGAGGATTTAATATTTCAAAGGTATCCTGCTTGCGCTCTAGATGAGGATATTGAGGACAGCAGTGGTAATAAATTAGATCTTGATCATCTGCCTCGCGACCAAGCTCGTAAAATACGTGATCTTTGTGCAATGTACCCTGAAGTTTTCACTGATGAATTGGGATTGACTAATGTGCTTAAATACCACATTGATATTACGGACAAGATTCCTGTTAGATCTGCGCCCTATAGGTTATCACCACCTAAGATGGTTAAAGAAAATCATCGATAAGATGCTTCGGGATGGTGTTATTCGACCTTCTATCTCCCCATACTCGTCTCCGATGTTTCTGGTGCCCAAGTCATCTGGAGGTTTCAGGCCAGTGACGGATTATAGGGAGTTAAACCGTAAGATTGTCATGCAGTCAGTGCCCTAATCGGATTTGCATACTTGCTTCCCTTGGTTCCATGGTGCTAATTATTTTTCAACCTCTGATTTGAATCAGGCATACAATCAAATACCTCTAGATGAGGAATCTATTCCCCTCACTGCTTTTGCCACAGACTGGAATCTGTACGAATACACTGTTATACCTTTTGTGCTCTCGACGGGAGCGGCTGTGTTAACTCGATTACTGGATTCTGTGTTTGGGGATGTGAAATATAAGTATGTTATTCATTATCTTGATGACCTTGTCGTATATTCTGCAAATTTTGAAGATCATCTCAAGCATGTACAGGAGGTAGTTGAAAGATTGAAGAAAGCAGGTTTAACTGTCAAGCTTTCCAAAACCAATTTTGCCAAATCTCAGATCTCCTTCTTGGGACATATAGTATCGTCACAGGGTATTTCAATTGATCATGCCCGTACTCAAGGTATTCACGATTTCAAACCACCTAAGGATGTGAAAGGGATTGCCAGATTCATTGGTATGACTAATTTCTTCAGAAAATTCGTTCCGAATTATGCTGAAATTGCTGCCCCTTTGAATGCCTTGCGTAGAAAGTATGTCAAATTTATGTGGGAAGACCCTCAACAAAGAGCCTTTGAAACCTTGAAGAGAGCTCTCAGTAATGCTCCTAAACTTGCTATTCCTGATTTTAATAAAAGGTTTATTATCCAGACTGATGCCTTAGGGAAGGCTATTGCAGGAGTCTTATTGCAAGAGTCAGAAGTGGGTAGACGTCCTATCGCCTATGCATCTAGATCTCTCTCCCCTCTGGAAAGGAAGTATTTTGTCTATGAATTAGAGTGTTTAGCGGTACTATTTTCGTTGGAGAAATTCCTTGTTTATGTGGAGCACTTAATTTTTGATTTAGAGACCGATAATGAAGCTCTTTCCTGGGTTCTGAAAAGACCCAAAAGAACTGGAAGACTAACTAGGTGGGCACTGAGAATTTCTGCTTTTAAATTTAATGTTCGGCACATTCGTGGAACGGAAAAAGTAATCGCTGATGGGCTTAGTCGCATGTTTGATGAGGAGGATGGTTGTGAAAACTTGGAAATGAAGGGTGTATCTCAAGTTGGTTTGGTAAATGTGAATACTATCTTGACTAATCTTCCAATGTTGAATCAGATATTGCTCTGCATCAAAACGATGATGCTCAGTTAAAGGAAATTCTGGAAAACATTAATTCTGGTAAAATTATCAAACCCTATTCCTTGGTGAAGGGGGTACTCTGTTGTCAATCTCGTTATGATAAAAGGATAAAGATTGTTGTCCCCAAGGTTTTAATTCCTGTCATATTTCAGTATTACCATGATAGTCCCGTTGAAGGACACTTGGGAAACTTCAAAACTAGGTCAAAAATAAGGGAGTTCTTTATTTGGAAAAACATGGATCGGGATATCACATCCATGGTTAAGTCTTGTAAAAGTTGCGCTATTAGTAAACCTAACCTAAACAAACGTGTAGGCTTGTTGTCATCGACTCAAGCTTCCAGAGCTATGGAGCGATAGTTTATCGATCATGTTGGACCCTTCCCACGTTACAGTCGAGGAAATACTCATGCACTGGTGTGCATTGAT
Organism: Anabrus simplex; assembly: GCF_040414725.1. Classification (NCBI taxonomy): domain Eukaryota; kingdom Metazoa; phylum Arthropoda; class Insecta; order Orthoptera; family Tettigoniidae; genus Anabrus; species Anabrus simplex. Next base: position 10,626,480 of record NC_090272.1, on the reverse strand, counting down.
ACCTTTACCAGGTTTTGCTGGATCTTCCCGACGAGATCGACCAATTCGCAGTCCAATATTTCCTGTTTAACTTCTATTTTTGCCTCCTTCGGAACTCCTAAGTTTCTGGTATCTGACAATGCTACTGGGTTTACTAGCCTCTTATTCAGGAAGTACTTGTTTGACTTGTGCATCTCCCATGTGACCACTACTCCATATTATCCCAACCCCTCATATTCCGAGAGAGTGAATAGAAATTTAAAATCTGCTCTCATAGCTTATCACCACTCGAATCATACCAAGTGGGACACCTGTCTTCATTGGTTGTCATATGCATTTCATACTGCTACCCATGAGTCTCATGGCAAAACTCCTATGGAATTAATGTTTAGTTTTGTTCCATTTTCTCCTCTATCAAATCTCCTTCGAATTGAGGAACTGCTTCCTGAAGTGTCTACTCCTCGTGATGTGCGAAAGGTGTGGGATGAGGCCAAAACGAGGTTGGCTGTGTCGTATGAAAAGGTACGAAAGAACTATGACAAAGGCCGAAAACCCACCAAGCTAAGTGTTGGAGACCATGTCTTCGTAAAATGTTATCCTGTCAGCAAGGCTATAAATAAATTTTCTTCAAAATTAGCTCCTAGATTTCAGGGACCTTGTACGATATTGCACTTTTTGAGCCCTGTATCTATGCTTGTCGGTGATCCTGTGGCGAAAAGAATTCGGAGAGTTCATTTCACCCAAGTGAAAGCGGCTTGATATATTGTGTGTCTTGGGTTGAGTTCAAAATCTTATTTGTGGTTGGTGATAATTAATCGGGTTATTGTTTGATTAAAAAGGGTGATGGAAGTACGGAAAGTGTTCTGTCCATATGGATGTTGCGAAGCTGTGTATTGGGGGGTGTCTGTATTTTGATAATTTTCATCCTTGGTGAGTATGAATCTTGTTGAAGTGGACAAATATAAGAAAGACTGTATTTGATGTTTCATCCTGTTTAAGTAGGGTATATCTGTGAAATTAACACTCTGTGATCAATTGATGGAAGTTTAAAATAATGTTATTGTTATCATTGTTAAGGTGTAAATTTAATTGGGACCTGTTGTGGTAAAAGATTGAAATTTGAGAATTGATGTGGTTCCCGGTTTTGGTAATATGACCTTGGTATTGTGATTCAGTGGTGTGCAGGATGGATGTCTGTAAGAGAACCTTTCCGTGATTTAAAAACAATTCTGTGATATTGATATTGATATAGTGTCTATTAGAAAAACTTAATGATTTTAATTAGCTATGTTGTGTGTTTGCGTTCCATAACGTAGTTCTGTAAAATTTCTGATGTATCTTGTAATCTCGAGATTTTGCCTCGTCTGGGTACTTACTTGCAGAGATAATTTTAGTAAGAAAAAAGTGTTTCTCTGAATCTATGGTTCTTAAAGGTATTGTTATGAAAACTTGAGGGTAGGTGTTGAAGATATAGGATACTCTGCCTTAATCCGAGTGAAGTTAATTGTATGAAGTCCTGTCGCCCGGAGCTGGAGAAGAGTTACTGGTTGCTGTGTGCATGAGCCTTGTGCTCTTACTGTATTTTAATTCTTGGTTCCTGGGGGAATATGGATTTCTTTACTTTAGATGAACTTCACGTTTTTCTTTGACGTCATTTGGTTCTCAGTATACATCGTGTTTATTTCATGAATTTCTTGTTGCGGTTCTCTTATTTTGATTGGTATATAAATTATTTAGCTAAGTGGTCTGTTAAATCTTGAAGCGTTACTTCTGATGCTAAGCAAGTTGTAATCGGGGGGTCTTATCTTCGAATAGCAGTCTAGTATCCTACCTGTACATCGCTGTTTTCTTTCTGCTGAGGTTTTTTGGAAATTTGAAACTATTTTACTGCACTGCTCTGGTGTTGAGTTGTAGAAACATGTTAGAGGTTTGGCATTTGTCGACTTCATGTGTTATTGTGAGATTTTGGTTGGGATAATATAGGATTCATAACCTAAGGAACGTAGACGTCCTTTCACTCTAATGCTATGGTTCTGATCGTTGTGGAAGGTGTGAAATTGGGTATTATGGGATTGATTTAGGGAATTATATTGGGGTGGCATTATGGTTTCGTTGAAAGGTAACTGTGTTCCTCTGAAGTCATGATGGTAATTATTGTCGTTGTTGTGATAATGATATTTGGTAGGGACTCGGTGATTTGTTGGGATGTTGTCTAGGATTTGGTAGATCCTTTACCCTTGTGGCTGACACATCGGCACTGGTAATCATTAGAGTGGTGTTGGATTGTTGTTGTGGTAATCTAGTTTGGGGTAGTTTTGGTCGACATCAAGGGAAGGTTGGACATGACCTTTAATTTGATTTCTTGGTGTCGAGTGGGATTTAAATAGAACTAATCTATGCATCTACAACTCTTTCGGGAATGATTATTAGCTAATTTGTACCTTGGTGTCTATCGTCTTGCTCTTGGTTCAACTTCTTATATTCTCTGCCATAACCCGTTCATCCGAAGTCATCTTGTTAATCCTACGATCTTAGTGTTCATTTCGATTAACCTGCCTGTCTAGGGCATTTTATTATGGGAGCCTTTCCTGGATTAGTGTTGTAGGTATTGTAACTTACTGTTCTGTGATGTAGAAGAATAGGTATGGGATTATTCTTCTTGTACAGTCGATATTGCAGTCATCGATCCTCTACCTGCATATGGGGGCTTGCAGTAGGACTATGTGATATCATTATAGTTTGGTCTCCCGTGTTTCTCCTGGTCATTTTCTGTCCCGGTGTAGGTGTTGATATTGTATGTTAATTGACTGGTAATTGCTGATAGTTCGGTTGCTGATGACTCACCTTACGCGTACCCTCCATCTGAATTGTACATATGTCTCCAACTGTAATTAACCTTTTACCGTTGCTCTGAACATTGATATCTCCTACTCTTGCTTTCTTTCCTGTACTAAGCATGTTGTCCAGTATCCTTTCTATTATTATTGTTACTAATCTTTCCCCATCTCTTGGAATGACTATATGTGTAGTAGGGCTATGGAAGTTGAAGCTGTGAATGGAATAATTAATTTAAACCAAGAAATGATTTGAAATTTTTAAAGAAGGTATATCACTTATTGATTTGGGTCGTTTTGATTTCACAGATATATCTGTTATAAAAGGTTTTATCTTAATTCATATATTGATTTATTCGCTACATTTACCCTTGATGTGGTCATTTATCGTGAGTGATCTGATATTCTGTTATGCCTTTTGCTGTCGTATTCTGATCTGATTGAAAGAAACTGATGATAAAGCGATTGGTGTGATAAGTCACTTGAAGAATTATCTAATGTTGTTGCACTGACTTATTTCTCGCAGAGCCTTATGTTTCCCTATTTATCTTTTTCTTTTCTTTCTTCTTCTTCTTGTGTTTCCTTTTGGGATATTAATGTGGTAATATGGTTATCACTCAAGAAGTCTTGTCTTCCCCTATAATTGAAGCCCCTGAGTTAAGTTCAAATGAGAATTATGCTATGTTTTAAACATTGTAAGACCTGTCTTCTTGTGTAGGTTGTGGCTCTGAAAATTTATTGTGGTTAAGCGAACTTCGATTATCTTAGTAACCTTGGTATTACATGAACATTTCAAGGAAGATTGACGTCCTGATCATATTGCGCGTGAAAACATGAACTAAATTGAACACTAAACAACTGCGAGTGGTTTGTATCACTATATTGTACATCACCCAAATCCTTCATAAACTGTGTGGAACTACTTGGGGATCTTCAGCAACCACTTTGCGATCTTCAGCCCTGGGTTTGGTGTATTCAAGTGCCGAGTATTGTGCACCTGTTTGGATGAACAGTCATCATACAAGGCTTGTTGACACCCAGCTTAATACCACAATGCGCATCATATCTGGCGCAATCACATCTACTCCAGTTCATTGGCTTCCACTGCTAACTGGTATAATGCCACCTGATCTACGCCGATCTAATGCCCTTATGAAGGAATTTCACAAGATCTCAAGAAATCCTAGTCTACCCGTGAATAGTGACCTGCCACTTCTGAATATTAACAGACTAAAATCACGCCATCCAACTCTGCGTGATGCCTCTAACATGGATGCTAAAGATTTTAAATCTCTTGATGAGTGGAAAAGTAGATGGGAAGCAGCAACGGATGTGCGCCTTCATACCTTCTTCTCAGGTCCCAGACTTCCAAGTGGATCCCACCTACCACGCAAGACCTGGACTGCCCTGAATAGAATCAGAACAGGACATGGTCGGTGCAGAGCCGCTCTCCATAAGTGGAAAAAGCTACCTAACCCAGACTGTGACTGCGGAGCTCCACACCAGACTGTTCGTCATATCGTCAGGGAATGTAGGATTCGAGCCTATCACGGTGATGAGGATGACTTCCTGCTGCTAACTCCGGATGCTGCACGCTGGATCGAAGAATTAGACATTCAGTTGTGAAGCACAAGTTGCCTTGTTTCTCAGCTGTAAATATGTATATTACTGATTATGTCTGTATAAGCCATACGCTAAATAATAACATCACCCAAGTATACTTCTGCTCACTTCGAGACGTGTTAATGTTAAATTATTGAAGATGGAACTTTCTCTTACATACATACTTGAGACAAGATATTGTTTTCATCAAGGCCTGCTTGTTATTACCAACCCCATGTTGATCCTTTCGATGGGGAGGCTGTAATGGATTTAAAATTATTCTTCGGGATGGTACGATACATCTTGTTAATGCGTCCATCTTCTTGTCTGGCCCACCGTGTATTCAACTGCTGGTTTCCACGGATTTTCTCTAATTGGTGATGGTGTGCTATCTAGCGGTCGACTTGGAATTAAGCGGCTAGATGACTAAGTAGTGCTGCTATCTGGACGCAAGAAGTGAAGCTTCTCAGTCGTAGTGGGGTCGACAATGCAGATAGCAGTTGTTCTGATTATTGCTTCTTAACCTGAAGACGCTGGAACCTATTCTCTGCTGATTGTGCTTTAAGAAGAGAAGAAAATTATGATGCACGAAGAGGAGATGGTCCTGAAATTGGACCCAGGGTGATGGATTGTCCATCTAGGCGAAAGGCCTGAACAATTGATTATCCTTTTGGAATATTTAATATATTTTGTTTCCTTCGACCTCGTAAGTAAGCTGCATCCATCTTCTGTACTGAACTAAGCTACCAAGGAATGGATTAATTAACAGTGTTAATACGCGGAGATCAATAACCTCAAAGGTGAAATTCTGCATGTGGTTTTAAAAGAAATAGACTTCCTAAAACAGGTCCTCATAATAATCTTGTAATATGGTAATATTTTCGGGCTTCAAGTTGTAATGGTCATTATGGTATTTGTTTACCTTCTTGACTTCAGTTAATTAATTTTTTGTGAACAAACAAATTATAATATTTTCAAGCCATGTCGGGCTACTAAAAGAGAAACCATGAAGTCTTAATGTAGGGCTTCTAATGACTTCCTCGGTACTTCAAGTGCCTGTTTTGATTTCGGTGGTCGTCATCTGTTACACACCGGTGTAATAGAATGCAAACATAACCGTGGCCATGCTGTGTTGAATTTGACATATGATTATCAACTTATTATTGGTAACTTGACTTTCAGCTGATTTTGGTGTGGATCTTCGTGCATGTGGAAGATTTTTCTGCTGAGTTTTATTAACTCATTTGGTTTAAGCTATCGTACCTTCGAGAATATTTGGGTTATTTATCCAATTTATGGATTTATGTCCATGTTACAAATAATTTCTTGGTGTTAACTGATGTTATGCATTTTCGTGGGTTTGATTAAATTTTAATGCAGCCCTGGAGTAACCGAGATATTCATTAGGGAAATTTCAGCTTTCTTTCAGTAATGATTGACTTAAGATTTTAATCTTCTATTGATCTACGTTTGTTTATCGTTCTAAAAGAATTTCTGCCTCCTGGCAATAAGAGTTTGTGTAAAAAGAAAAAAAATATTTTCATTTGATACCCATGATTAATTATTCTGAATGGTTTGCACGTTCATCGTGTACTAGTAATTGATTTTTAAAAATTAATTTTTGAGGTCGAAAATTCTTAAATTAGTAGTATAATTGGATGGTTCGTGCGCCGCCTCCTCCTCCGGGCTCCCAGGGGCCCCTCCGCCTCCCGCGGGAAATTTGAATTTTGGCGGGAAATTTGAATTTTGGCGCGAGATTTGAATTTGTAAACATAGCCACGTGCTTTTTGACAGCTGTCATCGACAACAACGCATCGCTAACCTCACTGCTGCCATCTTGACGGGCCTAAACATCAGTGGTACCAACTTAACCTAACTAGCGCGAGATTTGAATAGGTAAACAAAGCCACGTGCTTTTTGACAGCCACGTGCTTTTTGACAGACAACAACACATCGCTAACCTCAGTACTGCCATCTTGACGGGCCTAAACCTCAGTAGTACCAACTTAACCTAACTAGCGCGAGATTTGAATCGGCAAACAAATCCACGTGCTTTTTGACAGCTGACATCCGCCATCTTTTATCAACAGACCACAATGCTGCCCTCTTTAGCTACTTACCTTTGAAATGTGGTGGTGGATAATTTGAAAAATGGTTTTTGATAGCAGCCATCTTTAATCGACAGAGCACCGTGCTGCACTCTGGTGACAGACAATTCCACGTGACAGCAGCCATTTTTAATCAAGAGAGCACAGGGCTGCACTCTATGTGGTGGCGGCAATTTGAAAAATTGCACATGCTCTTGTTTGGAAACAAAGCCACGTGCTTTTTTGACAGCTACCATCCGCCATCTTTAATCAAGAGAGCATCGTGCTGCACTCTCTAGTTGAAATGTGGTGGCGGCAATTTGAAAAATTCCACGTGCTTTTGTTTGGAAACAATACTACATGCTTATTTGACAGCTGCCATCCGCCATCTTTAATCTATCGAGCATAGTGCTGCCCTCTTTAGCTGAAATGTGGTGGCGGATAATTTGAAAAATGCTTTTTGACAGCAGCCATCTTTAATCCAGAGAGCACCGTGCTGCCCTCTTCAGCTAGATACCTGTGGTGGCAGGCAATTCCACGTGACAGCAGCCATCTTTAATCAAGAGAGCACCGTGCTGCCCTCTTTGTGGCGGTGGCAAATTCCACGTGCTTTACAAACTCTCGTGCTTTTTTCTGACAGCTGTCATCCACCACCTTGCATGACAAACCTCAGTGCTGCACTCTTTTGCTAGATACCTTTGAAATGTGGTGGCGGCAATTTGAAAAATCCTATGTGCTCTTGTTTGGAAACAAAGCCACGTGCTTTTCTGACAGCTGTCATCCACTATCTTTAATCAATAGAGCACCGTGCTGCTATCATGCGGGCAATTTCGTCAGCTGTCATCCACCATCTTTAATCTACAGAGCACCGTGCTGCCCTCTTTACGACATGTAGTAGCGGGCAATTTGAAAAGTTCTGTTAGCTGTCATCCGCCATCTTTAATCAACAGAGCACCGTGCTGCCATCCTTAGCTAGATACGTTTGAAATGTGGTGGCGGCAAATTGAAAAATTCCACGTGCTCTTGTTTAGTAAACAAACTCACGCGCTCTTTGTCAGCTGTCATCCGCCATCTTACATCGCAAACCTCAGTGGTACACTCTTTAGGTACATACCTTTGAAATATGTTGGCGGATAATTTAAAAAGAAAAATTCGACATCAGCCATCTCTCGACGCTAATCGCACAAGATGGTGGCTATACATGACTCCTCAAAGGTGCTTATGCAAGATGGCCGCTATACATAGGTTCTTATGAGACTCCCTTGGGATGCTTGCGCAAGATGACGGTTATACAAGGCTCCGTATGAGACTCGCTAGGGATACTTGCGCAAGATGGCGGTTGCTCTTATGAGGCGGCTTATGGGTCCTTTGCACAAGATGGCTAGAGACGCCCTAAGGATGTTTGCGCAAGATAGTGGACGCAAGATGGCGGCTATACACGACTCCTTATGAGACGCCTTAAGGGTGCTTGCGCAAGATGGCTGCTGCTCTTATGAAGAAAGCTAGCTTAGAGGCTAACGTGTCGTGCTAGTTGAATTCATTAAATTTGGGGCTTAAATGCAAAATGTTAAATATCTCGAAAACGATGCATCGTAGAGCAAAACGGACAAAATGTTTCTGCCCAATACCTCGGTTCGCAGTATGGGGGACATGATATTATAAGAAAAACATAGCCTATTGATGAGGTCAACGGTTCGGTTCCTACTTAGGCCCTTTGGCATTCACTCTGTTTTAGCTTGTATTGAAGCAGGTCTTCGTAACACGATCAGGTCTAGCTATGGTAGAGAGTATAACGTGCCCTGCAGGTTCGATTCATTAAATTTGGGACTTAAATGCAAAATGTTAAATATCACGAAAACGGTGCATCGTAGAGCAAAACGGACAAACGTTTTCTACCTAATACCTAGGCTTGCAGTATCAGGAACATGATAACATAAGAAAAACATAGTCTAATGATGAGATCGACGGTTCGATTCCTACTTAGGCCGTTTGGCATTGGCAGCTATCTAATTCTACAAGATGGCGGCTAGACATAGCTTCTTATGGGACAACTTAAGAGCGCTGGCACAAGATGGCTGCTGCTCTTATGAGACGTCCTAGGGGTGCTTGCGCAAGGTAGCAGCGACAAGACGGTGACTATACACAGCTCCTTATGATACGGCCTAGAGGTGCTCACACAAGATGGTGGCTGCTCTGATGAAGAAAGATAGCTTTGCATCGTGCAGGTATCTTTACAGCACTAAACCTCATACCTATGAAATGTGGTGGCGGGTAATTTGAAAAAATTCTTTTGACAGGTGTTATCTTTCAACAATAGCGGCTATACATAAGCTGTTAAGGCCTCCTCTTATGTCAAGGCATAGCTCTATCGGACAAGTTTAAACCTGCATCGGGATAGCTAGAGTAAGCACGTGCTGCAGTGATGACGTCATTATGCATGTTTAGACTTGCAAATCACTAAAGAAACATAACAAAACTAGAATCGAACACTGCACTCTACGCCGTTAACTTCATCATGTGATCGGAACATTGATTGAAGTGTTTAGAACACTAAATAAGTGATCAAGACTATAATAGAACACTGTACTCGATACAACATGTGTTTAGAACATGTCAGGGGATACCTTTGTTTTAAGAAGATTAGATTACCGCACTTTCCTTGTAGGGCTAATAGGCTAAAGGGCTAATGGGCAAAAGGGCTAATGGGCTAAAGGGCTAATGGGCAAAAGGGCTAATGGGCTAAAGGGCTAGGGTGCCTCTCCTCTCTTTATCCGGGCTTGAGACCGGCTCTACAACTAGAGGCGGAGTTAACACCCTAAGGAAGGGAGAATGTTGGGAATTAATCTATACGAATATAGCTACTCGATCGACTATATACTACAGATGGATGACTTAGGTGAGGGTAAGCGCTTACTTAATAATACTTACACGACGTAATTCATGCTCTATTTCAAAAATATCTTCTTTGTACTGTGTGTAACCAGCATCATGATAGGCTCTTAGCAGTTGTAAACGTTTTACGAGTACGTTGGGGTCTTTACAGTATCTTATATCTACATAGGGTAACAGAGGCCTGTTGTGAACTTTGAGTCTATATGCAGACAGTTGATGTGTAGGGACTTGTTTTGATGTAATACGTGCTTCAGCAGTAGCGTTTCTAGGTACAAACTTAACTTGTTTCGATAGCGATGAAGCGTTGACATTTCCTTCTTCTTTACCTGGCATCTCTGCTTGAGATGTTTGCACTGCGACAGAACGTGTAGTAGGCTTAGGAAATGAAGTAAAATCATCAAGCTGTAATGGCAATGAAACATTGAGATTTTCTTCTTCTTCTTCTTCTACTTTCCCTTTACTACTGTTTTGATCAACATCATTATCCTTATTATCATAATCATGATCTTGCCTCTCTTTATCTTGAAGTTTGTGCTTAGTAACAGAACTTGCAGCAGGCCTAGACAACAAGGGAGAATTAAAAATATCTCGCAGGGGTGTACTTTTTTAACATAAATCAGTGTTCGCTTCAATATGGTTGAGCTCTTTTTATTTTGTTCCCGATGAAGCTATATTACACGCGGCTTCATGACGTTGAGCGTTGTATGCGTTCTTGAACTCTCTTCTACAATGTTTGCATTGAAAAATTGTCCTACATGATATCTCATGATGTCTCTTGTGATAGCTTCGAAAAAATACTTTTCCACTCTCTTCGCAAATATACCTAGAAATAGCTTTTTCCATGACGGAATTTTATCTTTTGCTAACAGATTCTTCTTTAAATCTACTTGACATTTGTTACTCTCTACTTCGATGATGCGAACAGCTTACCGATTAACAGTAAACTAACACAAAAGCGTATAACCGAGGTAGCAACAGTAAGGTTTAAGCCCATCAAGATGGCAAGAGTGAGGTTAGCGACGTTCTGTTGTTGGATTTTAAATTCCGCGCTATAACATTCATAAGGTGGCAGCCTTGAGGTTTACCGCCGTAAAGATGGCAGCAGTGAGGTTAGCGACGCTCTATTGTCCTTCAATGTGAGGTTAGGGTCCGTCAAGAAGACAGCTGTCAAAAAAGCACGTGGCTTGGTTTACTAAACAAGAGCACGTGGCTGTGACGTTACGGTTACGCTGTATGCTACGTCAGCATGCGAAGTTGGAAAATCCTCGCCTACGCAGTTAGCACTCTGCTATGTTCACAAGATTTTTTACAGATAGTTATTCTTTATGCTTTAACCCCTCAGCGTCGCAGCCATCTAAATAGGTTCCTACCCCGCGGCCGGATGAGATTTCAACTACGCGCGACTGAAATACATCGATTAACTTAAAGCGTTACTGCAAGTATAAGAGTAGCCCGATTTTCACGAAATTTGGAATTCCTTATGACAGAACTATGTACATGTAGATGATTACATAATTGTTTCACATTTTCTTAGTAATTTCGTTCCGTGTGATAGAGTTCGAAGCACTCTTTGAGACAGGGACTCAAGTCACACTCCTGGCAGCCGTACACTGACGTCTTCTTTTCGCCGTGTTTTGAACACAGGATACAATGTCTCTGAGGTGTGGATTTCCAACTCTTGGGTGCTAATTTCCTGATAAAATATCTTTCCTGCAACCTTGGAACTGTATTATCTGATGCGCGCCGGCCTTGAATATTTCGTTCCCCTCCCGAGCGAGCGTATTTTGTAAACAAACCTTTCACCAGCTGAACCCGATAAGGTAATTGCTTAATATTTGTCTCTGTGACCTGTGTGAGTAATATTAGAGAATTTAGCAATCAGAATTCACCGTTGAAAACTTCTCTTTGACCTGTATAATTATCTATAGTCTCTTACACGAAATTTCCAAGTACTGTTTCCTCCTCATCGTCACTCTCATAATTTACCACTGGTACATCATTTATTTCATTATCACTGCTGCTTATACTGTCACTACTACTTCCGACTAAACTTTCATCTGAATTATACAATATTTCAAGCACGTTACTGTCAGTCATACCACGGCTCAGCGCGGCGCGTCACACGGACTGATGAAGCTGCAGCGAGACCGAAAGCAACAGGATGAAACTGAATGAGGGGAATAACATTTATGACGAAACAAACCAACTCGATACATATTTCAGATAAAAGGTCGAGGCAACGTCTTTCAAACGAGATATATACCATGAACAACTGGTTCTCGTATCGTATGACAGAAAGCAGCACTAACTCATGCCTACACAGAGCGCTCGTGGAGAGTTACGAAAATATTACAAGCTGAGAAATAAAGACAAATATAATAAATAAACCGCACTCCCAATGTACAAATAGATCAAAGAACATTACACGAAAGGACAAAATTCTCAGATCATCATTTCTTTATTTTATTCTGTGGGAAAGAATGAAGCAAACAGACTTTTAAAAAAGCAGGGATTAGTGCTCAGACTTATTTGACAAATATTTATCCTTGCAAAAACAACTACATTATAACGATTTTTCAATTCTTATTTACAACAATGATAAACCCGAAAATGTCTTCTTGGAAACAAAACAATTTGCATATCCATAACTCCAAAACTCTTCGCGCTATAGCTGTAAATGTGAAACCATGTATGGGTCTATACCACGTATAGAGGTCGGCGGCTACGGAAGAAAAGATTGTCTATGCCATGTATAGAAGTCGGCGCTGAGGGGTTAAGTTCGTGCACATACGTTATGTTAAGATAGCAGCACATGTACAAGTGATGGTCGCACGCTCGCGTAGAAGTTGTTTAGTACGATAGTTGATGTATGCATTATCAAAAGGTGATATGTACACACTTTTAAACCTTGCTATTCTTACTGCTACTATATTCGCAAGATTTTTAAACATCCCTATTCTTTGTGCTTTAAGTTCGTGCGCATAGGTCATGCTAATGTGGCAGCACAAACACATGTGAACGTTGTACATTCTAGCGGAATGTGTTTAGTATAATAGTTGATGAATGCAAAATCGATAGGTAATGTGTACACGCTTTGAAACTTAACTATTCTTCGTGCTTTAAGTTCGTGCACATAAGTTATGCTATGATAGCAGCACACTCCAGCGGGAGAAGTTTAGTACTCTAGTTGATACATGTGTAATCGATAGGTAATGCGTACACGCTTTTAAAACATTGCTATTCTTACTGCTGCTGCTATGTTCACAATATTTTATACATCGCTATTCTTTATGCTTTAAGTTCATGCGTATAAGTTATACTAAGTTAGCAGCATACTTATAAGGTTGTCGCACGCTCTAGTGGAAGAAGTTTAATACGAAAGTCGATGCATGCAAAATCGATAGATGATGTGTACACGCTTTGAACTTGGTTAATATTTGTGCTTTAACTTCATGCACATAGGTTATGTTAAGATTGCATCACACACACAATCGATGATCGCACGCTCTAGTAGAAGAAGTTTAGTACAATAGCTAATGCATGCAAAATTGACAGGTGATGTGTTCACGCTTTGAAACATAACTATTCTTTGTGCTTTAAGTTCACGCACATAGGTAGCAGTACACAATTGCGAACGTTGTACACTCTAGCGGAAGAAGTTTAGTACTATAGTTAATGCATGCAAAATTGACGGGTGATCTGTACACGCTTTGAAATATAACTATTCTTTGTGCTTTAAGTTCACGCACATAGGTAGCGGAACACAATTGCGAACGTTGTACACTCTAGCGGAAGAAGTTTAGTATGATAGTTAATGCATGCAAAATCGATACGTGATGTGTACGCGCTTTGAAACATGGCAATTCTTTGCTCTTTAAATTTATGGGTATAGGTGATGCTAAGATATCAGCACAATCTAGCGGAGAAGTTTAGTACGAGATTCGATGCATGCAAAATCAATAAGGTGTACACGCTTTGAAACATGGCTATTCTTTGTACATTAAGTTCATGCATATAAGTTATGCTAAGATAGCAGCAGAATCTAGCGGATGAAGTTTAGTGCGATATTTGATGCATGTGAAATCGATAGGTAATGCGTACACGCTTTGAAATATGGCTATTTTTGTACTGTAAGTTCATGTGTATAAATTATGCTAAGATAGCAGCACAATCGATCGGAAGAAGTTTAGTACGCGAGTCGATGCATGCAAAATCGATAGGTAATGTGTACACGCTTTCAAACAGGGCTATTCTTTGTACTTTAAGGTCATACGTATAGGTTATGCTGAGATAGCAAAATCTAGCGGAAGAAGTTTAGTACGAGAGTCGATGCATGCAAAATCGATAGGTAATGTGTACACGCTTTGAAACATCGCTATTCTTTGTACTTTAAGTTCATACGTATAGGTTATGCTAAGATAGCAGCACGATCTGGCTGAAGAAGTTTAGTACGAGGGCGTCGATTCATGTAAAATCGATAGGTGATGTGTACACGCTTTAAAACATGGCTATTCATACTGCTGCTCTGTTCCCAAGATTTTTTACCATAGCTAATCCTAATGCTGCTCTTAACGACGTAGAGCTAAGGATTGATTACGTGACCGTGACGTCACAACCACGTGCTCTTGTTTAGTAAACCAAGCCACGTGCTTTTTTGACAGCTGTCTTCTTGACGGACCCTAACCTCACATTGAAGGACAATAGAGCGTCGCTAACCTCACTGGTGCCATCTTTACGGCGGCAAACCTCAAGGCTGCCACCTTATGCATGTTATAGCGCGGAATTTAAAATCCAACAACAGAACGTCGCTAACCTCACTCTTGCCATCTTGATGGGCTTAAACCTTACTGTTGCTACCTTGGTTATACGCTTTTGTGTTAGTTTACTGTTAATCGGTAAGCTGTTCGCATCATCGAAGTAGAGAGTAACAAATGTCAAGTAGATTTAAAGAAGAATCTGTTAGCAAAAGATAAAATTCCGTCATGGAAAAAGCTATTTCTAGGTATATTTGCGAAGAGAGTGGAAAAGTATTTTTTCGAAGCTATCACAAGAGACGTCATGAGATATCATGTAGGACAATTTTTCAATGCAAACATTGTAGAAGAGAGTTCAAGAACGCATACAACGCTCAACGTCATGAAGCCGCGTGTAATATAGCTTCATCGGGAACAAAATACAAAGAGCTCAACCATATTGAAGCGAACACTGATTTATGTTTAAAAAGTACACCTCTGCGAGATATTTTTAATTCTCCCTTGTTGTCTAGGCCTGCTGCAAGTTCTGTTACTAAGCACAAACTTCAAGATAAAGAGAGGCAAGATCATGATTATGATAATAAGGATAATGATGTTGATCAAAACAGTAGTAAAGGGAAAGTAGAAGAAGAAGAAGAAGAAAATCTCAATGTTTCATTGCCATTACAGCTTGATGATTTTACTTCATTTCCTAAGCTTACTACACGTTCTGTCCCAGTGCAAACATCTCAAAGAAGAGATGCCAGGTAAAGAAGAAGGAAATTTCAACGCTTCATCGCTATCGAAACAAGTTAAGTTTGTACCTAGAAACGCTACTGCTGAAGCACGTATTACATCAAAACAAGTCCCTACACATCAACTGTCTGCATATAGACTCAAAGTTCACAACAGGCCTCTGTTACCCTATGTAGATATAAGATACTGTAAAGACCCCAACGCAGTCGTAAAACGTTTACAACTGCTAAGAGCCTATCATGATGCTGGTTACACACAGTACAAAGAAGTTATTTTTGAAATAGAGCATACCGGGCGAGTTGGCCGTGCGCGTAGAGGCGCGCGGCTGTGAGCTTGCATCCGGGAGATAGTAGGTTCGAATCCCACTATCGGCAGCCCTGAAGATGGTTTTCCGTGGTATCCCATTTTCACACCAGGCAAATGCTGGGGCTGTACCTTAATTAAGGCCACGGCCGCTTCCACCCAACTCCTAGGCCTTTCCTATCGGATCGTCGCCATAAAAGCTATCTGTGTCGGTGCGACGTAAACCCCCTAGCAAGAAAATGAAATAGAGCATGAATTACGTCGTGTAAGTATTATTAAGCAAGCGCTTACCTCACCTAAGTCATCCATCTGTAGTATATAGTCGATCGAGTAGCTATATTCGTACAGATTATTTCCCAACATTCTCCCTTCCTTAGGGTGTTAACTCCGCCTCTAGTTGTAGAGCCGGTCTCAAGCCCGGATAAAGAGAGGAGAGGCACCCTAGCCCTTTAGCCCATTAGCCCTTTTGCCCATTAGCCCTTTAGCCCTTTAGCCCTTTTGCCCATTAGCCCTTTATCCTATTAGCTCTACAAGGAAAGTGCGGTAATCTAATCTTCTTAGAACAAAGGTATCCCCTGACATGTTCTAAACACATGTTGTATCGAGTACAGTGTTCTATTATAGTCTTGATTACTTATTTAGTGTTCTAAACACTTCAATCAATGTTCCGATCACATGATGAAGTTAACGGCGTAGAGTGCAGTGTTCGATTCTAGTTTTGTTATGTTTCTTTAGTGATTTGCAAGTCTAAACATGCATAATGACGTCATCACTGCAGCACGTGCTTACTCTAGCTATCCCGATGCAGGTTTAAACTTGTCCGATAGAGCTATGCCTTGACATAAGAGGAGGCCTTAACAGCTTATGTATAGCCGCTATTGTTTAGATGACACCTGTCAAAAGAATTTTTTCAAATTACCCGCCACCACATTTCATAGGTATGAGGTTTAGTGCTGTAAAGATACCTGCACGATGCAAAGCTAGCTTTCTTCACCAGAGCAGCCACCATCTTGTGTGAGCACCTCTAGGCCGTATCATAAGGAGCTGTGTATAGTCACCATCTTGTGTTAGCACCTCTAGGCCGTGTCATAAGGAGCTGTGTATAGTCACCGTCTTGTCGCTGCTACCTTGCGCAAGCACCCCTAGGGCGTCTCATAAGAGCAGCAGCCATCTTGTGTAAGCGCTCTTAAGCTGTCTCATAAGAAGCTATGTCTAGCCGCCATCTTGTAGAATTAGATAGCTGCCAATGCCAAACGGCCTAAGTAGGAATCGAACCGTCGATCTCATCATTAGACTATGTTTTTCTTATGTTATCATGTTCCTGATACTGCAAACCTAGGTATTGGGTAGAAAAAGTTTGTCCGTTTTGCTCTACGATGCACCGTTTTCGTGATATGTAACATTTTGCATTTAAGCCCCAAATTTAATGAATAGAACCTGCAGGGCACGTTATACTCTCTACCATAGCTAGACCTGATCATGTTACGAAGACCTGCTTCAATACAAGCTAAAACAGAGTGAATGCCAAATGGCCTAAGTAGGAACCGAACCGTTGACCTCATCAATAGACAATGATTTTCTTATAATATCATGTTCCCCATACTGCGAATCGAGGTAATGGGCAGAAAAATTTTGTCCGTTTTGCTCTACGATGCACCGTTTTCGAGATATTTAACATTTTGCATTTAAGCCCCAAATTTAATGAATCGAACTAGCACGACACGTTAGCCTCTAAGCTAGCTTTCTTCATAAGAGCAGCAGCCATCTTGCGCAAGCACCCTTAAGGCGTCTCATAAGGAGTCGTGTATAGCCGCCATCTTGCGTCCGCCATCTTGCGCAAGCTTCCTTAGGGCGTCTCTAACCATCTTGTACAAAGGACCCTTAAGCCGCCTCATAAGAGCAACCGCCATCTTGCGCAAGTATCCCTAGCGAGTCTCATAAGGAGCCTTGTATAACCGTCATCTTGCGCAAGCATCCCAAGGGAGTCTCATAAGAACCTATGTATAGCGGTCATCTTGCATAAGCACCTTTGAGGAGTCATGTATAGCCACCATCTTGTGCGATTAGCGTCGAGAGATGGCTGATGTATAATTTTTCTTTTTAAATTATCCGCCACCATATTTCAAAGGTATGTACCTAAAGAGGGCAGCACGGTGCTCTGTTGATTAGAGATGGCGGATGACAGCTGACGAAATTGCCTGCATGATAGCAGCACGGTGATCTATTGATTAAAGATAGTGGATGACAGCTGTCAGAAAAGCACGTGGCTTTGTTTCCAAACAAGAGCACATAGAATTTTTCAAATTGCCGCCACCACATTTCAAAGGTATCTAGCTAAAGAGTGCAGCACTGCTTTTTGTGATGCAAGATGGTGGATGACAGCTGTCAGAAAAAAGCACGAGAGTTTGTAAAGCACGTGGAATTTGCCACCGCCACAAAGAAGGCAGCACGGTGCTCTCTCGATTAAAGATGGCTGCTGTCACGTGGAATTGCCTGCCACAACAGGTATCTAGCTGAAGAGGGCAGCACGGTGCTCTCTGGATTAAAGATGGCTGCTGTCAAAAAGCATTTTTCAAATTATCCGCCACCACATTTCAGCTAAAGAGGGCAGCACTGTGCTCTATAGATTAAAGATGGCGGATGGTAGCTGTCAAAAAAGCACGTGGCTTAGTTTCCAAAAAAGAACAAGTGAAATTTTTCAAATTGCCGCCACCACATAGAGTGCAGCCCTGTGCTCTCTTGATTATAGATGGCTGCTGTCACGTGGAATTGTCTGTCACCAGAGTGCAGCACGGTGCTCTGTCGATTAAAGATGGCTGCTATCAAAAAGCATTTTTTCAAATTATCCGCCACCACATTTCAAAGGTAAGTAGCTAAAGAGGGCAGCACTGTGCTCTGTTGATAAAAGATGGCGGATGTCAGCGGTCAAAAAGCACGTGGATTTGTTTACCGATTCAAATCTCGCACTAGTGAGGTTAAGTTGGTAGCACTAAGGTTTAGGCCCGTCAAGATGGTAACGCTGAAGTTAGCGATGCGTTGTTGTCGATGATAGCTGTCAAAAAGCACGTGGTTGTCAAAAAAGCACGTGGCTTTGTTTACCGATTCAAATCTCGCGCTAGTTAGGTTAAGTTGGTACTACTGAGGTTTAGGCCCGTCAAGATGGCAGTACTGAGGTTAGCGATGTGTTGTTGTCTGTCAAAAAGCACGTGGCTGTCAAAAAGCACTTGGCGTTTTTTACCTATTCAAATCTCGCGCTAGTTAGGTTAAGTTGGTACCACTGAGGTTTAGGCCCGTCAAGATGGCAGCAGTGAGGTTAGCGATGCGTTGTTGTCGATGAGAGCTGTCAAAAAGTACGTGGATTTGTTTACAAATTCAAATCTCGCGCCAAAATTCAAATTTCCCGCGGGAGGCGGAATGGCCCCTGGGAGCCCGGAGGAGGAGGCGGCGCCCGAACCATCCAATTATACTACTGAAATTATTTACCTAATTAAAATTGTTTGATCAAATTTAATTTGAGTTATTATTTCAGCCACTTAGTTAATTAAGCTTATTTTAAGTTGATTCGCTTGGCCTCTTGTGTCCAGAGCTTTCTCAATCAGCGACGGCCTTTGTTGGGATAATTTGTAAGTATTTCTTTTTAATTTGCTTATTTTATCCCTGGTTATGCTTACACTCTTGAATTTTACCTTATGTTGTGAGACATGTGTATTCCTAAAGGATAAAGTATCAATCCAGCGTAGCACGTTGACTAAGAAATGGTTTCAGTGCATAGGTTTTAATGTAATAGAGTGGCCAGCTATTTCTCCAGACCTTAACCCTATTGAAAAGTTGTGGTTAATCCTTTGAAGAACTGTATATAATGGAGGGAAGCAGTATGACAAATGTGAGGACATCTATACAATCTGCATGAGGGAAGTTTGCGGAGGGTAAGCCTGACCTATGTTTCAGATAGCAGAAGGTACATTCATAAGATTAAGTGATGTTATCATTTTTCAACAGGCGTTGACACTGTAAGAACGTATACTCTGTTTGCCAATAAAATCTAGTGTGCCAGTGTGTGGTGTGCATGCTAGGATTGTTTATCATGCCAGTACACCACAAAAGCATCGAGGTCTTATCAATACGCTGCGCACCCCGGGAGGTGGTGTGTTCGAACCCCACGATTAGCATCCCTGTTCACCGGTTCCCCAAATGTTTGAGTACACACACCCTCCGATGAAATCTGTATGAGATGAGTCATGTGATGCGAATGGAGGACAATAATGGACTAGATCGTGGAGCTTCAGAGAAGGACAGGGAGACCAATGTTGTCGTCACTAGAGGAGTGTTTAGTCAGTTCGCAGAGTTTTTCAGACGGGTCGTTGAAATACGCAGCAGTCTCTAATACTGATCTACGGCTCTCTGTCAAAACGATGGTTAAGTGAAAGGAAGGGCACACAACCCTAAGTATCGATCTGTGGAATAAATGTAGTACGTGTTAAAACGAACCAAGTGCTTCTTACAACAAGCCCGCGTCCATCAAACAATCTGTAATGTTCGCAGTGTAGGACTGGCATCGTCCTCTCGAGGTATTCACTTTGAAAGCATCGACTGGTACCGTGGTTTAGTTACCTTCATCAGCGAACAAGCGGGCGATAGATTGCAGCGCTGGATCGAGCGACCTGGCTTTTACTGACCGGCAGTCTTTGTTCCCAAGCAAACCTGCAGATTACGAGATGAATTGTGGTCAGTGGGACAAATCCCCTCACTTTCTATACCGGGGCCACTATCTCACTGTCAGATAGCTCCTGAGCTATTCTCACGCAGACTGACCGCACACACAAATCGCTGTCCTGGTCCGGAACTAAACACAGGGCCGCGATGTAAGGGTCAGGTTCGCTACGCAGCGCTTTATCCCTTTCCACCTGAAAACTTTTCTCTTTACGAATACATTTTTGGCCTGGAGATACCCACGTGTCTGCTGTCGAGGTGTTTTCTGTGGAACTGAAATACTTTAAATGGATCCTTATTAATTGTCTGGGGAGAGAATAGCTCATTACTGGTACAATTGATATGATAAAGGTTCCAGTTCATCGCTGCGACCACTAAAACGTTCTCGGTCGCCCTCTTCCTCTTTTTCCAACAATTTTGTCTTCTATGGTGTTGCAAATCAAACTCAGCAGGTGGGCAAACAATTTCACCTTGTTGCTTCTAGCGTTCCCTGGAACTACAGGAACAGAGAAACACGTTAGTCTGATATGAAAATAACCAACATGAGAAGTCCGACTCTCTTGGTGAATGGTCAGCATGGAGCACTTCGGTTCCGAGGATCCCATGTTCGATTCCCGGCTGGGTCGGAGATTTTAACCATGTCTGACTGATTCTTCTGGCTTGGGGACTGGGTGTTTGTGTTTGCCCTAACAATCTCCTCTCACCACCACTATTACGTCCCTCCATAGAGGGTTGGGGACAGGTAAAACAGCACCAGTTTGCACAGGCGTGGGGATTACTGTGCCGGAGACATCCTGAGATATCTGGATACCGGTCCATAGAAGTGTTCGATGGCAGATCTCCATGACACCCTATCCTACGGCAAACTTCATTTCTACGTACCTAACTAGTACATCCTTACATCTCTCCAAAAATACCTGACTGAGCCCGGAATTAAATTGACATATTCATTCTTATTATCTCTTCAAAATGGCATTGAAGTGTATATTAAAGAAGTAAGTGCTCGATTCTCTGGCCAATGACACAGAAATTATATCTGCTTGTATTTCTTGTTACTTCATGTCTAAAGAACTCATTAGTATGAAGTCCCCTCCTTTTTGCGTTCAATTGTCTTTTAAAAAAATATTTTACACTGTTATTGTCAGACTTGCTGGTTGCCAATGGACGTCACACATTATCCATAATTTCTGGAAGTTGTGACTCACTATCGGCGGGCAGTGACTGAAAGTGGGGCACATGGCCCTCTAGCTGAGTTCAACTTACTTGTACCTTCATCTTTCCTGGCCGAACTCTCTTGGTCAAGTCTTATTCTTTTCAAACCCCGACGGTATTAGGTTTGCGAGGTCTAGGGAGTCATTGATTTTCACGACCTTCGTAGCCCTCGTCTTTCTTTTGTGGATATCTTCCTTCTTCGAAGTGTCATGTCTCTTCCTTTTAGTTCTTCTTCTCGGTCCAAACACATATCCATGGGGTGGGGGACATCTGAAATTACCGTCATCAGTTTAACGTGGACAGAAAACCGACCCCGTCATCTTCTTCCTCACTACGTTCTATACACTACCTTCGTGTTTACGAGTTCCCACTGTCTTTCGTCTAGGTCACAGCACACATGGTAACGTCACCGAAGGCAGCAGAACTTTTCTCAGCAATCAAGACAGGTGGAGCTACCTTGTGGCACGGCATAGAAATGTTGTGTGCTGGATCAGCTGCCATAGTGCCGGACTTAGATCTTGACAGGTGTGGCACGACATAGAAATGTTGTGTGCTGGATCAGCTGCCATAGTGTTGGACGTAGATCTTGACAGGTGTGACACGGGATAGAAATGTTGCGTGCTGTATCAGCTGCCATAGTGTTGGACGTAGATCTTGACAGGTGTGGCACGGGATAAAAATGTTGCGTGCTGCATCAGCTGCCATAGTGCCGGACTTAGATCTTGACAGGTGTGACACGGCATAGAAATGTTGTGTGCTGGATCAGCTGCCATAGTGCCGGACTTAGATCTTGACAGGTGTGACACGGCATAGAAATGTTGTGTGCTGGATCAGCTGCCATAGTGCCGGACTTAGATCTTGACAGGTGTGACACGGCATAGAAATGTTGTGTGCTGCATCAGCTGCCATAGTGTTGGACGTAGATCTTGACAGGTGTGACACGGCATAGAAATGTTGTGTGCTGCATCAGCTGCCATAGTGTTGGACGTAGATATTGACAGGTGTGACACGGGATAGAAATGTTGCGTGCTGCATCAGCTGGCATAGTGCCGGACGTAGATATTGACAGGTGTGACACGGTATAGAAATGTTGCGTGCTGCATGAGCTGGCATAGTGCCGGACGTAGATATTGACAGGTGTGGCACGGCATAGAAATGTTGTGTGCTGCATCAGCTGCCATAGTCTTGGACGTAGATCTTGATAGGTGTGACGCGGCATAGAAATGTTGCGTGCTGGATCAGCTGCCATAGTGCCGGACATGAATCATGACGCTGCATATTTATTTCAGTTCATCGCAACTCTTTATCTCAGTTGTGGGTGGAGTGAAAGGGTGCATTATCTGTACCTGCTGCACATTATGAGACGCTACTAAGAGGGGAACTCGCTCATCTTCTTGGCACAAAAACGTATCCATCATTCTATGCTTTGCTGTGTAGTAAAGCTTTTTCCACGAGTTGTCGGAGAAAGGCGGTACCATAATCTTCAAAAGTAACAGCAGCGTATGTACTATTGATCCAACGGCTCGATTTGAATCGCACGCTAATCAGCCCAGTGATGAACACGAAGTACCTTCTACCGACGTGTACATGCACTGGATAACATGGAGATGATGGGCCTCATGATCTGTGAAATGCCCAAGTTATTTGAAATATTCCGCATAAGATTCAACTTACGCCTTACCAGTGCTTTGGAAGAGAAAGTGGTGCTCAAAGCCTTGAAAGGTTCGCTGTCTATAATGAGGCATCATCTATAGGCCTATAGTCATTGATGTAATCAGTATACTTTGTCCTCATGGGGAAGTGTTTAGGGAGAGAGAGAGACAGAGAAGCTTGAACTTTTTTACTTAATTTTGTGCAAATTTGAAGACTGTGCAAGCGACAGGTAGTTTCGAGTATTCTACCCATTAATTGAAGTGCAGGAGCACAGAACATATTTTGACATCCATCAGCGACGTGGTCGTCAAAGGCTACTCAGAATGTCTGGAACGACGGAATAATTTACAGAATAATGGGTATTATATGTGTGTGTGCTGTTCCATCATCGACAGCAAATAGAATGTTGTCAAAAGGTCGCCATTCACATGAACAAAACTAAATTTGCCTCTCGGAAGCCAGTAATATTTCAATTACACGAATAAACAAGAGGAATATAAAATGTCCGGCATTGTGTGTTGATATCTGATACATTGTTTTCACGTCGCAGAGTCAGACTATGGATAACGACAGCGTTAGGACTCGGAAGAGAGCGATTGAGAGGGTTGCTGTCAGTGGGGCTCGAACCGAACATTCCCCGTTTTATGGAAAGTGGAGCAGTTTATGACATACATTACTTGATAGGGCACCTATTTGCAATTCTGTCTCTGTAGAGCATTTATGTTCATTCTTAATTTTTGGGCCAGTTTATTTAATTTTTTCCAGAAATCCCCACCAACTCAATTCTTTGTTGTTTCTTCTCATTTCCACTACTTCAAATTTGCTTTACACCTTTCTGCATTAACACCCATGTAACATCAGTAGAAGTAACTAACATGTTGCCGGGCTGACTGGCTCAGTCGGTTGAGCGCTGGCCTTCAGATATCAACTTGGCGGGTTCCATCCTGCCTCAGTCCGGTGGTATTTGAAGGTGCTCAAATACCTCACATTTACTGGCACGTAAAAGAAATTCTTCGGGACAATATTCCGGTACCACGGCGTCTCCGAAAAATAATTGTTAGGACGTAAAATGATATAATTACAGTATTACATCCTTTCCGAGTAACTAAATGTGAAATGAAGGCGGATGCTACTGTACTGTATTCTGTTTCTCCACGGGGTCGGGTGTGAGCTGAGATGAATCTGTCGCGGCAGATTTTTATGACCGGATGCCCTTCCTGACGTCAGCCTTATGAGAGGAGCTAATGAGATGAAATGAATGATGTGATATATGATAACAGGAAGGGAGAGGGTGAAACCCGGTGCCAACACATAGCCTGCTCCTGTCGAAAAGCATCAAGTGGTCTTGTCAAGACTTAGTGTCTCCATCCGACGGACAAATCACCATCAACAGCGTCACATGCCCTCACTCCATATGAGCAGTGCGGAGAGGTTAGAAATTTAATCCAGGCTTTTGCCACGCAATTTAGTGATAAGAAATTGTATAGTTCCACCTCCCCTAACATTCTGACGAGACTGGAACCAGCTAACCACGGTGCCAGACGCCTTAACGATCACGGCCATGAGGCGGGCAGTGGCGACCACAAAGACCTGTGAGACGATTGTAAAGGGGGTGGAGGTTTTTCCTAGGTACTAACCGTGGCATTCATCCCATTAACACAGTACATATAAGTGAGAGAACTTTTTCTCATTTTGAAAGTTACAACCTGACATTTAACCTCGTTCATCATCACACCAACGTCAAGGCCTTTTTGAACTCGTTAACAATCCTGTAACTTACTCTATACAATACAACGTCATCCACAAAAAGCGAATTCTCTTTTGAATTTGCTTTATGTCGCACCGAAACAGGTAGGTCTTACGGCGACGATGGCGTAAGAAATTCGCAGGAGTGGGAAAGAAGCGGCCGTAGCCTTAATTAAGGTGCAGTCTGGTGTGGAGATGGAAAACCACGACAAAACATCTTCAGGGCTGCCGCCCACTATCTCCGTAGCTACGTGACCCAAACCGCTGAGCCGCTTGCTCCGTCTAAGCAGTTAATGGTTGGTTCCGGACAGTTGCAGTACACTGCCTTCCCAGTCGTAGTACATCGCGAAAGAACCTGTACAACACGTGTTAGTGTGGCGCAGCGGCGTAAGCGGGTGGGGGTTCGAACCCCCCTGGAATGTTTGCTAAAAGGATATAAACAGAAAGTGACAATAAAGTAAATAAACACTGAGAGAACCAACAGACACTTGTGCCGCTCATCGGCTACGCTCCAGCTAACTTCCAGTTCCAGTAGTCCAGTCTGATGCTTGCCTTACGTGGAGAAAAGTAACGAGGTCAGAGCAGTAAAACAATAAATGTACTGGATAAAGAAAGACATGAGCCATGGAAGGCGTTAAAAACAGAACGATTGCCTAGACTGTCGGGGTTGGAAAAGAGGAGGGTCAGGTAGGAAAGATGAATATGAGGAGTTTAGAAAGACGTTTGTGACTCAGCTAGGTATCTGAGGTCGCCAGTCCATGATGATACCTCGGGAGACACTTCGTATTTTGTCTGTAGATGAAAGTTTCGTCGCCCTCTTGGTTAATGACACACCGTCCCAATTATTGAGTGACTGAGCCTTGCTTTATTTTATTTCTGGTGTTGTTGTAAGTCGCTTAGGGGTTCACCTGTACTTGATTATTTGAGATATAGACCTCCCACTTACAACGAGGACTCAGATACGACCGGTAATTGTTTCTAGGGCGTCTGTCGTAACGTATCATCGTGAAGACAGTAAACAATCAACAGGCGAATATCTCACTTCATTCATGTCGCGTCTGCCAACACTGGACCTGGTCACTTCTGACTTTGATCCCTGCGCGGTCCTTCCGCATGCGTTCTCGGTGTCTTTCTTCCCTCTCCTGTATCTTTGCCTTTCCTGTTTTTCATTTTGTCCTGTCTCAGACACCCTGTAACGCTTGAAGTTTCTTCTTAAGTGGGAAATTCTCCTCGATGTCATTATGTGAGATCCCCATTTCTTCAGGGTCTCTATCCACTTCATTCAACCAAGGCCCTTTGGTTTTCTCCTGGTGAAGGAAGATAATGATGTGCTTGGTCAGTCTTGAATGCATTCGTGTCACATACCTATCAAACGTATGGTATCGGTAATCTTCTCTACGTCGGTGTATAGTTCGTCGTTATGACGTATTCTCTACTCCCCATTGTCTTTAGCGGGTCCTAAGATCTTTCTCAAAATCTTCTTTTTTTTTTGGCCTACACTTTCTCGATCAGGCCTTTTTTGTTCATCGCAAGAAGCGTGTGAGATGACACTGCAGTAATGCCGCAGCTATGTTGTAAACAACCTTGGTTAAATGGTACGCCATTTCCATTTGTTTATCTCTGATGTAAATTACAACTTTGGTGTTATCAGTTCTCCCAGATGCCTGAATTCGTCTGCTCCCACTGTGAGTTCTCTGGGTGCCAGTTTGATATTAGTTAAAATTTGTGTTTTTTCAAAAGACATCTGTAGGCCTGCCTTCGCTGCTTGTGTTTTAAGCTGAAAAACCGTGTTCTTTGGCTGTGTTTAAAGTATCGGAAAGAACTGCAAGATCATCTGCAAAGGGTAGGCAATCAACGTCAAAATTTTGGCCTTTGCACCCTAGCCTGAGCCCAATTTGAAGTCCTTGATTATTCAGTTCTTTGCGCTACTCCCGGATGACCTTTTCAAGGACACAGTTGAAGACTGTAGGTGATAGTCCATCCCCTTGCCTAACTATTGTTTTGATTTCAAAGGCATCTGAAATCTCTTCCATGAACTTCACTTTTGAAGTGGTGTTGGTCAATGTTTGATGGATGATTGTCCTCTATTTTTTTTGTCTAGGCCAAATTCCTTTAAACTTCCGATCACATTTTGTTATTTGTAAGTTTCATTTACGTTTAAGACGATAACCTTTAATATTTGAATGGAATTGCTTTTATTCTCCATCAGAGAATAGAGATGCAACATGTTGCTGTTGAAAAGGTCAACAACAGTAGGAGAATTAAGACATAAAACTGTTAATAACAGATTTAGATATTGGAGGACGGATCCATTTAGCTCTAAATAAATAACTGATTAGTTTTGTAATCTGATGCTATTTACTGATGCGAGCGGTATCTTGGCACAGGCCAGAGCAACTCTCAGCCTCATCGATGGCGTGGCATGATGCGATATGGGAGGTGTCAGAGCACGAGTACTGCTACTGATAGGGCCGGTCGTGTTGCAATAACACTTTCTGGCGTAGTGAGGAAGGCAATGAAAACTACCTAACTCTTCATCATCCTTACGCAGTTTCCCTGCAGTTTCTGAGCTTCCAAGCAGCATGCAGGTTGAAGACTTAACACATCGAGAACATGAAATGATGGATTACTTTATTTCCACTTTCTTAATGTGTTGTGGTGAGGAAAGTTTCCAGGGCTAGTATATGGAATTCCTGTTACGAATGGAGCTCGTAAACGTTGTGCCTAATCTGGAGTTATTGATTCACGGTCATTGATTCTCGGTTTGTGTTTACATAGTTATAATTTATCGATACAGATTTTACATTCATCATCATAATGATCGAACTTCGTACAAATGAAGAGGCAATAACGATGCCAAAGAAGGAGCATAAGAGAAGAATAATAAAACTGTGCACATGTTCCAAAATAGGGGTTTCCTTCCCAACTATGAATGCAGCGTCTTTGAGAACAAGAAGTTAGCTCAACAGCGATAATTACAAAGACGGAGACTTCTTGATGTTGACATTCCCAGAATGTGAACTTTATCATATCTGGCAAGTTCCCGTTAACCAATTATCTGCGTCCTAATTATAACAAATTTATTAAATGATGCACACAAAAGGTGTCCATTGCCTTTCGTTTGTAATGTTTATTCCTCAATATTACGTAATGGTTTGTACTTAGTTCGTTCTTCACTTCGCACTTTCACGTGATGATTAAGGCATGTGCCTAACCGTCCATGCCACTCTCATAAAATGTGGTGTTCTGGCGTTTGATACAGCATTTCAAAGCTGCTTTGATATCATAAACATGATAATAACGACACTACTACTACTGATCATCATCATCATCATCATCATCATCATCAAAAACATCGGTCTGAAATCTGTATCCCATCCCACCACCCATATATTCTCCACGGTCGCACCGTTGTCACTAAAAGAAGCAATAACACTCTACGGAAGCTTATCGCACAATACCGGAAACGAGCTAAACGGGTGCAGCGGTATAAGGAAAACCCGCCAACTCAATGGAATTTCGTACTCATTTGAAGTGTGCGGATCACTTTATATTCAAAATTTGGCGCAGAAAAGTCTATAGGTTTGAAACCGTACGCGGCGGTGAGCTCTACAAAAATAACATCCAGTCAGGGCGTTCAATGACAGTGTTAAAAAGGAAGTATCTTTGTATCCATCAATCTCGGCATGACTTCAATGGATGGTGCGATAGTGCTGCGATCTTGAGGCACACTAAAATTACCCCGCCATAACTGTGAACTCCTGCATGCTAACACGTCATGCAAGCACCCTTCGACTTGACTTAGAAGGTTCTCCACATGTATGGAAATTTGAACCACTTTTCATTTTGCGAAAATCAAAATTATCAAAAATATATGTCTCGGTCATGGCCATCCGTCAACGGCTGCTAATTCCAGATGACCACATCATAAGATATAGCCTGCACGGTAATACTGTGTGGCCATCGATCCATACCTTACATCACAGCCTGCACGGTTGCTAGGTAACACCGTGTGGCCATCGATCCATTTACATCACATCCCGCACGGTTATTAGGTAGCATTGTGTGGCCATCGATCCATGCCTTACATCACAGCCTGCACGGTTATTAGGTAACATTGTGTGGTCATCAGCGCATCCTTACATCACAGCCTGCACGGTTGCTAGGTAACACTGTGTGGCCATCGATCCATACCTTACATCACAGCCTGCGCGGGTGTTAGGTAACATGGTGAGATCATCGATCTATACCTTATATCACAGCCCGCGCGGTTGTTAGGTAACATCGTGAAGTCATCGATCCATACTTTACATCACAACCTGCGCTGTTGTTAGGTAACATGGTGAGGTCATCGATCCATACTTTACATCACAGCCTGCACGGTTGTTAGGTAACATTGTGTGGTCATCGATCTATACCTTATATCACAGCCCGCGCGGTTGTTAGGTAACATCGTGAGGTCATCGATCCATAATTTACATCACAGCCTGCACGGTTGTTAGGTAACATGGTGAGATCATCGATCTATACCTTATATCACAGCCCGCGCGGTTGTTAGGTAACATTGTGAGGTCATCGATCTATACCTTACATCACAGCCTGCGCGGTTGTTAGGTAACATGGTGAGATCATCGATCTATACCTTATATCACAGCCCGCGCGGTTGTTAGGTAACATTGTGAGGTCATCGATCTATACCTTATATCACAGCCCGCGCGGTTGTTAGGTAACATCGTGAGGTCATCGATCCATACTTTACATCACAGCCTGCACGGTTGTTAGGTAACATTGTGAGGTCATCGATCTATACCTTACATCACAGCCTGCGCGGTTGTTAGGTAACATGGTGAGATCATCGATCTATACCTTATATCACAGCCCGCGCGGTTGTTAGGTAACATTGTGAGGTCATCGATCTATACCTTACATCACAGCCTGCGCGGTTGTTAGGTAACATTGTGAGGTCATCGATCTATACCTTACATCACAGCCCGCGCGGTTGTTAGGTAACGTTGTGAGGTCATCGATCTATACTTTACATCACATCCTGCACGGTTATTAGGTAACATTGTGCGTTTATCAATCCATACTTTACGTCACAGCCTGCACGGTTGTTGGGTAACATTGTGTGGTCATCATTCCATACTTTACATCACAGCCTGCACGGTTGTTGGGTAACATTGTGTGGTGATCATTCCATACTTTACATCACAGCCTGCACGGTTGTTAGGTAACATTGTGTAGCCATCGATCCATACTTTACATCACAGCCTGCACGGTAGCTAGGTAACATTGTGTGGCCATCGGTCCATACTTTACATCACAGCCTGCACGGTAGCTAGGTAACATTGTGTGGTCATCGATCCATACCTTACATCACAGCCTGCACGGTAGCTAGGTAACATTGTGTGGTCATCGATCTATACCTTACATCACAGCCTGCACGGTAGCTAGGTAACATTGTGTGGTCATCGATCTATACCTTACATCACAGCCTGCACGGTAGCTAGGTAACATTGTGTGGTCATCGATCTATACCTTACATCACAGCCTGCACGGTAGGTAGTTAACCTTGTGAGGTCATCGATCTATACCTTACATCACAGCCTGCACGGTAGCTAGGTAACATTGTGTGGTCATCGATCTATACCTTACATCACAGCCTGCACGGTAGCTAGGTAACATTGTGTGGTCATCGATCTATACCTTACATCACAGCCTGCACGGTAGCTAGGTAACATTTTGTGGTGTCACGTCACACGAATTTTCGCATGACCCCAGCTATAAGAGATATCTATGTCGAAACAAATTAAAATAATTTTTACTTGAGGAAATTGTGGTGTGAAGAAGAACGAAACATTTCTTTCGTAAGAGTTTTCGACATGTGGATAATAAATTGTTTTTTTTTCTAGTTGCTTTACGTCGCATCGACACAGATAGGTCTTATGGCGACGATTGGACAGGGAAGGGCTAGGAATGGGAAGGAAGCGGCCGTGGCCTTAATTAAGGTACAGCCCCAGCATTTGCCTGGTGTGAAAATGGGAAACCAAGGAAAACCATCTTCAGGGCTGCCGACAGTGGGGTTCGAACCTACTATCTCCCGAATACTGGATACTGGCCGCACTTAAGCGACTGCAGCTATCGAGCTCGGTAATAAATTGGTTCAAAATGATCTAAATTGTATTTGAGATTGTAGAGCTGCTGGTCGGAAGAAGTGTGGCGTCCTCACCTCCACACAGCCCCGTTCGATTCTTGAATTTGTATTAAACACGAAGTTTACATTCCTTCCATTCAGCATTATTTTATACTTTTCACGGGTTCACAATGTCAGTTTCTATGTGAATGTAACAACAGAAATCATGATTAGTTTGTGGCTCAAAGGAAAGACGTGATGGCCAGTGAGAACGACAAGTGTCTACCCAAGCGGAATATTAAACAGAACGAAGCGCAACCCAAGTTACTTTAACGAACTTCTTCGCCTGATAGAAATCTTTGGCGTGCAGTTTGGCGAAAAGCCAATACTCTTTCTTGGTCAGCAACTGTCTCCGAATGGAAAATAATACAAAAAAATATAGAAGAGGAGAGAAAAGACGGTGAAGGAGGCGAGCAAAATTGAGATGGCAATCGAATTTTATTTTCATTTCAATGCAGAGGCCAAGACCACAGAGTGACGGTTTGTGGACCACATTGTGGGAGCCGTAGAGAACTTGCAGTATCGTCTAGTTCGCACTCGAGGTCCGCGGGCCCACCATAGAACTCAGTGATGCCAACTGGACGAATGCATAATACAAGTAATCGAAACTGCGCCGAGCTCATCTTCGTACGGGAGCATTTCAATTTACGCCGACAGGCCTTTCCTTGCAGAGCACGTAAGTTGTTTCCTTCACAACCTTGTATATACGTATAGTCTATCAAAGAACTGTGCCTAATGAGACTTTAATTATTCCCAAAACACAGTGCTTTCATTTTACAAGGAAACTTCGGGTCATCTTCTCCTGAACGACTTACGGCTCTCTCAACTGCAGCGTGTGATTACACTCGTTCCCCTAATTATCAGAATTGTTCCTTTTTAAAATTCTGATCAGTAAGAGACGACGGTTGGCGAGTAACACTTTCCTTTCAAATAATAGTTTCTTTAAATGTGACCTCCGGTTCAATTAACACATGGTAAAGAGTCCAAATTATTATAATAAACTCAAACTAGGCAGCGCTGAATGTAAAGGCTCCTGAACGAACCAACTTCTGATCGGTCGCAGGGAAACCTCAGCCATTGTGTCTTCCCAAAGAAACGTAACCCTCCACATTTAGACGTGTTCTTCTTTCTTCTCACTATGCTCATGTCGCTGCATGAGTCATAGTTAGTGTTCAGGTTTGCTCATTAGCCAAGAGCTAAACCTAATTAAGTGTTATTGATCGAGGGACGCCTTCTAATGCCAAGGCGCGATGAACAGAGTACTTAGGGCCCTCGCGTCTCGCTGAGAGCTACACCCACCGATCACTCTAGAGCTCCTGAGATCCCGAGAGTGTTCCTGCCTTAACGAGCGCCTGAGTGGTCTTCTAAGTAAGTAATCATTTTCTCTGAAGAAATTCAATGAAAAATAATTGTAAATCATTCAAGGGAGGAATTAATAACTTAAAAAAAAAGTTATTAAGGCAGAAAACATGATCATCTCAAAAGTGAAAGTACGATTTCTGAGTAACCAAACACTTGCAATTTACATACCTTCATTGATCCACTGTCGCACATAAAGCGGATGACGAGATCAGCAGTAGTTGCGTCGTCGGCTGGCATGTGTTCGAGTGTTTCCTGCAGGTTGAGGTTCCATATTAGGCCAGAAAGATTGGCGCACTCTGTGAGGATGTGGCACCACAAGAACACACGAGAGGGGGTCTCCCTTCTTTAGGAGATAATAGCGCGTAGATCGTCCATGACCTATCCTCAGCCTACACAATACTATAGCCTCTCTCCGTGAAGGCCGGGAAGAGGACCGCCAAATGGAGGTTGTTTTCTTAATCGCTCTCAGCTTCTTGGGAGTTCGGATGGCTAGCCACTCCGATTTCCAGGATGCCAAGATTGTTCGACGGAGCTGAGAACAAGTATCCATAGCAAGCAAATTCACATATCTAGGTGGTAAAGGTACCGGTACTTTTTCAGTTTCATCAACAAATTCATTTTTCGCAATCCCAACGTGGCTTGGAAGCAGCGTGAACTGGCTAGAAGGTCATGAATATGCTGCACCAGTAGGTATCCTTAGACTGGAGAGTACGTAACAAGTCGGTACTGTACCATTACGTTACATTTGAGGCAGTAACTATTGTGGAAATACAGCGGACAAATATGGCGCGGAGCAGCTTCAGGCGGCGTAAATGCGAATGGAATACAATCTTACAGTAAGTCGATATTGACCGGCAAAAGAGAAAAGAGTTTCCAAGATTGAACAACCATGGACCATGAAATAATTGAATTGATTCGATTCTTAAATACGTTGAGAAGAAAAACTGCGTGAAGGAAGAACTGTACGTCTTACTACGAGATAGCGAAAGAAAATCAACGAATTCTAAATACTAAAGTAATTTATATATAATAAATTGAAGGAATATATCTCCAATATCTGCAGGATACTTAAGGAATCAAAGAAAAACGCCAAGATATTGAAGTAAAGTGTGACTGCAGCCGAGTCAGATATCGACGTAAAAAAAAAGGCCAGAATAGCATAATAACTGGCCAATCTATACTAAGAAACGCAGAAATAACTATCTCAAGTTATAAGCAGTACCTGTTTAGGCGACATAGTTGACGAAAAGCAGACTAAAATTGAAGAAATATATAATTTAAGAGAAATATATAAAATATCAGTTATAAAATATATAAACCCAAATACACGTATTGGAAAACCTGCAATTCATCAGAGAAATATGTATTCTACAAAATATTTGCTGTCTTTTCGTTGCATGATCCCTGGTGACGTAATGAAGCTCGTCTAAACGAATGGAGAAAGATTGCGCAAGATGAACTCAGCTGGAGCCAAGATGCCCAGCCGAATCCAGCCGTGACGTGATCCTGGGACATGATTGACTACTCCGAGATGTCCTAGTCGAGGAAGGAGCCCATGAGCGTTTTTCCTTGGCAACCGTAGAGAGGTGTTGTTTGAACTTCAGCAAATAGTTTGAAGTTTATTTACTGGTATATTTTGAAGAACTTTGTGCCTCCAGTCGCTACCTAGTACTTACACATTACGATACGCTTAGTCGTGTGCTCCGTGTTTTCAGTATTTGGTTGTGAGGATTCTTTTTTCTTGTTTTAGTGCTAGTGCCGTGTGTTATTATGGCTGCCTCCAGTGGAGGTGATAGCCTTTTGTTAGGAGATAAGTTAGTTGTCGCGCAGGAGGAAGAAGTTCGGATGCAAGACGAATCTTCTGGAAACCTGGCAGCTCAATCAATTTTGACAGACTCACAATTATCACAAAATTCTAATTCTAATGGTGACAATGTACTGCCGCCTATAGAACGTGAACAGTATTCCCATTCACACCTTGGACCTTATATTGTATACGTTGAATCTTTTGAAAACAAAAATTTCGGGC
The DNA here is from genome assembly GCF_040414725.1 of Anabrus simplex. Classification (NCBI taxonomy): domain Eukaryota; kingdom Metazoa; phylum Arthropoda; class Insecta; order Orthoptera; family Tettigoniidae; genus Anabrus; species Anabrus simplex. The sequence goes on along the minus strand of NC_090272.1, from coordinate 10,592,389 downwards.
AACTCCATCCTATGGCCCTTGGGAGACATTTTTATGAACGTAATATTTCCGTCCAGTCTATCTCCCGTAAAGGTCGTAATCGCCTACAAATAATTTTTAATAATGCGGGGCAAGCCAACGATTTTCTGTGCCATCCTCTGCTCACATCTCTACATCTTAAGGCATACATCCCGTCTTCTAATATTTTTCGTGTGGGGATTATTCGAGATGTGGATAAGAACCTTTCTGAAGACGACATTTAACTTTATCTTACTTCAACCGTACCGGTTAAAGCAGTACAACGTCTCAATCGTCGCATTGTTTCCAATGATGGTGTTGGTTATGTCCCCACTGGGTCAATTAAAATTACTTTTCGAGCCCAAAAGTTGCCTACACAAGTGTCTCTTTTCCAAGTCTACTTGCATGTTGAGCCTTTCATTTTTTCCCCTGTTCTCTGCAGAAAATACCTCCGATATGGTCATACACAGGCCCAATGTCGTGCACAGGTAGCACGCTGCGGGAAGTGCTCACTGGAGCACGCCATCGATCATTGTACATCTCAGATTGCAAAATGTGTGTATTGCAAAGGCCCACATCCAACGGGAGCAATAACTTGTCCGGCAAGAGATAAAGAAGGTCATGAGCACGGAACATATCTCATTTCAAGGTACTAAGAACAAGACTTCCTTCCCTCATTATCATCCGTCTCAACACCCCCAGGATTTTCCTCCCCTGGTACCAGAACAAGTCTCTTCTTCCCCTGTTCAAGATTTTTCTAGAAAACGTAAATTTACACAAGTAATCCAGAAATCTGCCCCTCCGCCTTTGACTCCGGGTTATGATAGAACTGGTTATCTTGCCTTGGTACGCCCTGACCCTGGTTCTACGGGCCGCGTTCCATTATCTTCTCCTACGCCTGCTACAACATCATCTTCTCTTCCCACAGCATCACCTCCCTCTACTTCGGGTCCTAGTTACCCACCCCGATCCCACGACTCGCAACTGTTAATGCAAAGAAACCAAGTACATCAAGAAATCCAACAAATCTTATTCTTGCTTCTTCAGAATGTGGGAGGAGAGTCTCCCATTTCACCGGTAATTTATCAACTACGAGATCACATCGCTCATATCCTTACCCTATATGATACGCGTTTTGCAGTGGAACGCTAGAAGTCTTTTTCATAAAAAACATGAACTTCAACTATTAATTCAGGAAACATGTGCTAACATCATTATAATACAAGAAACGTGGTTTTATGCAGACACCCTTTTTCATCTTCCTGAGTTTCGTGTCGAACGCCTTGATACTAATGGAAGTGAAGGCCTTGCCATTTTTATTCATAAGTCTATTCCATATGTCCCCTTTCCTCTGACGCATTGCATTCCAAATACTCTTGCTTTAGGTATTATCGTGCGAAATATATATTTCATCAATGTGTATTGTCCTCCTGATGTTTATATCTCTACCTCTCACTGGTCCCACTTCCTTACCCAATTTGATTCCATTGACAATGTTTTTCTCTTTGGTTATTTTAATTGTTCCCATACTGCCTGGGGTAGTTCTAAAGATACATCTAAAGGGACAAATTTTCTTACGGCAACTCAATCCCATCACTTTACCCTTTTAAATGACGGGTCCCCAACTCGACTCACCCCTCCTGGTTCACCCCCTAGTTCTGTTGATCTTTCGCTCTGCCATGACCACATGACTCCTAATACCGTGTGGCATATACTCCGTGACACTCATCTGAGTGATCATTTCCCTATTCTTATTTCTTTTGGTGTTTGTAAACCACCCTTTTCCTCATCCCCACCCTCTCAGCTCAGTAATATTCGGTCTTTCCGAAATTTTGATAAACAATCGTATTGTAGTTTCCTTCACACCCATTTCCTTCAATACACGCCCAATACCTTAGACTATCCTACCCTTCTACGCATTCTCTCCTCATATGTTGAGACTTTCCATCCATTCAAATTTATCCCCTCCCTCTGTCGCCGTCCTTATCAGAAAATACATTGGTGGGACGACGAATGTCACAAGTTAATACTGCGGCGAACAGCTTTATTTAAATTGTATCGTAAGAATATGACGCTAGCTAATTATTTAACATTGAAACGTCATAATGCATGTATCAAACGCATATTTAATGCAAAGAGACGCGAGTCTTGGAAGGTCTTCATCTCCTCTCTTAATCATCGCGTATCTGCAACATCCCTTTGGAACGCCATTCGCGCACTTACCCGTGTTACTTCTGTACACCCTGCGCATTCGATTATTCTGCCTAATGTCCTTCTTTCTTTTCTATATACTATAACACCTGACTTCACAATTCCGCCTCCCTTTTCTTCCTTCCGACCCATATCCCCCCAATTTTCTGTTTTACTTCAACCCATCCAACTGTCCGAATTACAGTCCGTTTTACAAGCAGTTCGTAGTTCATCTCCTGGTCCTGATAGTATCACTTACACTATGCTCCGACTTTTACCCCATACCGGTCTTCTTGTTTTACTTTCTCTTTTTAATAATATCCTTCTCACCTTACAGGTACCGACACAGTGGAACAACTTTCATTTAGTCCCAATTCTTAAACCTGGGAAAGATCCCTCTTCTCCTTTAAGTTATCGTGGCATTGTTTTAAGTTCCTGTGTTAGGAAACTTTTTCAAGAAATTCTACCACGGCGTCTTCTCTGGGTTATGGAGAAACATCAAATCCTTCCTAAATATCAGTATGCCTTTTTTAAAGGACGTAGCACACAAGATCCACTCAATATTTTGTTGACTGATCTCCTACTAGCTAGACATCGTAAACAGAGCACTATTACTGTTTTTCTTGATATTCAAGGAGCTTATGATTCCGTTCCTTTACACCTATTATGGTCTTGCCTTGATTTGCTTGGCTTTCCCTCTGCTTTTATTTCTCTATTAGAACGCCTATATACTTCTCGCACTCTCATTCTCAAATCCCCCTACCCCCCGTTTCCAGGAAGACACGTTTCGCATGGAGTCCCACAGGGTGATATACTAAGCGGTATCCTCTTTGCGCTTTATATGCGAGATTTAGAACGTATAATTACAAAGAACGCACGAGTTTTAGCTTACGCAGACGACTATGTTTTATACGTATCACATGATAGTGTTGATGTGTGTAGGAGAAAAATAGAGTGTGTCCTTCATGAGGTTGCTCTCTGGTTACATGAACATGGCTTCTCACTCTCGCCTTCCAAATGTACTGCAATCCTCTTTACCCACACTCGCGCACCTAACCGTTCTCCTCTCCTTCTTGATCGTCTTACCATCCCCTTTGTTAATCAGCATCCCTACCTTGGAGTCATTTTGGACCACAAATTATCATGGACTCCTTATGTGGTCTCTCTTCAACGTAAAACTGATCGTTTTATTTCTATATTACGTACGATCACCCGTCGAAGTTGGGGCGCTGACCCCGTTACAGCTATTCTCCTTTACAGAGCAACTATTCGATCCTTACTAGGTTATTGTGCTCTTTTTATCGACACCGCTTCTGCTACTACCCTTGCACGTTTAAATACTGTTACCGTGTTTTAGCGGTAGGTAGAGGTGAAAGAAGGTGCGGGTGTGAACGGGTCTCAAGCTACGAAAGTAAAATTAATTTAAAATTTAACAAGGTTATATTTTCTTTTCAAAATAAAGAAATAACAAGCATGGCAGGTACAAAGTGGCAAGTCAAAAGGGTAGTTACGATATTTACAGGATTTGGGCTTCGCGCCCTGACTTCACAATGCTTGGGCAATCAGCTCAGTTTTACCCCAAACACAAGTTTCAACAGAGGGGCAGAAAACCCCATTCATGCCTAGGAGCCCTTGCTCCAAATTACACTGAAAAGCCTCCACGAGGCATACAACACTCAATTTTCAAAAAAGAGCCACTCGCTCTCAACTTTAAGCCTCTCAAATGGCCACACCAAACTCCACCTTCAAGTTGTCCTCACTGGACATAGACACAGGGGTAAAATACCCAACCTACTGAGGTCTATTAAATGAAAAGGGGTAATTACATGACCTCTAAAATAACAATCTGAGAGGAGGCGATCTGCACTCCTAATACACTTGTTTTTAAAACCTAATCTGGCTCTAGGCCACTAATGCAAGGGCTAATCCCATACTACAGAGGTGACTTTAGAAAAGAGCAATTTGTTTTACGTTAACGAAGAATAGGTTGAGAAAATAAGTTCACCTCAAAACAATATGAGTGGGAGCTTGAGAGGGTTAGCACTCTCTATCCCAATATGCAGCTTTAAAAGAGAATAGATGAAAAGAGTAGTTACATTTTAGGAAAAGGTTACATAGTGGAAACCCTTCGAACCCGCCCCGAGAGTTAAACTGCCGACCTAGCAAGAAAAGAAGTTATTAAGAGGCCATTACCTGGTGTTGAACAGCTGGAGAAGAAAGAGGCGCTTCCCGCCCCCTGCTATGTTCTTTACACACTGAAAGATGGAACAGAAGTGGCCCCGGAGACCCAAAAATCAGCAGTTTATATCCTCTCGCGGAAGGTTCTAGGTGTTAGGGGAAAGAAAACACCCTCCCACAAACTTTTTATTGGCTAGGGTACAGAAACATATCCAAGTTGGGGGAAGATACATCGGATTGGTCGGAAATAACTCAAAGAAATTCGGGATAGGCTAGACTTAAAACAAGGGGAAAGAAGGGGGAAATATTGCCAACTTAACCAAAGACAGAAAGAAATTTAGCAAAGAACAAACATTTGAAATAAAAATTTCTCCAACAAAATAGTTCTTTGACTCCGCACTAGGTTGCACTATTGTTGATCTTCAGTAGTGTCCTCTAGAAGAGAAAGTTCACACTTCTTACTTCAAGCGAAACAAAACCACATCAAAAATGACACAGTTCAAAAACTCAAAATTTTCCACGTGGTGACATCTTCTGAGAAGGTAGAGAATTAATAGCGTAGATAAAGTTCAGACTTCCTCCAGCAGAGGAGTTTCAACAGGCGCACATTTTAAACTAGCGGAGTGGAGGTGTACCGCCCGGTACAAATACAATACAATACCGCGCACTACGTGTCTGTTTAGGAGCACTTAAAACTACACCAACCAATGCCTTATTAATAGAAGCCGGTGAACAGCCTTTAAAGATTCGGCGACAGACCATAGCCGCTAAGTATGTCCTCAAACATTTTACTGTCACGCGGTCTCAACTTATCCCCAAGCTACGACTTTTACATTCTTATTATTCTCCCAAATCTCCCCGTGGAAACCGTGTCCCTGCTTTATATACCGCATTTCGTTCTCTTATACCAAGAGAAGTTGAGCTCCTCCGTTTACCAACATTTCGTTCTCTTATACCAAGAGAAGTTGAGCTCCTCCGTTTACCAACATTGCCTTTATACTCTATCCCTTATGACAGTCAGTCCTTTTGTCCTCAAGTAATTATATCTTCTTCTGAATCATTTTCTTGTCTAACACATTCTACTCCTCTTTCCCCTCTTGCAACTAAACGTATTCGACTTTCCCTCTACATAAGGGAAGTAAGCATTTTTACTGACGGATCAAAATCAGCACACGGCGTTGGAGCAGCCTTTTATATCCCCCAACCGTATACTCTCTCTGAGTTTTCCCTCCCTTCTGCCTTTTCTGTTTTTACCGCCGAATTGTTTGCTATTCGACAAGCCCTCATTACCATCAGGTCACATGCTTATGATGTATGTATGTTTAGTCCTCAGCCCGAAGGCTGGTTGGATCCTCAACAGCTCCGCCATCAGCTGTCATAGATGGCCTAGGCATCACTGAAGAGGCGTACTAGGGAAATGAGGAGTGAGGTAGTTTCCCGTTGCTTTCCTCACTGAGCCAGAAGTTGCTATTACATATCAGTCTGCCAAGCCCACTGAAATGCATGCACCAACCGACCCTATGAGCAATAGTTTCACACCATTCATAGCAGGGACTGGCTGCAGAAGGAATGGCATTACTAGCATCACTCATACCTCAGTCACTTTCATTTTGTCAAAGCCAAGGATAAAGCTGAGACAGATCAATGAAAGTAACAAGATTGCTCTAGCCCATAGTGCACTGTAAACACTAGGTCCCGCCAGCAAGGGCAAATATATCATGCTTATGATAAGGTTACGATTTTCACGGATGCACAAAATGTTCTGCATGCCTTATGCTCGCCTCTCTCTTCCCCTAATTGGTACTTATATAGCGTTAAGTATCTCTTATATATCCTTACTCGTTCTGGTGTTTATATAACTCTAGTTTGGGTTCCCAGTCACTCTGGTATCATGGGGAATGAGACTGCTGATCAGGCAGCTAAACGAGCATCACAACAATCTCCCCCTCTTTTTCTTGCGATCCCCCCTTCTGATCTCATTCATGAAGTGCGGGATATAGCATATCGACATTGGCAGTCCGATTGGAATGAAACGTCACGAGAAAAGGGATGTTTTTGTCATCCATTACAACCTGTTATTCCTCTTAAACCTTGGTTTTATTATGGTACGTACTCTCGGCGCCATATCACATCTATTATACGTCTACGTTTTAATCATGCCCTTACTCCCCAATATAAAAATCGTTTTCATCTTCCTCCCCCAACTTCCTGTGCTTGTGGCTTGTCTGATACTGACAGTAATCACCTTCTGTTACAATGTCCTGCTTTTGATGTTCCCCGCCAGCGCTTCCTATCCTCTTTGCTTAACATGGGCATCCCCTTCCCCACAAGTATTTCGTGTTTATTATCCTCTCTAACTCCTACTCTTGTGAACAGCATAAATCAGTTTCTTGATGATGCACATATTATATTATAATTCTCTGACAGTCTCTTTATGCTCACTCTTCCATTGCAAAATGTTTATCATAATTTTGGTAGGATATAAATCTCTTTACCCTCTGTCTATATGTTATCATCCTTTCTTGTGTGACTCCTGTGGTATGTTTTTTCTATCAATTACATTTTAAAGTACAATACGAGTGATACATGTGTCAGTGTTTAAGTAATTAATGTTTTCGTGACTGGACGATAACACATGAGTCCAACCACACCTTTCAAGAAGAAGAAGAAGAAGAAGAAGAAGAAGAAGAAGAAGAAGAAGGAGCCAGCAACGGGAAAGTCGACACGAGATAAGTAATATGGTTTCGAAATTTGCATTATAAAATTTTAATTAATTGCTAGGATATATTTATTTGAGTGCAGAAGTGCCTACAGATATATATGAAGTGCCAATAAGTGGATGCTATTGTGTGGATTTAAATAAATAACCGCTGACATGTACTATTTTAAGTAATACAGATGCAGTGCTCCTGAGATATTTTTAGGTTGTTATAAACAAGATCAAAATGAGCATATCCATGTTTTAAATGCCAATCTACTTGAGGAGACCAATTAATATCGAACTATTTGCGGTTAAGAGGAATATATGCGATGTACGTAACGTAACCTAGTTTTTATGAGCACTTGATCGGCAGACATGGCCAGTACGATTATAATATTGAAAGGAAATGATTAAATATTAGGGAGTTGCAGTTTATGAATGGAAACTCAGGCTATTGGACTGTTTTGACCGTAACACAGAGGTTATTGAAGTGAAGTTGAATGTGTATTTTTTATATATGAAGGTATCGGGAAGAATTGAAATATGAGAATTGCATAATGTTGTTAGTCTGAGGAAATGTGAATTGTTCTTTGCGTAAGCAATGCCTAAATGAGGTTATTGAGAATTTTTGTGTCGGTTATGGTTTTTAATATAGAGGTTAGCAATGCAAGAGATGGAATTAGGTCATGTTTATGTGAATGTATGTTACAGTCCAAGCGTCATATGGTCGACAAATAGCGTTGATGCCAGACATATCGCTAGGTTATTTGAGTATTACATGCAATATAATCTGAATATACGTACAGATGAAAGAACATCGCATAACTAAAGATACGTCTTCATATGTGAATGTAGATCGGTAGAGTGGGTTTTTAACCTAATTTTGGCACAGCGGTGAATAACTTGAGAGTTGGTTTTATACGCAATGGCACGTATTTATGAAAACATTTGGCACGACTTTCGCGACTACAACTGATTGATTATCTTAATGGTGGCACTCAATAGTAAGAATACTTGAGTTAATCTTGCACATATGAAAGATATATAATTATAATAAGCTTGATATCAGTATGGATAGGTACATTTATAGTTGCATTGATATTTTTTTGAAACCATAATTAAGAAACATATTACTTATCTCATGTCGTGAAGAAGTTATAATGAAAATCCAAACCTAAATTTCAAATGAGAATCCAGAGGATGTCCCAAAGCTAGCCCAAATAATACTAACAGGAAGATATACCACTCCCTCCATGATGAATAAAGAATTATCCCTCTCTTACCCCATGAAACATATTAAAAATAATGAATATGGTTATATGACCGGATGATATTCAGTTTAATGAATATAATATGATGAATTCAATTATGTTTACCATGAAGATTACAAGTTCAAGAATGATATTATAATATGAATCCAATTTATTTTTCACTATTGCTGATAATTTAATTCCTATTTCAATTATGCTAATAAATTAGATCTAGGCTTATTTATGTGTTTTTCTCAAAGTAACTTATAATACGTAGTAATAGGATATTATTAGAGCTATTTTAGGTTAGATATGCTGAGTAATGAACATCGGGTTTTTACCTACTTGCGGGGGAATTGAATGATTGATTAGAATCATGACTACTCTTCAACGGAACCTACGACTGTTTTTTTATAATTTGAGATTTTAATGAGATGTTTTACCCTGAGAACCGAATGTATACCTCCGACCATCGTACTTATTCATGCGAGAGACCCCGGTTTAATGATGGTTATCTTAGTTTTGGGTCATTTTGCAGCCGAGGTATGATATTATGATCGCCCAACGAGAGTTATATGAATAGATAGGTGCCGATGACAGGAGAGTAGATGGTTGGAAAGGTGTAGTACACAAATGCCGAAGAGCTCCGCAGTATACACGCTCCAGACACTCACTAGGAAGCGTGATCTTCGTGCCAACATTATCGGACACGAAAGAGCATCCAACATCCAACTGTCCGTTTAAACATGTCACGCGGCCAAATGCAGGTGAACGAAGTCTTGGTAATACTTCCGATGAAAAGAGGCATTCGTGTTCACCTCGGTCCACGGAAGAGATCTAGCCGTATATCCTTCCAAGCAACTAGCCACGGAGGTACCTCACTATGGGTCAGCTGAAGACAACCACTGAAAACCACACCCACTTCACGATACAAGCTTTCAATTCGAATTCCCACCGGTCGTGTGGCATCCAGCTGGTTTTCCTACCTTGAGTGGTACGGTACTGAGTATTAAACAGGCATTGATAGTTTGGATGTTGCAGAATTTTACGATTTTCGGCAGCGTACGTGAGGAGTATCTGCTGCCGTCTCCTTCGTAAAGGTGGAACTCGCGGTTCAGCGAGTGAGCGACGAATCAGGCTAGTACGAAACACTCCGGTTGCCACCCTAATACCACATGATTAATACTGTGTATAAAGTTCACCGTAAATCGTGATGCTGAATCATAAAGTGCACTTCCATAGTCCATACGGGAAAAAAACAGTTGCCGTGTGTAAACGTAGCAACGCCGCACGCTAAATACCCCCGCGAAATGTCGCAGAGGAACTTAGGCATGTTAATTCTCTTCATGCAGGCAACCGCGTAACTATGGTCCAGACGTCGATAGACATGTACAACTAAGGTTTCTGTTGCAGGGCCCATCTGTCGACTTGGTTAATAGCTTGCTGTAGCTGTGTCTCAGCGAACGCCATCATTACGGCTCTTGCATAGCGATGGAAGGACTGCATGCGCAGTAGTGGCAACTATGCCGTTAATGGCGATTGCACTCAGTACAGGTCCTTGTGGTACTCCATTTTTTGGATGTAATAATGACAATAAGTATTCCCTTTTCGGACTCAAATGAGCTGGAGGGACATGAAATTCTCAGTAATTGTCGTTGGAGTTACTCCAAATCTCCAGAGGTATTCGGCGGAGTTAATCCAATATCGCCAGGTAGTATCATGAGCTTTTTCCACTTTAGTAAAGAGGGTGAGCAAGGTCTCCTGAATGGCTGTATCCAGTCTAACCAGATGATCGGTGGCAGACCGATGAGAGCGAAAACTACAGAGTTAGACAAGAGACCTCTTTCTACCAAGGCCTACACCAGCCGTCAGTTGACCACCCTATCAAATAGCTCACAGAGACCAATTGTAAGGTATATCGGCCTATAAATGTCACGAATGTTTGGATATTTACCTTGCGTGGGGATTGGTATTACAATTCCCTCAGGCCATTATGAGGGAAACTCTCTCTCATTCCATATCCTCAGACATCAATCACTCAAATATTCCAGTATTTGATTATGAATTATGTCTGGCCCAGGTGCCACTTCCCTGCGCAGTATTCCCTCTCCGTGAAAACCACGTTACAGGAATGCGAAGTACTAGAGGCAAACGGGACGTGATGAGGCTCTTCCTGGCACTTAATAGGCACCGATGTAGAGTCTTATCTCCCAGAGCTTAAAGTACCTTCGAAATTTGACGCGATGTGGTCTGCAAAGACTGAAGAAATCGTAACTATAACTCCATTAAATGGATATTCCGCGGTCTGACGGAATCTTCTGGACTCCGACATACGGTGGACTTGTGTACATTCTCGTGATGACGGAGCATTTGACGTCATGGTAGATACTTAGCACCTTAGTCTCTAATCAAGAAATGGGCTTTAGCTCGGAGGCGCTTTAACGCAGTATCATTGGCCATCGTAGCATTCCGACGATAATGCTAAATATTCCGTTGGCGATCACATGTAGCTCCTACACTTTCGTCCTTCCACCATGGGGCCTTTTTGCGGCGGGAGATACTGATGGAGGAAGGTATTGTTTTCTCTGCAGAACTCGAGTTGTACTCGAACAAACGTGGTCGTCAACAGACTCGAGCACCTCATCGACCATCCCTGCGCGTTTTGAAAACTCTGGACAATTGTCTGACGAAGTAACCACTGCTTCGGTACTTCGAGCTGTCTTTGATTCAAGAGAATGATAAGTATCGGTAAGTGGTGATAGTCGTTGAGGTCATCTTGTACTTGCTGTAACTAGCTCATGATTGCTCAAGGTGACATCCAGGTGTGAGAATGTGGCATGTGAGTTGCTGAAGATCATAGGTTCTCCTGTGTTAGCACACGAAGATCGAACTGGTGGATCAATAACTCAAGAATTCTCCCCGAGATAGATGGAGAGCTCCAGAGGATGTTAGGGGCATTCATGTCTCCCAGTAACAGGAGAGGAGCAGGTAATAGAGCGATCATATCTTGGAATTCATGAATGTGAAGGTCGTGGTCCGGTGGAAAGTACACGTTCGGCAGCAGAACGCGAGCGGCAACTGCACCCAGCTGACATAGGAGAGGTGCCACGAGTAGCTAGGCAAGCAATTGGTCAACCTTCACCAGAGCCACACATGCGGAGGTAAGGCTTATTATTTGAAAGTGCGCCCGGTATCTGGAGGTGGGCCGTTAGCCGCTCCCAGTAGTCACGCATCACCTCGCACGATCCGAAACTTGTGATTGGGGAGGATGAAATCTCAATACATATGCAGGAAGCAAATCCTCTACCGGGGGGGGGGGGGAAGGGTGGCTGGACATTAAGAGAAATTACAATTAAAGAAATTAGGATAGAAAGAAAGAAATATGAGTGAGAGAAAATAGCACAGACACCTTGTTTGTCTGACTCTACTCCGAGGCCAATCCAGCATGGATTGAGCAGGACAACCCGCGGGATAAATGAGCACACAAGCCCCCCAACTACGATGTCAAGGTCATGTTGTCCCTAGAGGGGGTTTTACACGTGAGACATGTGTCAAGTATAGAACACTCTCTGCAGGACGGTCACAGGGACATGAATCACTGTACTCTACTACAATAAATTCGGTTGCAACGGGAAGCCACAGAAAGATTCGAGCACTATTTAAGTAGGAACAAAGAAACCAAACCGGTGAAGAGACCTGCACACGCAACGTAAATTATCAAAGTTAAAGAAGTTCGGCGAATGTAGCAGCTGCGATGAGCTAACTAACTAACTAACGGGCGACCGCTAGACACTTTTGCAGAGATCGCCTCACCGCTGTACAAATTGACATAGAATATAACGATGAAAAGACGAAATTATTTTGGATAGTAACATCCTGTCGGGCCTAGGGACTGATGTAGAATGTGGAAACAGCTCTTTGCTTCTACTAGTCGAGTACATGCAATCATTCCTACTATTCGAAGTCTACTGGTGTGATATGAACGATGCCAGTGGGGCCAGGTGATATCGATAGTAATACCTCGAAGTATTCATGGGTTCTGAAATCTGCTATGAGACGTCTCCCAGCGGTACAGTCGTTCTCTATACCGGTGCAGACGATGAGGAGATGATTTGTGATATCGACTATACAGAGAAGGTCAGCGAGGTTCAGGGAAGGCCAGGGCTCCCTAGTGCTCAAATCTGAACTTGAGCGAGCCCCTTGAGATCAGGAGTGATCTTGTGACAACACGATCTTCTACGATAAGTGAAGCGTATTTGCACAGAATTTAATTTAACACAATGGTTGGATTAACGTGATGACGTCAATGCCAGGAGTAATGATGTTACGCCGTGAGCAATCTATGACGCTGAAGTTATATTTTAGCTGCATCACCATGAGCTAGTCATCAGCTGTACAATCAATCAATCAATCAATCAATCAATCAATCAATCAATCAATCAATCAATCAATCAATCAATCAATCAATCAATCAATCAATCAATCAATCAATCAATCAATCAATCAATCAATCAATCAATCAATCAATCAATCAATCAATCAATCAATCAATCAATCAATCAATCAATCAATCAATCAATCAATCAATCAATCAATCAATCAATCAATCAATCAATCAATCAATCAATCAATCAATCAATCAGTCGATCGATCGATCGATCGACCGACCGACCGACCGACAGACCGACCGACCGACCGACCGATCGATCGATCGACCGACCGACCGATCAATCAATCAATCAATCAATCAATCAATCAATCAATCAATCAATCAATCAATCAATCAATCAATCAATCAATCAATCAATCAATCAATCAATCAATCAATCAATCAATCAATCAATCAATCAATCAATCAATCAATCAATCAATCAATCAATCAATCAATCAATCAATCAATCAATCAATCAATCAATCAATCAATCATATATAGCACAAATTATCATAAAACTTGTCCCCGTCAAAAATTGTGCTTTCCGCGTACATAACTGAGTCATCTAATAGCCAGTGTCGTTCCTACGATATGTGTTATTTTCAAGATATTAATGGGGACAGATTCCGATTTTATTCATCCAGTTGTTGTGGCGAGCTGAAGTCGTCTTGTTTTATTTTCCTTTTCACCAACTGCAGTAAAGTGCGTGTGAGATCACGTGATATACTTGTCACAGCTCAAGGCTAAATTTGAGTCTATCCAGTGTGCGGGAACTGAAACATTCTCTGAAGCAAGTGAATCCATTATGGGAAACAATTGTGTAGTAAAAAGGCCAATTCTAATGTTTCTAAAAGACACGCCTACAACCTCAAGGATATTTAACCGCAGTGAAATCGTCTAAACCTTCCCTTTTTATTGCAGACATTCTTTTAATATTCATCGGACCCAAGTTAAATTTCGCTTGAGACGTGAAATATTTATTCTAGCCTGGCTCGAACTTTCCGTAGTTCTCATTTGCTATTTCAGCTTATACTCACTTCATTCGGAAAAGGACTACAGATCCAGGATTGAACGATGGTACCAGATTTACAAAACCAGCTATAATTCCAAGAGGACCACTTCAGTCAACGTAGGATTCATTACCAACTAAGCGTCGGCAGCATCGACGGGATAAATACAACTATGTAATATTATCTGTCAATTTATTTAGAAAATTTAACGATTTTCTTCAGTAGAATTGTAGTTCTCGTCAAAAATACATGAAACACGTTTATTTTTGAAATTTTAAATTGGTGAATCACTCAGGCAACGTTTAGCAAGAGACGATTTTTGTTAAATTTTGATTTTATTTGTGCATATAAATGTCAAGCCTGTTTTAAATTGTTTTCTTTGTATTGTAGTTTTGAAATATTTTCTTACTTCAGGTACAGGCAGGGTTGAGAGTTAACGTGTGTGTGTTGGGTTCTACTAAACTAGAAGTACAGTAGTTTGTCTTCTGATATGTTACCACCCCAGTGCAATATCATTACCCTCCCGGATAAATCACTTCTGATTCAAACTTTGCGCCAGTTGAAACTCCTCTACTGGAGGAAGCCTGAACTTTAACTACAGTGTTAATTCTCAAGTTTTTCAGAAGATGTCACTACTTGTAAATTTTGAAGTGTTCTGAACTGTGTCGTTTTCGATGTATTTTTGTTTTGCCTGTAGTAAGTAGTGTGAACATTCTCTTCTAGATGGCACTACTGAAGAAATACAACGGTGCACCCTAGTGCGAAGTGAAAGAACTTTTTTTTGAAGAATTTTAGTATGCATAAGTTTGTTCTTTGTTAAATTTCTTTCAGTCATCGTTTAGGTTGGCTGTATAACCCTTCTCTTTCCGCCAGTTTTGAATTCGACCAATGAATAATTTTTGTAATTAATTTTCCACCAATCCTAGATGTCTTCTTCAGTGTTAACTTGTAATCTTTTGACCGTCCAATAAAATGCTTGTGGGCGGGTGTTATCATTCATGAAAGGTCTCGAATGTTCCGCGAGGGTATATAAACTGCTGATTTTCGAGTCTCTGCGCCACTTCAGTAACATCTATCATTGTGTAAATGATGTAGCAGGGGGCGGGAAACGCCTCTTTCGTCGGGCAGCAGTTCTTCAATAAGGTAATGGCCTTTTAATTACTTCTTTTCTTGTTAGCTCAGCAGTTTAACTCTCGGGGCAGGTTCGATACCTCTTACCATGTAACTTTCCTCTAAAATGTAAAATACTCTTGGTATAAATTCTATCTCTTTAAACTACAAATTGGGATAGAGAGTGCCTAACCCTCTCGAGCTCCCTTTCATATTGTTTTTGAGGTGACTACGTTTTCTCAGCCATTTTTCTTCGTTTCGTAATGTAATAAGTTTTCCTATCGTGTCACCCCTTTAGCATGGGATTAGCCCTTGCATGTGCGGCCTAGTGCCAAATAGGTTTCAAATAAAGTGTATTAGGAGTGCAAGGACGCCTCCTCTCAAGTTGGTATTTTAGAGGCCATGTAATTGTCCTGTTTCTTTATTGAGTAGGCCTCAGTAGGTTGGATATTTTTACCCCTGTTTTCATGTGCGTGGAGGTCAACTTGAAGGTGGAGTTTGGTGTGGCCTTTGATAGGCTGGAACTTTGAGAGCGGGTTGCTCTTCCCCAAAAAAATTGTTTCTGCGTGCCTCGAGGAGGCTTTACGGTGTAATTGGGAGCAAGAGCTCCTGGGCATGACTGAGGTTTTCTGCCCCTTTGTCAAACCTGGTATCTGGCTAAAGTTGGGCTAATTGCTCAAGAATTATGTGTCTGGCTCTCGGAGTCCAAATCCTGTAACATTGTAATTGTACATGCTCGATTTGTTGCCAGGCTACTGAGTACCTGTTATATTTGTTATTTCTTGATCTTAAAAAGAAAATATAACCTTGTTAAATTTTAAATTAACTTTAATTTCGTAGATTGAGACCTATTCATCCCAGCACCTTCTTTCACCTCTAACTACCACGGATAACTCCGTAACAATAATAATAATAATAATAACAATAATAATAAATGTTTGGAAATCAGGTTAAATGGAAACATAAAGGTCGTGAGCGATGGTACCAAATCCGGAAATGACGTCATCATTTTTCTGCTGCGTCAGTACACGAGGTCATTGATACCATGACGTCATGACCACGTGACCGTGACGTCATCACCACGTGCTTTATGACAGCTTTCAAGCGGCCATCTTTAAACAACAGACGATCGCTAACATCAGTGCTGCTATCTTTACGGCACTAAAACTCATGGATGCCTCCTTTGACATGTGGTAGCAGGCAATTCGAAAAATTCCACGTGCTCTTGTTTGTAAACAAAGCCACGTGCTTTTGACAGCTGTCAGCAGCCATATTTAAACAACAGAGCACCGTGCTGCCATATTTACGACACTAAACTTCATTCTTAGGCATATGGTGGCGGGCAATTTGAAATTCCACGTGTTTTCTTGACAGTTGTTATCCGCCATCTTTAATCAACAGAGCATCGTGCTGCCATCTTTTCGGGAATAAACCTCACGCTACTATCTTAGGCACGTGGTGGCGGGAAATTTGAAATTCCACGTTTTCTTGTTCGTAAACAAAGCCACATGCTTTTTGACAGCTAACAAGCTGTCATCTTTAATCAACAGAGTACCGTGCTGCTATCTTTACTGCACTAAACCTCATCCTTAGGCATGTGGTGGCAGGCAATTTGAAAAATTCCACGTGCTTTTTCGACAGCGGCCATCTTTAATCAACAGAGCATCGTGCTGCCGTCTTTACAGCACTACACCTTATGGTTGCTACCTTAGGCATGTAGTGGCGAGCAATTTGAAAAATTCCACATGCTTTTTGACAGCTGTCAGCCGCTGTCTTTGACCAGATGTACATGGCTTACTGCTATCTTGACGGAAGTAAACTTTATAGTGCGGGTCTTAGCCACGCCGCAAGCAAGCAAGCAAGCTGCCCTTCCTACGATCATACTTATAAAGCAAGCTGTTCTCCTCAACATACTTACCGTGCTTCCCTTCTTAAGTGGGGTGGGAGAGAAAGCTTAGATCAACATTTGCGCGCGCTCCTCCTGCTATCTATCTACTGAGGGGAGCAGTGGAGTTCTCACTCCCGGAAATGAGTCAACACTTTTTTTTCTGCAGAGTCAGCACCCAAACATGCATCGCGAAGGGAAGAGACGAGCGATAACGTCATCATAGTTGCCGATATTTAGAATTGCATGGCCAACTGCTATTTTGGTACGGAATTTGACAGGACAAGCAAGCCACTGCTAACAAGGTGTCCTTCTCAACGTACTATTATCTCAGAGAACGACCGGATGCCTTTCTTGACGGTCCCCATACGACGGAGAATCTCCGACCCGGTCAGGATTCGAACTTAGAGTCAAAGCATGCATCGCACACGACGAATGAAACAAGCAGAAAACTAAACCTCTACAGCCTTGGGCGACTGTTGCTCAGCATGACTTAGACTTTGAACTCGAGAACGAGAAGCAAACAACAACATGCCTTCTATTCTTGTGCTGCAAATGTAAGAACGTATTTTTTCAGACCTGAACTCAGAGTCAAACACGGCGGGAGAGGCAAGCATGTAGAATAAATCACATGTAGTCTGCTCTGCGACTTTTTGCTACTGTTTGTAAACGGAAGTAACTTAGCAAAAAAATGCACACACGTTGTTCGTGAAGTAAGACACTGGATACTGCGATTTAAAATTCCGATAACTTAATGTCCTGTTACTTGTTATAGGCCTACCTTTGGCGTCAGGAAGGGCATCCGACCGTAAAACAGGTTCTTGCGTTGTTAGGAAGACCAACTATAGAGCAGGAAAGGGCTAGGAGTAGAAATGAAGCAGCCATGGCCTTAATTAAGGTACAGCTCCAGCCTTTGCCTGATGTAAAATTAGGAAGCTATCTCGTCAGAGCTGACGACAGAGTAGTTCGAACCATGCTATTTGGGCGTTGAGCCTTGTAATGACCCTGGAGTAGGCTATGTACCGGCACCGGGTTTCGAATGAGGACGTTAATTGAGTAGATCCTGGAGTAGGCTATGTACCGGCACCGGATTTCGAATGAGGACGTTAAGCTTTGAGCAGATCCTGGAGTAGGCTATGTACCGGCACCGGGTTTGAGATGCATGACTCTCGGAGCAAGAAATAATGTGGATGTTGTTCTTGTGTTTGTAATCTCTTACAAAAAACGTTGTTGTTTGATTCGCTAGGGGACGAAGTTAGTAAATAATATTTTAGAGTGTGGATCAACCACACACACAAGCTGCTGGGGTCGTGCCGTGACTGCACCCAGTTATCAATTAGAATATCACACGCAGCACTTTTGCTGAGTTCAAAGTCTATCGCTCGCTCGTCCGCCCTCACCGGTAGCTCAGTCACTCGCTAAAACCCTAGAGACTTATACTAAGCGCCTAGCTCAGACCCGAAGGTCGCTCGGCAGAGAATACCGTCAGCCGCGTCCCAGCTCAAGGCGCCCCCGACGGATGAATCACCATCAACAGCGTGATGATGCACATTTACAGCTTCCCAGCATTTAGCTTGAGTAAAACTACGGTCCAGTGTCGGCACATAGCCTACTCCAGGGTTCTGCTCAACGCGCCCATCCGACTCGGCTCGGTGTCGGCACATAGCCTACTCTAGGGTTTTGCTCAACGCGTCCATCCGACTCGGCTCGGTGTCGGCACATAGCCTACTCCAGGGTTTTGCTCAACGCGCCCATCCGACTCGGCTCGGTGGCGGCACATAGCTACTCTAGGGTTCTGTTCACGCGTCCATCCGACTCGGCTCGGTGTCGGCACATAGCCTACTCCAGGATTCTGTTCACGCGTCCATCCGATTCACTCAGTGTTGGCACATGGCCTACTCCAGGATTCTGTTCACGCGTCCATCCGACTCGGCTCGGTGTCGGCACATAGCCTACTCACGGTTCTGCTCAACGCGTCCATCCGACTCGGCTCGGTGTCGGCACATGGCCTACTCACGGTTCTGCTCAACGCGTCCATCCGACTCAGCTCGGTGTCGGCACATAGCCTACTCTAGGGTTCTGCTCAACGCGCCCATCCGACTCGGCTCGGTGGCGGCACATAGCCTACTCTAGGATTCTGTTCACGCGTCCATCCGACTCAGCTCGGTGTCGGCACATAACCTACTCTAGGGTTCTGTTCACGCGTCCATCCGACTCAGCTCGGTGTCGGCACATAACCTACTCTAGGGTTCTGTTCACGCGTCCATCCGACTCAGCTCGGTGTCGGCACATAACCTACTCTAGGGTTCTGTTCACGCGTCCATCCGACTCGGCTCGGTGTCGGCACATAACCTACTCTAGGATTCTGTTCACGCGTCCATCCGACTCGGCTCGGTGTCGGCACATAGCCTACTCCAGGATTCTGTTCACGCGTCCATCCGATTCACTCAGTGTTGGCACATGGCCTACTCCAGGATTCTGTTCACGCGTCCATCCGACTCGGCTCGGTGTCGGCACATAACCTACTCTAGGATTCTGTTCACGCGTCCATCCGACTCAGCTCGGTGTCGGCACATAGCCTACTCTAGGGTTCTGCTCAACGCGTCCATCCGACTCGGCTCGGTGTCGGCACATAGCCTACTCCAGGATTCTGTTCATGCGTCCATCCGACTCAGCTCGGTGTCGGCACATAACCTACTCTAGGGTTCTGTTCACGCGTCCATACGACTCGGCTCGGTGTCGGCACATAGCCTACTCCAGGATTCTGTTCATGCGTCCATCCGACTCAGCTCGGTGTCGGCACATAACCTACTCTAGGGTTCTGTTCACGCGTCCATCCGACTGAGCTCGGTGTCGGCACATAACCTACTCTAGGGTTCTGTTCACGCGTCCATCCGACTGAGCTCGGTGTCGGCACATGGCCTACTCTAGGGTTCTGCTCAACGCGTCCATCCGACTCACTCAGTGTTGGCACATAGCCTACTCTAGGGTTCTGCTCAAAGCGTCCATCCGACTCACTCAGTGTTGGCACATGGCCTACTCTAGGGTTCTGTTCACGCGTCCATCCGACTCGGCTCGGTGTCGGCACATAGCCTACTCTAGGGTTCTGCACAACGCGTCCATCCGACTCGGCTCGGTGTCGGCACACAGCCTACTCTAGGGTTCTGCTCAACGCGTCCATCCGACTCGGCTCGGTGTCGGCACATAGCCTACTCCAGGGTTCTGCTCAACGCGCCCATCCGACTCGGCTCGGTGTCGGCACATAGCCTACTCTAGGGTTCTGCTCAACGCGTCCATCCGACTCGGCTCGGTGTCGGCACATAGCCTACTCCAGGATACTGTTCACGCGTCCATCCGACTCAGCTCGGTGTCGACACATAGCCTACTCTAGGGTTCTGCTCAACGCGTCCATCCGACTCACTCAGTGTCGGTACATAGCCTACTCCAGGATTCTGTTCACGCGTCCATCCGACTCAGCTCGGTGTCGGCACATAGCCTACTCTAGGGTTCTGTTCACGCGTCCAACCGACTCGGCTCGGTGTCGGCACACAGCCTACTCTAGGGTTCTGCTCAACGCGTCCATCCGACTCGGCTCGGTGTCGGCACACAGCCTACTCTAGGGTTCTGCTCAACGCGCCCATCCGACTCGGCTCGGTGGCGGCACATAGCCTACTCCAAGATTCTGTTCACGCGTCCATCCGACTCGGCTCGGTGTCGTCACATAGCCTACTCTAGGGTTCTGCTCAACGCGTCCATCCGACTCGGCTCGGTGTCGGCACATAGCCTACTCTAGGGTTCTGCTCAACGCGCCCATCCGACTCGGCTCGGTGGCGGCACATAGCCTACTCCAAGATTCTGTTCACGCGTCCATCCGACTCGGCTCGGTGTCGGCACATAGCCTACTATCCTACTCTAGGGTTCTGCTCAACGCGTCAATAAGACTCGGCTCGGTGGCGGCACATGGCCTACTCTAGGGTTCTGCTCAACGCGCCCATCCGACTCGGCTCGGTGTCGGCACATAGCCTACTCTCGGGTTCTGCTCAACGCGTCCAGCCAACTCGGCTCGGTGTCGGCACATAGCCTACTCCAGGGTTATGTTCACCCGTCCATCCGACTCGGCTCGGTGTCGGCACATAGCCTACTCCAGGATTCTGTTCATGCGTCCATCCGACTCGGCTCGGTGTCGGCACATAGCCTACTCTAGGATTCTGCTCAACGCGTCCATCCGACTCGGCTCGGTGTCGGCACATAGCCTACTCCAGGGTTATGTTCACGCGTCCATCCGACTCGGCTCGGTGTCGGCACATAGCCTACTCCAGGATTCTGTTCATGCGTCCATCCGACTCGGCTCGGTGTCGGCACATAACCTACTCTAGGGTTCTGTTCACGCGTCCATCCGACTCGGCTCGGTGTCGGCACATAGCCTACTCTAGGGTTCTGCTGAACGCGTCCATCCGACTCGGCTCGGTGCCGGCACATAGCCTACTCCAGGATTCTGTTCACGCGTCCATCCGACTCGGTTCGGTGTCGGCACATAGCGTTCTGCTCAACACGCCCATCCGACTGGGCTCGGTGTCGGCACATAGCCTACTCCAGGATTATGTTCACGCGTCCATCCGACTCAGCTCGGTGTCGGCACATAGCCTACTCCAGGATTCTGTTCATGCGTCCATCCGACTCGGCTCGGTGTCGGCACATAACCTACTCTAGGGTTCTGTTCACGCGTCCATCCGACTCGGCTCGGTGTCGGCACATAGCCTACTCTAGGGTTCTGCTCAACGCGTCCATCCGACTCGGCTCGGTGTCGGCACATAGCCTACTCCAGGATTCTGTTCACGCGTCCATCCGACTCGGTTCGGTGTCGGCACATAGCGTTCTGCTCAACACGCCCATCCGACTGGGCTCGGTGGCGGCACATAGCCTACTCCGGGGCTCTGCTCAACGCCCCCATCCGACTCGGCTCGGTGGCGGCACATAGCCTACTCTAGGGTTCTGCTCAACGCGTCCATCCGACTCGGCTCGGTGGCGGCACATAGAAAACTCCGGGGCTCTGCTCCACGCCCCCATCCGACTCGGCTCGCTGTCGGCACATAGCCTACTCTAGGGTTCTGTTCAACGCGTCCAACCGACTCGGCTCGGTGGCGGCACATAGCCTACTCTAGGGTTCTGTTCAACGCGTCCATCCTACTCGGCTCGGTGGCGGCACATAGCCTACTCTAGGGTTCTGTTCAACGTGTCCATCCGACTCGGCTCGGTGGCGGCACATAGCATACTCTAGGGTTCTGCTCAACGCGTCCATCCGACTCGAGTCGGTGGCGGCACATAGCCTAGTCTAGGGTTCTGTTCACGCGTCCATCCGACTCGGCTCGGTGTCGGCACATAGCCTACTCTAGGGTTCTGTTCACGCGTCCATCCGACTCGGCTCGGTGTCGGCACATAGCCTACTCCAGGATTCTGTTCATGCGTCCATCCGACTCGGCTCGGTGTCGGTACATAGCCTACTCTAGTGTTCTGTTCACGCGTCCATCCGACTCGGCTCGGTGTCGGCACATAGCCTGCTCTAGTGTTCTGCTCAACGCGTCCATCCGACTCGGCTCGGTGGCGGCACATAGCCTACTCTAGGGTTCTGCTCAACGCACCCATCCGACTCGGCTCGGTGGCGGCACATAGCCTACTCCAGGGTTCTGCTCAACGCGTCCATCGGACTCGGCTCCTTGTCGGCACATAGCCTACTCTAGGGTTCTGTTCACGCGTCCATCCGACTCGACTCGGTGGCGGCACATAGCCTACTCCAGTGTTCTGCTCAACACCTCCATTCGACTCGACCTAGTGCCGGCACATAGCCTACTCCTGGGGGTCTGCTCAACGCCCCCATCCGACGGATATATCACCTTCAACTGCGTGATATACATTTACAGCTTTCCAGCATTTAGCTTGAGTAAAACTGTAAAACTGTGCCTGGTTTTTGATCAAATTATGGATCTTCCAATACTACAATTTTTAGGTTTCATAAGGACAAATTTTACGAGACAAATGGGTTAGGATATTTATCATGGCCATTTTGAAGTGACTGATAATATTTCAGTATGCATTAAACATTTTGACCTTAAGCGAAGATGTTTTTCTTGTGTTAAACGGTGGTCCCATTAGTGTGCCCAGAAAAATCCCAAAACTGACTCCTGATGCATACCCCACTATATTTCCTAATAAACCCTTTTACCACACTGATAGTGTTTCAAAACAGAGGACAAATCCCGAAGACAGGTTTCAAGAAGTTATTAGGAGAGATCAATAAGTGGTGAAAAAATGACAAAATGACTGATTTTACCACGTTCATCTGTGAAGTTCAGAAAACATGTGTTAAACCCTTCACTGCAATAGTGAAGGAAGATTATGTGTTGTGTGTGAAGGTGGATGATGAGTCATTTACTAACATTCCATGCGTTTCAGTGAGTTTTAAGGTTTACAGTTCTTTTAGAGTTGAAGTGTTTCACAGAAATGTGTGTTTGCCTGCAGAGCATCTTAAGTTTATATCGGAATCTGACGGTTGTGAAGACAGATGGACAAAGTTTGACACTTTGGTAAGTCGTCTCATATGATAATATTGGTCTCACTGATAAACTTTCTTTTTTGATGAAGCTTGTGAAAAATGCACTTGACTTAGACTGTGAGTTTAGTGAAGAGAGAACTAGTAAAACATAACTTGTCTTGGAACAGTTAGAGCTCTGTATAGCCAATCTAATACGATACTCCTCAGAACTACTGATATGGGCTGCGACTTTCTCTTATTCGTACCCTGGTGCGCACAACTTTTTACATAAAAAAATGTAATGACATTGCCTCATCAATCTCATCATGTATATTTAAGACATTTTTAAAAATCGAAAATAGGCCCCAGCAGTCCAGGCATAAGTCCTGCACAGGTAGCTTTTTGAGAGAAGAAAGCAAACTTTAAAAAGAGAATGAAAAGGTTACATCAGCAATGCTTGACGAGGTTCATGTAAACACAAAGGTCCCAAATAAAGCTGGTAAATTAGTAGGAATGGCTGAAAATAGTTGATAATTTGATGCAGCATCTACCATGCAAGTATTTATGACTTCATCATTGCATTCTGGTAATAAAGATGTAATTGGTCTTTTTCCGGTGAAGAATATGAACTCTGAAACACAACATTGTCTCACACTTAAGGTTTTAGAAATCGTGTTTGAATTAGGTTTTGATGTTGTCTGCTTGACTACTGATAAGGTTAATTCACACCAACAGAAGAATGTTTGAGCTTTTATGTAGTAGTAATAACTTGAAAACCTGTATTCAAAATCCAGCAGATCCATGTGAGTCCCTGTTTCTTCTTTTTGACAAAGTACATATTCTCAAATGCACTAGAAATCATTGGTTGATCAGATCAGATGAAACCTTCATTATACCAAACGTTGATGAGACATTTGCTGTTTTAAGTGAAGTGATGTTGGTATAGAGTCTGTCTGTAAATTTGCAAATCTTGAGGCCAAATTTTCAGACCTCACACACTTGTTTCACTCAGAGAAGAGATTGTTGTTAAAAATGGCTCTAAATTTATCTAGAAAGGCTCTGTATCCAACACCAATAAAGAGACAAAGTGTATTGTTAACAGTAAAAATCTTTGATCCTAAGAATATTGCTGGTTTGGAATTGTTTAAAAGTCAAGGTGTGGAGGTTTCCAATTGCACAATCCAGTTTCTAAAATTAATTCAAAAGTGGTGGTCAATCTGTAATGTAAAGCATCCCATGAAAGGTAAATATACCAGGAATGAAGAGGCTAGTCCAATTACTGGGCCTGATGACAAGAAACTTTCATTCCTTACATGTTTAAACACATACAGTACATCGATATATGGCACATGTCACAAACAGAAGGAAGATTAACACGTGAAACATATACTGCTTTGACACACACTCTTACCACAGTGGTAGAACTGTGTAAATATATGTGTTTTCAGGAAGTACCACTGGTCTTATGTGCTTACTGCCAAATTGCAGCCAGACAGTTTAGAGGCAAGAGTTGGTGCCTACAGAAGATTGAGCGGTTGCACTTATAATGTTTCTGTGGAACAAATTCTTGAGTCTGAATGAAAGCTCAAAGTGTTACGACTATTGAAGATGAGGTCTGCCAAACTTGGTCAGTTTCCTTGGAAAGACTTTGCCCATAATGTCCATAACAATAGCCATGATGGAATTATTGATAATTTAGTTGCATTAGAGTCTGCATTAGAAGAAGTAGTTCACATCACGGTTCCCCTTTAAACACTCCAGATTTTGGTGTGTTTTGCTAGCTACACCAGTTTGCAAGTGATTGAAATATTGTGTAAAAAGTGTGATGACTGTATTAAAATATTGCAGGGTGACAATGAATTGCTTGTGGATAGTGACAGGGAAGTGATGATCTATTTTAATCTAGTGAACAGAGGTGGTTTGAAGTGTCCATCGTCTATGGTCATGTCCTTGTGTTGTAACATTTCCAGGCATTAATTAGTGACAGTTATGAACCAGAAGTTACACAATCAAAGAGAGGCACTGGTAGTACTAGGATTTCAGTTAATTGAGAGTAGTGTATGCAACCTTGATGATGAGTGTCAGTGTGGTTTGAAGTTGAAAACAATGATTAAAAAGTTCATTAATGTGATAACAAATGTTTTCATCAATGATTATGGTGAAGCCCTTGAGGAAAGAACTGTCTCCAAAGAACTCGCAAAGAAACTTCAAGAGAAGTACCTGTGATGCTGCAAATACAGAGAACCAAGGCAAAAAGCAAAGCGACGCAAAGTGTTGAAATTTAGCAGTAAATGATCCGCTTCAAAAGATAACGTGTCAGTTTAATTTGTTAAGAAGGAAGCCCTATTTTCCAGTATTGACTCGTTCACACTTGTTACATCAACGCTTAATGAATCCCACAGGAGCTAATCTCTGACTTAAACGTCTGGAATGTGGGTTGGGATATTCATTTTTGTAGTAGGTTTTCTGAACTTAGCACTGCTGCTCGAAACGATCCTTGAATTGATTATCATTTATTACTAAAAATAACATCTTACAAGGACTCTCTAATTAAAAATGTTCCGGTATAATAGGCAGACCATTAAATGCTCATTAAGAACCCTTGCGTAGTTTTAAAAATGTTAATTGTAGGCCTAATATGAGAAATAATTATGATAGCAACTACAATGAATAGTATTACTAAGAACACACTCGAGGTAAAGCACCTGAAGGAGGAGTGCAGCAAGTCATTGACCTGACCAGCTTGGGGGAGTGATGTAATAAAAGGCAGAGGACTTGCAGCTGTTGGGATTCGAGCCAATGAAGGAGTAACAGTTTTGCAAATGCCTCACAATGTATGGTGGAGTTCGAGAAGGCAGGACTTTATTAATGTTAGTTCCAAATTTCAAATTCATAGGTGTTTGGACAAAGTAAACAAATATTTTAAAATATTGAATGTGACTTGATAGAATCTGATGTTCTTTTAAGAATGAAGCATGTCATTCTTTGCTTAATAATTTGTTTTTTACAGGTATCTTATGATGTAATATTTAGCCTACATTTAACTTGTGTGCTTGACATTTTGAAAAGCTTTCTAAAATGTGTCAGTTTAGTTTGTCTCTAATCTTGAGTAATACACCTTTAATTGTATATTTAAAGTACGATGTGGCTGGTGAAAGCATGTCTTTTCACTGTCCTGGGTAATTTGTAGTTTCCATGTAATATGCCTTTGCTGGCAAGACCAAGTGTTCTCAGTGCACTGTGTCTTCTGGTATGGGCTAGAGCAATTTTGTTACTTCCATTAACCTGTCCAGCAGCGTAGCCAGGATTTCATTTTTTTTGGGGGGGGGGCATTTATGCAGAATTTTATTTTGATAGGTGTCCAAACTTCCATAGTTTAGGTGGTGTAGAATACCTAAAAAGGAAATGGGTGTCCTTGGATCCAAGTAAGAGTGGTGGATTCATGCGGATTCCGGAAGCTAATAGTAATCTTCTTCTTCTTCTTCCCCCGCTTTTCCCACATGTGTGGGGTTGCGGGTGCGAACTGTGTCGCACATGTGGTATTGGCCCTGTTTTACGGCCGGATGAACTTCCCGACGCCAACCCTATATAGAGGGATGTAATTAGTGTTGTGTGTTTCTTTGGTGGTTGATAGTGTAGTATGTTCTCTGAATATGAATATGTTGGGACAAACACCCAGTCCCCAGCCAGAAGAATTAATCAGGCGCGATTAAACTCCCCGACCCAGCCGGGAATCGAACCCGGGACCCTCAGAACCGAAGGCCTCAACACTGATCATTCAGCGTATGAGTCTGACCCTGGAAGCTAATATTAATATACATTATATATAAAATGCTTAATAAAAGGACATTCGTTAAAACTCCTGGGACCGGGCGAGTTGGCCGTGCGCGTAGAGGCGCGCGGCTGTGAGCTTGCATCCGGGAGATAGTAGGTTCGAATCCCACTATCGGCAGCCCTGAAAATGGTTTTCCGTGGTTTCCCATTTTCACACCAGGCAAATGCTGGGGCTGTACCTTAATTAAGGCCACGGCCGCTTCCTTCCCACTCCTACGCCTTTCCTATCCCATCGTCGCCATAAGACCTATCTGTGTCGGTGCGACGTAAAGCCCCTAGCAAAAAAAGAAAAAAAACTCCTGGGGTGTCTGGACTCCCTCCGGCTACCTCTGTTACTCCCATCCCAACATAACTGCTGCATTTCATATATTCCGAGTATAAGTGATATGAATGCAAGAATAAACAGTTTGAGTAAGGATGCAATATTCTGGTTTAGAATAAATACGGTAATGTTATTATAATAATGGTCATGTGATAAGCAATAAAGAAGTGGCATTTTATACAAATAATGCGGCAAAGATATACACACACATACAGGTTTCTCATCCTTCTTGTCCGTGGCTAGATGATGAAGGCAAGAGAATGATGGGCCACCGTGACTCGTCATTTCGACATTATAAACAAACCCTAGATGACACAGACTTCGAATCTAACCGCATCTTAAGAAATCGCACGAAGCAGTTAATCAGAAATATTTTTTTAAAAATATATTTCCGGAATTTAGCTAACAACTTAAATTCTAATCGCGCATGGCAACTTAGAGTTCTGGGAATAGAAAAACATCAACAGAGACAGACAACTCCTGACATTCCACTTGACGAACTGAACGATTAATTTAGTAGAATAAATATTCCACCCACCCCAGTTAACTGCACCGACTCACCGCCCTCCCTTCCAGCCAATCCACCATTCACATTTCACAGTGTCACAGAAAATCAGGTTTTGTACTCGATTAAAGCAGAGACTACAGGTGTAGATGATATTCCAATTACTTTTATACATAACATTATGGGTGCTATCTTGCCTGTACTGACGCACATACTGAACTACAGTTTACTAAACGGAACTTTCCCTACTGTCTGTAAAACAGTCAATATTATATCGATACCTAAGAGTTTAGACCCACAATCACCCTCTGACTATCGTCCTATGTCCATACTCCCTGCGCTTTCTAAAGCCTTTGAACGTTTAGTATACGAGCAAGTTCTGGAATACCTAAATAAAAATGCTCTTTCGGAACCTTTGCAATCTGGATTTGAGAAGGGTCACAGTACCGCGACAGCACTTTTGAAGGTTACTGAAGACATTATAAGCGCTATGTACAAACGACTCCTCACTATACTTATCCTTCTTGACTTCAGTAGCGCCTTTGACACTATAGTAATTCCGACTATGATAAAGAAAATGGAACTGCTAAATTTCGACCTGGCTGCGCTCAAGGATTTTAGTTCTTATTTGAGTAACTACCAACAGCGTGTAACAGTAAACGACAAGGCCTCTAAATGGAAAATGAAATTTAGTGTTGCCTACAGGGCAATATTCTTCGGCCCCTAATTTTCTGTATTTATATCAGTGACATACCATCTGTGACAGGAAATAAAACACATGACCTTTGTGCTGACGATCTTCAAATATATCGACACTGCAAGACAAGATATTAACAGGGACGTCCGACGAGTCAGTATATATGCACAACGAAGCTCTCTTATACTAAACTGCAAAAAATCTCAGACAATTATAATTGGATCACGAAAATTACTGAGCTGCTCAAACAATGTCGCAATCCCGCCTATCCTACTGAATGGTAACATTATTCCCTACAGTAAAACGGTTAAAAATCCCGGCGTAATGATGAATGAAACAGTTGATTAGTCTGATCACACGAAATAAATACGTACAAAGATTTTTGGAGTTCTTCACACTCTGAAACGGCAGAGGAATGTATTTCCTTTTGAGCCACAAGCCAAACTAATAAAGACATTCATTCTCCCTATTCTTGATTATTGTGACGTTGTTTTAGATGACATGACGAGAGAAGAAACACTTAAACTTCAACGAGCACTGAATTCCTCCCTGCGATTTATTTACAATATCGGGTACCATGTTCATATCACCCCATACTATCAGGCTGTCTCATGGCTGATGTTTGATAAACGTCGGCAGCTACACACTTTAACGATGATGTTTAGGAGTGTTAGCTGAAAGCCAGCCACTGTATATTTCTTCTAAAATCATCTGTTTATCATTATTTCACAACTTAAATACATGTTCTAGATTCATTATTTCTGTTCCACTGCACCGCACAAATAAAATTAATAGATCATTTGTGGTGACTGTCGCCAGATTATGGAATTCTCTATCAGTTCAGATCAGAGAAACTAGCTTTTCTTAATCACGATTTAAGGTCACCTGCCGAGACTACCTGCTGAGGACAGCTGACTGAATAGTTGAAGTATGAATTTGTGCGTTTCTGAGGATTAGTAATTTTTAAGAGTTTGTAATATTAATTAGTTCTAATATTAATTTATTTAGTAGTTTATTTAAATTTAATTTCAATTTTATTCATTTATGTAGTTTTAACTATTTTAAGTATCTCAGTATTTTATTTAAGATTCTGATTAGTATGTGGTTAAGTGTATGAGAGGGCCTGGAGCCCTAACTTCGCCACTGTACTGAAGGCACTAATAAATAAATAAACAAACAAACAAACAAATAAATAAATATATACTGACTGACAGAGCAAATGCAACACCAAGAAGGAGTGGTCAGAACTTTATGCCAATTGCAGGGTAGACTGACGTCACTGAGGTATGCTCATGATGTGAAATGCGCCGCTGTGCTGCGCACGTAGCGAACGATAAATGGGACACGGCGTTGGCGAATGGCCCACTTCGTACCGTGATTTCTCAGCCGACAGTCATTGTAGAACGTGTTGTCGTGTGCCACAGGACACGTGTATAGCTAAGAATGCCAGGCCGCCGTCAACGGAGGCATTTCCAGCAGACAGACGACTTTACGAGGGGTATGGTGATCGGGCTGAGAAAGGCAGGTTGGTCGCTTCGTCAAATCGCAGCCGATACCCATAGGGATGTGTCCACGGTGCAGCGCCTGTGGCGAAGATGGTTGGCGCAGGGACATGTGGCACGTGCGAGGGGTCCAGGCGCAGCCCGAGTGACGTCAGCACGCGAGGATCGGCGCATCCGCCGCCAAGCGGTGGCAGCGCCGCACGCCACGTCAACCGCCATTCTTCAGCATGTGCAAGACACCCTGGCTGTTCCAATATCGACCAGAACAATTTCCCGTCGATTGGTTGAAGGAGGCCTGCACTCCCGGCGTCCGCTCAGAAGACTACCATTGACTCCACAGCATAGACGTGCACGCCTGGCATGGTGCCGGGCTAGAGCGACTTGGATGAGGGAATGGCGGAACGTCGTGTTCTCCGATGAGTCACGCTTCTGTTCTGTCAGTGATAGTCACCGCAGACGAGTGTGGCGTCGGCGTGGAGAAAGGTCAAATCCGGCAGTAACTGTGGAGCGCCCTGCCGCTAGACGACGCGGCATCATGGTTTGGGGCGCTATTGCGTATGATTCCACGTCACCTCTAGTGCGTATTCAAGGCACGTTAAATGCCCACCGCTACGTGCAGCATGTGCTGCGGCCGGTGGCACTCCCGTACCTTCAGGGGCTGCCCAATGCTCTGTTTCAGCAGGATAATGCCCGCCCACACACTGCTCGCATCTCCCAACAGGCTCTACGAGGTGTACAGATGCTTGCGTGGCCAGCGTACTCTCCGGATCTCTCACCAATCGAACACGTGTGGGATCTCATTGGACGCTGTTTGCAAACTCTGCCCCAGCCTCGTACGGACGACCAACTGTGGCAAATGGTTGACAGAGAATGGAGAACCATCCCTCAGGACACCATCCGCACTCTTATTGACTCTGTACCTCGACGTGTTTCTGCGTGCATCGCCGCTCGCGGTGGTCCTACATCCTACTGAGTCGATGCCGTGCGCATTGTGTAACCTGCATATCGGTTTGAAATAAACATCAATTATTCGTCCGTGCCGTCTCTGTTTTTTCCCCAACTTTCATACCTTTCGAACCACTCCTTCTTGGTGTTGCATTTGCTCTGTCAGTCAGTGTATAATATAAAGCGTATGGGTATAGATATTTTGTTAGTTGGTAACGAAAAATACACGCCACAACATATGCTATGTAGGGTTTACCTTGTCCTATTAGCTTCCCTCGCGGTTAGGGCCACGCCGCTGTGAGTTTGCACTTGGGAGATAGTGGATTCGAACCCCACTGTCGGCAGCCCTGGTTTCCCATTTTCACACCAAGCAAATGCTGGGGCTGTACCTCAATTAAGGCCACGGCCGGTTCCTTCCAACTCCTATGCCACCGTCGCCATAAGACCTATCTGTGTCGGTGCGTCGTAAAGTAAATTGTTAATTACTTTTCCTCGCAAGCAAGTTTTGTGACGGTAATATTCGTATGTACAATTTTTATTAATGTCCCAGAAACCAACGACACTGAGCTGTTGCCATTTCAACACCGTTTTAAGGGCCACCGACCCAAGCCGGAATTTGAACCTGCGAACTCAGACTCAGAAGGACAGAGACACAACGAACTGAGCCACATGAAAAGGAGGCGTTTGTGATTATTGTTTATTTTTACAAAGGTTTTATGAGGAGCATTTATTAAGGCGTACGTTTTCTTACTGTCCTAAATGCACGAGGCCGGACAGAAGAACTAGCTGGAAGCTAAAGAGCCTTGCAGGGGTTTCGCTTCCTTCTCTGTTCACTTTTCTAAACCAAACTCCATGGCGTAACATCTCCGAAGGGCCATCGCCTAGCAAGCGACGGCTGTGCAGCCCGGAGGCCTGCAGATTACGAGGTGTCGCGTGGCCAGCACGACGAATCCTCTCCGCCGTTGTTCCTGGCTTTCTAGACCGGGGCCGCCATTTCACCGTCAGATAGCTCCTCAATTATAAACACGTGGGCTGAGTGTACCTCGAACCAGCCCTCAGATCCAGGTAAAAGTCCCTGACCTGGCCGGAATCGAACCAGGGGTCTCCGGTATGAGGCAGGCACGCTACCCCTACACCGTGGGGCCGGCTGGTTACTTTTAGGTCTCCTTATTTTAGAATTTGACTTAAGGTATCCTGCATTCGATTCACGGCACTGACAGAGTTAAGAAAGGCATGGGATTGGGAGGATACAACCTTGTTTGTGGGTGGAGTAGAGTTGGCCTTGAGTCTCCCGTAATCGAAATATCCACGACCTAGAAGATAGTCAGTCACCTTCACGGGGCGTAGTACCAAAGTGGATCCTTTTTTTAAGAACACAAATTAAATGAAGATTCTACTTCCTCACAAACGAAGAACGATATTATCAATTTTACGAACAGTTTCAATAATGCAGCCGGGTTATGTTAAGAGTACAGAAGCTATGATTGTAGATGGTAACAATCAAAACCAACAATCTACTGAAGATCCGTCACCGTAATCGGTAAGACCGGCTTTCTTTTCATATCCACCGGGCGAGTTGGCCGTGCGGTTAGGGGCCCACAGCTGTGTGCTTGCATCCGGGAGATAGTGGGTTCAAACCCCACAGTCGGCAACCCTAAATATGGTTTTCTGTGGTTTCCAATTTTCATACCAGGCAAATGCTGGGGCGGTACCTTAATTAAGACCACGGCTGCTTCTTCCCACTCTCAGCCCTTTCCTTTTCCATCGCCGCCATAAGACCTACTGTGCGATGTAAAGCAAATTCTACATAAAAATTAAAAAATCTTTTCACAACCCCTTCCAAGGAAAAGTTGTATCCACACTACTGGGTACGCCACTGCATCCACTCACCATTTATTGTACAATGTAAGCCCGAAGATTGGTTGGATACTCAAAATACACCACCATAAATGATGCGGTTCTGGCTCAAAAGTACCCTAAGGAAAGGTAAGGGACGGGATCTAGTGCTTTAAGTAGAAACCGTATCAATAGAACGTGACTTCCCATTTTAAAAATGTTTCATGTATCGACTGCGATTCAAGCCTGGGCCGTCTTGATGAGAAGATAGAACCATTGGAACTGAGTTATCACGCCCGCCAATTACAAAATAGTTACCCGCACTTTTGATGGTGCCATTTGAGGTTCCAATCTGTCCCCGGGCATTTGACAAAATATACAGGCCTAGCTATCGAACTTAGGCTCGCATCCGCGATTGCCTTGCTACTGTAAGAATAAATTTTTTTTTCATAACTTACGAGGATGCACATAGTGTTGGCTTGGTAAATATGTTGGAAGATGGTCCGCCTAGTCAATACTATTTGTCAATACTAAATAGTATTGACTAGACGGACCATCCTCCAACATATTTACTGTTACTAAGTCAATAGGGATCCAATCCCGACCATCATGGTCAAGATTATTAATAGTGTTGGCTTCTCAGTGACAAAACGGTCCCTCTTCAAAAAAGGTTACTTATATGGCACAAAATGAGGAACTAACGTGCAGTTCACAATCCTGTCACAGTCTTCCTAGCGTTGCAACTTAAACACAGCACATCTCTCAACCACGGTATAACCCGAGGATCCCTAGGACATTGTTGTTCCCTGGAACCGATATGCAAAATCTGACACGATGTAAGCTTGCAGCTGTTTCTGGACGAGGCCCACGTTATCTCGGTGGTCACGTTCCGGCCCCCTACTGAGTAATCGTTTGCTAATTGCCCCCTTTCTTCCTGTCTTGACATTTGTCAACACACGGTTACATTGCCAATACTGAGGCGTCTGCAGGGAAATATCCCCGCGCATGACAATCCTAAGTGTCTTCCTTTCATTCAAGCAGTACAGGTGTGTGGCCCTATTGAGCCTTGCTAGTAGATTCTTTGTGGCTACGTTAACTTAACATTTCGGCTTAAGTTTTTAAGTTGTTCGTACCGTACGTAAAACAACGGCTGATCCTCGCTCTAGTTTCAGGAATATTGTTTTGGGGGCCCGGCCCCTCTGCCCCCCCCCCCCACTTGGCTACGCGAGTGAACCTGTCTCAGTCTCATCCTTGGTTTTGACAACATGAAAGTGATATAGATGATGATTCCCTTAGGGAACCTGGTGGCCTGGGAGGCATCAATTTTTGAAAATGACACAAAGTCACTCATAGTGCATTGACACTGCCGGTGGCTCCAGTACCCTACGCTGTGACCTCCACGGTATGCACTAGCCATGTGTCTTGGTAGGTGTGCTACTTACCAATTGATGAGCCCAACTAAGCACACTGGGGCAGAACGCTGACAACCAGGAATGAGTTAGCTGGAAATTTTATAATGTCCAATAACGGACCAACAATATTGGAATTAACATGAAAGTGACTGAGGTATGAGTGGTGCTAGTAATGCCGTTCCTTGTGCAGCCAGTCTCTGTCGTGGACGGAATGAAAATATTGCTCATAGGGTCAGTCATATGTTCATTTTAGTGGGCTTGGCACTCTGATATGTAATAGCAACTTCTGGCTCAGCGAGGAAAGCAACGGGGAACTACCTGACTTCTTATTTCCGGCGTTAATAATTAACTAATATAATTATTGTATTAGTTAAGGAATTAATGCCCAGCTGCGTCCCTCAGCAGACAGTGAGCCCAATGTTTCCGCCATATTGGATTCTGCATTAAGGTCTGATAGGTTGTAGTTGGTCTTCGTCAATCATTAATAATTGTGAGCTAGCCCATAACCATCCCCAAGAAGAAGACGAAGTAGAAGAAGAAGAAGAATAAGAAAAAAGAAGAATTGTGAGTTGTCGGGAGCGTTTGCACTTTCCCAGTATAACATAGTCACTTTTGCGAAACTAGCTTACGCATTATGAAATATTTCGTATAGGTGCAGTTTTGACTTGAAGAAACTGCCTTTAGCACTTAGACATTTTTCTTCGTACAAGAAAAAGGACTCTTAATTATTTCTGAGTTAGGGACTTGGGAAAAATTTCACTTCACAGCGAAACAACATTTACAAATGTTGCCATTAATGCTTTCACAGCCCGTAGGTCCTACTTATAGATATGATACTGTATAGGCTTTTGGGCTTATGTCGTGTCTTGTGGGGTGGGAATTTTTACGAACAGACGGACGGAGTGGCTATGGCAAGTCCACTTTCGCCCGTAGTGGCTAATTTCTTTATGGAGCATTTTGAGGAAGAGGCTATTGCTTCGGCGCCCGTCAAGCCTGTGATATGGTGGAGGTATGTTGATGATGCATTTATGGTCTGGACAGAAGGTTCTGAGAAACTTCATCTATTTCCAAACCACCTAAATCAGCAACATCCGTCATTAAAATTCACTATGGAGATGGAGTCGGATGGATGCCTTCCTTTCTTGGATGTTCTAGTAAGAAAGAAACCGGACGGCTCCTTGGGACATACCGTCTATCGTAAGCCTACCCACACAAATCGCTATCTTCATGCAGATTCTCACCACCATCCAGCAAAGAAAACAAGGCATCCTCACGACACTCGCCAAGAGGGGAGACGAATTTGTGAGCCATCAAATATCCAGGTGGAGATGGACACGCTCAAAGTCGCGTTTACAGCGATTTGCAGATTAATAGAGCCCTGCATCCCAGAGAAACGACCAAGCAAAGCTCACAGAAGGAAGAAGTGAAGGGAACTGCCTACTTGCCTTACATTCACAACACCACAGATCGAATTGCCAAGTTCCTCTGCAAACACAGTATAAAAACCGTGTTTGACACCGCCACTAAAACTGCTCACAGTCTGAGTAAAACCAAGGACAAATTGTCCCCACTTTTACATCCTGGGGTATACGAAATTCCCTGTACTTGCGGTAAGGTATACATCGGCCAAACATGCCGGTCTATTGGTACCCGTATCAAAGAACATGAACGTAATATTCGTCTCAACCAACCTGACAAATCTGCAATAGCTGAGCACTCTCTATCTTCGGGTCATGATGTCATGTTCCAAGATGCTGGAGCTCTTACCCACACTAGACACTACAGGTCCAGGATTATACGGGAAGCTGTGGAAATACGTTGAAATCCTAACAATTTCAACAGGGACACCGGCTATCTACCATCAGCCATTAAGAATTTACGTAGGTAGTTCCCTTCCCAGCCCCTTCACTATTGTTATTTCGTCTCGGTGTTTTCCAAATTCGTGCGTTCCTCACCGCCAGATGTTCCATTCCAGGCTTGTGTCTATGTCTCACACCTGTCATATGTTACGTAAACACGTTATGTGAACCGCTTAGTCTGATTGTGATGGTTCGGTCAGCTTCCGCTTCGAACGCTAGCTTTGTGCCACGTCCTGGGGGCCATCTGGTGGCGAATGAACGTACCATTTTCACTTCCTATTATAACGGACAAATTCAAAGTGTTATTGTTTAAGAAGCTTTTTCGTGGACAGTCGAGATTTCTTCTGAGGAAGCAGAGCACAGTTCTCCGCGAAACGTTAAGAATTTCGTCTTATTTTCTTGACACGGCATAAGCCCAAACCCCTCTACAGTAACATTTACAATATTTAACCGACTTCCAAGTCGAGTTGTAAGACTTAGGCATTGAGGACTTTTAGTATATATTTCTATACTGTCACCGTTTTCATTAACATAGTCATTCGGCTTTTGGAGAACTGCTGTCAACCAACCTCCGAGTAGAGAACCTCATACGAATTGTTGAAGAAGGCTTAGCCTAAATTGTATTGCAGTTACGACACGGTGAATCCAGTGCGGTGTTTGTAGGTAGAACAGTATGATGAAATGCGGTAGTTCGATGTAATTCAGAACCGACCGGGACTCGAACATTAAATGAACGTTGGAACTTCCAGTTTCAGTTTACAGTAATATGTACCCTTCCATACTCTGTGAAACTCTGAGATGTGTTGAAGGTTAAGTGTAGCAGGAGCTGTTGGAATGCCCTGATGTTCAAATAAGGATTGAGTTGATTCTTTATTAGGGTCCTATGGTTCGGATTCAGTGATAAATTATGTGCCCAGTGGGATCTGTAGTAGATGATCACTCCAATAATACATTGCAGGCGAATGCTTACCCTAACCCTCAACACATTCTGTACTAAGCAGGTTGCTAAACGACTAACACTTTCATTAATATTCTAATATATATGATTTCCATTCTTAGTAATGCCATTGCATGCAGCCATGCTCAATTACTACCTGTCAAGCCAGAGAATATACACTTCCTCTGATCACGGAAGAATACTTTCCCTGCTAGATACTCTCTGATTCTCTAACCTTTCCAGCTTCATAATATATTCAACAGATGACAGAGTGTTCCCAATAACTTACATGCTGCTAAGAGAAAAAAGTCTTCGTACAAACAGACCCCTATCGTGACATACTCCTTAGACATTATCTGGGAACATCTATCGAAGGATAACCTAGCTACACTAGAATGAGTGAAATCCATGTATCTTGAAAAAAGTTCTCTGCCTGGCAAAAAATGCTCCTTCGAGACTAACCTATGAGCTCACAATATATAGGACTGCGATTAAAAGCGCCATTGGCTTCTACGACACAATACCAAGCTTTACATCAAGAACTGTAGGATAAAGGAAAAAAAAAAAAAACAATATGTGGACAGATTTTTACCAAACAGACGTCATGGTGACGTCAGAATGGATGAATTCTGACTACGGTCTGTGGCATACCATAACACACTCCTTGTTACATGTTCATAGACCAATTGAAAATCGCAGGCAAAACAATGACTACGACAGAGGAGTTATATGACCTATTTACAACAGTACGGGTCCTCTAGTCTAATTAAAGTATATTTTTTCACATTTAAGTACCGGTACATTATTTATACAGTGGCTTATTGCTGTATGCCGTGTTGCAAATGCCAGAGTGAGTAAAGTAAAGGCATTTCATTTCACAAATTCACATGTCATGTAGACCTGGACAGAAATGGCTGAGAAACGTCTCACGGGACAGTTATTTCCCCCAAATTTTGAATTCAGAACATCCTTTGTGTCCAGTCCTACCTTCTGCTGAAGCAGATTACCGTCCCGCACTAAAAATAAGGAAATTGAAAGAAAATGCCTTTAAAGATTATCCCGAGCATAAGATGTCAAAATGAAAATCAACACCAGAAAGGCAACACCAATAAAGAAAACTGAGCGAGGTCGAAACACTGGAAAGAAGAGGAAGAGAGACGAGAATTTCGATGATGAGTAAAGTGTTTACGATAACAGATAGTGCCAGTAAGTCTATTGGAAAACTG
Organism: Anabrus simplex; assembly: GCF_040414725.1. Classification (NCBI taxonomy): domain Eukaryota; kingdom Metazoa; phylum Arthropoda; class Insecta; order Orthoptera; family Tettigoniidae; genus Anabrus; species Anabrus simplex. The sequence continues at coordinate 10,554,032 of NC_090272.1, read as the reverse complement.
GCAACCAATGAGTGTTTTGAAGCCGACAAGGACAAATCCGCTTGACACAAATTGTGGCGCGCCAATCTGAAAATAAAGAAGATTTAAGCTGATTTGGAAGTACAGTAGAGAAAGCGAACAGTATCATAGTAAGTACACCAAGGAGTGTATTCCTCAAGACTCGATGACCTAAGCTGTCACCCGGTAGGTCAGAAACCTCCGAAGGGTTATGCTTACTCACGAACTCATTTATGCACGTTGCCTCCGAGGAGCCTATTGAGTCGTTACATAGGAGACTCATCGTGCCAATCAGAACGGACGAAGAATAACTTCTCCTACAAATTGAAAGAATGAATGAGGTCGAAAAATTGTGCTCTCTCATTATTGATGAAATTGCAATAAAGCAGCAATTGTTATATGACAAGAAGTTGGAGACATTTTTTTGGTCGCAAGGATGCATCAGCACATGCCGGGGCTAGTAGAAATGTAGACAGTTCTGGAACTATGTTTATTTCAATACAGAGCAGAAGACGCTCTCTGGTGTTGAAATGTTCTATCTGATACTGTCAGTCGTCAGAAAGATTGAAACTACCGGTTTCGTAACGTTAAGATTAGTTGCAGATAACCACAAGACAAATGTGAATATGATGAGACGACTATTCCTCACTCAACCGATCCAGAACGACCTCTGTCCCTAGCCTTCGGGCTGAGTCACATCCCTAAAAACGTCAGCACATCACTTTTAAAAAAGACCATGCACGATGGGGAAGGAGAAATCAGTGCCTGCCAGCGCGTCGGCTGACATCCTAGTAGTGCTGAGAGGTGGGTAGTGGAGATATTGTACACGCGATCTCAAAGGCGTATATTGCAAAGCAGAAGGCGATGGATAGGTTCAAGTTACTGAAAATAAACTCATTACCTTTGCTCTCGCAAAATGTTCCTTCCGTAGAAAAGTTTTTCTGTACTGAAATGTTTGTACAGGCAACTGAAACTTTCCCAGCCTCCCAGCTATCCCGTTCTTTGTTTCAGTTCTTCGTCTGAAGGAAACCTAAACACAGTAACGTAACCACCTTCTTTGATATCGTAGATACGTGGGAACAGTAGCACACGGCATTTTCTGGACATTTGAAAGTCACGAAATGTATTTGTACAAAATTGCATCAGTTTATCTGGATGTCAGTAGCTCTAAATTGATGTGACGGCTTTATTTAAAGCCATCTAGAAACTAAATGTCTTCAGGCAGGATCTCCACTTTTCTTGGTGTAACATAAAAATACCTACAGAAGTGAGGTCTACCCTTTTAAAGATGTCTACCCTGTAGTATTATTGCTATCATCTTCTTTGTCAATTAGCATAAAATTCTTAGATTTTCATAGGTGATGTACCATCATCAAGGCTGTGCTTTATTTATCTTTGTGTTGTTAATTAACTATTCCTTGCCTGCTGTGCTATGTGCAATAAAACCTTTTGGTTCTTGTGATGTTATACTGATACTTTTTACAAACACACAACGAAAATCCAATGCCAAGAACGACAGCAAGAACTTATAAACTTCTTAAGTCGGAAATACTGGACCTGGATCCCAACATAGGCTGTAACAGCAAACCACGGAGTCGTTGGTCTCACTTCCTCAAATTTCTTAAAAGCCACCAATCAGGTGAGCCAAATAAATTTGGAGTACTGATTAATTATGTCTTAAAGTGTCTGTGACCTCACAAATGAGTGTAAGACTTATAATGAAGCCGTACAATCTATCAGCGAAGCCTTTCGGTGTCGGTTACCTGAGGAAACAATGTCTTAAAAATCTTCGTCAAAGACTGTAATTGTTAAGCGGTTACTTCAGATGTAAACAGAGATGTGTGCATCCGACACGCGTTTATCAGTGGGATACAGCCTTAATATATCAGGTAAAGGATGTTAGAGAATCTTAATCTCACCTTAAAAGATGTCTGTGAAGAGGGAGCCCCAGGGGCTCTGAACTTTGGAGCGTGGGTTGGCGACCACGGGGCCCTTAGCTGAGTCCTAGCATTGCTTCCACTTACTTGTGCCAGGCTCCTCACTTTCATCTATCCTATCCGACCTCACTTGGTCAACTCTTGTTCTTTTCCGACCCCGACGCTATTAGGTTTGCGAGGGCTAGGGAGTCTTTCCTTTTCACGCCCTTCGTGGCCCTTGTCTTCCTATGGCCGATATCTTCATTTTTCGAAGTGTCGGATCCCTTCCATTTTTCCCTCTGATTAGTGTTATATAGAGGATGGTTGCCTAGTTGTACTTCCTCTTAAAACAATAATCACCACCTCACCATCACTGTGAAGAGGGAACAATACCACGTACCTACCTGATCCTCTAAATATTGTGCAGTCTTTTGAGTCTGAGGAACGTTGTGGCAAACTTTCTTTCACACCTTCGTGGCCCACGTCTTTCTTCGTCCGATATCTTTATTTTCCGAATTACTGGAACCCTTCCGTTTTTTTCTCTGATTAGTGTTATAGAGAGCCAGCCCCGTGGTGTAGAGGTAGCGTGCCTGCCTCTTACCCGGAGGCTCCCGGTTCGATTCCCGGCCAGGTCAGTGATTTTTACCTGACCTGAGCTCTGGTTCGAGGTCAACTCAGCCTACGTGTTCCCCCTGTGGGTGGGGGCAGTAAAATAACACCCACGGTATCCCCTGCTTGTCGTAAGAGGCGACTAAAAGGGGCCCCAGGGCTCTGGACTTTGGAGTGTGGGTTGGCGACCACAAAGCCCTCAGCTGACTCCTGGCATTGCTTCCACTTACTTGTGCCAGGCTCCTCACTTTCATCTATCCTGTCTGACCTCTCTTGGTCAGGTTTGCGAGGGCTAGGGAATCTTTCATTTTCTCGCCCTTCGTGGCCCTTGTCTTTCTTTGGCCGATATCTTCATTTTTCGAAGTGTCGGACCCCTTCCATTTTCCCTCTGATTAGTGTTATATAGAGGATGGTTGCCTAGTTGTACTTCATCTTAAAACAATAATCACCACCACCACCACCTTCCATTTTTCCCTCTGATTAGTGTTATATAGAGGATGGTTGCCTAGTTGTACTTCCTCTTAAAACAATAATCACCACCATTATCCATATTCGCATAATAAATGCCATTATAGTAGGGGATATTTTAAATCCTGAAGGAAATAAAAGAAACAATGGGTATTTTAATCAGATTAGCAAGGGTTTCTACCTTGTTGTTGATTGTACTTTGTCAAGCTGTTTTCAGTATCCTCCTTCCAGTTACCCCTGTGGGTTGGGGCGGTAGAATAACACCCACGGTATCCCCTGCCTGTCGTAAGAGGCGACTAAAAGGGGCCCCCGGGCTCTGGACTTTGGAGTGTGGGTTGGCGACCACAGAGCCCTCAGCTGAGTCCTGACATTGCTTCCACTTACTTGTGCCAGGCTCCTCACTTTCATCTATCCCATCCGACCTCCCTTGGTCAAATCTTGTTCTTTTCCGACCCCGACGCTATTAGGTTTGCTAGGGCTAGGGAGTCTTTCATTTTCAAGCCCTTCGTGGCCCTTGTCTTTCTTTGGCCGATACCTTCATTTTTCGATGTGTCGGATCCCTTCCATTTTTCCCTCTGATTAGTGTTAAATAGAGGATGGTTGCCTAGTTGTACTTCGTCTTAAAACAATAATCACCACCACCTCTTAAAACCAGCTGCGATTAATCGAGTCAATTTCATCATACATCTTCATCCATTCTGGAATTCTTTCGTCTGCCTCTCGAAAAAATGATCTTCCATCGTAAAGTTCACAGTGGGACAATCCTGTAACAAGGAAAAAAGTAACTTCAAGTAAGATTTTTAACAACTTGTGGGACATAGAGCGCCTTTCAACCTGCGACGATGGGATGGGGAAACACTAGGAGTGGGAAGGACGCGACCCTGGCCTTTATGATACAGCCCGGCATTTGCCCACTGTGAAAATGGGGAACAAAGGAAGAACCATCTTCAAGGCTGCGACAGCGGGGTTCGAACCCGAATGCAACCGCAGCCACTCGCTCGGTCAGCCTCATTGGTACTGAAATTATAAGGAGAGGAGTGCACAACTCCCTCACCATTCCCCAGTAGGTGAACACACCCAGAATATTGTTTCGTTATTTTTAGAGGCGTCCACGACTCCTAGGTACATGCAACAACCACAACTACAACAACAACTACCACCCTCACATTTCCTCTCTTGATAGAAGTTCCTAATTGTAATACTTCAAGCTCACCTGGAAAAGAGACACGTGCTATAACACTTACCTTGAAAGACGAACGCCCTCGTCGAGCTGGAGAGGTCCCGGAGTACTCCTAGTGGGTGCCAGGGGTCATTGGAGCCGTGCATGAAGACCACGTTCGTCACGTTCGGAGTTTTCCCCCCATATCGCAGATTGGTTTTCCGTATATTGTCTTCCAGGCTAACGCTGTAACATGAACGTTCATTATTTAATAGCAATTCCAGTGGGACTTGTGCATTACGAATGCGGCATATTAATCAAAACATTGCAGAACTTCAACACATGGAACGGAGTGTATCAAGGCAAGAACACTTTGGCGGAAAGGAGGGAAGTGATTTATTTACCTGTTTATGTATTTGTTTACCTGCTTTGTGCGTCGGGCGTGTCCGAGGGCATGTTCGGGTTGCCTGGTGCATGTCTTTATATTTGACACCTATGGACGACCTACAGGTCTGGGTGTAAGATGGTGAGGTAGGGAGAGGTTGAAATCTGGTGTTACTACGTGGCCTACTCCCCGTCGAAAACACCAAAAGGTATGATCAAGGCTTAAAGTCCCCATCCAACGAATCTCTATGAACATCCCCTGTGGGCGTTAGAATAACACCCACGGTATTACCTGCCTGTCGTAAGAGGCGACTAAAAGGAGGCTCCAGGGGCTCTGAACTTGTGTCAGGCTCCTCACCTTCGTCTATCCTATCCGACCTCTATTGGTCATCCCCCGTGGGTGGTGGCGGCAGAATAACACCCACGGTATCCCCTGTCTGTCGTAAGAGGCGACTAAAAGGGGCCTCAAGGGCTCTGAACCTTGGAGCGTGGTTTGGCGTCCACGGGGCCCTCAGCTGAGTCTTGGCATTGCTTCCACTTACTGGTGCCCTGCTCCTCACTTTCATCTATCCTATCCGACCTCCCTTGGTTAACTCTTGTTCTTTTCCGACCCCGAGGCTATTAAGTTTGCAAGGGCTAGGGAGTCTTTCATTTTCACGCCCTTCGTGGCCCCCGTCTTCCTTTGGCCGATACCTTCATTTTTCGAAGTGTCGGACCCCTTCCATCTTTTCTCTCTGATCCCCCTGTGGGATGCGGCGGTAGAATAACACCCACGGTATCCCCTGCCTGTCGTAAGAGGCGACTAAAAGGGGCCCCAGGGGCTCTGAACTTTAGGGTGTGGGTTGGCGACCACAGGGCCTGTAGCTGAGTCCTGGCAATGCTTCCACTTACTTGTACCAGGCTCCTCACTTTCATCTATCCTATCAGACCTCCCTTGGTCAACTCTTGTTCTTTTCGGACCCTGACGGTATTACGTATGGAGGCCTAGGGAGTCTTTCATTTTCATGCCCTTCGTGGCCCTTATCATCCTTTGGCCGATATCTTCATTTTTCGAAGTGTCGGGTCCCTTCCATTTTTCCCTCTGATTAGTGTTATATAGAGGATGGTTGCCTAGTTGTACTTCCTCTTAAAACAATAATCACCACCACCACCACCACCTGATAGGGTAGAGTGGTTAGCTGTACGCCCGGCCGCCTTTGCCCCCAGGAATTAACCTGGTACTCATTTTTGGTGTAGGCTGAATGAACCTTAGGGCCATAATGCACCTTCGGAAGTGGAAATCTTGTTTTTTAAATTTTACGACTTCCTGACGGGATTCGAACCCACGTCCTTCCGGGCGAACCGAGCACGCCTTTATCGCCTCGGCCAGGCAGCCCCTCACTTAGCCGAAGGATTTGCTTATTTCTCATCACGATGTGCCTATCGTTGATGAGTCCCTATCTACCTCGCGCAGATGTTTTAGGAGAACACTACAATTTAACCTAATCTACACTGCTGTACATCCTGAGTGAATCGTTATCTTATCAACTACACACGCAACATCAAATAAACATGGATTTTAACCCTCGCGTGGATTTCATTTTCCACACACAATTATTCACAAAGCAATGTATCACAACACAAATTAAAACACATTAACACGCACACAGTCAGTCAAGAATATAATCTCACTCCGTTATCGCAAATACACTCCGGGAGATAGTAGGTTCGAACCCCACTGTCGGCAGCCCTGAAAATGGTTTTCCGTGGTTTCCCATTTTCACACCAGGCAAATGCTGGGGCTGTACCTTAATTAAGGCCACGGCCGCTTCCTTCCCACTCCTAGCCCTTTCCTGTCCCATCGTCGCCGTAAGACCTATCTGTGTCGGTGCGACGTAAAACAACTAGCAAATACACTCCCACGAACTCTCTCATTCAACATTAAGGAGATCTCCATTCAAGCCGATAAAAACTGATAACCATGGCAGAAACTAAACAAACCTACTCCATTCTAACGTTCTTGCAGTTGTTTCCTGGTCTAAAATACTCGGTTATGGAAATCGATAATCTATACTCGTGAGTAGTGCGATGCTAATATTATCATCGCATAGGCCTCTGCAAATCTGACACTCCTTGGGGTCCATATAAATACCTTCGCGGTCCAGCTGGCATATAACATCAGCTGACAGCGATTACCATTAACACACATCTCCCGGGCCTGGAATTCAAATACGTTCACTTCGCAGGGCACTCGCCTGCACATACACCTGGAGAACGACGCTCCGTAATACTAATAACACACACGTGGTCCTAAGGCTTGTCCACACTCTCATACCATCTTACCTCAATGGCCTCTCTGAAAATCCCTATCTTATTATTTTAATTATCAAATGCGCACTCTCAATAGCATTGCATAACTGCAGATGACGTTGATTTAACTAACAAACATCATGCTAACTTCAATCACGCTCAACACTCACAATGATACTAATTTCCATCTCATATCAACTGCATACGGTAATTCTTGCAATAACCTGCCTTTATCAACTGCACAATCGTTACATTTCCTGTCCGTGATTAATAAACTAACTTGATTATTATCGCCATGATACAATGCATTATTAATTAATTTCTCTAAACAACATTGACTCTGAAATACTAATCACATAATAATCATTTCTATATCTGAGTCGACCCTTTCATACTAACACAAATTCACTCATGCGTACTACCCTGTATACATGCATTACAATCAACATTCTCTACGGCTTGACATCATATTCCGTCCCATGTATGTCTCTGCTTTTATCCCTTGACTCCCATAACATTTAAATATTTACTTCCCTGTATCTACATGTATAATTTATCTCAAGTGGTCAACATGCATTTTAACTAAACCACCCGTCATAACACAAGATGAAATGAAATGAAATGAAATGAAACGAAACCACTCAGTTTACCTTTCTTCACAAATTCCTGTCATTTACTGTACTGTAAACTACGGTTTTCAAATCTTTATAATAACAAAATCCTAGCGTCTAATATTTACAAAATATAACGTTCCCCCTAAAACATCTACGTGAGTTTTTACATGCTAAAAATTTGTTCTACTTATCCTTCGGCTGTCATCTCTCCTCCAGCGTAGGGTATCATTCCCTATTGCTTCTACTCCATCATGATGCCATCGCTGGGTCCCATTGGATCAACTGCACCTTGGATGCTGGGCTGGATCATGACGTCGCCTGCTACTGCCGCTATCCCTCACTGATTTGACCGAACTCGTACTGGTTGCACGAATAGCCTGGTAACCTCGTGAATGTCTGGAACGTTACTCGGACCTCATTTATTATTTAACCTTTGACTTAAGGAGTTATTAAGAATGGCTATCGTGATCTATTTTATCTTAGTGAATTGTGTTTCCACCACTATTTCCTGTCTTTCTAATGTTTACCTTCGCTAGCGAACACCGTTCGCGGATGGCCGTAAGAAACTCCCGCACTTCAGTTTCGTTTCTGTAAAGCGACGGTCTTCGATAATCGGACGCACACGTAATATGCCTCACTCATGTCAATCATATTGATATGTCCTCTACACCTGTTTACTGCTTTTAATACATCGTGATTACACCGTGTCCTTTCTGAATTATCCCCCTGTGGGTGAAGGCGGTAGAATAACACACACGGTATCCCCTGCCTGTCGTAAGAGGCAACTAAAAGGGGCCTCAGGGGCTCTGAACTTTAGAGCGTGGGTTAGCGACCACGGGGCCCTAAGCTGAGTCCTGGCATTGCTTCCACTTACTTGTGCCAGGCTCCACACTTTAATCTATCCTGTCCGACCTCCCTTGGTCAACTCTTGTTCTTTTCCAACCCCGACGCTATCAGGTTTGCGGGGGCTAGGGAGTCTTCCGTTTTCACGCCCTTCGTGGCCCTTGTCTTCCTTTGGCCGACCCCCCTGTGGGTGACGGCAGTAGAATAACACCCACGGTATCCCCTGCCTGTCGTAAGAGGCGACTAAAAGGGGCCTCAAAGGCTCTGAACTTTGGAGCGTGGGTTGGCGACCACGGGGCCCTCAGCTGAGTTCTGGCATTGCTTCCACTTACTTGTGCCAAGCTCCTCACTTTCATCTATCCTATCCGACCTCTCTTGGTCAACTCTTGTTCTTTTCCGACCCCGACGCTATTAGGTTTGCGAGGGCTAGGGAGTCTTTCATTTTCACGCCCTTCGTGGCCCTTGTCTTCCTTTGGCCGAAGTGTCGGACCCCTTCCATTTCTTCTCTCTGATTAGTGTTAAATAGAGGATGGTTGCCTAGTTGTACTTCCTCTTAAAACAATAATCACCACCACCACCACCTCACCACCACCACCACCTTTCTGAATTACCTTTGCACGAGCTGCGCGTAAACTTTAATATTGTTTCATATTTAACTGATTTCCGAATGACACTCTCCGTGCAGCATAAAATAATTCTAAGTTTGCTTCTGAAATTAAGTTCGAGAATAAGTTCAAAACTTGATTAAGGCTGAGTCAGTAGCTGTCTTCGGTTGCCACAACGCAGGCATGAAGTATCACCGCAAATCTTAAGAAATGACCCCCCTGTGGGTGGCGGTGGTAGAATAACACCCAGGGTATCCCCTGCCTGTCGTAAGAGGCGACTAAAAGGGGCCCCAGGGACTCTGAACTTAGGAGCGTGGGTTGGCGACCACGGGGTCCTCAGCTGGGTCCTGGCATTGCTTCCACTTACTTGTGCCAGGCTCCTCACTTCCAACTATCCTGTCCGACCTCCCTTGGTCAACTCTTGTTCTTTTCCGACCCCGACGCTATTAGGTTTGCGAGGGCTAGGGAGTCTTTCATTTTCACGCCCTTCGTGGCCCTTTTCTTTCTATGACCGATATCTTCATTCTTCGAAGTGTCGGATCCCTTCTATTTTTCCCTCTGATTAGTGTTATATAGAGGATGGTTGCCTAGTTGTACTTCCTCTTAAAATAACAATCACCACCACCTGAGATGGCCTTCTCGACACCATCGTCAGTTCAGGAGCTACTGCTAAAGAGGTGGAAGGAAGCGGCTATGGTCCGTCACTAGGAACCGTCTTGGTGTGTGACTGGAAGTGTAAATAGGAAACCACAGGAAACTCTCAGGACAGCCGACGGTGGGTTTCGAACCCAGTGTTCTTCCGAATGCAGAGCTTGTAGCACGTTAACACACACGGCCACAACATGCACAGCCACTGAAATATGCTGCTGCTGTAGCTGAAGACCACAAACGAAGCGATGCTGAATCATGATGGTGAGACGATAACGATTGGGTAATGTTGGGCCTGCAAGAGGGAGGACACATCTTGAGATAGGAATTATCCCGTTGATTTCACAGAGTAATTACGCGTGTGGTATATATGGGTCACGAGGGAAACCTCTCAGTAGGGTGTATTTGCATGTGAAATTGTTACACATCAGGGTGTCTCGTGGGCAACGGACTAGGACTCTTCCTAGACGGCTGATTCTTTTAATCTTAAAATGTGTTTTAGGAAAGGACTCTTTTCAGAGCCTGTCAGCTGCCAAAGAAGCTCTCTTACAAAAACTATGCCAAGATCAGAAATGTGACGTCTTGTGCATTTAGGAGACGCATAAGGATGAACATCAGAAACGTCCAAAGATTTCAGGAATGATTTTAGTTGCAGAAAGGCCAATGCGAAATATGGCAGTGCTGTATTTTTTTTATGTTAGTTGCTTTACGTGGCACCGACACAGATAGGTCTTATGGCGACGATGGGACAGGAATGGCCTAGGAATTGGAAGGAAGCGGCCGTGGCGTTGATTAAGGTACAGCCCCAGCATTTGCCTTGTGTGAAAATAGGAAGCCACGAAAATACATCTTCTGGGCTGCTGACAGTCGGGTTCGAACCCACTATCTCCCGAATGCGAGCTCACAGCTGCGCGCTCCAAACCGCACGGCCAACCCGCCGGTTGCTCTATTTGTAAACCCAGGTCTCCAGGTCAGCAGTACTCATTATACTAAAGATAACGGCATCGAAATAATCACCGTGGAGCTAAGCAACATGACCATTACATCTGTGTACAGGCCTCCAAATGAAAAGTTCTCTTTCTCGCCACGTGCGAATTTTGGTAAACATACATACATACATACATACATACATACATACATACATACATACATACATACATACATACATACATACATACATACATACATACATACATACATACATACATACATACATATATACATACATACATACATACATACATACATACATACATACATACATACATACTGAACCCATGACCTTTGTGCCCTAAGAACATTATGCATAATGTAACAATTAAATTAAAAGTTGGATTCTTGATAGCATGGATTTGACACGTGACGAGGGGGTCATTACCTTCGGTCCCACGCTCGGGGGTACGTGACGTCAGCCACACGTGTCAACGGCGGAAGAATCTCAAGTCATTTTTGTGAACTATTTCAAAGCGCGTGTACATGGTGACCCACGCCAAGTCAAAAAAATATAGTGCCTATCAAAGGGGGTCAATCATCTCACAAATCGAACCCGTAAAATTTTTAAATGTCCATGAACACTACCGCCAGAAATGTAGCAAGCATGTAGTCACTTTCAAAACTCTTCAAATTACAGTTTAGGTAAGTCAGAAAATTTATAGAAATTTTCTTGGCGGCAAAGGGAGAGATCCGAAGAGAGGGGGTAACTGCTATAAATATGAAGGGACGCCATGACGAACTCCTCCTTCTCCGGCATTTGTGATACAAAGCGGACGAAAAATTGTTGAGCTGCTCTGCGAAATCAAACAACGAAAGTAGACTGAGTTCAACTGCAGATTTCAGCCAGTGTGGCTAGGTCTTGAGTCCATGAGGAGTGAAATTTCTTGAGTGAAATAATTGTACCAGATAGGACGGTCAAAGTACTGAATAAATTCTAATGTGATCAAGTAATTCGTGTGCCGAAATAATTATAGTCCATCGTGTGCGCCCAGCAAACAAGTGAAGGGTATTTTCTTTTTTTTATGCTTTATTCCAGGAAACCTGAAGAAAATAAATAATGAACTGTGAAGCCATGAATGTAAAAATGGCTAAATAAAATGTCAGGGCGCAGGTGAGCCCTATGACTACATGAGGTAGGTGACTTTCCATCTTACTACCTCTCATATCTTGTCTCGTGATCTCTAAAAGTGTATTTGAATGGGGATATACGACGCAGTGGTCATCCCTACTAAGTTTTGTAAATGTGAGAAAACGACTAAAAGAGTCATTTGTTTCATTTTCCACTTGGATAAATTTTTGAAGTCTTGCGAGTGCCGTATAATGTTGTAAAAAGTTATTGAATAGGGTTCCGAAGTGATATCACGTCCAATGTAGATCGTCATCCGTGTGAAGTGTACTGCCTATATTTTGTGATGCCAAATTAAGATGTTCATTCGACGTAAAATTTTTCTGTCTGCAATTTTATGTTAATAATAATAATCCATGGTTACTCATTTTCAATCGAGTGGAAGCGCGCTGTCGGGTGAGAACCTAGGGTGATGAATTTGGTCACGGAGAGAAACGTTTTTCTATGCCCATTTTAAACTGTGTCTGACTGACAATAAAAAGATCTAGTAGAATGTTTCAGTCATTTCTCGTAAAAATCAAGTTATTAAATACGATATCATTTATGCGAAGTTATTCATGATTAACGCATTGTGCGATATTAGACGTCGGGATTTCTAGTGAGGATTTTATTCCAGTTCTTTGTCGATGATAATTGTGGAGCTGGGAAACAGAGGTTAGTTTTGTTGATATGAGATTTGTGAATCAGGTTGGACCTGTCATTGAAGCCGGGACACGGAAGCCCGAGGAATGTTTTATATGAGTTGAGATGAGATGTGCGAATCAGGTTAGAGTCCTGTCATTGAAGCCGGGACATGATAGCCCGAAGAATATTTATAATGTTGAGAATGGAAAGAAATTCATAGAAATCCATAACGATATTAATTGGCGACGCGTATAATTAGCGTGGGCATCTTGAAGCATAATCTGTGCATTTTGTTGGTTAGAATATCGTATTTGTTTAATTATGTCGGCAGAGTTTAAAGGGAGCATTTTTGAGAAGCCAGTCAACTGTGAATAAACCAGGTGTTTCATGTAACTGCCAAGCGAACTCGGGGGATGAGAGACCTCAGCTATGATAACGGGACAGGCGTGGAGTTGAGATTGTACTGTATTCTCGGCCAGGGAAACGTTAAAATGCTGGATTTAGTTGAAATTCATAGCCGGTAATGATCTGAGTATTGTGAAATACTGTAATTGGGGACGTAATGAACATTTTGAAATCACGAACTTTGAGTATAAGGAACAGAGTAACCAAAATCAGGGTTGTCCAAAATATAGAGCGATGGTCGTGATGATCGGTTTATCTGTGAGGGGTGTGCAAAATTCATAAATGGTAATGACGAGATATGACATCGTAATTATATGGCGAGTTGTTTGGTTTGTACGTAGATTATTAGGATATCCAATTGTTAATAACGGTTAGGACTAGATTAGATTTTAAAGTGTGATATCACGAGACAAGATATATAACTGGACATGAATTATGTAACAATTCTTTTCCAGCCAGATAAACATCATAAGATTGAATTTACATCACAGCTGCGTAGGAATTTGTGAAGAAACCAGAGTCCGCGGAAATAAAAATTTACTGATCTTTAACATTTCGTTAAATCATTTAAATTTATTTAATAATTAAATTCAGTGAAACCGCATTTTGAAATAACTTTTATCAAGCGAACAACTAGGAGTTGTATTCTGGAAATTTTAGTTTGTTTTTCTGGGGGAATATTAAAATATAAAGTAACGATTAAAGGGACATATCCGAAGGAAATGGATTTTACTGCCACAAAGTTTGTGAGCATTGCTATTGTTGTAATCATTAAACTTTGATTGATTGAGCAGTGAATGTGCTGGGGATAGTAAAGTGGAACTTTGGTCATCAACCGATGTAACTTAATTGTGTTTAGCCTTCAGCCTAGAAACTTGGATGGTCAGGGGGTCATCAACCTCAGTGACTTAGATTAGGGCCATATGCCATTGTAGCATCATTTCCTTTCGGTCATCATCCACAATGACTTTAAAGTAACTTAGGAGATTAGATGTCGGTCCATGACATAGACGCAGGTCACATCGATTCAATTAAGGGTCCATGCCGTAGAACCACTGTGTGGCACACACCGATTGGACGGCCTTAATTATACCCAGAGTCCAGAGTTCGTGTTACGAGGGCTGGACCATAACGAATCACTATGATGGTACATGTGGTCTCACATGGAAGCCGAATTTTAGGATTTCCAGACTTTCCTTTCTTAAATAATTAATAATTGAGACAATGGTTTCTAGTATGAATGCCCGTCAGGCAGTTACGTTAAAGTCTCACACCAGTGTTCTGACGTTTATGTAAAATGATTGTGGTGTCCAGTGGACACAATTGACTCTATGATACCGTTGACATAGAATGTTTCAGAATTTTCCTGAATAAATAGGAATCTTTTAAATAGACCTTTCATTCCAGTAGATGGATTAGAATTACTGAACCCTACCTTTACCTCAACAAGTGACGAAGAACCCGATACGACCCAAGAGACAGATCTCATGAACTTTGCTGATAGGTAAGAAAGGTAGGTATCCCTCAATATGGACCTAAAGGGTTCAATACATACATACATACATACATACATACATACATACATACATACATACATACATACATACATACATACATACATACATACATACATACATACATACATACATACATACATACATACATACATACATACATACATACATACATTCTGAAACAGGAACGCCCGTACTTCAGTTTATCGGAGAGCATGAGAAACGACAAGGCGTGTATGGTCCATGCTAAGAGAGTGAGAGAGAGAAGGGTAGTGAAATTTTTTTAAAATGATTAAGTGGATCCTTCAGTTTATTCAATAGATATGCAAAGAATTATGTCACCTTTTACAGCTGGATCGTGGAGTTGTCCTTGAAGGCGTGGAGGGGACGTCGTCCTGTGGCGGCTGCGTCGTCTTGCGATCGGCGTCGGCGTTGTCTTCCGTCGTTGGTGTTTTCTCTGTATTAGTGTTGATGGCGACTCGAACCTGAGGCAGGAACGGGGAAATGTGGAGCTTCCACATCGGACGTCATGGGACTCTGGTGTGACACCTCTCTAAGGCGAAGCACACCGAAATAGTTCCCACAGTCAATGATGTTGAACGCACTTTAGCAGCAAGGATAAAGTCAGAGTCACAGTTCCATGAGAATAAGATGGAAGGAATTATCGTATTTGGAATAATAAAAAAACGAAAACAATCTAGGACCTTCCGAGGTGCAATGATTAAGCACTTCACAAAGAAAATTAAATTCACCGGGTACAGTCTCTGCACTGTACACCATGAGCACAATATTCGCACACTTGTTGAAATAAACGACAGTCCAAGTTCTGTTACGTCGTAATTTTCAGAAGATTATCACTGGCACTTAAGATCATACGTGATTCTGAACAGGTTATGATGGGAATTGGCATGGTCCCTCGGAAAGAAATCACGATACCGTATTCCACAAGTTAATACTGTCTTTAAGAGGGAATGTTGGCACAGTTTATTACGAACACAGTTCAACGGATAAACACAGTCTTTAAATGAAATGAAGGTCGGCACAGTTTTATTACGAACACAGTTCCGAAAAATGGATAAACACAGTCTTTAAATGAAATGAAGGTCGGCACAGTTTTATTACGAACACAGTTCAATGGATAAACACAGTCTTTAAATGAAATGCAGGCTGGCACAGTTTATGCTAGAAACACTCATAGTCTACAAACGAAATATAATCGCCCAGTCGTACAGACTGATAAAAACGAAATTACGTTTTTGTTCATGCACAAAGTTCAAGCCCACGGAGAAAGCTTCTAACACTAACGTTTCTGAACTCAAGTATACAGCCGGACCGAGTGACGAATTATATCGCGACGTGCTTACTTGCACACACACACCGAACTCACGGCTTACTGCCGACTCCCCTCACTCTCTCTGCCTACGGCACACTTCAGCTGCACACTGCCCACACTGCACACTCTCTGCTTTACCCCAGGCTGGCGATTCGCTTATATTGCCGAAGGTCGGTGGGCGTGGCTACAGATGTGGGCCCCAAGAAAAGTTTATATCTTGGCCATCTTTACACCGATTGACATGAAATTTCGGCTAGCAGCGTTCATTATTCCTGCCTGCAAGGTGACGTTATTGAAATATTGATATCACATTTCGTTCATGCTGCAATGCTATGGAACACGAAAGAACCTTCTGCGTGACGTCGCTTGACCTTGGCCGGTGTTCTGGAACAGCGCGAGCTTGCTTGCAGTTCCCACAACGCCTGTGCGCTCGGCGCAAGTTTTAAATGCTTACGGCCGGGTGTTAGCGAGTTCCTCTTAATAAATGAATGAAACGTGAATGCTCGTATGGCGTTCCCGTTTCAATACATACATGCATACATACATACATACATACATACATACATACATATATACATACATACGTACATACATACATACATACATACATACATACATACATACATACATACATACATTATCATTATAGACTGTTATGCATTTCAGCGTTCAGTCTGCAAGCCTCGGAGAATTTACTAAACGTCGCCCCAATCTTCGATTTGCAACTAGTGTTGTGGTCTCATTTAGTTCTATACCTCTTATCTTTAAATCGTTAGAAACCGAGTCTAACCATCGTCGTCTTGGTCTACCTCTACTTCTCTTACCCTCCGTAGCAGAGTCCATTATTCTCCTAGGTAACCTATCCCCCTCCATTCGCCTCACATGACCCCACCACCGAAGCCGGTTTATGCGTACAGCTTCATCCATCGAGTTCATTCCTAAATTAGCCTTTATTTCCTCATTCCGAGTACCCTCCTGCCATTGTTCCCACATGTTTGTACCAGCAATCATTCTTGCTACTTTCACGTTTGTTACTTCTAACTTATGAATAAGATATCCGGAGTCCACCCAGCTTTCATTCCCGTAAAGTAAAGTTGGTCTGAAAACAGGCCGATGTAAAGATAGTTTCGTCCGGGAGCTGACTTCCTTCCTACAGAATACTGCTGATCGCAACTGCGAGCTCACTGCATTAGCTTTACTACACATTGATTCAATCTCACTTACTATATTACCATCCTGGGAGAACATACAATCTAAATACTTGAAATTATCGAACTGTTCTAGCTTTGTATCACCAATCTGACATTCAATTCTGTTGAATTTCTTACCTACCGACATCAATTTAGTCTTGGAGAGGCTAATTTTCAAACCATACTCATTGCACCTATTTTCACGTTCCAAGATATTAGACTGCAGGCTTTCGGCACTCTCTGCCATTAAGACCAAGTCGTCAGCATAGGCCAAACTGCTTACTACAGTTCCACCTAACTGAATCCCTCCCTGCCATTTTATACCTTTCATCAGATAATCCATGTAAACTATGAACAGCAAAGGTGAAAGATTACAGCCTTGTCTAACTCCTGTAAGTACCCTGAACCAAGAACTCATTCTACCATCAATTCTCATTGAAGCCCAATTGTCAACATAAATGCATTTTATTGATTTTAATAATCTACCTTTAATTCCATAGTCCCCCAGGATAGTGAACATCTTTTCCCTCGGTACCCTGTCATATGCTTTCTCTAGATCTACGAAACATAAACACATCTGCCTATTCCTCTCGTAGCATTTTTCAATTACCTGGCGCATACTGAAAATCTGATCTTGACAGCCTCTCTGTGGTCTGAAATTCCCCCTGTGGGTGGGGGCGGTAGAATAACACCCACGGTATCCCCTGCCTGTCGTAAGGGGCGACTAAAAGGGGCTCCAGGGGCTCTGCACTTTGGAGCGTGGGTTGGTGACCAGGGGGCCCTTAGCTGAGTCGTGGCATTGCTTCCACTTACTTGTGCCAGGCTCCTCACTTTCATCTATCCTATCCGACCTCTCTTGGTCAACTCTTGTTCTTTTCCGACCCCGACGCTATTAGGTTTGCTAGGGCTAGGGAGTCTTTCATTTTCACGCCCTTCGTGGCCCTTGTCTGCCTTTGGCCGATACCTTCATTTTTCGAAGTTTCGGACCCCTTCCATTTTTTCTCTCTGATTAGTGTTATATAGAGGATGGTTGCCTAGTTGTACTTCCTCTTAAAACAATAATCACCACCACCTGTGGTCTGAAACCACGCTGGTTTTCATCCAACTTCCTCTCAACGACTGATCGCACCCTCCCTTCCAAGATGCCAGTGAATACTTTGCCTTGGAGCACTTAGAGCAATTAATGACACAATCACCCAATTAATGACACAATCACCCCAAGTGCCAGCACAAATGCTCTGACCATGCAGCCAAGGCACAGATCAGAGTCATGGAAACGTGGGAGACTAACACAAATGAAAGAAAAAAGGAACAATCATTCACCATTTAATAAACCAATGACACCAGAGGGGTGGATTAAATGTAGACCTGGTCATTTCAAAATTACCCCTTAAAAAAAACACCAACTCTTACTTGGAAACAAAGAGAGATTTAATGACAATCCTTAAGTAACTTACAAATTAATAAAGGTAAATCCTCGCTGGAAAATTAAATTTTAAAACTTATAGCTCAAAGATCAGAAAACCCCACGGTCGACGGTCATAAAAGAAAAACTTAATTAATTAATTAATTAATTAACAAATAAGAAAATTAACCAGACTACATACAATTCTGAAACGCCTCTTCAACTCGAAGGTATCTTTTAAATACCAATAAATTACCTTGACAAGTACTTAGTTCTATCACACATCTTATTCAGCCTAGGATCAATTTGAATTAAACAGTTATTTTGTTGATACTGAAACGATCTTTAGGGTATTTCCAAAGGAGCTCCTACAAGGATGGGTGGGAAATTACGAACAAGTTTCCAAGAGAAGAATACCCAAAAAATAATAATAGTAATAATAATAATAATAATAATAATAATAATAATAATAATAATAATAAAATCCGCAACACCGGGTAGAAAAATATGCAGGTAGGGAGAGAAAATTGCCAAAATCAACTAAAGGGAAAAAACAGGTTAAACCGCCCACAAAGCAAAATTCGTAACAGGGACATCAATTCATCTTCATCCACATTCATCAACGATCTCAACAACATTTCCATAGCAACCAAACCACGGTAGGTCAGTCAAAGGAAAGGGCCAATCACAGTCCGTGAATCAACAATAGGCGAAAACATCATAAGAAACAAGAGAAAAACGGGACGCTGAAATACCTCCCAAATAGCAAGCAAATAGGTAATGAAATTAAATAAAGAAGTCGGAAATAAAGTTAGAACGGAAACAGAATACACACGTAAATCCAACACCCTTGTAGCAACTCGCTTGGTTAGTAACCCAGCTAAAACATAGCGTTTACCACCTACTTATTAGGCCTAGAAAGCCATAATCAAACTTTAAGTTTTGAATGTAAAATCTCGAAGAATAAAAAAATGTTCGTTTACAGTTCTCGCAAGCTCCTAGTAAACAAACGTTATATACATATACTGTAAGTTACTTTTAATAACCCGAAAAATGTTCAAATACCACAAGGCAAAAACGTAGGTTTCAGATGACTCAAAACTACATGGTGTCACTGCACACACTTCACATTTTGGAATTTTCAGTTCGCCACATGAAATCGGGAAGAGATGAGTTGGAAAAACACTTACAGTTCATGCTGCCGTAGTTGTGAGGTCGCTCCAGGATCATATCCTTACTTACATATAGTAGAGGAAATCCTTAAAATGTACTACAAATTCCAGGCGAGGAAGGAAAAACTAAAGAGAACCTTCGAGGTTCACCAGGGTTTAAGCCCTAGTAAAGTAACTTCAGCCTGGGTCCACCGTAATTCCACAACTGATCTCGCTAGGGAGAGAGGCACTCCACACTACCATCTCGCGTCACTCTCCAAACCGTAATGGCCATTACCCAAGATCCATTCACTGCTTCCACAATAACGTGCTCACACGCGTCCAGAGGGAGAAGGAGCGAGTGGTGAAGTAGTTTCCTCCTGTGGGTGCGGGCGGTAGATTAACACTCACGGTATCCTCTGCCTGTCGTAAGAGGCGACTAAAAGGGACCCCATGGGCTCTGAACTTTGGAGCGTGGGGTGGCGCCCATGGGGCCCTTAGCTAAGTCCTGGCATTGCTTCCACTTACTTGTGCCAGGCTCCTCACTTTCATCTATCCTATCCGACCTCTCTTGGTCAACTCTTGTTCTTTTCCGACGCCGACGCTATTAGGTTTTTGCGAGGGCTAGGGAGTCTTTCATTTTCACGCCCTTCGTGGCCCTTCTCTTCCTTTGGCCGACATCTTCATTTTTCGAAGTGTCGGATCCCTTCCATTTTTCCCGCTGATTAGTGTTATATAGAGGATGGTTGCCTTGTTGTACTTCCTCTTACAACAATAATCACCACCACCACTGGTGATTTAGTTCATACCTACGCCACTAGAATGCAGGATAATACAGTAAGGCACAGTCTGGACTCACACGACAGAAGGGCATCTTAATAACCTTTCCAGCCGGAGAAGGATTCAGTTTATAAGTATCGAAAATAAGGGTATCTTTGACCATGAATTTCTTAATAAATAACGAAGCGGGGCGAACCACTTTAAGAATTTCCACAATCATGTAGTTAGTCCAAAAATATTTACGGAGAGGGTATAAATTATTACGCTGGTAATAGTCTCCCTCCCCGAAGCTTCACATGTACAGCACATGATTACCTTCAAAAGGTGGTAGTCTTGAAGCAGCTAAGTTTTAGGTGGAATAGTCCGAAAGTGAAAACGACCACCAATCACAAGTCTCAGTTTATGCACCACCAGCAGGATGATTCCAACAGTCATTAAGAGACAAAACATATATGATTTGAGTAAAAGAAACAATAGAGTTCACTTAGACGACACCTGATGTCTAGTCACTTTCAGTCATAATGAAGTACCATGCACCAAAGTGGTGCTACACACAAATCGCAGGTAAACTTATTAATGGTCCAGATCAAAGGTGATACTTATCCTCCAGATTGCTTGTTAAGCTTTAATTCGAATAATGAAATTCCCCAAGTTCATATCCATCATCTAATAGAAGGTTACGTTACCTTGTGGTACACACACAATTAGAACAAGTTCTTAAATGTTTGCTATTTGAACATTAGACCTTCTTGGTCTTAACTGCATCTGATCACATACCTAGACTTAAACTACTACATGCTGGGCAAATTAGTATTATTTATAGGGCTTGCGTTAGATAAGAAACGCCTTCATTTGGTTTCCACCCTTTTGTTTGGACGGTAACGACAACAAAAAAGAAAAGAAAAAACAAGCAACGCCCAGAAGATGAAGTAAGAAAAGTAGTAAAACAACATTGGTGAGCGTAAAACACGATTACAAGGTCCGACCGGAGAATCTTAGACTAGATTAACATGACTTAAGACTACGGTATGGCACAGGATAAAACAACTAGAGAAGGAGAGGACAAACAGGAATAGAATACAATAATTACTTAAACAACCGTAAAGCAGGTACAAGAAAATACGTTACCATAAATATATCATGCCAAAATTAAATATATGGGCAGGGATACAACATATAAGGTAAGCGATAAACTTGAAAACCGAAGGTGGTTATCTCCTCGAAATATCTTTCTATACATATAGCCAACCCTGTCAGAATGCTACACAATAACGTCACCATCAACAAACTGGAACTAGGAGGCTACCGTTACATAGACATAAAACTTCAGACAGGCACCAACCCACGGACGCAGAATGGTTCCCTGAATAGAAAAGGTAAGGGAAACACCCATCCACACATAATATTACAAAACAAAGACGCTGACCAAGGAAGAACATGTTGCGAAGCAAAAACCACGTTACACAGAAATACAAGTTAATCTTACAACCTCCTCCTTTTTTTTAAATGGAGTAGAACCACTAATCAGTGAGCCAATTAATAAGTTTTAAACCCTTTAAGCACAAGACTAAGGTCTAGAAATAAGTTTTGCAATAAATCTATTTTAACGCCACATATACACTTCATGCAAAACCCAAATAAACAAGAAACATGATAGGATATAGTTTTATTCACAAATAAGAGAAGCTCCAGAAACAGGATACAAGGTAAAGATCAAAATTCATGGGTGACAGTAAATAATTACTCAAGACAAGATGAATATAGTAGCCGAGACTTCAAGATCTTTCAGATGGAGGGTACGCGTATAGTTGGTCATCAGCAACAAGCTATTAGCAACACCAAGCCAAGAGTAATATGAGGATAGCAGAGGTCATGATAACACATTCTTTAAAACCATGGTGGAACAGGACAGAAATTGGTAGGAAGGAAACAGGAGTGTTACGCAATCTTAAATCTTATTCCTCAAATCTTCACCGAACTTTCAAACGTATACATCAACAGTGAGCTACTCAATCAAATAAAAGGTTCAGTAAAGCACCCCAATTAAGCACTCACCTTTGACATATGGGAGCAGAGACCGGCAAGATTCCCTACCGGTTATTAACAAGAGATCTCGGACAAATCCGGACTAGAAATAAGTTAAATCCGTAGACTCACACTGTAGCCACACAACAACAGGTATCTCACCCAATATAGAACAAGGTAAATAAGATATAAGTGGTAGTTCACCAACCAGGTCGCTGGAAAACGCTCCAAATAACAGAGAAATAGAAAACACCACTAAACAACCATATCATCAGATAGTGGGGAGGTTTCAATGCCGCCTATGAAGCACTAGTTGATCCCATACTCAACTGGTGCACCGCAGGACGACAAGATAACAAACCAATAACCAAGGATCCTAACACTCCAGAAGGAAAAGGGCCAATAGGCTGGCAGGTTAATTTCGAAATGAACATTATAGTACCGGATAAATGCATGATGACGTCTGATTACTCGGGTATGCAGAGAATTAAAACCAAAGGAACAGACCAGGTCATACAGGAACCACACATTATATGCAAGCAGATAAGACACATCTAAAGATAGTTGCAAATGCATGCCAGGGTTTATTTCCCAATCTACGGGGATACAGGGTAAATAAAAGGCAACACCGCCCATACCGAAGCGCCATAACAAATAACTAATACCACACGATATCAACACAACCATAATGGACCACAATGGACATGCGTTAGTTAAAAAGGGGAAAGAAAAACCAACTACCCTCAACAACATGACGTGAAGCCATCATACTACCTCAGAATGTAAGCCTAAAACCAAACCACGGTACCGATTACAACGTTACTCACTCAGGACCGAAACCAATACCTACTAGGCACGAAAGGAGACCGCGCTAATCAGGTTGAGGATCCATTAGTGCAATACGTGCAAAAACACCACAATAACAAATAGACCGGGCAGAACAACATGGAGCTACAACTCAATTAGATAACATACTACAAGAATAATACACCACATTAGAGACTAAAACCGGGGAAGTAAGGTCTTTAGAAGAGTGTAGAATTAATACCATCTGCAAGCAGAAATACGATAAGAAACCACCTAGTTAACCACTACTACCAGGAAGGAAAACCCAAAGCAAATTTACCAACTAGGTTAGTCGGGGCAGGATTTTACTCATCAGAAAACCATAGGTACACGAATGATTAGGAATGGATAACTCAGCAAATGGGGAATACACAACAGATAACAGAAATTCCCCAGAGGAGGACATCAGAGCAATGGCAAATTAGGGAATCGTGCCACCAGAAGTTGGAGACGGAAGGCAGTGAAGACTGTGAAATCCATGCCGTAAAGACAAACAGCCAACCACCACCAATTCCGATCGACAGAGTTCCGTCATAGCCAATATCCACAGGCAAAACCAATACATAACCAACAGGACCTAACACCGGGTATATCCAGTTCTTAGTCAACCTACACCAACAAGGTAACCTAAAAGGTAATTCGGTTCGATAAATGCACACCTAACAATACTACAATTGGAATAGACAACCGATATATCACCCCAAAGGAATCGGATAACAAGAACTAGGATCAAAAACTAGAACAGTTCAAGATAAATAGGGGTTAGGAGACTTTAACAGTTTTCATACTAGTTAACGACAATGCACAAAGGAGAAATTGCCTACAATTTTCCAAAATCACTACAAAACCAAGGCAACTACATCACAAGAGCCAATAATTAAATTTATTAGCAAAATATTGCAATCGCTAATGATCAGGATATAATCAATTTATGATGGACGGAGCTGGCCTGCACCCAGACCAAAGGAGCAGTGAGATATTAACAATTATGAAATTAGGTACCAATAGTGCAAGGGAAAGTATACACGCTTCCCGCGAACCAAAATTACCTTTTTTAAAATACAATGGTAAAAACAAGTACACGCTAGAAAGTACTACACGGTCATATCAAGATTCGCCGGAGGCAAGAACGCAGAAGATTTGGTACATAAAGCCTAAACACGTGGTAAAAATTCGCACCCTACTAAGCAACCAATTTTGACAGGAAAAAGGTGGTAAGTACAATAAGCAGTACCCAAAACTCCTCAAATTAAATACAGCACACCAAAAAATACTTACAAGATTAAATTCACACCTGACCAAAATAGTTACATAATAACCCAGGGTGACCTATCAAATTTGCTCACTGAATTGTAGTACTCATCCGCAGATCCAAACATGCATTAACCTGAATTTAACTGGGATAAATGGACCCGTCTAATCCTCTTGGCGATGGGGTCACTCACCAGTACCGACACTGGAGATAAAAACTGTAAAATAGTACAGAGACCTTGATACCGGGGAGCTAATTTAGCAGAAAATTTGTTAATAGACTTGCTAATTGGATAGGACCTGACAAAAACTTGATCGCCAACCTTCAACCTAGGTGACTTTCTACCCTTGTTATACTTATCCCTGCCTTTCTCATAGGATACTGACAGTTTCTTCTTGGCTTCATCTCCCCCTGCGGTTGGGGCGGTAGAATAACAACCACGGTATCACCTGCCTGTCGTAAGAGGCGACTAAAAGGGGCCTCAGGGGCTCTGAACTTTGGAGCGTGGGTTGGCGACCACGGGGCCCTCAGCTGAGTCCTAGCATTGCTTCCACTTACTAATTCCAGGCTCCTCACTTTCATCTATCCTATCCGACCGCTCTTGGTGAACTCTTGTTCTTTTCCGACCCCGACGCTATTAGGTTTGCGAGGGCTAGAGAGTCTTTCATTTTCACGCCCTTCGTGGCCCTTGTCTTTCTTTGACCGATATCTTCATTTTTCGAAGTGTCGGATCCCTCCCATTTTTCACTCTGATTAGTGTTATATAGAGGATGGTTGCCTAGTTGTGCTTCCTCTTAAAACAATAATCACCACCACCACCGGCTCTGAACTTTGGAGTGTGGGTTGGCGACCACGGGGCCCTCAGCTGCGTTCTCCCCCTGTGGGTGGGGGCGGTAGAATAACACCCACGGTATCCTCTGCTTGTCGTAAGGGGCGACTAAAAGAGGCCCCAGGGGCTCTGAACATTGGAGCGTGGATTGGCGACCACGGGGCCTTCAGCTGAGTCTTGGCTTTGCTTCCACTTACTTGTGCCAGACTCCTAATTTTCATCTATCCTATCTGACCTCTCTTGGTCAACTCTTGATCTTTTCCGACCCCGACGGTATTAGGTTTGCGAGGGCTAGGAAGTCTTTCATTTTCACGCCCTTCGTGGCCCTTGTCTTCCTTTGGCCGATATCTTCATTTGTCGAAGTGTCGGACCCCTTCCATTCTCTCTGATTAGTGTTATATAGAGGATGGTTGCCTAGTTGTACTTCCTCTTAAAACAATAATCACCACCATCAGGTGAGTTCTGGCATTGCTTCCACTTACTTATGTCAGGCTCCTCACTTTCATCTATCCTATCCGACCTCTCTTGGTCAACTGTTTTTCTTTCATTTTCGAATTTTCGGATCCCTTCCATTTTTCCCTCTGATTATTGTTATATAGAGGATGGTTGCCTAGTTGCACTTCCTCTTAAAACAATAATCACCACCACCTTGGCTTCATCCCAGATTTTCTGAACGTCATTGGGTTTAGACAAGTCTGGAAGAAGATCATCAATGCCCAGTACGTTGGACATAGGAGAATACGGGGTGTAGCAGAACATAAGTGACATGGGGGTTTTACCATGAGATTCATGTGTGGCCCAATTGAAGGCATGAACAAACCAGTGCAGGCAAGAATCCTACTTGGATTGGTTATTGTGATGATATGCAGTTAGGGTAGATTTTAGGTTCCTGTTCATTCTTTCGGCATAAGAATGGTTAGGATAGTACGGGTTAGTGGTGACATGGGAAATGCTCGACTCGAAAAGGTACTTCTTAAACAAGTGACTGGTGAATGCACTAGCATTGTCAGAAACCAGAAACCTGGGGGGAGGGCGAAGGATGCAAAGATAGAATTTAGGCAACTTACAGATATACGAGAAGTCGTAGATCTAGTGGGAAAAATCCAAGAAAATTGATAAAACGCATCAATACCAACAAAGATAGGAGTATTTCCCAAGGTAGAGCGAGGGATTGGACCTACAAAATCGATGAATAACCGCTGAGTTGGGCGAGAAGCTTGTGAGGATGATAATAAACCCACACGATTGTTCAGACAAGGTTTACTGATAGTACACATTTTACAGGACTTAATCATGTTTCGGATATCACCATCCATCCTTTTCCAAATGAAGAATTGTCTAATTTTCTGCCTAGTTTTAAAGGTGCCTAAATGGTCACCAATGGGACAAGAGTGATAGTACTTGAAGGTGATTGGCACTAAAACCTTGGGAATAACAATTTTGAAATTAGCATCGCTTCGAACTTTATAGCATAAGACACCCTTCACCAGAGAATAACGTTTGACTACGATTCCATCACTAATTTTGTCGATGAATTCTTTCAAATCACGATCAGCCTTTTGCTGATCTGCATACTCATGCTATAACAAAGGTAGATCCGAAAGAATGGCACCCATGCTAACAACATTAGCTTCATCAATTTCTTCAACTTTAGATTTTACATGAAGGCCAAAACTCCCGTCAAACATTCTACTTAGGCTGTCAGCGATGACATTCTCCGAACCCCTGCTATGCTTTACCTGAAAACTAAAGGCAGAGATCCTAAGCGCCCATCTAGTGATTCTGGACGTTCTTTTGGGTCAATTCAAGACCCACGAGAGAGCCTAATTTTCTGTTTCAAGATCGAAATTTACATGTTCAATGAAAGGTCTGAATTTTTCGAGCGCAAACAGCACGGCCAAACATTCAAACTCATAGATGGAGTACTTACTCTCCAGATTATTGAGGATCCTAGACACAAAGGCAACGGGCCTACGACCGTCCTCATATTCCTGTAAGTGTACACCAGCAACTGCTTTTCCTGAGGCATTAGTTTGTACAATGAAGCGCTTACTAAAGTCGGGTATGGCCAACATAGGAGCATTCGATAAGGCAAGTTTCAGGGTTTCAAAAGCTTCTTGCTGGGAAGGGGCCCAGATGAACTTGACATCCTTACGCCTGAGATGATTTAGAGGAGGTGCTATATCTGCAAAATTAGGAATGAACTTCACGAAGAAGTTTACCATGCCAACGAACCGTGCAATGCCTTTGGCATCTTTAGGGAGTCGAAAGTCCCTAACAGCCTGAGTCCTAGAGTGGTCAATGGAGATACCATCAGAGGAAACCACATGTCCAAGGAAAGACATACTCGGCTTAGCAAACGCTACCTTTGACAATTTGACAGTTAGTCCGGCTTTCCTCAAGCGATCCAGGAATTCTCTAACGTGTTCGACATGTTCTTCAAAGGAATTTGTGAAAATAACGAGGTCATCAAGGTAATTAAGGACGAATTTTAACTTAATGTCCGGGAGTATCGAATCTAACAGTCTCGTAAGAACGGCCGCACCACAAGAGATCCCAAAGGGAAGCCTCAGAAATTCGTAAAGGTTCCAATCAGTAATGAGAGCAGTTAGTGGAATGGATGACTTGGTAATATGCTTGATTGAGATCTAACACTGAAAATCTTGGCTCCCGAGAACCACCCAAAACAAGTGTGCAAATCGGGTAAAGGGATGGATTGCAAGATGATCTTGCGGTTCAAAGCCCTGTAGTCGATAACGACACGACAGCCACGAGAGGGTTTAGGTACTAGAAAATCTGGAGATGCGTAAAGAGAAGTGGACGGTCTGATGACCCCATCGGCAAGCATCTGGTCGATAATATATTTGAGTTCTAACATCTTAGGTGAAATACGGTAAGGAGGAGATTTAACCAGTTGGTTGTCATATAGTTCAATCTCGTACTCTAATACATCCGTCAGTCCTAACTTGTTAGTGAACACCTCTGGAAATTGATGGCACAAGTTACGGACTTAATTAGCTTGTTGGTGCTCCAAATTACCAAGATCCAACTGATCTCTTTCATTGTTCTCCCTAGGTAGCGACCTACCTACACAAGTAACACTGAAGTTACCCAAAGGAGCATCAATAATATAAAAAAAATATGGGGAAAATTTAAAGTGGAATTTTCTAGCCTGGTGTCCCCATGTGGGTGGCGGCGGTAGAATAATACCCACGATAACTCCTGCCTGTCGTAAGAGGAGACTAAAAGGGGCCCCAGGGGCTCTGAAGTTTGGAGCGTGGGTTGGCGACCACGGGGCCCTTAGCTGAGTCCTGGCATTGCTTCCACTTACTTTTGCCAGGCTCCTGACTTTCATCTATCCTATCCGACCTCTCTTGGTCAACTCTTGTTCTTTTCCGACCCCGACGATATTAGGTTTTGGGAGGGCTAGGGAGTCTTTCCTCTTCACACCCTTCGTGGCCCTTATCTTCCTCTGGCCGATATCTTCATTTTTCGAAGCGTCGGATTCCTTCCATTTTTCCCTCTGATTAGAGTTATATAGAGGATGGTTGCCTAGTTGTACTTCCTCTTAAAACAATAATCACCACCACCACTCCAGCCTGCTGGTCTAAAATTAAACCAGTTCTTGACAAGAAGTCCGTGCCTAAAATCATGCTACAAGCTAGCTTCGGAGTTACTAAGCAATGAACCTTCCAAGTAAAATTACCAATACGCAATTTCACGTCAACAGATCCTAAAATTTCCATGTTATCGTTATTAACAGTGACACATGCAACCTTGACTTTCTTCAACTCAGGCAGTTTACAAGGGGACCTCATTTCATCATACCAGCTGGCATCAATTAAAGTGACAACGCTACCCGAGTCCATCAAAGCAACAATTGGTTCATTATTAAGTTCCACCTTCGCGAAGGTACTTTTAGACTCAACCAAAGCGGATATCTTATTACATTCCTGTGGACAAATAACCTTTTCAGAATCCACATAAAATTCAGGGGCACCGTTTCACAAGTATTACCATTAGAGCTTACTCATTTATTGCGTTTTTGGAACGAACTTGGCCAATTATTTTTAAGATGCTGCCTCGACCCACACAAATAACAACAAGGACCAGAACTACGCTTAACTGAGGGGCAAGCATTCCTAAGGTGATCACGTGACCCGCAATTGTAACATTTTTTAAGAGTTCCACTATTCCTAGATTGAGACGAAAGAGGGTTCACAATAGGGGGCGGGTGGCACATAGGTCTGGCTGCATCCCCATGCTTCACATCTTCGGCAAAGATACACGCAGCTTCTAATTCAACAAAATTAGTTGGGCTCTTCGTGTAGGAGAGGCTGGATCGATAGGCTGGGGAAATACCTTTCAGAATACGAGCCACCATTTCCTCTTCTGGTACAGAAATTCGAAATACTTTACAATAAAACCGCAAGTCTAATATATAGTTTAAAAGATTTTCATTTAGCAGTTGGGTCCTAAAACAATACTGAGGAATCAAACTTTGTAATGCTAAGGAAGGGATAAATTTTGATAAAACAAGTTCATGAAATTCCATAATTGTTAAGTTCTTTGAAATTGCTTCAGAGATTTCACGTTTCAAAATTCCCTCACAATGGGAGAATAGGGCACGGAAAATTCCTAAGTCATCAATGGAATATACACTAATACACTACCAGACTCTGTCATTTCTACCAGGAACATCAGAAACCTGGTACTTTCTTCAATGGAATTGACGGAGGAATTTTTAACTCCATTGAAAAGGTCCTTTAACGAGGAGTGAGAAGGAGTACAATTTAAACGGGCTAAGAGGTTCTCTAGAACAGGGGAGGCTGCACAACATGAACCTTGGTAATTAGGAGAGTCATCAACATGATTAGTAGCACTATTACAGGGAAAAAGAGCAGCTTCCCCTCTCAACAACCGATAGATTCTCCATATCCTTACTTGCTAACATTATGTCTAGTTCAGCAGAAATACTAGAAGCAATGGTCAACAGAAATAACATTAGGTTCAAGACTCATGGTAATTAAATATTGGATGCGACCTAAGTAATGCCACACCCTAGACTGAAGTCCGTTAATCTGCCCCTTTGTGGAGGAGGTTTCAGTTAATTCCAGACGGACAATTTCAATGTCAGTTAAGGCATCAGCAATAAAATTTAGAGACTCATCGAAGTTGCACATCTTTACAGAATTGAAATTTATAGGAACCTGGACATGCGAGGTTACCAAAGCAGCACACTCTGCGACTGTGTTAGCAGGTTTGACGCCCCGGATAGTTAGTTCATAAACTAACTCGGATTTCCTGAGCTGGTATGGGAACAGAACTGCCCTCGCCATCGTTGTTGTACACGAAACAATAAATTAGCACATTAATCCAAATAAAAGCGTTCCTTTCACAGGAAGATACATTACAAATTTCAATTTTTTACTCTCTTTGAATCCCCAAAAATTTTAAAATTACCGCACGACCAGTTTTTTAAGGGACAAAGCAAATAACACACTGGTAGTTGGCACAAACAGAATAGATAACAAATTTAAAGAAAGGGATATTAAAGCACATAGTACACAGGGCAAAATAAATTTGAGGAAGGATACAACAGACCTTCGGGTAGATACGAGCAAGTTACACACAAATCAATTAACCGAGCTCTGCTGCCACGAACTGTGGCACTTAGAGCAATTAATGACACAATCACCCCAAGTGACAGCACAAATGCTCTGACCATGCAGCCAAGGCACAGATCAGAGTCATGGAAACGTGGGAGACTAACACAAATGAAAGAAAAAAGGAACAATCATTCACCATTTAATAAACCAATGACACCAGAGGGGTGGATTAAATGTAGACCTGGTCATTTCAAAATTACCC
Source organism: Anabrus simplex (assembly GCF_040414725.1). NCBI lineage: Eukaryota > Metazoa > Arthropoda > Insecta > Orthoptera > Tettigoniidae > Anabrus > Anabrus simplex. Next base: position 10,523,156 of record NC_090272.1, on the reverse strand, counting down.
CTTTAAAAAAACACCAACTCTTACTTGGAAACAAAGAGAGATTTAATTACAATCCTTAAGTAACTTACAAATTAATAAAGGTAAATCCTCGCTGGAAAATTAAATTTTAAAACTTATAGCACAAAGATCAGAAAAACCCACGGTCGACCGCTCATAAAAGAAAAACTTAATTAACAAATAAGAAAATTAACAAGACTACATACAATTCTGAAACGCCTCTTCAACTCGAAGGTATCTTTTAAATACCAATAAATTACCTTGACAAGTACTTAGTTCTATCACACATCTTATTCAGCCTAGGATCAATTTGAATTAAACAGTTATTTTGTTGATACTGAAACGATCTTTACCCCCTGTGGGTAGGGGCGGTAGAATAACACCCACGGTATCCCCTTCCTGTCGTAAGAGGCGACTGAAAGGGGCCCCAGGGGCTCTGAACTTCGGAGCGTGGGTTGGCGACCACGGGGCCCTCAGCTGACTCCTGGCATTGCTTCCACTTACTTGTGCCAGGCTCCTCACTTTCATCTATCCTGTCCGACCTCTCTTGGTCAACTCTTGTTCTTTTCCGACCCCGACGCTATTAGGTTTGCGAGGGCTAGGGAGTCTTTCATTTTCATCCCCTTCGTGGCCCTTGTCTTCCTTTGGCCGATATCTTCATTTTTCGAAGTGTCGGATCCTTTCCATTTTTTCCCTCTGATTAGTGTTATATAGAGGATGGTTGCCTAGTTGTACTTCCTCTTAAAACAATAATCACCACCACCACCACCTGAAACGATCTTTAGGGTATTTCCAAAGGAGCTCCTACAAGGATGGGTGGGAAATTACGAACAAGTTTCCAAGAGAAGAATACCCAAAATAATAGTAACAATAATAATAATAATAATAATAATAATAATAATAATAATAATAATAATAATAATAATAATAATAATAATAAGATCCGCAACACCGGGTAGAAAAATATGCAGGTAGGGAGAGAAAATTGCCAAAATCAACTAAAGGGAAAAAACAGGTTAAACCGCCCACAAAGCAAAATTCGTAACAGGGACATCAATTCATCTTCATCAACATTCATCAACAATCTCAACAACATTTCCATAGCAACAAAACCACGATAGGTCAGTCAAAGGAAAGGGCCAATCACAGTGCGAATGAACAATAGGCGAAAACATCATAAGAAACAAGAGATAAACGGGACGCTGAAATACCACCCAAATACCAAGCAAATAGGTAATACAATTAAATAAAAAATCCGGAAATAAAGTTAGAACGGAAACAGAACACACACGTAAATCCCACACCCTTGTAGCAACTCGCTTGGTTAGTAACCCAACTAAAACATAGCGTTTATCACCTACTTAGTGGATGTTTCTGGTGGTCGAAGGTACGGTACCGATCAAAATTTTAGGACCACGCATAGAAATCCTGAAATGCCATCTAGAAACTACAATTGTGGTACTAGACCTCTGTAGTTCTCTTTTTGACCTCTCAAATCTAATTGTAAACTATTTATTACGTGAGTAGTATAATTGGACAGTTCTGCGGCCTCCTCCCTTTCAAGATGGCGACAAGTGAGATGTTCGAGTAAAGTTGCTCTTGCTACACCCTGTTTAAATAGAAAGTTAAGTTGCAGAAAGTGCTAATCCGTGTGAACTAAGTTATATTTTCAAGTGCCTTCTTCCGTAAAAAGTAAACACCATGTCTCTGAAGGAAGTAGCTAAGAAGATATCGGCTTTTGAAGATTCCATGAAAGACTTTCAAGATCGCCTAGACTCAGCAGTCAGTGCCGCCAACCCACCGAACGTGCTTCAAGCGCTTGGCGGCGAGTTCCAGGCATTCAAGAAACAGGCCAACGAAGACATCTCTAAACTTAAGAGGGAGTTGAAGGCTCTGGAAAATCGGCTTCAGAAACAAGATGACGTTTTGGATGAGGCCGAACAGTACAGTCGCCGGATCTGCCTTTTATTACATGGTGTGCCGGAACAGCCGTCCGAGGACGTTTACACAAAAATGCTAGAGACACTAAAAATAAACTCTCAATAGAACTTTCAATTCTGGATGTGGATCGCTGCCACAGGCTGGGCCGCCGTAATCGAACGTCTGCTGAGGTGGTCTCACATGGAAATCGACCGATCATTATCAAGTTCCTTCGATACCATGATCGTGATCGAGTGTGGCGCGCGAAGCGAGCTTTGAAGGGCAGTGGACTCATGCTAACTGAGTCTCTCACAAGTGTGAGAAAAACATCCTTAATAAGGCAAGAGATTTATGGGGAATGCAGAAATGCTGGACTCAAGATGGGCGTATTTTTGTTTTACGGGAAGATGGAAGTAAAATTCAGATATGCACGATGGCTCAATTAAAAACATTGCAGGGAGTAGGCTGAACATGTGAACATAGTGAAAGAAATTATGTGTATACTAATTAGTTTTTATTTGTGTGCGTTGTGTGTGTGTGTAAGTGTGCTTGTGAAAGTCAGTGGATCTACTCGCCAAGCTGCTCGGGTAAGCTCATTTTACTTCTTGTTTAATTGTATGTCCTACTGCTTAGTTTCAAATGTTCGTTGACCAGTACAACGGTAATACCATTGACCTGCATTCTTCTGCACAGCCCTCACCCACCCCTTCTCTTTTGTCCCTACCACCTTCAACAGGACTTGTGTTGCAAGAGCAGCTCAGTAGCCACCCGCGATCGTTACATTGTTGCCACCTAAATGGCCAGTCATTATTAGCTCATATGGAGGAGGTACAGGCTATTTTTGAAGTGAACAATGTACATATTATTGGAATCAGTGAAATCTGGATGCGTACAGACATGCCGTCATCGGCAGCTAACCTTGACAGATCCTCAATATTACGCCATGACCGCACTGACAAAATAGGTGGTGGGCTTCTACTTTATTACAGAAATGACCTGAAATGTAAGATAATTTCCACTTCAGACCCAAGACTTACACTACGACCAGAATTTATGTTTGTAGAATTAGACTGCCATAAAGAGATATTAATAGGGATTGTATACAAGCCACCTAAAATAAGACAGACTGATGATATTGAAGAGGCATTAGCAAATCTTATCTCGGCATATGATGACATTATAATCATGGGTGATTTTAACACTGACCTTTTAAAGCAGACTAGTGAAGCGAATAACCTACTGAATTTATTTCTCGCCACAAACATGACTGTTCTACCCCTCAACGCTACTAATCACGTTCATTACTCTGACCGCACAAGTCACACCTTAATTGACCTTCTAGTGACAAATCAACCTCAGAAAGTTATTAAACACGGACAGATCCCTGCTCCTGGCATCTCTTCACATGACTTATTGTACATGTGTTACTCTACGCGAATACCTAAGTACAAACCACGCTACATTACAATACGAGACTTACGACATATGGACCGGAATAAACTGCGCCACGATGCATATAACTTGCCTTGGGACAGTATACGTAATTTTCAGAACATAAACTCTAAAGTAAACAAATTCAATTCAATGATACTGGAAATATTTGATAAGCACGCACCAAAGAAACAGGTAAGAATCACTCGCCATTCATCCGGGTGGCTAACGGCCGAGATAAGATCTGCTATGGCCAGTCGTGACAAACTGTACAGACAATACAAACTGACGCATGACACAGATGATTTTGAGCGGTACAGGATTCTGAGAAACAGGACAAAGCAACTAATTAGGAACTCTAAATATAAATACTTTCAGGAACTGATGAACACTAACAGCCCGAGACAAAAATGGAGTAAATTACGTACGTTAGGTATAGGTAAAACCGTAGAACAACATGTACCAAGCATATCACTAGAGGCTTTAAATGATTATTTCGCACGGCCAAGAATAGCCTCTACCTCCTTCCCTAAAAGTTCACTACCCTTGTTTCAACAGCATTCTGTGCATGAGCAATTCTCTTTTAGAAATATCACTTCGAATGAAGTTAAAGGTGTGATATACTCTATTACATCTAATGCCACAAGTAATGATGACATTCCTATATCGCTGATTAAAGATATCTTGGGAGCTGTTCTGCCAATACTAACACATATATTTAACTACTGCCTGACAAACGGAGTGTTCCCAGATGTTTGGAAAGATGCACTAATTAGACCCATCCCGAAGAGCTCCAAGTTAGATTCTCCTTCAGATTATCGTCCAGTATCCATCCTACCACCCCTATCCAAGGTACTTGAACGCCTAGTTCACACACAAGTTACTGAATACCTTACCAAGCATTCCATCCTCAATCCCTTCCAATCCGGCTTCAGGAAAGGACATAGCACTGCGACAGCTTTACTACGAGTGACAGATGATATTAGACGTGCAATGGACCAAAGGGACGTGACTGTACTGACATTATTAGACCTCAGTAGTGCATTTGACACTGTCAACCCTCAGTTACTACTGCACAAACTTCGAGAACTAAATTTTAATAGTGTGTCGCTTCGGTTCTTTTCCTCTTACCTTGAAAATCGCCGGCAACGTGTGACAGTGGGAAATTTGACTTCAGGGTGGCAAAGTAAGGCCCTCGGTGTCCCTCAGGGGTCGGTCCTTGGACCACTGTTATTTATCATCCAAATTAATGATATATCGAAAGCTCTTAAATTCTGCAAAGTGCAAGTGTACGCAGATGATGTACAAATTTACTGTCATTCAAAACCGAGTGATATTGATACTGCAATTACTAAAATAAATTCTGACCTAAAACATCTTAGTGACTATGCAAATGAAAACAGTTTACTAATAAACCCGAATAAAACTCAAGTTATTATTATTGGTACCAGTAAAAACCTATATTCCCTTAAGCAACGGGACATCTCTCCAATAATTTTAAACAATGAAATCATACCCTACTCTACTTCAGTGACTAACTTAGGAATTATTATGACTGAGACCCTAAATTGGACTCAACAGGTGATAAGCACATGTAATAAAGTACACAAATGCTTATATCCTCTGAAGCGATTCTGCAATGCATTCTCGGTTCGACTTAAAGTACAACTAATTCACTCTCTTATACTACCTATACTTGACTATTGTGACACTGTGTTGACTGAAATTACCTGCGACGGTAACAAGAAACTCGACCGGAGCCTCAACAGCTGCGTAAGATATATATTTAATCTGCGATATGATGCTCACTTATCACCATATTATAAGGAATTGTCGTGGCTTCGAGTGCACCAGCGCCGTGAATTTCACATGTTATCACTTCTGCACAAAATACTTTCCACTAATACTCCCAACTATCTTTCTTCGCCTTTTTCTTACCTCTCTTCATATCATGACCACAATACGAGATCTGGCTCCTCTCTTACCATACCTGTAAACCGCACTGCTGCTTACAACCGCTCCTTTATTAACTCTGCGTCCAGGGCATGGAATTTGCTACCTGCGAACATTAGGGACAATCCCTCTCATCGCAAGTTTAAAGTGGCGTGCCGCGAGTATTTGTTGAGTAGATCCTGCTGACTTGCTGGATAATTGTTGAGTGAATGAAAGAATGAATGGGATGAATGAACGGATTATTGCAGTGCATTTTACTTTGTGTATTTTAAAATTAAGGATTCTTTTGTTGTCATTTTTTAATATTATTACTATTGTTTATGCTATTAATATTATTTGTTTTAATTGCATTTGTAAGTACTGTATAGTTATGTACATGTATACTCGTCTAGTGTTTAAGTGTAAGAGAGGGCCTTGAGCCCTAACTTCGCCACCAATAAAGGCATTATCTATATATCTATCTATCCATCTATCTATCCATCTATCTATCTATCTATCTATCTATCTATCTATCTATCTATCTATCTATCTATCTCCCGCGGGAAATTTGAATCCTGGCGGGAAATTTGAATTTTGGCGGGAGATTTGAATTTTGGCGGGAGATTTGAATTTGTAAACAAAGTCACGTGCTTTTTGACAGCTGTCATCGACAACAACGCATCGCTAACCTCACTGCTGCCACCTTGACGGGCCTAAACCTCAGTAGTACCAACCTAACCTAACTAGCGTGAGGTAAACAAAGCCACGTGTTTTTTGACAGCCACGTGCTTTTTGACAAACAACGCATCGCTAACCTCAGTACTGCCATCTTGACGGACCTAAACCTTAGTGGTACCAACTTAACCTAACTAGCGTGTGGTAAACAAAGCCACGTGCTTTTTGACAGCCACGTGCTTTTTTGACAGCTGTCATCCGCCATCTTTAAACCACAGAGCACTGTGCTGCCCTCTTGATCGCAGTAGCTGCAAATTCGTCACCTGTCATCCGCAGTGCTGCCATCTTGGCGGGCCTAAACCTTAGTGCTACCAACTTAACCTCACTAGCGTGAGATAAACAAATCCGCGTGCTTTTTTGACAGCTGTCATCCGCCATCTTTAATCCAGAGAGCACCGTGCTACCCTATTTAGCTACTTACCTTTGAAATGTGGTACGTCACAGCTGTCATCCGCCATCTTGCATCGCAAACCTCAGTGCTGCACTCTTTAGCTAGATACCTTTGAAATGTAGTGGCGCCAAATTCCACGTGCTCTTGTTTGGAAACAAAGCCACGTGCAGCTGCCAACCACCATCTTTAATCCATAGAGCACCGTGCTGCCCTCTTTAGCTACTTACATTTGAAATGTGGTACGTCACAGCTGTCATCCGCCATCTTGCATCGCAAACCTCAGTGCTGCACTCTTTACCTAGATACCTTTGAAATGTAGTGGCGGCAAATTCCACGTGCTCTTGTTTGGAAACAAAGCCACGTGCAACTGTCAACCGCCAGAGAGCACCGTGCTGCCCTCTTTAGCTACTTACCTTTGAAATGTGGTACGTCACAGCTGTCATCCGCCATCTTGCATCGCAAACCTCAGTGCTGCACTCTTTAGCTTGATACCTTTGAAATGTAGTGACGGTAAATTCCACGTGCTCTTGTTTAGTAAACAAAGCCACGTGCTTTTTTGACAGCTATCATCCGCCATCTTTAATCAATAGAGCACTGTGCTGCTATCATGCGGGTAATATCGTCAGCTGTCATCCACCATCTTTAATCTACAGTGCGCCGTGCTGCTCTCTGTAGTAGCGGGCAATTTGAAAAGTTATGTTACTTGTCATCCGTCATCTTTAATCAACAAAGCTTCGTACTGCTATCTTTAGCTACATACATTTAACATGTGGTGGCGGATAATTTGAAAAAAAATCCGTTAGCTATCATCCACCATCTTTATTCAACAGAGCATCGTGCTGCTATCTCTAGCTACATACATTTAACATGTGGTGACGGCAATTTGAAATTCTATCTAGATGCCAACTTTAATCAACAGAGCACCGTGCTGCTATCCCTTTGAATTGTAGTGATGGATAATTTGAAATTCCGTTAGCTATCATCATTAAACATTAGTGCATTCGCTAACCTAACCTCTCATCTACTATCTTGAAGGAGATTATACGACACCTCCTCTACCTCCTGCTCTTCCTCCTCCTCCTCCTCCCCTACTACCTCCTCCTCCTCCTCCTCCTCCTCTGTCAAGGCATAACTTTATCGAACACGCATCGTGAAGGCAAGAGTGTGCAGCGATATGCATGCTTAGACTTGCGGATTACGAAAGAAACATAACAAGACTTGAATCGAACACTGCACTCGATGTCGTTAACTTCAACATGTGATTAAAATATTGTCTGGTGTGTTCAGAACACTACATAAGTAGAATCGAACGCTGTACAACATGTTAGGGGATACCTTTGTTCTAAGAAGATCAGATTGAAACATAACAAGACTAGAATTGAACACTGCACTCGATGTCGTTAACCTTAACATGTGATCAGAACATTGATTGATGTGTTCAGATCACTAAACAAGTAGAACCGAACACTGTACAACATGTTAGGGGATACCTTTGTTCTGAGAAAATTAGATTACAAAATAACAAGACTAGAATCGAACACTACACTCGATGTCGTTAACCTTAACATGTGATCAGAACATTGATCGATGTGTTCAGATCACTAAACAAGTAGAACCGAACACTGTACAACATGTCAGGGATACCTTTGTTCTAAGAAAATTAGATTGAAACATAACAAGACTAGAATCGAACACTGTACAACATGTTAGGGGAAACCTTTGTTCTAAGAAGATCAGATTGAAATATAACAAGACTAGAATTGAACACTGCACTCGATGTCGTTAACCTTAACATGTGATCAGAACATTGATTGATGTGTTCAGATCACTAAACAAGTAGAACCGAACACTGTACAACATGTTAGGGGATACCTTTGTTCTAAGAAAATTAGATTGAAACATAACAAGACTAGAATCGAACACTGCACTCGATGTCGTTAACCTCAACATGTGATCCGATACAACATGTTAGGGGATACCTTTGTTGTAAGAAAATTAGATTGAAGCATAGCAAGACTAGAATCGAACACTGTAAGAACATTGTTTGATGTGTTCAGTACAACTTCAATGATTTACCTAGTATAAAAATAAAAAACACACACTGTGCGCATATCGCATAGCTATCTCGCCTATCACTTGCCTAGTATGAAAATAAAAAAAAACTGTGCACACATCGCATAACTAACTCGGCAACACTTCAAATGATTTGCTTGGTACGAAAATAAAAAATCTCTACCGCGTAGCTAACTCGTTCATCGCACTGCTAAGACGCTTAGTAATTGCAAATTCACTGATATATGTCATACGAAAATCAAGAAAGCACACTGCGTAGCGAACTCGCTCGGGTCACTCGCTTAGTAATTGCAACACGACTAGAACACTGATACACGTTACTCTTTTTTTCTCGAAAAACACACACACACACACACACACACACACACGGATAAGAATGTTCCGAGATACTACATACTTACATGTTTCTTTTTTTTAATTAGGGGGATGAATGATCATAAATTATATGTACACATGTTGTCTCCTCCAAGTTGTAAGACGAAATAGACGCAGTACTGCGAGTTTCCGCTCTAGCTGGCGAACGGAAGTAGCATGATATCTCAGCAAAAAAAAAAATACGCGTGAGCTTGCATACACGCAAGTCAGACACAATGATGGATACCGCGATTCAAATCCTGGCAACTTATGCCGTCAGGAAGGGCATCCGGCTAGATCATGTTATGACGATCGCGCAGGTCCCTCGCCTAGCATTTGCTATTTTTTACGGCTTCCGACAGTAGGAGTTCGAACCTACTATCTCCCGAAGTAGCGAGGATGATTGAGGAGTGTTGAGGGTGATTCATTTGTCGGATGGAGGTGATAAGCCTTGTGCAGGCTTCTGCGGTAGGCACTGGGATATCTGGTTATAAAACCCGCTACAACAAATTTATCGCGTATACTGCGATTTAAAATCCTAGTCAGGAAGAGTAACCGGTCGTAAAGCTATGGTGTATGATCTAAGAGGCGGGGTGTGCAAAAAGCCAGCATTAAGTAATGGCTGTTGATAGGGGGCGTTAAACCTTGTGCAGGCTCCTTCGAAAATGATTTTGAGTACAAGACGTTGATGGTGATTCATCTGTCGGACGGAGGCAATAAGCCTTGTGCAGGCTTCTTCGGTAGGAGTAGGCTATGTGCCGGTACCGGGATATCTAGTTATAAAAACCGCTATAACAAATTTATCGCGTATACTGCGATTTAAAATCCTAGTCAGGAAGGGTAACCGGTCGTAAAACTAGCATTAAGCTAGCATTAACTAAGGGCTGTTGATGGGGACGTTAAACCTAATGCAGACTCCTTCAAAAATGACTGTGAGTACAAGAGTGTTGAGGGTGATTCATTTGTCGGATGGAGGCGTTAAGCTGTGTGCAGGCTTCTTCGGTAGGAGTAGGCTATGTGCCGGCACCGGATTTTACCCTCTGCCTACGGTAGTATATTACATTCTTAGGTAGTTTCGAGGGCGTGCAAAAGGCCAGCGTTAAGTAAGGGCTGTAGATGGAGGGGTGTTAAACCTTGTACAGGCTCCTTCAACAGGAGTAGCCTACATGCCGGCGTCGTGTAGGCTCTTTCGATATTAGTGGGCTATATGCTGGCACTGTGTTTTAACCTCTCCGTACAATCATGATATTTTATGTTAGGAACTTACACGGGCTGAATGCTACTCAGCTAAGAAGACGTTCTGCGAGTTACAAGTAGCTTATCACCACGCAGTGTCTTCGTTCAAGGTAACTACAGCCGGAAGATGCGAGTACAATTTCAGACAACACATACATTCCGCACATCGCTCTGAATGACTGCGCCGATACGGCTGCAAAGACTGTAGAGCAAAAAAAAAATGTAACCTATAGCCTACACTTTGGTTTAGTGTGCATGCCTCTCACCCGGCAGTCTCGGGTTCGATTCTCTTGGGATTAAAAATATGTTTTTCAGATTTTAAATCGCAAGAATTTGTTTTAAGACTAGTTGCCCTTCCTGACGCAAAACTGGCAGTATCTAGCCTCTTACATCATACACTATTGTTTTCGACCGGTTGCCCTTCCTGACGTCAAAGAACTTGGATTAAGAATCTGTTTTACAACTAGATGTTCTTTTTAACACGAGAATCGGGGTTTTACAGCTAGATGCACTTCTTAGTTTTTAAATAGCTGTATCATGAGCTATTGTTTTACAGCCGGATGCCCTTCCTGACGCAACACTAAGATTTTAAATCGCAAGAATTTGTTTGAAGACTAGTTGCCCTTCCTGACGCAAAACTGGCAGTATCTAGCCTCTTACATCATACACTATTGTTTTTGACCGGTTGCCCTTCCTGACGTTAAAGAACTAGGATTAAGAATCTGTTTTACAAGTAGATGCTCTTTTTTACACGAGAATCGGGGTATTACAGCTAGATGGTCTTCTTAGATTTTAAATAGCTTTATCATGAACTATTGTGTTACAGCCGGATGCCCTTCCTGACACAAAACTAAGATTTTAAATCGCAAGAATTAGTTTTAAGACTAGTTGCCCTTCCTGACGCAAAACTGGCAGTATCTAGCCTCTTACATCATACACTATTGTTTTCGACCGGTTACCCTTCCTGACGTCAAAGAACTCGGATTAAGAATCTGTTTTACAACTAGATGCTCTTTTTAACACGAGTATCGGGGATTAACAGCTAGATGCTCTTCTTAGATTTTAAATCGCTGTATCATGAATGTTGTTTTACAGCTGGCTGCCCTTCCTGACGCAAAACTCAGATTTTAAATAGCAAGAATTTGTTTAAGTTGCCCTTCCTGACGCAAAACTTGCAGTACCTAGCCTATTACATCATACACTATTCTTTTACAGCCGGATGAACTTCCTGACGCAAAACTAAGATTTTAAATCGCAAGAATTTGTTTTAAGACTAGTTGCCCTTCCTTACGCAAAACTGGCAGTATCTAGCCTCTTACATCATACACTATTGTTTTCGAACGGTTACCCTTCCTGACGTCAAAGAACTCGGATTAAGAATCTGTTTTACGACTTCTAACACGAGAAACGGGGATTTACAGCTAGATGCTCTTCTTAGATTTTAAATCGCTGTATCACGAACTATTGTTTTACAGCCGGATGCCCTTCCTGACGCAAAACTAAGATTTTAAATCGCAAGAATTTGTTTTAAGTCTAGTTGCCCTTCCTGACGCAAAACTGGCAGTATCTAGCCTCATACATCATACACTATTGTTTTCGACCGGTTGCCCTTCCTGACGTCAAAGAACTCGGATTAAGAATCTGTTTTACAACTTCTAACACGAGAATCGGGGATTTACAGCTAGAAGCTCTTCTTAGATTTTAAATCGCTGTATCACGAACTATTGTTTTGCAGCCGGATGCCCTTCCTGACGCAAAACTAAGATTTTAAATCGCAAGAATTTGTTTAAGTTGCCTTTCCTGACGCAAAACTTGCAGTATCTAGCCTATTACATCGTACACTATTGTTTTACAGCCGGATGAACTTCCTGACGCAAAACTAAGATTTTAAATCGCAAGAATTTGTTTTAAGACTAGTTGCCCTTCCTGACGCAAAACTGGCAGTATCTAGCCTCTTACATCATACACTATTGTTTTCGACCGGTTGCCCTTCCTGACGTCAAGGAACTCGGATTAAGAATCTGTTTTACGACTTCTAACACGAGAATCGGGGATTTCCAGCTAGATGCTCTTCTTAGATTTTAAATCGCTGTATCACGAACTATTGTTTTACAGCCGGATGCCCTTCCTGACGCAAAACTAAGATTTTAAATCGCAAGAATTTGTTTTAAGACTAGTTGCCCTTCCTGACGCAAAACTGGCAGTATCTAGCCTCATACATCATACACTATTGTTTTCGACCGGTTGCCCTTCCTGACGTCAAAGAACTCGGATTAAGAATCTGTTTTACAACTTCTAACACGAGAATCGGGGATTTACAGCTAGATGCTCTTCTTAGATTTTAATTTGCTGTATCATGAACTATTGTTTTACAGCCGGATGCCCTTCCTGACGCAAAACTAAGATTTTAAATCGCAAGAATTTGTTTGAAGGCTAGTTGCCCTCATGACGCAAAACTGGCAGTATCTAGCCTCTTACATCATACACTATCGTTTTCGACCAGTTGCCCTTCCTGACGTCAAAGAACTCGGATTAAGAATCTGTTTTACAACTTCTAACACGAGAATCGGGGATTTACAGTTAGATGCTCTTCTTAGATTTTAAATCGCTGTATCACGAACTATTGTTTTACAGCCGGATGCCCTTCCTGACGCAACACTAAGATTTTAAATCGCAAGAATTTGTTTTAAGACTAGTTGCCCTTCCTGACGCAAAAGTGGCAGTATCTAGCCTCTTACATCATACACTATTGTTTTCGACCGGTTGCCCTTCCTGACGTCAAAGAACTCGGATTAAGAATCGGTTTTACAACTTCTAACACGAGAATCGGTGATTTACAGCTAGATGCTCTTCTCAGATTTTAAATCGCTGTATCATGAACTATTGTTTTACAGCCGGATGCCCTTCCTGATGCAAAACTAAGATTTTAAAACGCAAGAAATTGTTTTAAGACTAGTTGCCCTTCCTGACGCAAAACTGGCAGTATCTAGCCTCATACATCATACACTATTGTTTTTGACCGGTTGCCCTTCCTGACGTTAAAGAACTAGGATTAAGAATCTGTTTTACAAGTAGATGCTCTTTTTTACACGAGAATCGGGGTATTACAGCTAGATGATCTTCTTAGATTTTAAATCGCTTTATCATGAACTATTGTGTTACAGCCGGATGCCCTTCCTGACGCAGAACTAAGATTTTAAATCGCAAGAATTAGTTTTAAGCCTAGTTGCCCTTCCTGACGCAAAACTGGCAGTATCTAGCCTCTTACATCATACAATATTGTTTTCGACCGGTTACCCTTCCTGACGTCAAAGAACTCGGATTAAGAATCTGTTTTACAACTTCTAACACGAGAATCGGGGATTTACAGCTAGATGCTCTTCTTAGATTTTAAATCACTGTATCACGAAATATTGTTTTACAGCTGGATGCCCTTCCTGACGCAAAACTCAGATTTTAAATAGCAAGAATTTGTTTAAGTTGCCCTTCCTGACGCAAAACTTGCAGTACCTAGCCTATTACATCATACACTATTCTTTTACAGCCGGATGAACTTCCTGACGCAAAACTAAGGTTTTAAATAGCAAGAATTTGTTTTAAGACTAGTTGCCCTTCCTGACGCAAAACTGGCAGTATCTAGCCTCTTACATCATACACTATTGTTTTCGAACGGTTGCCCTTCCTGACGTCAAAGAACTCGGATTAAGAATCTGTTTTACGACTTCTAACACGAGAAACGGGGATTTACAGCTAGATGCTCTTCTTAGATTTTAAATCGCTGTATCACGAACTATTGTTTTACAGCCGGATGCCCTTCCTGACGCAAAACTAAGATTTTAAATCGCAAGAAGTTGTTTTAAGACTAGTTGCCCTTCCTGACGCAAAACTGGCAGTATCTAGCCTCATACATCATACACTATTGTTTTCGACCGGTTGCCCTTCCTGACGTCAAATAACTTGGATTAAGAATCTGTTTTACAACTAGATGTTCTTTTTAACACGAGAATCGGGGTTTTACAGCTAGATGCACTTCTTAGTTTTTAAATAGCTGTATCATGAGCTATTGTTTTACAGCCGGATGCCCTTCCTGACGCAACACTAAGATTTTAAATCGCAAGAATTTGTTTGAAGACTAGTTGCCCTTCCTGACGCAAAACTGGCAGTATCTAGCCTCTTACATCATACACTATTGTTTTTGACCGGTTGCCCTTCCTGACGTTAAAGAACTAGGATTAAGAATCTGTTTTACAAGTAGATGCTCTTTTTTACACGAGAATCGGGGTATTACAGCTAGATGGTCTTCTTAGATTTTAAATAGCTTTATCATGAACTATTGTGTTACAGCCGGATGCCCTTCCTGACACAAAACTAAGATTTTAAATCGCAAGAATTAGTTTTAAGACTAGTTGCCCTTCCTGACGCAAAACTGGCAGTATCTAGCCTCTTACATCATACACTATTGTTTTCGACCGGTTACCCTTCCTGACGTCAAAGAACTCGGATTAAGAATCTGTTTTACAACTAGATGCTCTTTTTAACACGAGTATCGGGGATTAACAGCTAGATGCTCTTCTTAGATTTTAAATCGCTGTATCATGAATGTTGTTTTACAGCTGGATGCCCTTCCTGACGCAAAACTCAGATTTTAAATAGCAAGAATTTGTTTAAGTTGCCCTTCCTGACGCAAAACTTGCAGTACCTAGCCTATTACATCATACACTATTCTTTTACAGCCGGATGAACTTCTTGACGCAAAACTAAGATTTTAAATCGCAAGAATTTGTTTTAAGACTAGTTGCCCTTCCTTACGCAAAACTGGCAGTATCTAGCCTCTTACATCATACACTATTGTTTTCGAACGGTTACCCTTCCTGACGTCAAAGAACTCGGATTAAGAATCTGTTTTACGACTTCTAACACGAGAAACGGGGATTTACAGCTAGATGCTCTTCTTAGATTTTAAATCGCTGTATCACGAACTATTGTTTTACAGCCGGATGCCCTTCCTGACGCAAAACTAAGATTTTAAATCGCAAGAATTTGTTTTAAGTCTAGTTGCCCTTCCTGACGCAAAACTGGCAGTATCTAGCCTCATACATCATACACTATTGTTTTCGACCGGTTGCCCTTCCTGACGTCAAAGAACTCGGATTAAGAATCTGTTTTACAACTTCTAACACGAGAATCGGGGATTTACAGCTAGAAGCTCTTCTTAGATTTTAAATCGCTGTATCACGAACTATTGTTTTGCAGCCGGATGCCCTTCCTGACGCAAAACTAAGATTTTAAATCGCAAGAATTTGTTTAAGTTGCCTTTCCTGACGCAAAACTTGCAGTATCTAGCCTATTACATCGTACACTATTGTTTTACAGCCGGATGAACTTCCTGACGCAAAACTAAGATTTTAAATCGCAAGAATTTGTTTTAAGACTAGTTGCCCTTCCTGACGCAAAACTGGCAGTATCTAGCCTCTTACATCATACACTATTGTTTTCGACCGGTTGCCCTTCCTGACGTCAAAGAACTCGGATTAAGAATCTGTTTTACGACTTCTAACACGAGAATCGGGGATTTCCAGCTAGATGCTCTTCTTAGATTTTAAATCGCTGTATCACGAACTATTGTTTTACAGCCGGATGCCCTTCCTGACGCAAAACTAAGATTTTAAATCGCAAGAATTTGTTTTAAGACTAGTTGCCCTTCCTGACGCAAAACTGGCAGTATCTAGCCTCATACATCATACACTATTGTTTTCGACCGGTTGCCCTTCCTGACGTCAAAGAACTCGGATTAAGAATCTGTTTTACAACTTCTAACACGAGAATCGGGGATTTACAGCTAGATGCTCTTCTTAGATTTTAATTTGCTGTATCATGAACTATTGTTTTACAGCCGGATGCCCTTCCTGACGCAAAACTAAGATTTTAAATCGCAAGAATTTGTTTGAAGGCTAGTTGCCCTCATGACGCAAAACTGGCAGTATCTAGCCTCTTACATCATACACTATCGTTTTCGACCAGTTGCCCTTCCTGACGTCAAAGAACTCGGATTAAGAATCTGTTTTACAACTTCTAACACGAGAATCGGGGATTTACAGTTAGATGCTCTTCTTAGATTTTAAATCGCTGTATCACGAACTATTGTTTTACAGCCGGATGCCCTTCCTGACGCAACACTAAGATTTTAAATCGCAAGAATTTGTTTTAAGACTAGTTGCCCTTCCTGACGCAAAAGTGGCAGTATCTAGCCTCTTACATCATACACTATTGTTTTCGACCGGTTGCCCTTCCTGACGTCAAAGAACTCGGATTAAGAATCGGTTTTAGAACTTCTAACACGAGAATCGGTGATTTACAGCTAGATGCTCTTCTCAGATTTTAAATCGCTGTATCATGAACTATTGTTTTACAGCCGGATGCCCTTCCTGATGCAAAACTAAGATTTTAAAACGCAAGAAATTGTTTTAAGACTAGTTGCCCTTCCTGACGCAAAACTGGCAGTATCTAGCCTCATACATCATACACTATTGTTTTTGACCGGTTGCCCTTCCTGACGTTAAAGAACTAGGATTAAGAATCTGTTTTACAAGTATATGCTCTTTTTTACACGAGAATCGGGGTATTACAGCTAGATGATCTTCTTAGATTTTAAATCGCTTTATCATGAACTATTGTGTTACAGCCGGATGCCCTTCCTGACGCAGAACTAAGATTTTAAATCGCAAGAATTAGTTTTAAGCCTAGTTGCCCTTCCTGACGCAAAACTGGCAGTATCTAGCCTCTTACATCATACAATATTGTTTTCGACCGGTTACCCTTCCTGACGTCAAAGAACTCGGATTAAGAATCTGTTTTACAACTTCTAACACGAGAATCGGGGATTTACAGCTAGATGCTCTTCTTAGATTTTAAATCACTGTACCATGAAATATTGTTTTACAGCTGGATGCCCTTCCTGACGCAAAACTCAGATTTTAAATAGCAAGAATTTGTTTAAGTTGCCCTTCCTGACGCAAAACTTGCAGTACCTAGCCTATTACATCATACACTATTCTTTTACAGCCGGATGAACTTCCTGACGCAAAACTAAGGTTTTAAATCGCAAGAATTTGTTTTAAGACTAGTTGCCCTTCCTGACGCAAAACTGGCAGTATCTAGCCTCTTACATCATACACTATTGTTTTCGAACGGTTGCCCTTCCTGACGTCAAAGAACTCGGATTAAGAATCTGTTTTACGACTTCTAACACGAGAAACGGGGATTTACAGCTAGATGCTCTTCTTAGATTTTAAATCGCTGTATCACGAACTATTGTTTTACAGCCGGATGCCCTTCCTGACGCAAAACTAAGATTTTAAATCGCAAGAATTTGTTTTAAGACTAGTTGCCCTTCCTGACGCAAAACTGGCAGTATCTAGCCTCATACATCATACACTATTGTTTTCGACCGGTTGCCCTTCCTGACGTCAAATAACTCGGATTAAGAATCTGTTTTACAAATTCTAACACGAGAATCGGGGATTTACAGCTAGATGCTCTTCTTAGATTTTAATTCGCTGTATCACGAACTATTGTTTTACAGCCGGATGCCCTTCCTGACGCAAAACTAAGATTTTCAATCGCAAGAATTTGTTTGAAGGCTAGTTGCCCTTCCTGACGCAAAACTGGCAGTATCTAGCCTCTTACATCATACACTATAGTTTTCGACCGGTTGCCCTTCCTGACGTCAAAGAACTCGGATTAAGAATCTGTTTTACAACTTCTAACACGAGAATCGGGGATTTACAGCTAGAAGCTCTTCTTAGATTTTAAATCGCTGTATCACGAACTATTGTTTTGCAGCCGGATGCCCTTCCTGACGCAAAACTAAGATTTTAAATCGCAAGAATTTGTTTAAGTTGCCTTTCCTGACGCAAAACTTGCAGTATCTAGCCTATTACATCGTACACTATTGTTTTACAGCCGGATGAACTTCCTGACGCAAAACTAAGATTTTAAATCGCTAGAATTTGTTTTAAGACTAGTTGCCCTTCCTGACGCAAAACTGGCAGTATCTAGCCTCTTACATCATACACTATTGTTTTTGACCGGTTGCCCTTCCTGACGTCTAAGAACTCGGATTAAGAATCTGTTTTACGACTTCTAACACGAGAATCGGGGATTTACAGCTAGATGCTCTTCTTAGATTTTAAATCGCTGTATCACGAACTATTGTTTTACAGCCGGATGCCCTTCCTGACGCAAAACTAAGATTTTAAATCGCAAGAATGTGTTTTAAGACTAGTTGCCCTTCCTGGCGCAAAACTGGCAGTATCTAGCCTCATACATCATACACTATTGTTTTCGACCGGTTGCCCTTCCTGACATCAAAGAACTCGGATTAAGAATCTGTTTTACAACTTCTAACACGAGAATCGGGGATTTACAGCTAGATGCTCTTCTTAGATTTTAATTTGCTGTATCACGAACTATTGTTTTACAGCCGGATGCCCTTCCTGACGCAACACTAAGATTTTAAATCGCAAGAATTTGTTTTAAGACTAGTTGCCCTTCCTGACGCAAAAGTGGCAGTATCTAGCCTCTTACATCATACACTATTGTTTTCGACCGGTTGCCCTTCCTGACGTCAAAGAACTCGGATTAAGAATCGGTTTTACAACTTCTAACACGAGAATCGGTGATTTACAGCTAGATGCTCTTCTCAGATTTTAAATCGCTGTATCATGAACTATTGTTTTACAGCCGGATGCCCTTCCTGATGCAAAACTAAGATTTTAAAACGCAAGAAATTGTTTTAAGACTAGATGCCCTTCCTGACGCAAAACTGGCAGTATCTAGCCTCATACATCATACACTATTGTTTTTGACCGGTTGCCCTTCCTGACGTTAAAGAACTAGGATTAAGAATCTGTTTTACAAGTAGATGCTCTTTTTTACACGAGAATCGGGGTATTACAGCTAGATGATCTTCTTAGATTTTAAATCGCTTTATCATGAACTATTGTGTTACAGCCGGATGCCCTTCCTGACGCAAAACTAAGATTTTAAATCGCAAGAATTAGTTTTAAGCCTAGTTGCCCTTCCTGACGCAAAACTGGCAGTATCTAGCCTCTTACATCATACAATATTGTTTTCGACCGGTTACCCTTCCTGACGTCAAAGAAGTCGGATTAAGAATCTGTTTTACAACTTCTAACACGAGAATCGGGGATTTACAGCTAGATGCTCTTCTTAGATTTTAAATCACTGTATCATGAAATATTGTTTTACAGCTGGATGCCCTTCCTGACGCAAAACTCAGATTTTAAATAGCAAGAATTTGTTTAAGTTGCCCTTCCTGACGCAAAACTTGCAGTACCTAGCCTATTACATCATACACTATTCTTTTACAGCCGGATGAACTTCCTGACGCAAAACTAAGGTTTTAAATCGCAAGAATTTGTTTTAAGACTAGTTGCCCTTCCTTACGCAAAACTGGCAGTATCTAGCCTCTTACATCATACACTATTGTTTTCGAACGGTTGCCCTTCCTGACGTCAAAGAACTCGGATTAAGAATCTGTTTTACGACTTCTAACACGAGAAACGGGGATTTACAGCTAGATGCTCTTCTTAGATTTTAAATCGCTGTATCACGAACTATTGTTTTACAGCCGGATGCCCTTCCTGACGCAAAACTAAGATTTTAAATCGCAAGAATTTGTTTTAAGACTAGTTGCCCTTCCTGACGCAAAACTGGCAGTATCTAGCCTCATACATCATACACTATTGTTTTCGACCGGTTGCCCTTCCTGACGTCAAATAACTCGGATTAAGAATCTGTTTTACAAATTCTAACACGAGAATCGGGGATTTACAGCTAGATGCTCTTCTTAGATTTTAATTCGCTGTATCACGAACTATTGTTTTACAGCCGGATGCCCTTCCTGACGCAAAACTAAGATTTTCAATCGCAAGAATTTGTTTGAAGGCTAGTTGCCCTTCCTGACGCAAAACTGGCAGTATCTAGCCTCTTACATCATACACTATAGTTTTCGACTGGTTGCCCTTCCTGACGTCAAAGAACTCGGATTAAGAATCTGTTTTACAACTTCTAACACGAGAATCGGGGATTTACAGCTAGAAGCTCTTCTTAGATTTTAAATCGCTGTATCACGAACTATTGTTTTGCAGCCGGATGCCCTTCCTGACGCAAAACTAAGATTTTAAATCGCAAGAATTTGTTTAAGTTGCCTTTCCTGACGCAAAACTTGCAGTATCTAGCCTATTACATCGTACACTATTGTTTTACAGCCGGATGAACTTCCTGACGCAAAACTAAGATTTTAAATCGCAAGAATTTGTTTTAAGTTTAGTTGCCCTTCCTGACGCAAAACTGGCAGTATCTAGCCTCTTACATCATACACTATTGTTTTCGACCGGTTGCCCTTCCTGACGTCTAAGAACTCGGATTAAGAATCTGTTTTACGACTTCTAACACGAGAATCGGGGATTTACAGCTAGAAGCTCTTCTTAGATTTTAAATCGCTGTATCACGAACTATTGTTTTACAGCCGGATGCCCTTCCTGACGCAAAACTAAGATTTTAAATCGCAAGAATGTGTTTTAAGACTATTTGCCCTTCCTGGCGCAAAACTGGCAGTATCTAGCCTCATACATCATACACTATTGTTTTCGACCGGTTGCCCTTCCTGACGTCAAAGAACTCGGATTAAGAATCGGTTTTACGACTTCTAACACGAGAATCGGTGATTTACAGCTAGATGCTCTTCTTAGATTTTAAATCGCTGTATCATGAACTATGGTTTTACAGCCGGATGCCCTTCCTGATGCAAAACTAAGATTTTAAAACGCAAGAATTTGTTTTAAGACTAGTTGCCCTTACTGACGCAAAACTAGCAGTATCTAGCCTCTTACATCATACACTATTCTTTTCGACCGGTTGCCCTTCCTGACGTCAAAGAACTCGGATTAAGAATCTGTTTTACAACTTCTAACACGAGAATCGGGGATTTACAGCTAGACGCTCTTCTTAGATTTTAAATCGCTGTATCATGAACTATTGTTTTACAGCCGGATGCCCTTCCTGACGCAAATCTAAGATTTTAAATTGCAAGAATTTGTTTTAAGACTAGTTGCCCTTCCTGACGCAAAACTGGCAGTATCTAGCCTCTTACATCATACACTATTGTTTTCGACCGGTTGCCCTTCCTGACGTCAAAGAACTCGGATTAAGAATCTGTTTTACAACTTATAACACGAGAATCGGGGATTTACAGCTAGATGCTCTTCTTAGATTTTAAATCACTGTATCACGAACTATTGTTTTACAGCCGGATGCCCTTCCTGACGCAAAACTAAGATTTTAAATAGCAAGAATTTGTTTTAAGACTAGTTGCCCTTCCTGACGCAAAACTGGCAGTATCTAGCCTCTTACATCATACACTATTTGTTTCGACCGGTTGCCCTTCCTGACGTCAAAGAACTGGGATTAAGAATGTTTTACAACAAGTTGCTCTTTCTAACATGAGAATCGGGGATTTACAGCTAGATGCTCGCCGGATGCCCTTCCTGACGGCATAAGTTGCCAGGATTTGAATCGCGGTATCCATCATTGTGTCTGACTTGCGTGTATGCAAGCTCACGCGTATTTTTTTTTTGCTGAGATATCATGCTACTTCCGTTCGCCAGCTAGAGCGGAAACTCGCAGTACTGCGTCTATTTCGTCTTACAACTTGGAGGAGACAACATGTGTACATATAATTTATGATCATTCATCCAACTATTTTTTTAAAAAAACATGGAAGTATGTAGTATCTCGGAACATTCTTATCCGTGTGTGTGTGTGTTTCGAGAAAAAAAAAGAGTAACGTGTATCATTGTTCTAGTCGTGTTGCAATTACTAAGCGAGTGACCCGAGCGAGTTGGCTACGCAGTGTGCTTCCTTGATTTTCGTATGACATATATCAGTGTATTTGCAATTACTAAGCGTCTTAGCAATGCGATGAACGAGTTAGTTACGCGGTAGAGATTTTTTATTTTCGTACTAAGCAAATCATTTGAAGTGTTGCCGAGTTAGCTATGCGATACGTGCACAGTGTGTTTTTAATTTTCATACTAGGCAAGTGATAGGCGAGATAGCTATGCGATATGCGCACAGTGTGTGTTTTTGATTTTTACACTAGGTAAATCATTGAAGTTGTACTGAACACATCAAACAATGTTCTTACAGTGTTCGATTCTAGTCTTGCTATGCTTCAATCTAATTTTCTTACAACAAAGGTATCCCCTAACATGTTGTATCGGTTCACATGTTAAGGTTAACGACATCGAGTGCAGTGTTCGATTCTAGTCTTGTTATGTTTCAATCTAATTTTCTTAGAACAAAGGTATCCCCTAACATGTTGTACAGTGTTCGGTTCTACTTGTTTAGTGATCTGAACACATCAATCAATGTTCTGATCACATGTTAAGGTTAACAACATCGGGTGCAATGTTCAATTCTAGTCTTGTTATGTTTCAATCCGATCTTCTTAGAACAAAGGTATCCCCTAACATGTTTTACAGTGTTCGGTTCTAGTCTTGTTATGTTTCAATCTAATTTTCTTAGAACAAAGGTATCCCCTGACATGTTGTACAGTGTTTGGTTCTACTTGTTTAGTGATCTGAACACATCGATCAATGTTCTGATCACATGTTAAGGTTAACGACATCGAGTGTAGTGTCCGATTCTAGTCTTGTTATTTTGCAATCTAATTTTCTTTGAACAAAGGTATCCCCTAACATGTTGTACGGTGTTCGGTTCAACTTGTTTAGTGATCTGAACACATCAATCAATGTTCTGATCACATGTTAAGGTTAACGACATCGTGTGCATTGTTCAATTCTAGTCTTGTTATGTTTCAATCTGATCTTCTTAGAACAAAGGTATCCCCTAACATGTTGTACAGTGTTCGATTCAAGTCTTGTTATGTTTCTTTCGTAGTCGGCAAGTCTAAACATGCATATCGCTGCACACTCTTGCCTTCGCGATGCGTGTTCGATAAAGTTATGCCTTGACAGAGGAGGAGGAGGAGGAGGAGGTAGTAGGGGAGGAGGAGGAGGAGGTAGTAGGGGAGGAGGAGGAGGAGGAAGAGCAGGAGGTAGAGGAGGTGTCGTATAATCTCCTTCAAGATAGTAGATGAGAGGTTAGGTTAGCGAATGCACTAATGTTTAATGATGATAGCTAACGGAATTTCAAACTATCCATCACTACAATTCAAAGGGATAGCAGCACGGTGCTCTGTTGATTAAAGTTGGCATCTAGATAGAATTTCAAATTGCCGTCACCACATGTCAAATGTATGTAGCTAGAGATAGCAGCACGATGCTCTGTTGAATAAAGATGGTGGATGATAGCTAACGGAAATTTTTTTCAAATTATCCACCACCACATGTTAAATGTATGTAGCTAAAGATAGCAGTACGAAGCTTTGTTGATTAAAGATGACGGATGACAAGTAACAGAACTTTTCAAATTGCCCGCTACTACAGAGAGCAGCACGGCGCTCTGTAGATTAAAGATGGTGGATGACAGCTGACGAAATTACCCGCATGATAGCAGCACAGTGCTCTATTGATTAAAGATGGCGGATGATAGCTGTCAAGAAAGCACGTGGCTTTGTTTACTAAACAAGAGCACGTGGAATTTGCCGCCACTACATTTCAAAGGTATCTAGCTAAAGAGTGCAGCACTGAGGTTTGCGATGCAAGATGGCGGATGACAGCTGTGTCGTACCACATTTCAAAGGTAAGTAGCTAAAGAGGGCAGCACGGTGCTCTATGGATTAAAGATGGCGGATGACAGCTGCACGTGGCTTTGTTTCCAAACAAGAGCACGTGGAATTTGCCGCCACTACATTTCAAAGGTATCTAGCTAAAGAGTGCAGCACTGAGGTTTGCGATGCAAGATGGCGGATGACAGCTGTGACGTACCACATTTCAAAGGTAAGTAGCTAAAGAGGGTAGCACGGTGCTCTCTGGATTAAAGATGGCGGATGACAGCTGTCAAAAAAGCACGTGGATTTGTTTATCTCACGCTAGTGAGGTTAAGTTGGTAGCACTAAGGTTTAGGCCTGCCAAGATGGCAGCACTGCGGATGACAGGTGACGAATTTGCAGCTACTGCGATAAAGAGGGCAGCACAGTGCTCTGTGGTTTAAAGATGGCGGATGACAGCTGTCAAAAAAGCACGTGGCTGTCAAAAAGCACGTGGCTTTGTTTACCACACGCTAGTTAGGTTAAGTTGGTACCACTAAGGTTTAGGTCCGTCAAGATGGCAGTACTGAGGTTAGCGACGCGTTGTTGTCTGTCAAAAAGCACGTGGCTGTCAAAAAACACGTGGCTTTGTTTACCTCACGCTAGTTAGGTTAAGTTGGCACTACTGAGGTTTAGGTCCGTCAAGATGGCAGCAGTGAGGTTAGCGATAGGTTGTTGTCGATGACAGCTGTCGAAAAGCACGTGGCTTTGTTTACAAATTCAAATCTCCCGCCAAAATTCAAATCTCCCGCCAAAATTCAAATTTCCCGCCAGAATTCAAATTTCCCGCGGGAGGAGGCCGCAGAACTGTCCAATTATACTACTTATGTGGGAGCAGCTTGTTTCGTGCCGTCGATCAACAGTCAGGGGGATTGTTGATCCGTGTGCTATTGTACGGTTAGAAAATACAAAGAGATCGCGTTGGACCCGATTCCAGTGTGTTAGTCCAAGTACTGTACATGTTATGAATTGTTAACTCTCGGAAGGTCACACCAAGAAATATAGTATAATGTACTGTACAATCTAATTGTTTGTAAGTATTACCACCGAGATTTCTTGTAGACAAAAATATATGTGGGGGCCACTCTAGTACACAATGCGGGACCGTTCTGTTTGCGTGTTTCTTGAAAGGAGCGCCAAGATGGTTGATTTTTCTTCGGATTTGGCAGGTGGGCGAATCTATCTGTGTCAGAGTTATCTGTCGTCAACGGTACAAATTTTAAAATGTTGTAACCCTCAAAATCACAACTGGCAAAGTACTGCATGTTTAACTATGAACCGCTTAATACAACTAACGAAAGTCGAAACAGAAAGTCAGTATCATAAACTGCTCACGATTTATTTGGAGTGGACATCTTTGCTGAATAACCCTGCATAATTTGTGAATAACTGTAGATAAGATGTACACCTACTTGGATACTAGAGACGTGCATTTTTCAAACTTGAGACGGGGAAGGATGAGCTTTGCTACATATGCAACCACCATTACATAGGAGTGGAACGTGCAATCTAAAATTCCCGAGTTTGCTCCAATTCTTTCGACAGGGGAGACCGATTCTCGTGTGCTGCTAGCTGTGCGACGTGTGTAACCTTCATAGTATATCATCAGCAGTTCACATATGGAAACGTGTGTGACGATAAATTTTGTCAAAAGCCTAGGAAAGCACTTCATGTTAAACTATGAGCTCCTTAATGCCGTTAACGAAAGTGAAAACAGAATGTCAGTATTTTAAACTGTTCCGGAGTTATTTCAGGTGGACTTCTTGGCTGAATAACCCGTATAATTTGTTTATAACTGTAGATAGGATACCTCGCAATCGTTGTCGACAGGGTAGCTTCTTGTGAATACAGACCGGGCCGTAGGTGGTCTATGACGATCCCTCTTCATTGATATTATGCGTTTTTAAGTGCCGGATCATCCCAGAAGTATTTCTGCCGACATATTTTACTTCTTTTGAACAAGTAACACAGCGGGCTGTGCTCTGTGATATCTCTTCAAAGTAACTGCCATCCACAACTTACGTTGCGTTTCGGACATCGTCTTCAAATTGTCGCGTACAAGTAGACACAATGACACATTGCACCGTCATATATTGAAGTACCTAATTATGACGCGAATACTCTATAACATTGTAAGGAATTATTTCCTTCGTCACCAAAATATCGGTAAACATAAGCAGTGGTCATATGATATTGAACGTGGGGTCTGATAATGGTGCACGACCTATCGAAAGAATGGAGCAAACTCAAGCATTTTAGACTACACATTCCACTCATGCGTAATGGTTGTTGCACATGCAGCAGGGCACATCTTGCCTCGTCTCGAGTTCGAATAATGCACGCCTCTAGTATCCAGGTACGTGTTTCTACAGTAGCCGTCAGGTTCTGTACTTAAACCACTCATTCGTGTACCTAACAGTGCATACAATGCCAGAATACTTCGTCAAAATAGACCTCGGTAGAAATGAATGCCCTAACAGCTTGTTGAGACTTATTTACGAAATGGAGAAGGTTCGTGGTTGGCTATTCGTATACTCGGCACAAACAACATTCAGCTCCGACTACCTGTAGGCCTACGACACTGCTCGCCCCACAAGGCGGTGGACAACGCTCTCGAGATCTCTCGAAATTTCTCGCGAGAAATATTGCCTGCGCTAGTCTCGAGAAATCCCGAGAAATCTCGAGACATCGTCTCAGACTGCCCATCACTAACAAATAGGTTATACTGATTTCTTGTCAGACTTGGATATTTTTACAAAATGATGCAGCATCACAAGCATTTGTCTGTTATAATTTTGTACAGAGCAACTGTCGCAGAATAGTGAAACCATCCCTGTTTGGATGAACAGTCATCATACAAGGCTTGTTGACACCTAGCTTGATACCACAATGCGCATCATATCTGGCGCAATCACATCTACTCCAGTTCATTGGCTCCCACTGCTAACTGGTATAATGCCACCTGATCTACGCCGATCTAATGCACTTATGATGGAATTTCACAAGATCTCAAGAAATCCTAGTCTACACGTGAATAGTGACCTGCCACTTCTGAATCTTAACAGACTAAAATCACGCCATCCAACTCTGCGTGATGCCTCTAACATGGATGCTAAGGATTTCAAATCTCTTCTAGCTATTTGCTTTACGTCGCACCGACACAGATAGGTCTTATGGCGACGATGGGATAGGAAAGGCCTAGGAGTTGGAAGGAAGCGGCCGTGGCCTTAATTAAGGTACAGCCCCAGCATTTGCCTGGTGTGAAAATGGGAAACCACGGAAAACCATCTTCAGGGCTGCCGATAGTGGGATTCGAACCTACTATCTCCCGGATGCAAGCTCACAGCCGCGCGCCTCTACGCGCACGGCCAACTCGCCCGGTTCTTCAAATCTCTTGATGAGAGGAAAAGTAGATGGGAAGCAGCAACGGATGTGCACCTTCATACCTTCTTCTCAGGTCCCGAACTTCCAAGTGGATCCCACCTACCACGCAAGACCTGGACTGCCCTGAATAGAATCAGAACAGGACATGGTCGGTGCAGAGCCGCTCTCCATAAGTGGAAAAAGCTACCTAACCCAGACTGTGACTGCGGAGCTCCACACCAGACTGTTTGTCACATCGTCAGGGAATGTAGGATTCGAGCCTATCACGGTGATGAGGATGTCTTTCTGCTGCTAACTCCGAGTGCTGCACGCTGGATCGAAGAATTAGACATTGAATTGTGAAGCACAAGTTGCCTTGTTTCTCAGCTGTAAATATGTATATATGTATATTACTGATTATGTCTGTTGCGCCGTTCCT
Source organism: Anabrus simplex (assembly GCF_040414725.1). Lineage (NCBI taxonomy): Eukaryota > Metazoa > Arthropoda > Insecta > Orthoptera > Tettigoniidae > Anabrus > Anabrus simplex. The sequence goes on along the minus strand of NC_090272.1, from coordinate 10,495,490 downwards.
GCGTCCAGAGGAGGACGCATGAGATCCGGACTAGCTCTTACTATAAGTAATTCTTGCTGATTAACGTTTATGGGCTATGAGTTTCCCTTGAGAGAGTACACCGGTGAACTTATGGTAAATCTCAACCTATGTCGAAGGACGTCTCCTACACGCTATCCGTTAGATATCATATATACATGTCGCCAAATTAATTGCAGATAAAAATAAGTTAATACGGTCTTGCAACTAATCCATATATGTCGCCAAAGAATTCGCAGGTAGAATAAGTTATTATAGTCTTACAACTAATTCTTATCCTAAGTAGACACTAAAGAAATGTGAAGTTTAACCATTCATCATTTATTGATTGCTCAATTCAAATATTGGGAAAAAGGTTCACCTACAACCTCATTGAAATATCTCATATTGAGTAAATAATCTCGTAGTACTCTAAAAATTCTTGTTTGTCAAACTAAGATGCTTGGAATTAAAGTTATTCGAGCTTCGTTGATCCATTAATTCAGTATGCAGTGGTCTGTCACTGCTAAATTGAAGTAAAAGAAAAAATTAGTTTGGAAGGCTAGTAGCAGGTAACTAAAACCTAGGCCTTAATTATCAATCTATTAACACTTTGGCCTCTTGAAAATTTTTAAGTAAAATATAAGATAATGTCCAGAAAATCAGTTGAAAAATTAAAAGTATTGGTTAAGCAAAATATACTAAATAACAATGAAAATATTAGATGCATCTAGCTAGATGAAAATGAAAAGGAAGTTACATTAATTAATATGTACCGTAAAGTGGGGTGACTTTGAACATTTTAAAATTATTTTTGTAAATAAAACCAAAACTTCTCAAGATATTGACAATAGACTTTTTGGGAAGTTGCAAGAGGTGTTACTGAATGTGACAAAGCAAACTATATGTTTTTATCCCCCACACTTTTTTTATTTTAAAATATTTTTGACTGTTCAATTTCACCCCATGGTTCGGGGTCACTTTGAACATAGAGACATTTGTCTACTCTGTGGAAGTCATACCATGTACTGGTCAATGACACCCCTATCATATGAAAGAGCATAGTATTTTGTATATAAATGTAGTTTTGAAAGTAACTTATTTTAAAAATTTGAGTTATTATTTACGAGTTTTCTTTAACGACCTCAAATCTTTTCATACAATTATGGATAAATTTTGCTAATAATGGAAATGAGTGCCAACCTACTTATTAAATAAGAAACTTATATAAAAACAGGCCTTTTGAAAACAAATTGAATGGCTTTAATCATAACAAACCATCAGCCATCACTGAACAGCTGGTCTGTCAGTGTTAAAGAACATCGGAACTGCTGTTCAAAGCTTGGTTCAAAGTCGCCCCTTAAAAGACAAGTCTTCATATTTAATTTTTTTACATCACCAAAGAATAAATATAAAATGTTTTGCTTTCTGTAAATGTCCATTCAAGATGTTTACCTTGCCCACAAAGACTCGTTTTGAATTCTGAAACTTAAAATAATTCTAATATTAGGCAAATGTATTTGAGGTTAGAAAAAAGAACGACATTTCCAGAATGCATTTTATTTTCTGGAGTTGGTATACTACGTTATTTCATATCGACTGTTAAATCATCTGAAAGTATCGATTATCGGCGATTTTTAACGCTTGTAACTACAGTTACTTATCTACACAGTAGAGTGCAGCATTAAATTTAGAAAAACGCTAAATTACTGTTCAAAGTCACCTCGCCGTTCAAAGTCACCCCACTTTACGGTACATTGTTCCAGATCACAGTTGTTCAAAAGAATGTAGAACGCAGTTTGAAATATCTAATAAATATTTCATTAAGAGTTGGAATCTCTTCTTCTTGAGCCGAATTGCTCCTCAAAATAATTTAAAAATTCTGTCAATTAATATTTAACTCATACATGACTAGCAAAACAAATGTCATTCTGTGCTGTACTTAATATTTTGTGTCCATACACAACTGAAAATCACGTGGAAAATTATTTGCAATCTTCTAATAACTTCAGTTCATTAACATATGCTTAAGTGGTATTTGCATCATCCTGTTTCTTAGTACTTGACCTCAGCATAAGCAAATTCATGTCCGCTCTAAGTCGTAATTGATCTTAAAATAATATAGCCATATGGCTTATGTGGTAAATCCTAGAAATTATTACCTTAATCCAAGGTTAAGAATTAATTTAAGTGCGTATTTGGCTAGAAGTAGCATTATCAAGTGTATTTTGATAATTTTCTAACAAATCATACCACAGGTAGAAAATCTGGCATGTTAGAAGACTCTATCTTCAACAAAAAATCCTTATATGAGTAACTAGATCTCCAGTGATATGTCAACTTGCTTAAACAAAATCAGAAATTAGGTTATCATGTGTGAGAGTTCTCTAAAATTGTCATAAATAATTCAGTGAAGGACAAATTATTATCATCGTTAGACTCATGGCTCGTTTGATGACCCTAAATTCTCAAAATAACATTGCACTGATGGTATTGAGATCGTATCCTAAGCTACCTTGAGTGTACCTAGGATTAGAATTAGGAATTGAAAGTGGTACGTTTTCAATATATACCTCAGAATGCATAACTTGGAAATAACATAATCTCACATAAGACTACTATGACAAATCTCTCGAAGAAAAACAAATATTACTAGGTATCACTAATTATCATCAACCTATATCATCATTCTAATTCATCAATTAACATTCCATACTTCACGTAATAAACATCTCAGTACATTATAAGCACATCATTTCATTAAACACGATGCATATGTGCCACAATCTTCACATATTATAACATTATTCCTACCGTCATAGTGTCAAAGAAAAATGTATCATAACTCTAAGCTGTACTACTTCATATTTCACCGTAGACATTTTCTAAATACGATCTCTTAACTCACTAGCCTGATGAAATCATCGCACATATGTATTAACATCTATCTCGCACTTTATACACTTCACTGATAATGATAAAAATACGAGTTACCTTCTCTCACACCACATTGATAATATTACGAACGGTTATCACTGGTTGACTATGCCTACATGTGGATTTGACGTTAATAGCAGATGAATACCTACATCCTATAACCTCATTTCGATGTATATGTACGCACCCACTCACACTGTCACAAAACAAATTATCACATAGCTAAATAAAGAAAGATTTTTACTTATGAAAACGACTCATAGAGGACTTAACTTTACTTATCGAATCCTGTTGCCATCTCGCATCGGATCATCGGAAAGGTAGACCTAGCTCCATGGTTCTCTTTTAGCTGTATGAGTACATCTCAGCTCCTCCCAGCTGATCTCTAATCATCCTGGAGTATCAACATCGGATCGCGCTGCCATAGCCCGAGTAGTATCGCCTTCGTCCTTTTACAGCATCATAGTAGAATATCGTGCATTTGGAACAGAATAATAAAATATATTACTTAGTGTCGTCATCTTACAATTAATATCTGTTTTGGAATGCTTAAGATATGTAAGTTCTGCTTTGGGACGATTAATCACAATATAGTAGTTTCAAATAAGGTGAGATAGGTAATAACTATCTATCTTGCTTGGAAAGCGAATGTGATTTCTCTATGTTCTCTTTATTATAAATGCACTTGACAGCTGGTCAGTTTCTGCTGACTGTAATAAGCAGTATCGGACAAATATAGTTCTAAGTCAAGTCGTGACGTATCGTCGTATCAATCTTGATAATTCTTTTCGCTGGTCGTTTAATTTCACGCAGAAATTTAATTTCTGCAGCTGATGTCATGCGTGTTGCCGCGAATTATACTCTCCGTCAATATTAGATGTTTAATTACAATAAACAGGTTTCTTTACTTGTACTCGTCTACGTCTTGCTTGCTGAAGTTCAGATTAAAGAATGAATGTCCTAGAAAAGAAAAAATCTTCTTTCTAATAATTGGTTTAAATAATCTCCATTTGTCATTCTTTATTCACCGCCTTCTATGTACGGTTATTTTGGTAACTACCTGATGAGAAGATCATCATTTTAGTTCGTATTGACGTTAGCTGTTTTCACATTGACATTTTAGTAACTTGAACTCCATTTTCGTTCCAACTAGTGCATATATAGAACTGTGAAACTGCACACTGTATAAGCCATACGCTAAATAAATAAGTGAAACCATCTTACTTTCAAGTATTCTAATTTCTAATTCATTCAAGTATGCAAACACATTTGAAAAAAATTTCATTTGAACCCCGTTTTCCATCTGACTCAGCCCAGAAGTAACAATACCTAATATGTGTTTAACTTTCATAGAGAGTAAAATTGTACATAGAGTACCTACTTTCTAAGGGAGAACACGTTATCACCGTGGGGAATGTTTAAACTTTTGGAAGACCAAGAGAAACGCACAGAAATTCTGGATCTCGTTTGAACCTCACCTGGTGCGCCTTGAACAGTGATACTGATAATTATTTATCCTGAATGTGTGCTGTATAACTCTCAGAAATTCACACATATTTTATTCCTTCACAGATAACGCACTTGTCTTCGGTACATGAATAACAATATTGTATTGGTTCCGAAAAATGCGTCTAAAATCCTTCTCTTAGACTGGCGCGATACCTTCAGGTGAGCAAAAGGCAGTCTTATACATTCTGTAGACATGTGCCTTATTTTCGGCCTTAAATGGCAGATACAACTTCTTTGAATCACTCCTGCAATAATGAGAAGGAACTACTGGTAATGATTCGATACATTTCATGAAATGATTTCTTTCTTTTCTTAATCTGCTTAACCTGCAGGGTTGGTTTCTCCCTCGGACTCAGCAAGGTATCACACCTCTACCGCCTCTAGGGCTGTGTACTGGAGCGTGAGACATTGGGTCGGAGGATACAACTCAGGAGGATGACCAGTACCTAACCCACGCGGCCTCACCTGCTATGCTGAATAGGGGCCTTGGTGGGGGATGACAAGATTGGTAGGGATAGCCAGGGAAGAGGGAAGGAAGCGGCCGTGGCCTTAAGTTAGGTACCATCCCGTCATTTGCCTGGAGGAGAAGTGGGAAACAACGGAAAAACACTTCCAGGTTGGCTGAGGTGGGAATCGAACCCAACTCTACTCAGTTGACCTCCCGAGACTGAGTGGACCTCGTTCCTTCCCCCTGCGGGTGGGGGCGGTAGAATAACACCCACGGTATCCCCTGATTGTCGTAAGAGGCGACTAAAAGGGCCCCAGGGGCTCTCCCCCTGTGGGTGGGGGCGGTAGAATAACACCCACGGTATCCCCTGCCTGTCGTAAGAGGCGACTAAAAGGGGCCCCAGGGACTCTGAACTTTGGAGCGTGGGTTGGCGACCACGGGGCCCTTAGCTGAGTCCTGGAATTGCTTCCACTTACTTGTACCAGGCTCCTCACTTTAATCTATCCTATCCGACCTCTCTTGGTCAACTCTTGTTCTTTTCCGACCCCGACGCTATTAGGTTTGCGAAGGCTAGGGAGTCTCTCATTTTCACGCCCTTCGTGGCCCTTATCTAACTTTGGTCGATATCTTCATTTTTCGAAGTGTCGGATCCCTTCCATTTTTTCCCTCCGATTAGTGTTATATAGAGGATGGTTGCCTAGTTGTACTACCTCTTAAAACAATAATCACCACCACCACCACTCGTTCCAGCCCTCGTACCACTTTTCAAATTTTTTGGCAGAGCCGTGAATCGAACCCGGGCCTCCGGGGGTGGCAGCTCTACACCACAGAGGCGGACTCTTGAAAAGATAATAAGCCAAAATAATTACCTCAGTAGTAAGGCAGTGATGGCCCCACACCGACGGAGGGTGTGCCCTTGTAGTAGATCCTGCATAGTTCCACCACTAGTACATTGGAACCTGCATTGCTCCCCTACAAGCGGTTATTGACCCGAGGTCATTGACCCCTAGCATAGTAGTAGGGCAATGACAATTTGCGGATTTTGCGTAAGAGATTGAGCCTAACATCACAGTCGCTATCTTGAGGGGCCTAACTACATTTCAACGCCTAGTTGCCCTTCCTGACGCTTAAGAGAGAAAGCCTAACCTTATGGAGTGGCCTAACCTTAGTTTTACGGTTAGAATCCCTTCTCGAAGTGGACGGTCGTTATCTTGGAGGGGCTTAACCTTACATGACCGAGTTTTACGGCGAAATGACCTTCCCGGCGCTATCTTGAGCAGTAGAACAATGATGATTCACTCCGGAAGTTGTTTTAAGTAGTAGAGCAATGGGAATGGACAGAACTAAGCATATGAAGGAGTCGTCAATCTTAGTGTGGGTGGTAAGTAGGAGGCGGGCGGCCTGTTTCACTGGTCAGCAGAACATCTACAAGGTATTGACCACATAACTTATTCCTTTCTTGCTACCTCCGCAGTTTAACCCGAGGGAAAGGTCCGAATCTTTAGTATGTAACAACTTTTCAAAAATGTAACTTTCTTCTTGATAAAGTAAAAACTTCTTAATATCTTTAGCTGTAAATCGGAGATATAAAGTGAATTACTCTCTCGAGCTCCCCTTCATCTTGGTTTGAGGTGACTACCTTTTTGTAGCTGTTTTTCATTCTGTGATGTGGTAAAGTAAATCCTATACGAGTCACCTCAGTAGTTTGGGAATAGCCCCTGTTTCATCGCCCTTTAGGTTTTTAAGTGTTCATTATATTGTAACGCCGTGTGCTTCCATTCCTTTTGTGTTTGGGCCAGTTATTTAACCTGTTCGTTTCCATGAAGGCCCGGTAGGTTGGATATTAAATACCCCTATAATAGTAAGTTCAATTTGCAAATGGTGGTCTGGGAGACCAGAGATTGATGTAATGTTGCCTTGAGTAGGCAGTAAGAAACTGAGAGCCTGTTTTCTCCCAGGGGCTCTGAACTTTGGAGCGTGGGTTGGCGTCCACGGGGCCCTCAGCTGAGTCCTGGCATTGCTTCCACTTACTTGTGCCAGGCTCCTCACTTTCATCTATCCTGTCCGACCTCCCTTGGTCAACTCTTGTTCTTTTCCGACCCCGACGCTATTAGGTTTGCGAGGGCTAGGGAGTCTTTCATCTTCACGCCCTTCGTGGCCCTTGTCTTCCTTTGGCCGATATCTTCATTTTTCGAAGTGTCGGATCCCTTCCATTTTCCCTTCTGATTAGTGTTATATAGAGGATGGTTGCCTAGTTGTACTTCCTCTTAAAACAATAATCACCACCACCACCTGAGAGCCTGTTAGCTCTTTTTCAAGTTTGTAACTGTAAAGTGTGCCTCTGGGGAAGCTGGATATTGTGATTTAGGGAGCAAGTTCTCTTGAATTAGGGGTTTTCTGCCCTCATTAAATAATACCTCTTCCTTTTTAAAATTGTAAAACTAGGGGCTTAAAGCCCAACGTGTTAAGGTTATGAATCTTGGGTTTTTCCCTATCTTGTTTAAGAATTGCTAATTGTACCAGTAATATTGTCATGAAAAATTGGTAAGTTTGAAGTTCTGAAAATATAACCTTCAGTTTAAGTTTTAAATTAATTTTGATATTGTACTTAGACCCTTTCAAGCCCGCACCTTCCTTCACCATCTCTGCGTTCCACAGATACCCCGGAACAAGTGGTAGCAGAGCGTGGTTGAATGGGTCTCAATTTAAGCCCTTTTGACGGCTAAACATAGAATCGGTACCAAACTCTAACATTTTTCTCGGTCGAGGGAATCTTTTTCTGAATTTGTAAATTTTTTCATTATGTCTGGCCCTCGCGAAGTCCTCCATCCCGGCAACTTGCACAAAGAGGAATTAATTTATGAATTACTTATTAGTAATATTCAGTCTGGAGGCACGGATGCGGCAGGTACAACCAAACTTAAGGAATCCCTAGAATTACCAATTAGTATCTCAATTTTGGGAGAGAAGGAAATTGATGAATCTCTCTCCACGATTAGTGATAACACCACTCAGTTATCATCTGTAGTTAGTTTCTTGAAGTAAGTGATCCATCTCCTAATCAACTTAAGAAAGTGCAGGCAAGATTGCTCCATTTTTATAACAGGGTGAGCGATCTATTGTCTCCAAAATCAAAGGAAGATCATGGTAAGGATGCAAGTAATATTGTTGAACACCTTTCTACAATGTCAAACAGAGTCAATTGTTGTGTCTTACAGCTATTCCCAAAACCGACCAAGCCCCGGCGATAAGCATTGTAAGTGAGGAGGATCCTTCCAAGGGTGGAGAAAGTAGGAAATCTGTGGCAACTTAACAAACTTCTGCACCATTAGAAGGCGAGTCGGATCGTCGTACCTCAATTCCACCTTTCTTTTTAAATAATGCTGTGTCTGAGACTTCTCAACCTTCTAGGCCGTGACCTATTATGTCACCTGGATTCAGTAGTTTGCCTCATCCTTTGGCTATGTTGCTTGGGAGAATTTCAATGTTTTCGGTAAATTCTACTAATGATGTAATTTCTTTTTAAGATTTTTAGTTGAATTTCAAGACCACGCACTAGCGTTTTCCCTATCTCACCCTCAAATTCTTCAAATTATTTTTCCTCACTCCATAGGTGTCCTCTCGGACAAAATTGTTAAAACAATGGCTGAGCAATCTTCCATAGAAGACTTCCAAGCTCACCTTCTGGGGAATTTCATTCCGGCTAGGGCAACGTCGTCTCTAATACAGAAGTACTATTTCAGAGTACAGCGATTGTATGAAAATCTGGCAGACTTCATCCACGATATTAAGTTTTACACCAGGGTACTCGATCTTCATCTCCCTGAAGATCAAATTGTGCAGACGATTGGTGAAGGCATTTCCGCTCCCTATAGTTCGTACCTGTGTTTCGCGTCGCTTCCTCAAAGCTTTGCTGAATTAGAAGCTATGGCCGTATGAGCTGAAGGAGTGCGGTATGCCGACATCTTAAGAGTCACTAAGGAATCCCCTCCGTCTTCTAATAGTTTTCGATCTTCATCTCGCCGAACATTCACTACACGTAGATGCTATGCTTGTGAGTCGACGGATCATCTGCGTAACAAGTGCCCTTTGATCAAATCCAGTGGGACAAAGAATGAAGCAGGGTCATCACAAGGATGTTTTAAATGTGGCTCGTTTACTCACATTGCTGAGAATTGCCCTAATGCCAATAGCACCCCCGAATGTTCCATTTCTAGTGCAACCTCCGCGAACTCTAACAATCGAAAGTGAGTAGTGCCACCGGCTGAGTCGGCGTGTTCATATTTTCCAGGGTCATTCCCCGTTAAACCCAGCGGAAGCTCGGGTAAGTGTAAGGGTTCTTCCAACCCATCATTTGAAGGCCCAAAAGAATGCCTTAAAGTTGCGGCGGAGACCCCCGCACTTGTACCTTTTCTCAAAATTGAGTTGAACAATGAACCAGTCACGGCTCTGTTAGACTCTGGGAGCGTGTGTTCGATAATTTCGGCTGATTGGTATTCCTAATTAAAGACGGTTTGTAAATTTTCTGATTCTTGTTCGTCTTTGGTCCAAAGCGTTTCGGCTAATTCTTCTCCATTATAAATTTTACGTTTCATCTTTGCCAAAATTCGTTTTTTAAACTCACCAGGAAGATCAAATTGTTTGTGGCCAAACACTTGTCTTGCCCAATAATATTAGGAGCGGACTTCATGTCTCATAACGGTCTAGTGCTCGACATTCAGAGCAAGTCGTGCACTTTCAAATTTGCTAATAACTGTAAAATTCCTTTGCTTGTGTAATTCTGTGTCATGTTCATCTGTTTCGCCTACCCAGGATGAGATGTTGTTAGACCTTAGACATCTACCTGAGGAGCAGCCTGAAAGTATTCGTAAATCGTGTCACTCCTTTCCCGATGAATTTTCTGATACTCTTTGGTGTTACTGACCTTATTGAATACAAGATTGAGGTTACGAATTCGATCCCAGTTCGGTTTCCACCTTATAGACTGTCTCCACATAAAATGAAGGCTCTAAAAGAGAACATCGAGCAAATTTTAAATGATGGTACTTTTTGACCCTCTATGTCGGCGTATTCTTCATCCATTTTCTGGTGCCGAAACCCCAAGGTGGCTTCAGGCCTGTGATTGATAATAGGGCGTTAAATCGGAAGGTGGTGTTACAATCTGTGCCTCTTCCCGACCTCCACTCTTGTTTTTCATGGTTTCGGAAAGCTTTCTTCACCATCTTAGACCTTAATCAGGCGTACAACCAGATCCGCCTAGTTGAAGAATCGAGACATCTAACAGCTTTTGCCACGGATTGGAACTTTTATGAGTACAACCGTGTGCCTTTCGTGAACTCCACGGGGGCAGCCGTGCTCACGAGACTGCTATATAGGGTCTTCTCCGACATAAAATTTGAATACTTATATCATTATCTTGAAGATGTCGTCGTATTTTGTGAGACCTTTGAAGAACACCTAGATAATCTAAAGGAAGTACATAATCCCCTTCGTAAAGCTGGGTTGACGGTCAAGTTATCCAAGGTAGCCTTTCCTAATCCTTCCGTGTCATTCCTAGGGCATATTGTGTCGCCCGATGGTGTTTCTGTCGACTATTCCAGAACACAGGCCATCCGGGATTTCAAAACTCCTAAGGACGTCAAAGCCATTGCAAGGTATATCGGCATGGTGAATTTCTTCGGGAAATTTATTCCTAACTTCGCTAACAGAGCGAGCCCTTGAACTTACTCCGTAGGAAAGGCGTCAAATTTGAGTGGGGACGGTCTCAACAAGCCGCTTTTGAAGACCTGAAATTAGCTCTTCGCAACGCCCTTGTCCTTGCTATGCCCGATTTCTCGAAGAAATTCATCGTTCAAACCGACGCCTCGTCATCGGCGGTGGCTACCGTGCTTCTTCAAGTAACTGAACTCGGAAGGCGACCCATCGCCTATGCGTCTAAGACATTATAGGCTCAAGATGCCAAATGTTCCATCTATGAACTTGAAGGACTGGCTGTTTTATTTGCATTAGAGAAGTTTCGCCTCTATGTGGAACACGTCAATTTCGACCTGGAAACAGATAATCAAGCCTTAAATTGGATCTTAGCAAGGCCGCGTCGTACTGGTCGTATAGCCCGCTGGGCCATCAGGATTTCTGCCTTCCAGTTTGATGTGAGGCATATGAGAGGATCCGAAAAATGTTGTTGCGGATGGACTAAGCCGCATGTTTTCTCATGATGTGGAGACCGCCGAACAGGATGATAGTTATTCTCTTCCCACGTCCATACCTTCGGGCATTAATGCCATTCCAACTGATGCCCCCATGTTGTTTAGGGACATTGAAAAATATCAACGTGAAGATCCTGTGCTGGCCCTTCCCCTATTATTTAAACCCTTTCTTCTGGGGACCATGTCGCCCCTTATGTGTTGAGGAATGGGGTTTAATGTTGTCCATCAAGGCATGATCAAAAGATGAAAGTAGTGGTCCCAGATGTTCATGTGCCTATGATCTTCAGGTATTAACATCAGACCACATTAGGGGGGGGGGGGCATTTAGGCATATTCAAAACTTGGGAAAAGATCCGAGAGATGTTTATTTGGAAAGGTAAGGACGGCGCAATTCGTGAATAAGTAAAAGCTTGTAAACCTTGTTTGCTCAGTAAACCCACCTTGTCCACTAAGCTAGGTCTATTACCTTCTCATTAAGCGTCTCACCCCTTGCAGCTCCTATATATAGACTACGTCGGCCCCTTTCCCCAATCAAACGGGAACGCCAAACATTCTGGTATGTGTAGAAGGTTACGGCAGATTTTGCTGGTTATTTCCGACTAAGCTGGCAACAGCTCAGTCCAAAATTCCTTGTTTAAATACCATCTTTGCTTCTTTTGGTCCTTGTCAATATATAGTTTCTGTTAATGCTAACGCATTCACATCCAACTTATTCCGACAATTCTGTTTTGATCTGTCTATATCACATATAAATACATCGGCATATTATCCTCAACCATCTCTGGTTGAGTGGGTCAAACGTAATCTTAGATCGGCTCTCATTGCGTTTCATCATGAAGATCATTCCAGCTGGGATAATTTGCGGGTTATAAACCTCATTTTCCTTGTCCGTATTGAAGATGTACTTGTGATACAATTCTTTTAGTTTTCCCAATATTCACCTTTTCAATACAAAAAAATATAGTATAAACGTACATATTTATTATGATGTTTGCATGGTACGTATTTCACTCCTTTTCGTGAGCATCATCAGCCAAACTATCATTAATCTAAGATTGTATAAGATCATAAAACAATTCTTTTGGTTCAAGATTGCTCCTATAAAACTAATTGATAATCTTATAACATTTTAAAAGTCACACAACAATAAAACTATGCCTTAAGCTAACACATTTTGTCTAAAATCTTCTTCAGTCTAACACTTTATTGCCGAAACTCATCTGGTGAACATTTTTTGAAAATTGTTTAAAAATAAGAATAAAATAAAAATAAAAAACTTTTGAGATCTGGCTACTTGTGTTGATTCCTGTTGCTTAACTTGAATAATTGTCATATCAACTTCATAACAGTATTGAATATTTTCTGCAGTTGATAATTGTCATTATGGTCGATAGACTTGTTCTCGTTGCTGGAGTAACATTCATAAAATGTATTGGTATTAATTTATATTATCAATGGAGTAAAATTGTTCTTGAACAAAACTTGTTGATGAAATACTTTTTGATGTGATATTGGATTTAAAATGTTCTCGAACGTTCCATAATGGCTCGTTGGTATACCTGTAATGAAAGATAAAAATTATATGTTTATGGTTTTGATTGTATTTCTGTATAACACCTTATTGGAAGAATTATCACTTACTTTCCTTTCTGCTGCGTAATTGTATGGTGTTACTCCTAGCCTCTAGAGAACTACTTGTTGTCCTGTTTGCACTTCTTGTGTTGTATGAGTGAGTGTGGATGACTTTATGTTTTGGCGGGGAGGGGAAGGGGAAGTTAAGGTAGGCGGCGTATTGATAGCTGCAGTAGGCTGTGGAGGGGATAGTCTAGGAGAAGGGAGGGGAGGAGTTGAGTTTGTTTGTGTCAATAAGCCATTCACTTTTATCGGATTAAAATGTTTATAGAATTTGTTTATATCTGATTTGAGTATTTGTATTAGTTCCGGTAATTGTAATAAGATGGGATTCTTTATTTCTATTTCGTCATTTAGGTTTTTATTTTTATTGTATTGTTGATCTAAATGAATGTATATGTTTTCCAATTCCGTCATTTCTTTTCCTTTTTCTTCTCTTCTTAAGATTTTTAAATCCCTTTCAATAGTTGTGAAACTGTGTCCAGTTTCTTGCATGTGTGTACTCATTGCAGAATGTTTCCTGTGTTTGGCTGCATTTACATGTTCGAGATATCTTATTATAAAGCCTCGGCCAGTCTGGCCAACGTATGAAAAATTGCACTCTGCGCACGTGAGCCTATATATTCCAGATCCTTGATTTGATTACTATTTATATTAACTTTATTGTGGTTGAGGAAAACGAAATTCCACTAACAAATAAGAGTTTAAAGAAAGAACTTGATTTTATAAAAGATCTAGCACTCAATAACGGTTACAAAATAGAAATGATTAATAAAATCATTAATAAGGTGAAAATAAAATTGGCCACTAATCTTGTACGAGATAAAAATAAAAAATCCAAATTTGCAACTTTCACATTTACTAACCCAGCTATATACCAAATCACTAATACCATCAAAAAACAAAATATTAACATTGCCTTCAAGACCCAAAACACGAACCGAAACGTTTTCTTCAACCACAATAAAGTTAATATAAATAGTAATCAATATCAAGGATCTGGAATATATAGGCTCACGTGCGTAGAGTGCAATTTTTCATACGTTGGCCAGACTGGCCGAAGCTTTATAATAAGATATCTCGAACATGTAAATGCAGCCAAACACAGGAAACATTCTGCAATGAGTACACACATGCAAGAAACTGGACACAGTTTCACAACTATTGAAAGGGATTTAAAAATCTTAAGAAGAGTAGAAGAAGGAAAAGAAATGACGGAATTGGAAAACATATACATTCATTTAGATCAACAATAAAATAAAAATAAAAACCTAAATGACGAAATAGAAATAAAGAATCCCATCTTATTACAATTACCGGAACTAATACAAATACTCAAATCAGATATAAACAAATTCTATAAACATTTTAATCCGATAAAAGTGAATGGCTTATTGACACAAACAAACTCAACTCCTCCCCTCCCTTCTCCTAGACTATCCCCTCCACAGTCTACTGCAGCTATCAATACGCCGCCTACCTTAACTTCCCATTCCCCCTCCCGGCCAAATCGTAAACTCATCCACACTCACTCATACAACACAAGAAGTGCAAACAGGACAACAAGTAGTTCTCAAGAGGCTAGGAGTAACACCATAATATTACGCAGCAGAAAGGAAAGTAAGTGACAATTCTTCCAATAAGATGTTATACAGAAATACAATCAAAACCATAAACATATCATTTTTATCTTTCATTACAGATATACCAACGAGCCATTATGGAACGTTCGAGAACATTTTAAATCCAATATCACATCAGAAAGTATTTCATCAACAAGTTTGTTCAAGAACAATTTTACCCCATTGATAATATAAATTAATACAATACAATTTATAAATGTTACTCCGGCAACGAGAACAAGTCTATCGACCATAATGACAATTATCAACTGCAGAAAATATTCAATACTGTTATGAATTTGTTATGACAATTATACAAGTTAAGGAACAGGAATCAACACAAGTAGCCAGATCTCAAGGGTTTTTAAATTTTATTTTATTCTTATTTTTAAACAATTTTTAAAAGATGTTCACCAGATGAGTTTCGGCAATAAAGTGTTAGACTGAAGAAGATTTTAGACAAAAAGTGTTAGCTTAAGGCATAGTTTTATTGTTGTGTGACTTTTAAAATGTTATAAGATTATCAATTAGTTTTATAGGAGCAATCTTGAACCAAAAGAATTGTTTTATGATCTTACACAATCTTAGATTAATGTTGGTTTGGCTGATGATGCTCACGAAAAGGCGCGAAATACGTACCATACAAACATCATAATAAATATTGTACCGGTTACGACCTGTACATAAGTATTTTTTGAGCATAAGTTACGTTTATTTACCACGCGTAATGTTTCGAGCGCGTCTGGTTTGTTTCCCAGCAGCGAGGACCAGCTAGCGAAGTGTATGACGACTGTGAGATTTGACGTAGCCACAGGGGCTAGCTAGGCCGCCCGCTCGTCTCAACACGTGTTGCCAGCCTTGACTGTTATTTTCTGGATTCCACGTCACTTGTTCTAGTGAGTTCGATGGAGAAAATTTGGAAATTTCTATAATAATTGTGCTAGCGAGTCGAGCGATATGTCATCTTGTTTGGGATCACCTAAACGTCCCAATGCTCGAGTTTCAAGCAAATCCATCGAGGGATTCGGGAGATATTCAATCAAACCGTATTATGACGTAGACATCCCGGATTGAATAAAAAGGGGATCTACTGTAGCCTATTCACACAGTCTCAGCTGAGTAGTCAGCGAGGACACTCTTGCTGCTACTATCATCGTGGAACTTTGTCATTATACAAGTGTAGGAAGACGATTCTTCCAAGTTTTATTAAGTGGACTCATAAGACTTCGAGTGTTGTAGAAATTTTTCTAAGTCTTCGTAATTGAACTTAGAATGTTTACAAGTGTTCATTGAATGGACTTGTATTATTTGCGTGTCTTCGATGTTGGAATTTTTCTAAGTGTTAATTGAATGGACTTGTATTATTTACGTGTCTTCGAGACTGAAACTTTTCTAAGTGTTCACTAAATGGACTTGTATTATTTCCATGGGTTCGAGACCCGAATTCTTCTAAGTATTCACTGAACATTATTTACGTGTCTTCGAAGTTGGAATTTTTCTAAGTGTTAACTGAATGGAGTTGTGTTATTTAGACGTCTTCGAATTTGGAATTTTTCTAAGTGTTCACTGAACGGACTTTTATTATTTACGCGTAAACGAGATTGGAACTTTTCTAAGTGTTCGTAAAATGGACTTGTGTTTTTACGTGGAATATTTGCAACTGTTGAGGAACTCATTCTTCTAATAGACAGTGATTGATTAACATTGCTAGTGATGAACTTTAACTTTCCAACGGCTTTGAACAGAGTCAGGATTTCACTTGCATTTACTCAAAGACTTGTACATTTGCCAGTGTTGGTCTAAAAGACTTATAAATTTCGTCAGTGAATTTATTTATGTGAATGAACTTGTGTTTCCGTCAGTGGTCACTCAAAGACTTTATGAATTTCACCAGTGATTAACTTTAAATATATTCAGACTTCCAAGTGAATGGACTTGTGTTTTTTCGTTCGAGTTTAGGCAAAGACTTGCACCTTCGCCAGTAATGAACTTTGAGTTTAACTATAATTTCGCAAGAAGGGACTTGTATTTTTCGTTGCCAAACGTTATTCAGAGACGAAGATTTCCCTAGTGATGAACTCTAAAATTATTTATACCACTCATATAATTTTAGGAGTGTTGGAAGTCTTGATGTACAATTATCAAGATCTCTGCTTATAAGTTGATCATCCAAGGTGTTCACGGACTCAGTGCTACTAGTGACCTTGGGAATATCCATCCTCTCAGTCTCATTGGGCTGAGGTAGTACGTGACTATCTACAACATCGCCTGGATCATCGGGGTTCAACCCGGGCCTCAGAGTTCGAGACATCTCTACTCGCCGTCAATCCAGACAGTCCAGCTGCCTCTGTCTGGAGTATCTGGAGTCCCTGGAATCCCTGGAGTCTTCTGGAACGTGCTTCAACCAGCTTGGCTTGGTGAGCTGGAGAACCCGAGTCATACTATCGGAATACGAGGAAGACAGTCCATTTCTACTTAGAGGTGATGTGCAAATTCATGACATATTTGAATAAACTCTTATACAATCAGAGTCAAAGTTTTCTGTAGATATGACCCTACCTCCTGTACCGAGCCCTAGCTACAATTAATCCAGTTTTTCACCCTGAGATCTCTATTTCATGCCACTATCAAATTTAATCTGAGAGTCGGGCTCTTTTACTGGTACAGAGAGGGGGTAGTATACGTGGCACCCTACATTAGGGGCTCGATAGCTAGGTCAACAGTGCTATCAATTAAGAGACAATTATAACACCCTGGACGTGGTGTTCTTTCTTTCTTTATTTATTTATTTGCAAAGTGAAATTTATGCCCTGGACGTGGCATATAATTTGTGTTTTATCTGTTCTGTGTCATATGGTTGATTTCTATATGCTGATATATGCTGAACTGAGTGCTTTTGAACTTTAAACCCACTGATATTTCAATTTTTCTAAGTGTCACACATTGAAATATTTTCATTACTCTCAACATGGAAAATATATTAGCAGTAATTGAAGCCCTTAGGCTTAATATGAATGATGTTAACACCAATTTAGATCCTAGGCTTACTGCAACATGTGCTAACCTAGAGCGTAATATGAATGAGGCTAACGCCAATTTAGAGACTAGGCTTACTGCAACATGTGCTAGCTCAGAGCGACGCCTCACTGAAACTAATACTAATCTTTCTAGCTTGGCTGAGGCTAACGTTCAAACTAATGCTAATCTTGCCAATGTAGACCAGCGTTTAAGTAACTTAGCCCAAGCAAATTTTGAAGCTAATACTGAAACTAAAGCCACTCTTGCCAACCTAATAGCTGAATCAAATGCTAAGTTAAATAATCTGGCAGAGTCAAATATCAACCTAGATAGGCGATTAGCTGAATCAAATGCTAAATTAAATAATTTAACAGAGTCTAACCCTGAAACGAAAGCCACTCTTGCCAACCTAGACAGGAGGTTAGTTGAAGCTGACGCCAGGTTAGATAAGCGTCTACATGACGTGGTTCAATCCCAATTTACGGAAATGAACACAAAATTAGAATCTCGTTTTGAGCAGGCAAGTGTTCGAATAGAAGAAAGGTTCACTGAGATTCATTCCCAATTTACTCGCAATATCGAAGAAATTAAAACCACTATTAAAGACCAAGTCTTAGAAGCTGTTAAGGAAGATTTAAAGAAGGTTGCTCCTTCCGTTCAACAACTTTCACAGGGCATTGAGGAATTCAAGGCCGAATTTCAGGAGTCTCATGGTCAGCTTTCGCAAATGCAGGCCAAAATTGTTTCCGTCCAAGATACCTTAAGAGAGACAGTTAAGAATGACATTTCCAGAGTTGGAAACGAAGTTGCTCTATTAAAATCTAAACAGGGCGGGTTTGACAAACGATTCACTCAGCAAGCAGATAATACGACCACACAAATTAGTCGTATTTGCAAAGATGTGGGTGAACTTAAAACCGAATTGAAGAACGATGTCAAACAGGTCTAAGGAGTAGTCCAACTCCAATTAGGAGATGTCAAAAGTAATCTCGAACAATTAGCTACTAAGGTCCTTAGTCTTGAATCTCGAGATACTTCCAGACCTATCTCTAGTTCGATAGAAGGAGTCGAAGGAACATCGTACAAGACGACTATTGTCAAAATCCAAGAGGGAAAACCTCCTAAATTTCCCGGTAAAGAAGACTATACTGCTAAGGAATTTCTGATTGATGTAGCAGAATATTTTCAAGAACATAAGATTGGCGAAGATAGAAAGCTAAGGACAGTTGCCCGACTACTAGAAGGCAAAGCTCTTTCTTGGTTTTCTGTATTCAAGTCTAATTTCAAGACATATTCTGATTTTGAGAAGGCGTTAATTGATCGCTTTTGGAATGCAGAAACGCAACACCTTATCAAACTTCAACTGTACTCGAGAAGGTATAACACCTCCATCAATACTTCTCGATACGCAGATTTTCTACTATCCCAGTTGAAGAAAATGCAATACTTAGATCCTCCTTTGCCTGAGAAGGAACTTATTCAGGTTATTACTTTACAATACCCTTCTCACGTCCAAGAAATTTTAGTAGCTTCTAACATCCAAAACTTGGATCAATTCGATGCTGTATTGCGACGTCTGGATACTGCTCACGCACAGGGTACTTTAAAACCGAGCAAGAATAAAGACATAACTGCTCACCCAGTGCAGGTTAATGCTTCTGAGCAACCACGTCAAAGTCCAGAACGAATGGATAACAAGGAAGAGAGGGATACTCAATCATCACCTCCGCCCATACCGTAGCCAGATGCCATACCCAACCAAACCGACTTGGTTGAAACAAGAAAGAAAGCAAGAGAGTAGAGACTCAAATAGTCCGGACTTACACAAACGATGGAAGGAAACACAGGACTACCTCCATCAGTTGAAACAAGAGGGTCATCAACCTGGAGCGACTTCTCTTGAATATCAAGAATATAATAAGAGAAACAACACCTTTGGACAAAGTCCAGAATCCACGGGTGCTATTACCAAAAAAACTTAAATTTTTCCAAAACAAGATTGCCTGAAAATGAGGAGGTCGGGTCATTTCACGTCGATATCATAAATTATTGGCACATCGATGATGACTTACTGTTGGAGGACGAGTCACCTATTCGTCAACAGGTCCAACGAGGTTTACCTATAATTAATATTACCATTGAAGGAGTCCAAGTATCATCATTAGTGGACTCGGGAGCGCAAGTGTCCCTGATTGCTGAAAAACTGGTAACATTGATTAAGGATAAATGTGATCTTCTGATTTTGCCAGTTGCACAAGTAAAGATCAAGGGCATTATTCCTGACAGGAATATTAAGTGCATGCAGCAAGTATTCCTTGAGTTTACCATTAATGAGGAAGTGTGTGAACATGTCTTTTTGATAGTTTCGCCTATGAAATTCAAACTTATCTTAAGTTCAGACTTTTTGTCTAAGTATAAAGCTACTATTGATTACTCTGCCAACACCATTCATCTATGTAGGATTGGATCTGTAGAGTTGCAGATGGTGGATGGTGAAGACTTTAGGCTTCAAGGGATTGATTTACCCTATACCCAAGTCGATGGTGTGATTGGCGAAGCCGCCCCAGTCGACCAGGTATTGAGAGAAGAGGGTGATCCCGAGGAAGAAGAGGGACCCGTGTCAGAAGAAGAAGAAGATCCCGATGAAGAGGGACCCATTGAGGAAATTTTACATGACAAAGGGCCCGATTTTCTCACTTATATCTCCAGTGTAACTGAAGCGCCAGATCACTACCCGGACATAGCAGCGGCAGAGGAAGAAATCTATCAGGCTTATTCGGACGTTTTTGATGAAAAGCCCGCAGATATTAAGAATTTTTCAGCACCACTTCAACGTCAAGGATTCTTCGCCTTATAAGCGTAAACCATATCCAGTGCCCGAGAAGTATATGGAAGAAACCAGGACACTGATTCGCCAGATGGAGGCTGATGGAATTATTTCCAAGTGCGTCACGCCTTATATTAATCCGCTCACCATAGTAAGGAAACCCGATGGTAAGCTTCATTTGTGTTTGGACGCTCGTGCCTTAAATGACCGACTGATCCTTGAGTATGACCACCCTCCTTCGCTTAAAGATGGCATTAAGCGATTTTATGGAAAGAAATATTTTTCAAGATTTCTAGATCTTTGGACAACGGTGCCTATGAGATCGCAAGATTAGATGGCAACCTTGAAGGCATTTACAATGCTTCTAATCTCAAAAAATACTTTGAAAAAGGTTCATTGAAGAAAATCCCCATCGTATTTTCTTTTTCCCTGAGAGGGAGGGATATGTACCGGTTACGACCTGTACATGAGTATTTTTTGAGCATAAGTTACGTTTATTTACCACGCGTAATGTTTCGAGCGCGTCTGGTTTGTTTCCCAGCAGCGAGGACCAGCTAGCGAATTGTATGACGACTGTGAGATTTGACGTAGCCACAGGGGCTAGCTAGGCCGCCCGCTCGTCTCAACACGTGTTGCCAGCCTTGACTGGTATTTTCTGGATTCCACGTCACTTGTTCTAGTGAGTTCGATGGAGAAAATTTGGAAATTTCTATAATAATTGTGCTAGCGAGTCGAGCGATATGTCATCTTGTTTGGGATCACCTAAACGTCCCAATGCTCGAGTTTCAAGCAAATCCATCGAGGGATTCGGGAGATATTCAATCAAACCGTATTATGACGTAGACATCCCGGATTGAATAAAAAGCGGATCTACTGTAGCCTATTCACACAGTCTCAACTGAGTAGTCAGCGAGGACACTCTTGCTGCTACTATCATCGTGGAACTTTGTCATTATACAAGTGTAGGAAGACGATTCTTCCAAGTTTTATTAAGTGGACTCATAAGACTTCGAGTATTGTAGAAATTTTTCTAAGTCTTCGTAATTGAACTTAGAATGTTTACAAGTGTTCATTGAATGGACTTGTATTATTTGCGTGTCTTCGATGTTGGAATTTTTCTAAGTGTTAATTGAATGGACTTGTATTATTTACGTGTCTTCGAGACTGAAATTTTCTAAGTGTTCACTAAATGGACTTGTATTATTTCCATGGGTTCGAGACCCGAATTCTTCTAAGTATTCACTGAACATTATTTACGTGTCTTCGAAGTTGGAATTTTTCTAAGTGTTAACTGAATGGAGTTGTGTTATTTAGACGTCTTCGAATTTGGAATTTTCTAAGTGTTCACTGAACGGACTTTTATTATTTACGCGTAAACGAGATTGGAACTTTTCTAAGTGTTCGTAAAATGGACTTGTGTTTTTTACGTGGAATGTTTGCAACTGTTGAGGAACTCATTCTTCTAATAGACAGTGATTGATTAACATTGCTAGTGATGAACTTTAACTTTCCAACGGCTTTGAACAGAGTCAGGATTTCACTTGCATTTACTCAAAGACTTGTACATTTGCCAGTGTTGGTCTAAAAGACTTATAAATTTCGTCAGTGAATTTATTTATGTGAATGGACTTGTGTTTTCGTCAGTGGTCACTCAAAGACTTTATGAATTTCACCAGTGATTAACTTTAAATATATTCAGACTTCCAAGTGAATGGACTTGTGTTTTTTCGTTCGAGTTTAGGCAAAGACTTGCACCTTCGCCAGTAATGAACTTTGAGTTTAACTATAATTTCGCAAGAAGGGACTTGTATTTTTCGTTGCCAAACGTTATTCAGAGACGAAGATTTCCCTAGTGATGAACTCTAAAATTATTTATACCACTCATATCATTTTAGGAGTGTTGGAAGTCTTGATGTACAATTATCAAGATCTCTGCTTATAAGTTGATCATCCAAGGTGTTCACGGACTCAGTGCTACTAGTGACCTTGGGAACATCCATCCTCTCAGTCTCATTGGGCTGAGGTAGTACGTGACTATCTACAACATTGCCTGGATCATCGGGGTTCAACCCGGGCCTCAGAGTTCGAGACATCTCTACTCGCCGTCAATCCAGACAGTCCAGCTGCCTCTGTCTGGAGTATCTGGAGTCCCTGGAATCCCTGGAGTCTTCTGGAACGTGCTTCAACCAGCTTGGCTTGGTGAGCTGGAGAACCCGAGCCATACTATCGGAATACGAGGAAGACAGTCCATTTCTACTTAGAGGTGATGTGCAAATTCATGACATATTTGAATAAACTCTTATACAATCAGAGACAAAGTTTTCTGTAGATAGGACCCTACCTCCTGTACCGAGCCCTAGCTACAATTAATCCAGTTTTTCACCCTGAGATCTCTATTTCATGCCACTATCAAATTTAATCTGAGAGTCATGCTCGTTTACTGGTACAATATGTAAGCTTATGCTATATTTTTATTGTATTGAAAAGGTGGCAATGGGAAAAACTAAAAGAATTGTATCACAAGCTGGGATACTTCCATCCATTGGCTGGCGTTCGCCCTAAATTCGGCGGTTCATGAGTCTCATAAGTTCACACCAGCTTCTCTTATGTTTAAATTTGATTAGAACACGCCGCTCTCTATCCTTTGGTCATTCAATGATATGTTACCAGAGACAATAGATCCCGATAATTTTAGAGACCTATGGAAGAAGGCTAAGGCTAATCTTAAAGTGTCCCATGAAAAGGTTAGAGAATGATATGATCGTGGACGGAGGCCCAATAATATAAAGTCGGAGATCAAGTAAGGGTTAGAAAATTTGTTCTCGCGGGCAAGCTTGCCCACAGATTTCATGGGCCGTGCATTATATAGGATTTTTTGACGCCAGTTACCTTATTGATAAGCAATCCAGCCACAGAGAAGATCGTTATAGTGCACCTCTCCCAGGTGAAACCTGTGTAATGTCATTGTTAACTTTCGCCAGCAACGTTTTGCTGCAGTTTGATTTTTTGAGGCCCTTCTGCACTATTACGTTATGTAATTAAGTATATGACCTGTTTTGTACGATCTTCCTTTCTGGCTTTCTTGCTGTCAATTCCCATATATTCCAGATCCTTGATATTGATTACTATTTATATTAACTTTATTGAGGTTGAAGAAAACGAGATTCGACTAACAAATAAGAGTTTAAAGAAATAACTTGATTTTATAAAAGATCTAGCACTCAATAACGGTTACAAAATAGAAATGATTAACAAAATCATTAATAAGGTGAAAATAAAATTGGCCACTAATCTTGTACCAGATAAAAATAAAAAATCCAAATTTGCAACTTTCACATTTACTAACCCAGCTATATACCAAATCACTAATACCATAAAAAAAAATACAAACATTGCCTTCAAGACCCAAAACACGAACCGAAACGTTTTCTTCAACCACAATAAAGTTAATATAAATAGTAATCAATATCAAGGATCTGGAATATATAGGCTCACGTGCGTAGAGTGCAATTTTTCATACGTTGGCCAGACTGGCCGAGGCTTTATAATAAGATATCTCGAACATGTAAATGCAGCCAAACACAGGAAACATTCTGCAATGAGTACACACATGCAAGAAACTGGACACAGTTTCACAACTATTGAAAGGGATTTAATAATCTTAAGAAGAGTAGAAAAAGGAAAAGAAATGACGGAATTGGAAACATATACATTCATTTAGATCAACAATACAATAAAAATAAAAACCTAAATGACGAAATAGATATAAAGAATCCCATCTTATTACAATTACCGGAACTAATACAAATACTCAAATCAGATATAAACAAATTCTATAAACATTTTAAACCGATAAAAGTGAATGGTTTATTGACACAAACAAACTCAACTCCTCCCCTCACTTCCCCTAGACTATCCCCTCCACAGTCTATTGCAGCTATCAATACGCCGCCTACCTTAACTTCCCATTCCCCCTCCCCGCCAAAACGTAAACTCACCCACACTCACTCATACAACACAAGAGTGCAAACAGGACAACAAGTAATTCTCAAGAGGCTAGGAGTAACACCATAATATTACGCAGCAGAAAGGAAAGTAAGTGACAATTCTTCCAATAAGATGTTATACAGAAATATAATCAAAACCATAATCATATCATTTTTATCTTTCATTACAGATATACCAACGAGCCATTATGGAACGGTCGAGAACATTTTAAATCCAATATCACATCAGAAAGTATTTCATCAACAAGTTTGTTCAAGAACAATTTTACCCCATTGATAATATAAATTAATACCAATACAATTTATAAATGTTACTACAGCAACGAGAACAAGTCTATCGACCGTAATGACAATTATCAACTGCAGAAAATATTCAATACTGTTATGAAGTTGTTATGACAATTATACAAGTTAAGGAACAGGAATCAACACAAGTAGCCAGATCTCAAAAGTTTTTTATTTTTATTTTATTCTTATTTTTAAACAATTTTAAAAGATGTTCACCAGATGAGTTTCGGCAATAAAGTGTTAGACTGAAGAAGATTTTAGACAAAAAGTGTTAGCTTAAGGCATAGTTTTATTGTTGTGTGACTTTTAAAATGTTATAAGATTATCAGTTAGTTTTATAGGAGCAATCTTGAACCAAAATAATTGTTTTATGATCTTATACAATCTTAGATTAATGATAGTTTGGCTGATGATGCTCACGAAAAGGAGCGAAACATATACCATATAAACATCATAATAAATATGTAAATTTGTACTATATTGTTATTGTATTGGAAAGGTGGCAATGACAAATCTAAAGGAATTGTATCACATACAAGAACCTTCCACACCGCCGCCCCTCTGCATCACCAATCCCAAGCAACAACACTTCCCTGTCGCCTAGATCTTACTGTTTCAGTGCCCCCTCAGCCGTCAGCCGCCGTACTGCAACAGAAGTGGGGTACGGGCCCACTCCACTCCCGTAAGGACTCCTTGTGAACGGTGCGCCGGAGTCCATCTCCCGGCAGAAGCTGAAGTGCGGTGTTCCTAACGCCAACTCATCTGGGGACTGTACATTTACTGAACCCTTAACTTACCGTTTCATCGTTGGTCGGCCACAGCTACTACAGTAGAGCAATATTGAAGTCTTAAATCTTGGGGTCGTTGCGGGAATGTTTCGGTCACGATCTTAACCAAACGATGGGGTTCAGAAGAGAGCCTAACTACTTGAAATGAGGAGAAAATATGTGCTTACTAACTTTTATTAAATTCTCAATGGCACAAAATTTTATTTATATAAATCTTTGATCAACAATTAATTAATAATTATGAAATGTTACAACGCAGTCACATTGCATAGCGTCTATATATTTCTTTTACAGTATCGAAGAGTTTGCTTCGGTGAAAGTAGCAATATCATAAATTAGTGGACGGCGAAACTGAAAAGTGAAAGGAAAATCCTAAAAATTCGGGCCCCTATTAATCCAAACGATAACTGAGAATTAATCCATTCGATCCGTGGGAAATCTGACCTTCAACAAGTAGAACGCCTGATTTACTCTCAATTAAGGTTATCCGCCAGTCGAATACCTTTTCGGATACGGAACACCCGCCGAATGGACCCTTAATCGAACCAAATTGACTATCAGTTGCTTTGGATAGGTTGCGAAATATTATGGGAAAGCATGGTGTTCACTACAAGTTAACAGCAGCATTCACAATTGAAACAAAATTCCACCATGTATTTGTCATTTCATGACACCCTTAAGTGATAAAATAAACCCGATGCTAAACGTGCATCACCCAGACAGCTGTTCAGAAGGAACCAACAACAACACGACCCGCGAGGATCCTACGTTACGTCGTTCTGAAGGAACAATACTGCGAAATGCAGGAAACACTTATTCATCACGCATTTAGAAGAAATGCCAAACGCTGAAGTTAATTAAAAAGTGTCAAATCACTTGAAGAATATTATTGGAAAACCGACTTTCAGGTTATAAATGGTTACGTTACGTTTAATAAACTTACAAGTTCACAGAGAAAAATATACACAAATTACAGAATTGAAGAATTCTTTCCTACTTAGCAATGACTACCATCACAGATCCATCTACTTATTGTTTGTCCCAAACACACTACCTACAAAGCTATCAATTAATCGAACTCAACTACGTATAAAAATGAAAGAACGACAAAGATTGAAGATAAAATATATTACTGGCTGACGAATCGAATCCGTATTCGTAACTCAAGTCTCACACTAATACACTGGGTGTCAATATGCACACTCTCAAAGCTAAACGGACGTCAGAACGACAAAACAATTAAGTCCTTAAAATAAAATAAAATATCGAAGTTATTTGAACGCAACACGCATGGTGAACTACAGCAAAATATTCAATCACCATTAGCTCAGTACGCAATGTTGGACAACCCTCATTTGCCGATAGCGGACCCATAATCTTAGGGAGCACCTACCAGCTGTTGGGAGCCGCGCGCAAGTTTGGCTTCATTATTACCGAGCTAAGATTCTTACCATTTCGTAGATTATGCAGGTGCTACCATCGCCCAAGTCACTTCGCAAAAACATCTAATCTAAGACTTGAGTATGTACAGCTGACATCCCAGACCTATCGTCGGGCTTACTTAACATCTGTACACCCTAACACTAACTAACCTTCCTAATTCTATCGTTGAGCGTGAACTAGGACGTCTCATCATCAAAATACTCCTAGGATAACATGTGACGTCCTAAATCTATTGTCGGGCGGAAACTGGATCGTATATGCTTCCCCTAGCATATCATGCGAACTCGTAAATTTCAAACATCTCAGGTATATTTAATTGTAAGTATGGTCGAAACGAATAACACACAACGAAACAACTCTTGCCACAGAACGAATGCAAGTGGAAAATGCCATAAGTTTCTATCTTGTTACAAAAACAACGTGAACTTGAAAATAAATATCACGTGACGAACAATCCCCCAACTCAAGCACGATCTCAGCCTGCTCAATGAAGTTTAGGAAAGAATAATATCTTCCAACACACGTCTACATTTAGTGGATGTCGTCAAAAATAATAATCATCACCAGCGCAGGAATCCCTACTATAAATTTAGGATGAAGCCCTCAGATTGCCAAACGTCATTTCCCAAATATACATATCGATGACTATCCAGTGAAACGAAATTCAATAAATTTACACAGTCAAACATATCGCTTTAAAAACGTCGAATATCTCATTCCACAAATGCTCCTATTTACTGATAAATTACCGCCTTGTAATTTATGAACTCTACTGAATGGAAACTCGTCCTTACAACCAAACAACACCAACCGTGTATGCAAAGTGCTCTTTTATCCTTGAAATCATATTATTCTAATATCCATTACTGGCTTTATGTAACTAGTCACTCGAAATTTTACTACCAAGAGTTACCCACCAAAATCGTTTTTTTTTTTTTTTTTCACTTGGGATCTTATTTGACATTTACTCTGCTTCACACAATAACTATCTCGGACCGACCTTCTCCAGGTCCCAGCTTTCGGATTGTTAGCGGAATATACTACAGCCTGCCACATAAATCTCACATTTAATATACAGCATGTCTCAAAAATCTTTCCTCGGCAAACATAGCCTGTTTCAAAAACTCATTCTCCTCGCCTCCTCACGGCGGTATTACGTAAAATCCGAGCTCCCTTTTGCCTTCAACATTTCTACCATTCTCATCTCCACATATATAAATTCTTCGCTCTCAATCCATTTTCCTTATATTTCAAGATCCTTTTCAAATCTCAATCCTCTTGTGAAAAACAATAACGTTTATAAAATACACCTCTTTATTTTACTGTTACTACAACTTTCGGACCTCGAGAATACAACAACACACCGTGATTTTCCATATCATCGACATACACGATGTCACGAAATTTTACTTCCCATGAATAAAACATATCTTTATCGGATTTCACTGGAAATTTTCTAAATGCCCGCAATCCTTGTAAAACATACTTGTTAAATCCACTTTTAACACAGGAAAATTTTATCATGCGGTAGACATTATTATTATTATTATTATTATTATTATTATTATTATTATTATTATTATTATTATTATTTATTTCGACAAAAGTTTCTGAATTCAAACGATATTTGAAATTAAGACATTCGCCACGACTACTTTATCATGAACACCTTCCTAATTTTCCTGACTTCGGACAATATCTCAAAGAACATTACCATAAGACTTAAACGTCGCATTTTATAGTTTTTTGATGTGAATTTTACAAAACTAAAAATTTTCACACGCTGACCAAAAATATAATATCTTTTCCTGATCATTACAAAATATCAACCCGACACACGCAATGAAAAATTTGGTTGGGACAAACAACAATCTAACTACAACATAGATATAAAATATTCACAGACCTGCGATCGTAGACATGGTTCTGGATTCTGGCTGCATCTAACCAGCCACCTCGTTTATTTAGCCCTCCATGGCAAAATTTATCATCATCTTCTTATACATACAAGTTAAATTGCACAACACTTTATAACGCACTTTTTGACACGGTCGACCGTGTGACGAGCTCGCCCATTAAATGGCGACTGACTTGTTCCCCTACTAAGAAGTCCAGGTGTCCCGACAGATAAGGAACCAGACACTGTAGCTCTCATCCAGACTCTAACAAATATTATACGCACGCACTGAATACAAAGAGGAACTCAATTACTTATTCACCACATATCTACCTCTTCAAAGTTCCTATTATCGGCAGCTCAGAAAATTTCTATCATCTTTCATTGCTGACAGTAGATCCGAACCATAGCCAAGAACATGTAGTAAGTTATTTGGAGACCAAATTTTTACACTTTTCTGTTGACGAACGACGTGAGCTCCGCCGCTCCAGAAACCAGACAGACACTTAGAAATATACGGAGGGCGGTTTCTTTTATACTCTTATGAGGTGACGCTACTCACACCCTGGAGCTTGGTTATGCAATATGCTAATTTCGCATCCAATAGACCGATTTTTCTGAAATTCGTTCCATGACTTCGGACAGACTTACAATTTATTTAGGCGTTAATTCCATAATTTTCCCACACTCGCAACAGACGAAATAAATTATTTCTGCCCGGGCGTTTCGCTGGTTTTCTTCATTCGTTGACCTCGGCACGTGTAGGCAGTCCGCGGATCTGACGCGGATTTGTCTCTAGGCTTAACTGCATTTTATATATATATACCCTGGGGGTTCTGTCTTCACGTAGGGTTTAAGAATAATTTAGATTCTTTATTTCAGGATTTACTGTGTTGCCAAATCTCTCGTTACGAAGAATTCCGTGAATATGAAAAATTGTTGAATATTCGCAGTCCACCGAAGTATCACGGTATTTCACGAGCTTGTGGATCGGCTCGACACGGAGCGCTCGCTCCCACGAGGCAGCCAGACTCGCGAAATGACCGCCTTCAAAAAGTAAATTTTATCTGAAATAAATATTGAGAGAAATAAAAAATAATTTTCTCATCGTAGAATTATGGGTTCAATACTTCTAATCTGCGGCGACCATCACCACGACTACCCCTCTCATAGTAGCGGGAGAGGTGTATCTGAGGGAACTTGAAGGGTTCGGGCGACCTCAACTAGGTATCGGCAGCGGCGGCAGGTCTTGCCGTCAAAACTATCAACATGTTGTTAATACTCTACAACAACAAGGACACTCTAAAGCTGGAGTTAAAATAGTTTCTACATATCAACTTTTAAAAAACTTCAACTTAATATCTTTAGGTTTAAATCGGGGA
The DNA here is from genome assembly GCF_040414725.1 of Anabrus simplex. Lineage (NCBI taxonomy): Eukaryota > Metazoa > Arthropoda > Insecta > Orthoptera > Tettigoniidae > Anabrus > Anabrus simplex. The sequence continues at coordinate 10,465,489 of NC_090272.1, read as the reverse complement.
TAGAAAGTGAATTACTCTCTCGAGCTCCCCTTCATCTTGGTTTGAGGTGACTACCTTTTTATAACTGTTTTCCATTCTGTAATGTGGTAAAGTAAATCCTATACGAGTCACCTCAGTAGTCTGCGAATAGCCCCTGTTTCATCGCCCTTTAGGTTTTTAAGTGTTCATTATATTGTAACGCCGTATGCTTCCATTCCTTTTGTGTTTGGGCCAGTTATTTAACCTGTTCGTTTCCATGAAGGCCCGGTAGGTTGGATATTAAATACCCCTATAATAGTAAGTTCAATTTGCAAATGGTGGTCTGGGAGACCAGAGATTGATGTAATGTTGCCTTGAGTAGGCAGTAAGAAACTGAGAGCCTGTTAGCATTTTCTCAAGTTTTGTAACTGTAAAGTGTGCATCTGGGGAGGATAGATATTGCGATTTAGGGAACAAATGCTCTTGAATTAGGGGATTTCTGCCCCTCATTAAATAATACCTCTTCCTTTTGAAAATTTAAAAACTAGGGGCTTAAAGCCCAACGTGTTAAGGTTATGAATCTTGGATTTTTCCCAATCTTGTTCAAGAATTGCTATTTGTACCAGTAATATTGTCATGAAAAATTGTTAAGTGGTCATGAAAAATTGTTAGGTGATTGATTTAACAGGAAGTACACTTCTATTCCTCTCCCTTGTAAACAAAGTTTCAAACCTAATGGTGAAGCTTCCACAGTGTGAAGAATTATTTAATTTAATTTCCGAGTTGAACCGTGTTGTAGTTGTCTGTACATCACGTAGAGTTTGCCGACGTTTGTAATACATTGCAGTAATCTTTGTCAAGCCGACTGAAATATCCCAACTCTATCCGAGGTAATCAGTCTCCCAGGCAGCAATTTAAACTACTAGAGTGGCCCTATACTAGGTTTTCTGGCTGACGTAAGCCCTGGCTCTCTCGTGAGCATTCTGGAAGGCATGTGTCAGAGCCAGATAGTGGGGGCTTGCCCGCGCTGTTATGTAATGGGGTTTCGGCCCGTGTGTTTATGTGGTCTGTATGTTTTAAACTATGAATGATAGGTATCCAAGAATTACTGATTGTATATCCTTCTTCGGATGGTTCTTGATTTCGATAGCCTCGCGGATTTTCCTTTCCAGATTCCAAGGCTAGCTGCTAGGATCTTGGTCTTGTCAAATGATATTCCGTGCCTTGTTTCGTAGGAATGCTTGGCTACCGCTGAAATATCTGTATAATGCTGTTGTCCCTGCATGTTTTTGTCTCCAGCATGTGTGAGACTGAAGTATCATACCAAGAACCGACGGACAGACCGCATATTTCACGAACCCAGCATAAATCTCCTCAGAGAACGAATCAGTGACAGCAGACAGACTCTGGACCACCTCAATAATAAATTATTTTACCTCCACCTGCAACTTGCCAGCACTTTGTCTCTCAATGACTGGACCACGTTAGACAGCATTAGCAACACACAATCCCAGCGTACACCGGAACTAGCCACTGCCAAACAAAACAAGAAATTCAACCGCCTCCTACAAAAACAGAAACCGAAACTACCTGTTCCAGTGAAGAAGAATGTAATAGTTAACCTCACAGACAAGCCACTCACTGAACCTTCTACCTCGGTCTTGAAAAAAACGACTCAACTACGCAGTAGCGCCGAATAGTATACCGGTGGAAGAAATAATTAGCAAAGCTGAAATTGCAATCCGACACCTTCCTACCGAATCTGCAGAGGAGATCAGACACAGATATATCATGTATACTGAGAACTGCAAAGCCGCCGCCATCCAATTTGACCAAAGAAGAAATTCATGCCCTAAAAAACACTACATTAAGATACGGAAACAATTATCCTACCCGCAGATAAAGGCAACGCTACGGTGATAATGACACGCATCGACTACACTCGGAAATAGAACACTCACCGATTCTACATACAGAAAAATAAGAAACTCTACCAACCGCATTAAGAACAAACTACACATACTAGTAAAAAATTCCAGTACCCCAGCCGAAATACAGAAGAAGCTGATATCCTCGGACCCGATACCACCTAAATTGTATGGCTTTCCTAAAATCCATAATAAAGGCATACCTCTGCGACCTATCGTGAGCGCTGTAGGATCTCCGACGCACGATATCGCCCGTTACCTAGCCGGACTACTTCAGCCACATACAGTATACACTGAAACCTACGTGAAGGACTCCCGACATTTCATCCAGCTCCTTAAGGACCAATGAATTGAAAGTACGGACTTATTAGTAAGTTTTGACTTCACGTCACTTTTCACCGAGGTGCCGCTAACAGAAGTATTTCCGCTGTTAGACCAGAAAATTCCAGAAGACTTGTCAACACTAGCTAAAGAATGCCTTAACGCCACTTATTTCTATTTCAACGGAGAGTTCTAGGAACAGACAGAAGGGGCCGCGATGGGGTCGTCACTCTCTCCAATAATGGCAAACATGTATATGGAACACTTCGAACAGAAAGCCTTAGCCACATCTACCCAGAAACTGAAATGTTTTCTCCGTTTTGTGGACGACACATTCGTAGTATGGCCTCACGGGAGCAATAACCTACAGCTATTTCTCGATCATCTCAACTCTATTCACGTAAATATTCAGTTCACTATGGAAATCGAAGTAGACGGAAAACTACCGTCCCTGGATCTCCTAGTAAAACGGAACTCCAATGGGACTCTGAGTCGCGCAGTATACAGGAAACCCACTCACACAGACAGGTACCTACACGCCTCGCCTCATCATCACCCATCGCAAAAGCAGGCTGTCCTAACATCACTGGTGAACAGGGCCATAGCAATATCAGACGCAGAGCACCTCGAGGAAGAGAAAGAACACCTCACGAGAACCCTCAGGAAAAATGGCTACTCGCTCAATAACATCCGACGAGTCTTTAAAAAATCAGAAGAGAACAAACAAAAAGGCCACCGTAGGAGAAAACAACGGGAAAGAAGAACTGACCCGCCCGAAAACAGCGATACTTCCATACATTAAAAATACTATAGACAGGATCGGCAAGATACTGGACAAATACGACATAAAACCATCTATAAACCTCACCGGAAGCTAGCCCGTTATCTACCACCAGTAAAAGACAGAATAGGATTACAGACTCCTGGAGTATATCACATTGAATGTAGCTGCGGAGCTTGTTATGTTGCTGAAAAAAAACCGTCTGATCTCCACCCGCCTAAAAGAACATATCCGTCACACCAAGAACCAAAACACAGATATTTCAGCGGTAGCCAAGCATTCCTACGAAACAAGGCACGGAATATCATTTGACAAAACCAAGATCCTAGCAGCTATCCTTGGAATCTGGAAAGGAAAATCCGCGAGGCTATCGAAATCAAGAAACATCCGAAGAAGGATATACCATTAGTAATTCTTGGATGCCTATCATTCATAGTTTAAAACATACAGACCACATAAACACACGGGCCGAAACCCTATTACATAATAGCGCGGGCAAGCCCCCACTACCTGGCTGTGACACATACCTTCCAGAATGCTCACGAGACAGCCAAGGCTTACGTCAGCCAGAAAAGCTAGGATATAAAAGGCCAAGGTCAGGGCCACTCTAGTAGTGTAAATCCCTGCCTGGGAGACTGATTACCTCGGATCGAGTAGGGGTATTTCAGTTGGCTTGACAAAGAATACTGCAATGCATTCGAACGTCGGCAAACTGTACGTGATGTACAGACAACTACAACACGGTTCAACCCGGAAATTAAACTAAATAATTTTCAATCCTATGATTTTTATTGTGTTAAAACCTGGTTTCAATCCATAATTTTTCTCCTTAACACAATATGTTGTAGGATAAATATATCCCCTACTAAGTAGTAAGATAATTTTATATTCACAGTAGTACGATTTTTTTATTCTGTTACGGTAACTATACAGACTTTTTTCTGTTGCATGTGTTCGAATCCCTCAAAATCCATCTCCTTAGGACAAAGGTATCCTCTGCAAAGTAGTAACCAAAATCATTTTATCTACAGTGATTAAGAAGGAATATGTCGGATAGTGATATACAACATTCTATGTGCGCGCGTTGATTGCATAGGAATGCGACTGTATCAACAGAGAGATTAATCTTATAATGATTTACGTTGTAAGTTTTTCTGTTCTGAACACTAATAGTCAACATGTTTTGTCTTGTTCTACAATCAATTCTAGTGTGTGCTAATTGTAACTTGTCTTGACAAGAAACATACAGCACAGTAGCGAGAAAAGTTTTCTGCTTAATAGTCAACATGTTTTGTCTTGTCGGATACAGCATTTGCTCATCCTACAATATTCTTGCATGCTGGAGAAATTATTACCTTCTCCTTACCGCCTTCTCCTCCCTGTAACGCTTCCTCCTCAATCGAAAAGCATATGCGGCGTTGACTACGCTACATAACGTAAGTGTATTTGTTTGTAATGTGACGTTCAATTCAGGAAAGCATCTGTCCGTAGGAGGAGAGATTGAGCTAACCTCAGTAACTGTAACAAAGATTCCTTTCGTCCTTTTGCCACGAGTAGCCCTTTTGCCAGGGGTAGGAGCCCTTTTGTAATTTTGCCAAGAGGAAGAGCTCTTTTGCTATACAGATAAAAAGGAGCCCTTTTGTTTTTTACCCTTTTGCTCGGAAGAGATGCCCTTTTGCTAGGAGGAGGTGCCCTTTTGCCAAACAGATAAAGAAGGGCCCCTTTGCCAGGAAGAGGAGCCCTTTTGCCCTTCTGCCCCATAGATGAGGAGGAGGTGTCCTTTTTGCCCATTTGCCCTTTTGCCAGGAAGAGTAGCCCTTTTGCCCTACAGATGCTGAGGAGGTGTTCATTTTACCCTTTGGCCCTTTTGCTATACGGATAAGGAGGCGGAGAAGGGCGGCTGTGTCCCTTCGGAGGAGGAAGACGCCATAAGAGCCTGTGTATAGCCGCCATCTTTTGCAGTACCCTCTAAGCTAGATTTCTCCATATAAGCCTGTATATAGCTGCCATCTCGTGCAAGCGCCCTTAAGCCGTCTCCTAATAGCAGCCGCCATCTTGAACAGTAACGTCTGACCCAGGTTCTAGGAGTTAGTCTCCTATAAGCCTGTATATAGCCGCCATCTTGCGCAGTTGCCTCTAAGGTAGCTTTCTCCATATAAGCCTGTGTATAGCCGGCATCTTGTGCAGTAGCCTCTGGGCTAGCTTTCTCTGTAAGAGCCTGTGTATAGCCGCCATCTTCGCAAGCGCCTATGGTCGTCATCTTTCTCCATAAGAGCCTATGTGTAGCCGTCATCCTGCGTAGTAGCCTCCAAGCTAGCTTTCTCCATATAAGCCTGTGTATAGCCGCCATCTTGCGCAAGCGCCCATGTCGACATCTTTCTCCACAAGAGCCCATGTATAGTCGGCATCTTGTGCAGTAGCCTCTGGGCTAGATTTCTCTATAAGAGCCTGTGTATAGCCGCCTTAATTTGCAATCGCCCATGGCCGGCATCTTGTGCAGTAACCCCTGGGCTAACTTTCCCTATAAGAGCCTGTGTATAGCCGCCATCTTGCGAACGCGCCCATGGCCGGCATCTTTCTCTCTAAGATGCCGTATATAGCCACCATCTTGCACAGTAACCTCTGACCCAGGTTCTAGGAGTTAGTCTCATAAGAGCCTATGTATGGCCATTATTTTGTGTAATTGGCGTAACTGAGGTTAGGCATCTCCATTTGGTTAGGTGTGCTCTCTTATGCGAATCTCCATTGCCCTACTACTCAAAATAACGTCTCGAGAATACCCATTGCCTTACTACAGAAGATGGCGTCGGAAAGGATATCTGACCGTAAAACTGAGGTTAAGCCGCTCCAAGATAACGTCTCTGAGGCTGGGGTTGCTCTCAGCCAACTCATAAGGAAGTGTGTATAGCCGCCATCTTGTGCAAATGACGTCGAGAAGGGAATCTTGCCGTAAAAACTACGGCCATGTGTAGTTAGACTCCTCCATGTGCTTACTTGTGTCAATCCCCATTGCCCTACTACTTAGAACAACGTCCGGAGAAAATCATCATTGTTCTGCTACTCAAGATAGCGTCGGGAAGGACATTTCGCCGTAAAACTACGTCCTGTAAGGTTAAGCACCTCCAAGATAACGGCTGTCCATGTCGAGAAGGGCATCTAGCCGTAAAACTAAGAGCCCCAGGGGCTCTGAACTTTGGAGCGTGGGTTGGCGACCACGGGGCCCTCAGCTGACTCCTGGCATTGCTTCCACTTACTTGTGCCAGGCTCCTCACTTTCATCTATCCTATCCGACCTCTCTTGGTCAACTCTTGTTCTTTTCAGACCCCGACGCTATTAGGTTTGCGAGGGCTAGGGAGTCTTTCATTTTCATGCCCTTCGTGGCCCTTGTCTTCCTTTGGCCGATATCTTCATTTTTCGAAGTGTCGGACCCCTTCCATATTTTCACTCTGATTAGTGTTATATAGAGGATGGTTGCCTAGTTGTACTTCCTCTTAAAACAATAATCACCACCATCACCACCGTAAAACTAAGATTAGGCCCCTCCATAAGGTTGGGCTTGCTCTCTTAGGCGTCAGGAAGGGCAACTAGACGTTAAAGTGTAGTTAGGCCCACCAAGATAGCGACTGTGAGGTTAGGGTCAGTCTCTTGTGCAAAATCCGCCAATTGTCATTGCCCTACTACTATACTAGGGGTCAATGACCTCGGGTCAACAACTGCTATTAGGGGAGCAATGCAGGTTCCGATGTACTAGTAGTGGAGCTATGCGGGTTCTACTGCAAGGGCACACCCTCCGTGGGTTTTGAAATTGGTCCTGGAACGAAATCAATTACTGAATGTATTGCGTTGTAATTATTATATAACATCTACAGTCGATGTACTTTGTCAATGCCTAATCACCGAAGATTTAGCTTAGACGATGAAAATAAGTAAATGCTCGTTAACGAACCTGGATCTATCACCGATTTAATCTTGGTGTTTTCAGTGGAGGTAGCTGCTAAAGCCGCTTTTAAAATTCTTGCAGCTCTTGCACTCAAATGGATTTCAGGTTTTAATGATATTATGAATTGTATTGAAATTAAAGTAGGCATAAAGCCCAGCGAATCACATTAATGACAGCGTAAACACTGCTTTAGAACACTATTGTAAGCAATACATGTCCTGCCATCTGTTGCTGGTAAAAGGTTGTAACTAACTTGCACCGTTTTACCGTTCCTATGCAACAGCCACCGTGAGTTTCAACAATATAAAAATCATACAAATATACGTTTCCCGCCTTATGGAGAGTTCAACCTTTCACAAGTCTAACTAGAAGTTTATGTTGTAACCCTATTTTTGGTTACAACCTTTTACTTTTCCATCGTCGTGCCGTGATAGTTTCATTTGTACTCCGCAGATGACATTTCTGTAGTGAGGCTTAGGACCATCTTAGCGCTGGCTTTGTAAACACACAAATATCGATGCAGAATATTTTAGGAATTTTTGTATTTGTACTACCAAATAATCTTGCTGATGGTACTTACAACCAATTAAGTATATAGTACACAATATTTCCAAACAATTTGACTTTCTGGACTTTCTGATGTGACTTTCCCACAGTTAAGAATGTTTAGCTTCGGCGTAATTAAATGAAATCAGGCGACGTGTTTCGTAGTAGATGCGAGAGTTCTGGAAAGAAGTACAAAGGTCTAGTTCGAGATGCCATTTCATGATTTTATATGGCCCTAAACTTTTGACCGGCACTCCAAGTTACGGGGCGGTGAAAATTGGCGTACAGGCGAGTGAGACATCATTTGATTTGCCTTGACGAGTTGTTTGCGAAAACGGCTAAAAATAAAATGCGAATAAATAAAACAAATGTGACTGAAACCTGACGAAATTATGACACACCTCTCAAAATGTGCAAACATATGGTAAAAGACTGCAGGAGGGAAGTAGACTGCGCTTACCACATCGTTCACAATGGTTTTAAAACTGTGCAAATTAACCTTTCAAACTGAATGAAACTATGTGAACTTTTAAAAATGATTCCTTTGTTGCTTTATGTTGCACCGACGGAGATGGTGATGATGGGACAGGACGCGACAGTAGCCTTAATTAACTACAGCGCCAGCATTTGCCTGGTGTGAAAATGCGAAACCACGCAAAACCATCTTCAGTGGGACTGGAACTCTGGCTCCTGGCCGCACTGCAGCTATCGAGCTTGGTCTTTACCGATCGTTGATCGGTTAGTTTTCGGTAGAATACACCTCCTCATTCCTGGACTGACCATGCGGGTCGCTACAAACTGAACAATATTCCCTCGTCAGCCTAAATTCATGATTAAGTCTTCCGGGAAAATTGTACTATATATGGAAGATAAAATATGGATTTCTTACAATAGCTTTTATGCACCAAATTGATGATGCAGTTATCACACATTATCATAGAAAATGTAAATTATTTATCATTCAGAATCATTTGCACTTCGCTTCTTAACTCCAGAATCCTTGACAATACTTAGCCAGGGTACTTCAGAAGGTAACAGCAAAGAGACGCTAGTAATCTGAAGATTTTCGGGGACGATTTCATCGTCTTTGCTACTTAAACTAGTTCTAACGAGGTGTTCTCAGGTATCTGCGCGTAGTAATTGAGTATGATAAGTGATCTTGTAAGGGGATTCAAATTATTCACGCGATAACAGGTTCTGTGAGGAGGCTGACACATGGACAAAGTACGTCACTACACAGTATTTTGTCCTCTAAGTTAGTGGTGAGTTTGCTATAAATAACCATCACAAGCCTCAGGAATGAATTTGGAATGCGAAGTGATGTATGGTTCTTTAAATGTTATATAAATGATAGCGGAGTATGATTATTGGACCTTGTATTGCGGCGATAGCGATGTCGTGAAGTCGTGTCCGGTTGAAACCGAAAGAAACCCACAACTGTACAAGAAATTTAGGGATTTTGCCTTGAGCTCCGATCATCAGTCCATGTCTAGGTGATATCTGTCTTTACAGTAGTTCACGGTTGGCTGGTAAATCGACGTCTTCTCGGCGTTCACCTCTTCGGCCTGGCCAACGTGCGACTCGAAGCGTATTGTGGGATCTAGTCCTTGCTTGCTGGCTGGCTATTATGTTAATATGCCTGTTACTCCCGCCAGAAACCTCTTCGTGCACCGTGATCCCCCAGCGAGGTAGCGATCATGTGTGGTATTGAGAATTACTCAATACCTCCCCGCGAGGACATGGGCAAGTCTGTGGCAACGCCGACAGAGGGTGTTTATCTCGGAACCTTCCCGGCACGGAGCGAACGGCGCACACATTGGCTGCGATCTTGATGGCCTCTCTCCATTCCGCACAGGATAAGCCTCGGTGATCTCTTATCCACTTGTTCCCTGGCGTGTATTCCTGGAAGAGCCCAACGCCCTTCCCTCTGTGCGGCAGCTTCGTCCATGACTGAACTTCTCTGTCTCGTAGTATCTGTCAGACCTTCCTTACATTGTGCACATGGCTACGCTGATCATTCATTTCTATGCCTAATTCTTGCAAATAAATTATATATTCTTGCTCCAAGTTCTTAGCTGTAACCGTTATTTGCAACCGTTAATTTATTACAGATGTTAATATGCTGCAGTTTGGCTTCCCAAGTGCTGCGAAACACACCGAGGGCTCTATACTTCCTTTCGGCATACACCATGTGATCCAGAACGTCTGCTGGTAGTTCTAAGTTCCAGTCTAATTGCGATTGTGGATAATGATTCCCATATTAATTTACCTAGGTATTTGAATGAGCGATACAGTCAATGTACCACAAAGCAACGAAATATCACAAGAAATGTACGGCTCCATGGCTAAATGGTTAGCGTGCTGGTCTTTGGCCGCAGGGGTCCAGGGTTCGATTCCCGGCAGGGTCGGGAATTTTAACCAACATAAGTTCCTTTCTCTGGTACCGGGACTGGGTGTATGTATCGTCTTCATCATTATTTCATCCTCATCATGCCGCGCAGCTACCTACGGGCATCAAATCGGAAGACCTGAACCTGGCGAGCCGAACATGCCCTCGGACACTCCCGGCACTAAAAGCCATACGCCGTTTCATTTCATCTCAAGAAATACTTTTCTAATATTCCCTACTCGCTAAACAATTAAATTACATCATTATAATTTCGAAATTTTATATTAATTATTCGTTTAAATACTAGGCGGCATTTAGCGATCATTCGGGGAAATACGAGCTTTCACAGAAATAAAGAAAAATAAAACCAAGGTAAGAACCGTCAAAATAAATCTACCGAAGTTACGTTTAAAATGAAATAAAGTCATGTAGTATTTTATCTGGTAAACCTGCTCTCCCCTCGTCACATATATTGTGAGAAATATTAAATTTAATTAAGTCCTATCTAAATGGAACATTAAAATTAAATGACCTGCTGAAATTCAGTCTTAATGACTATCAAAAAATTAATCACACTGTGTCATCGACAAATTAAATAAAGTAACCGTGAAATTAAAAATATCAATGGTAACCAAATGAAACAAGGTGAACACAAGAAATAAATATAAATGACACCTAGAAACACATGATCATCAAAAAATATCACACATAACCAAAAACACTACTTTCAACAAAATAGACAAATATCGTCGTAATCCATTAACAGATTGATCGAATTTATCCCTAATTTTATATCTAAAATATTATTTATATGATTGTAACATTGCAATAATTATTTCTCTTAGAAATAAGACGATTTCGGAGTCATAGAATCTGGTCACAGGCTGTTCTACATAAGTAGTAGAACAGTGGTGATTCAGAAACATAGCGTCAGCATTTTTCTGCTTAATCAACACCCGTGTTCATTGATCCCGGCCAAGGTCATTGGCCCCATGACGTCATGACCACGTCACCGTGACGTCACATTCTTTGTAAACAAAGCCACGTGGCAGGCTACGTGCTTCTTGACAGCTGTCAACTTGATGTTTTCGGAGAACTGAGCATCGCTAAGCTCACTGTTGCGGCCTTGACAGGGCCTAACCTCATTGTTGCCACCTTATGAACGTGGTGGGTGCAGAATTTGAAATCTACGTGCTTTTGACAGCTGTCAAGATGACAGTTCTTAACCACGTGGGTGCGGAATTTAAAATCCATGTGCTTTTTGACAGTTGCCATCTTGACAGGTCCTTACCACGTGGGTGCGGGATTTAAACAAGTGAACGTGGCTAACCTTACTGCTTTACGACAAGTTGCCCTTGCCGACGTGGATTTTACATAAGAGAGCATGCCAACAGTCGCTATCCTGAAGGAGCCTAACCTCATTATTTTGGCAGATGCCCTTCCCGATGTAGAGAGTTGCCATCTTGGATGAGCCTAACCTCAGTTTTACAGGCATATACCCTTTCTGATGTGGACAGTCGCTATCTTGGAGGGGCAGAACTTCCCTCCTCCTTAGCAGTCTGCCCTTCCGACGTCAATTGCACAAGATGGCAGCTAAACACGGGCTCTTATGGAGAAAGCGGCCCGGAGGCTAGTGTGCAAGATGACGGCTATACATAGGCTCTTATGCAGAAACCTGGCTCAGGGGAGACATAGGACTTGAGGAGACGGCCCAGAGGCGATTGCGCAAGATGGTGGCTATAGACGGGCTATTATGGAGAAAGCTAGCCCAGAGGCTACTGCTCAACATAGCAGCTATACATAGGCTTTATGGAGAAAGTTGGTCTAGGGGAGATATAGGACTTAAGGAGACGGACTAGGGGCGAATGCGCAAGATTGCGGCTATCTGCCAACTTAACTACGTTAAGCGCGGAATTTGAAATCCACGTGCTTTGACAGCTGCCATCTTGACAGGTCATATCTACGTGAACAGAGGTCAGGTCAATCCCTGTTGCTCCTTACACTCAGGGAGGTCAGCTCATTCCCTCGTCCTTTTCCTCCTCCGAAGGGCGTAGCCGCGTTCCTCCTCTTCCTGGAATTTTTACGGACAGATGCCCTCCTTCACTAGCTGACCCTACCCCCTCTACTATCTACACCATTGCTAAGGCTTCACGTCTCTATCCGACGCATGACCTCTCCTCCTGAACAAGATAAAACATGTTGTTAATCCATCCTGTTAGTAGTATAATTGGATGGTTCGGGCGCCGCCTCCGCCTCAGGGCTCCCAGGGGCCCCTCCGCTTCCGCCTCACGGGAGGCCCTCCCAGAGGCCCCCTTCGCCTCCGCCTCCCGAGGGGCCTTCCCAGAGGCCTCCTCCGCCTCCCGCGGGAAATTTGAATTTGTAAACAAAGCCACGTGCTTTTTGACAGCTGTCATCGACAACAACGCATCGCTAACCTCACTGCTGCCATCTTGACGGACCTAAACCTCAGTGGTACCAACTTAACATAACTAGCGCGAGATTTGAATTGGTAAAAAAACCACGTGTTTTTGACAGCCACGTGCTTTTTGACAGACAACAACGCATCGCCAACCTCAGTACTGCCATCTTGACGGACCTAAACTTTACTGGTACCAACTTAACCTCACTAGCGCGAGATAAACAAATCCACGTGCTTTTTTGACAGCTGTCAGCCGCCATCTTTAAACTACAGAGCACCGTGCTGCCCTCTTTATCGCAGTAGCTGCAAATTCGTCACCTGTCATCGGCATCTTGGCGGGCCTAAACCTTAGTGCTACCAACTTAACCTCACTAGCGTGAGATAAACAAATCCACGTGCAGCTGCCATCCGCCATCTTTAATCCATAGAGCACCGTGCTGCCCTCTTTAGCTACTTACCTTTGAAATGTGGTACGTCACAGCTGTCATCCGCCATCTTGTATCACAAACCTCATTGCTGCATTCTTTAGCTAGATACCTTTGAAATGTAAAGGCGGCAATTTGAAAAATTCTTTATGCTCTTATTTGGAAACAAAGCCACGTGCTTTTGTGACAGCTGTCATCCGCCATCTTTAATCCCGAGAGCACCGTGATGCACTCTTTAGCTACTTACCTTTGAAATGTGGTACGTCACAGCTGTCATCCGCCATCTTGCATCGCAAACCTCAGTGGTGCACTCTTTAAGTAGATACCTTTGAAATGTAGTGGCGGCAATTTGAAAAATTCTTTATGCCCTTGTTTGGAAACAAACCTATGCGCTTTTCTTGACAGCTATCATCAGCCATCTGTAATCCAGAGAGCACCGTGCTGCCCTCTTTAGCTACTTACCTTTGAAATGTGGTGGTGGTAAATTGTATACGCTCTTGTTTGGAAACAAACCCATCTGCTTTTCTGACAGCTGTCAACCGCCATCTTTAATCCAGAGAGCACCGTGCTGCCCTCTTTTTGGTGGCGGAAAATTCTACGTGCTCTTGTTTGGAAACAAACTCACGTGCTTTTTTCTGACAGCTGTCATCCGCCATCTTGCATCACAAACCTCAGTGCTGTACTCTTTAGCTAGGTACCTTTGGAATGTGGTGGCGGCAATTTGAAAAATTCTATGTGCTCTTGTTTGGAAACAAAGCCACGTACCATTTTGACAGCTGTCATCCGCCATCTTTAATCAATAGAGCACTGTGCTGCTATCATGCGGGTAATTTCGTCAGCTGTCATCCGCCTTCTTTAATCCACAGAGCACCGTGCTGCTCTCCCCCTGTGGGTGGGGGCGGTAGAATAACACCCACGGTATCCTCTGCCTGTCGTAAGAGGCGACTAAAAGAGGCCCCAGGGGCTCTGAACTTTGGAGCGTGGGTTGGCGACCACGGGGCCCTTAGCTGAGTCCTGGCATTGCTTCCACTTACTTGTGTCAGGCTCCTCACTTTCATCTATCCTATCCGACCTCTCTTGGTCAACTCTTGTTCTTTTCCGACCCCGACGCTATTAGGTTTGCGAGGGCTAGGGAGTCTTTCATTTTCACGCCCTTCATGGCCCTTGCCTTCCTTTGGCCGATATCTTCATTTTTCGAAGTGTCGGACCCCTTCCATTTTTCCCTCTGATTAGTGTTATATAGAGGATGGTTGCCTAGTTGTACTTCCTCTTAAAACAATAATCACCACCACCACCACCGTGCTGCTCTCTGTAGTAGCGGGCAATTTGAAAAGTTCTGTTAGCTGTCATCCGCCATCTTTAATCAAGAGAGCACCGTGCTGCCATCTTTAGCTAGATACCTTTGAAATGTGGTGGCGGCATATTGAAAAATTCCACGTGCTCTTGTTTAGTAAACAAACTCACGCGCTTTTTGCCAGCTGTCATCCACCATCTTACATCGCAAACCTCAGTGCTACACTCTTTAGTTGAAATATGGTGGCGGATAATTTAAAAAGAAAAATTCTACAGCAGCCATCTCTCGACGCTAATTGCACAAGATGGTGGCTATACATGACTCCTTAAAGATGCTTATGCAAGATGATCGCTATACATAGGTCCTTATGAGTCGTCCTTGGGATGCTTGCGCAAGATGGCGGATATACAAGGCTCCTTATGAGACACCCTAGGGATGCTTGCGCAAGATGGTGGTTGCTCTTATGAGGCGGCTTAAGGGTCCTTGCACAAGATGGCTAGAGGCGCCCCTAAGGATGCTTGCGCAAGATGGCGGACGCAAGATGGTGGCTATAGACGACTCCTTATGAGACGCTTTAAGGGTGATTGCGCTAGATGGCTGCCGCTCGTAGCTTAGGGGCTAACGTGTCGTGCTAATTCGATTAATTAAATTTAGGGCTTAAATTCAAAATGTTAAATATCTCGAAAACGGTGCACCGTAGAGCAAAACGGACAAAATTGTTCTGCCTAATACGTAGGTTCGCAGTATGAGGAACAAGAAAAACATAGTCTAATGACGGGATCAACGGTTCGATTCCTACTTAAGCCCTTTGGCATTGGCAGCTATCTAATTCTACAACATGGTGGCTGCTCTTATGAGGCACAAGATGGCTTGAGACGTCCTAGGGATGCTTACGCAAGATGGCGGACACAAAATGGTGACCATACATAGCTCCTTATGAGACAGTCTAGGGGTGCTCGCACAAGATGGCGGCCACTCTTTTGAAGAAAGCTAGCTTAGAGGCTACTGCGCAAGATAACGGTTGCTGTTATGCATGCGGTGGAGAGCAAATTGAAATTCTACGTGCTTAATCAACAGAGCATCCTGCTACCTTATTTTGATGAAATGTGGTGGTGGATAATTTGAAAAATTCTTTTGACAAGTGTCAACTTTAAACAATGACGACTATACATAGGCTGTTAAGACCTTATCATTCTCCTCCTGCTACTCCTCCACCGCCTCTTATGTCAAGGCATAGCTTTATATCGAACAAGTTTAAACCTGCATCGCGAAGACAAGCGAGTGCAGCGATAACATTATTGTACATGTTTAGATTTGCGAAACATAAGAAGAGTAGATTCAAACGCTGTACTCGATACAACATGTGATCAGAACATTGATTGATGTGTTCAGAACACAAAATAAGTGATCAAGAATAGAATGGAACACTGTACTCGATACAACATGTCAGGGGATACCCTTCTTCTGAAAAGATCAGATTGAAACATAACAAGACTTGAATCGAACACTGTACTCGATGTCGTTAACTTCAACATGTGATTAAAACATTGTTTGGTGTGTTCAGAACACTACATAAGTAGAATCGAACGCTGTACTTAATACAACATGTTAGGGTATATCTTTGTTCTAAGAAGATCAGATTGAAACATAACAAGACTAGAATCGAACACTGTACTCGATGTCGTTAACTTCAACATGTGATTAAAACATTGTTTGGTGTGTTCAGAACACTACGTAAGTAGAATCGAACGCTGTACTTAATACAACATGTTAGGGGATATCTTTGTTCAACGAAGATCAGATTGAAACATAACAAGACTAGAATCGAACACTGCACTCGATGTCGTTAACCTTAACATGTGATCAGAACATTGATTGATGTGTTCAGATCACTAAACAAGTAGAACCGAACACTGTACTCGATACAACATGTTAGGGGATACCTTTGTTCTAAGAAAATTAGATTGAAACATAACAAGACTAGAATCGAACACTGCACTCCATGTCGTTAACCTTAACGTGTGATCAGAACATTGACTGATGTGTTCAGATCACTAAACAAGTAAGTAGTAAAATACAGGGATTCGGGCGCCGCCTCCGCCTCAGGGCTCCCAGGGGCCCCTCCGCCTCCGCCTCACGGGGGGCCCTCCCAGGAGCCTCCCCCGCCTCCGCCTCCCGAGGGGCCTTCCCAGAGGCCTCCTCCGCCTCCCGCGGGAAATTTGAATTAGTAAACAAAGCCACGTGCTTTTCGAAAGCTGTCATCGACAACAACGCGTCGCTAACCTCACTGCTACCATCTTGACGGGCCTAAACCTCAGTGGTACCAACTTAACCTAACTAGCGCAAGGTAAACAAAGCCACGTGTTTTTTGACAGCCACGTGCTTTTAGAAAGACAACAACACATCGCTAACCTCACTGCTGCCATCTTGACGGGCCTAAACCACAGTAGTGCCACCTTAACCTAACTAGCGTGAGGTAAACAAAGCCACGTGTTTTTTGACAGCCACGTGCTTTTCGACAGACAACAACGCATCGCTAACCTCAGTGCTG
This sequence comes from Anabrus simplex, assembly GCF_040414725.1. NCBI lineage: Eukaryota > Metazoa > Arthropoda > Insecta > Orthoptera > Tettigoniidae > Anabrus > Anabrus simplex. The sequence goes on along the minus strand of NC_090272.1, from coordinate 10,448,937 downwards.
CCATCTTGACGGACCTAAACCTTAGTGGTACCAACTTAACCTCACTAGCGCGAGATAAACAAATCCACGTGCTATTTTGACAGCTGTCATCTGCCATCCTTAATCTACAGAGCACCGTGCTGCCCTCTTTATCAAAGTAGCTGCAAATTCGTCACCTGTCATCAGCGGTGCTGTCATCTTGGCGGGCCTAAACCTTAGTGCTACCAACTTAACCTCACTAGCGTGAGATAAACAAATCCACGTGCTTTTTTACAGCTGTCATCCACCATCATTAATCCATAGAGCACACTGGTGCCCTCTTTAGCTACTTACCTGTGAAATGTCGTACGTCACAGCTGTCATCCGCCATCTTGCATCGCAAACCTCAGTGCTGCACTCTTTAGCCAGATACCTTTGAAATGTAGAAGCGGTAATTTGAGAAATTCTGTATGCTCTTGTTTGAAAACAAAGCCACGTGCTCTTTTGACAGCTGTCATCCGCCATCTTTAATCCAGAGAGCACCGTGCTGCCCTCTTTAGCTACTTACCTTTGAAATGTGGTACGTCACAGCTGTCATCCGCCATCTTGCATCGCAAACCTCAGTGCTGCACTCTTTAGCTAGATACCTTTGAAATGTAGTGGCGGCAATTTGAGAAATTCTTTATGCTGTTGTTTGGAAACAAAGCCACTTGCTTCTTTGTCAGCTATAATCCGCCATCCTTAATCCAGAGAGCACCGTGCTGCCCTCTTTAGCTACTTACCTGTGAAATGTCGTACGTCACAGCTGTCATCCGCCATCTTGCATCGCAAACCTCAGTGCTGCACTCTTTAGCCAGATACCTTTGAAATGTAGAAGCGGTAATTTGAGAAATTCTGTATGCTCTTGTTTGAAAACAAAGCCACGTGCTCTTTTGACAGCTGTCATCCGCCATCTTTAATCCAGAGAGCACCGTGCTGCCCTCTTTAGCTACTTACCTTTGAAATGTGGTACGTCACAGCTGTCATCCGCCATCTTGCATCGCAAACCTCAGTGCTGCACTCTTTAGCTAGATACCTTTGAAATGTAGTGGCGGCAATTTGAAAAATTCTTTATGCTCTTATTTGGAAACAAACCTATGCGCTATTTTTGTCAGCTATCATCCGGCATCTTTAATCCAGAGAGCACCGTGCTGCCCTCTTTAGCTACTTACCTTTAAAATGTGGTGGTGGTAAATTCTACACGCTCTTGTTTGGAAACAAACCCATGTGCTTTTCTGACAGCTGTCAACCGCCATCTTTAATCCAGAGAGCACCGTGCTGCCCTCTTTTTGGTGGCGGAAAATTCTACGTGCTCTTGTTTGGAAACAAACTCACGTGCTTTTTTCTGACAGCTGTCATCCGCCATCTTGCATCACAAACCTCAGTGCTGCACTCTTAGCTCGATACCTTTGAAAAGTGGTGGCGGCAAATTCCACGTGCTCTTGTTTGGAAAGAAAGCCACGTGCTTTTTGACAGCTGTCATCCGCCATCTTTAATCAGTTGGGCACTGTGCTGCTATCATGCGGGTAATTTCGTCAGCTGTCATCCGCCATCTTTAATCCACAGAGCGCCGTGCTGCTCTCTGTAGTAGCGGGCAATTTGAAAAGTTCTGTTACTTGTCATCCGTCATCTTTAATCAACAAAGCATCGTACTGCTATCTTTAGCTACATACATTTAACATGTGGTGGCGGATAATTTGAAAAAAGACTTCTGTTAGCTATCATCCGCCATCTTTATTCAACAGAGCATCGTGTTGCTGTCTCTAGCTACATCCATTTAACATTTGATGGCGGCAATTTGAAATTCTATCTAGATGCCATCTTTAATCAACAGAGCACCGTGCTGCTATCCCTTTGAATTGTGGTGACGGATAATCTGAAATTCCGTTAGCTATCATCATTAAACATTAGTGCATTCGCTAACCTAACCTCTCATCTACTATCTTGAAGGAGATTATACGACACCTCCTCTACCTCCTGCTCTTCCTCCTCCTCCTCCTCCTTTACCAACTCCGCCTCCTCCTCCTCCTACTCCTCTGTCAAGGCATAACTTTATCGAACACGCATCGCGAAGGCAAGAGTGTGCAGCGATATGCATGTTTAGACTTGCGGATTACGAAAGAAACATAACAAGACTTGAATCGAACACTGCACTCGATGTCGTTAACTTCAACATGTGATTAAAACACTGTCTGGTGTGTTCAGAACACTACATAAGTAGAATCGAACGCTGTACAACATGTTAGGGGATACTTTTGTTCTAAGAAGATCAGATTGAAACATAACAAGACTAGAATTGAACACTGCACTCGATGTCGTTAACCTTAACATGTGATCAGAACATTGATTGATGTGTTCAGATCATTAAACAAGTAGAACCGAACACTGTACAACATGTTAGGGGATACCTTTGTTCTAAAAATATTAGATTGAAAAATAACAAGACTAGAATCGAACACTACACTCGATGTCATTAACCTTAACATGTGATCCGATATAACATATTAGGGGATACCTTTGTTTTGAGAACATTATATTGAAACAGCAAGACTAGAATCGAACACTGTAAGAACATTGTTTGATGTGTTCAGAGCAAAAGTACAACTTCAATGATTTACCTAGTGTAAAAATCAAAAACACACACTGTGCACATATCGCATAGCTATCTCGCCTATCACTTGCCTAGTACGAAAATCAAAAACACACTGTGCACATATCGCATAGCTAACTCGGCAACAATTCAAATGATTTGCTTAGTGCGAAGATAAAAATCTATACCGCGTAGCTAACTCATTCACCGCACTGCTAAGACGCTTAGTAATTGCAAATACGCTGATATATGTCATACGAAAATGAAGAAAGCACACTGCGTAGACAACTCGCTCGGTCACTCGCTTAGTAATTGCAACACGACTAGAACACTGATACACGTTACTCTCTTGTTTTTCTTGAAACACACACACACACACACACACACACACACACACACACACACGGATAAGAATGTTGCGAGATACTACATACTTACATTTTTTTAAATAGGGGGATAAAAGATCATAAATTATATGTACACATGTTGTCTCCTCCAAGTTGTAAGACGAAATAGACGCAGTACTGCGAGTTTCCGCTATAGCTGGGGAACGGATGTAGCATGATATCTCAACCAAAAAAATACGCGTGAACTTGCATACACGCAAGTCAGACACAATGATGGATACCGCGATTCAAATCCTGGCAACTTATGCCGTCAGGAAGGGCATCCGTCTAGATCGTATAATTACACGTTATGACGATCGCGCAGGTCCCTCGCCTAGCATTTGCTATTTTTTACGGCTTCCGACAGTAGGAGTTCGAACCTGCTATATCCCGAAGTAGCGAGAATGATTGCGGGTACAAGTGTGATGAGGGTGATTCATTTGTCGGATGGAGGTGATAAGCCTTGTGCAGGCTTCTTTGGTAGGAGTAGGCTATGTGCCGGTACCGGGACATCTAGTTATAAAACCCGCTACAACAGATTTGTCGCGTATACTGCGATTTAAAATTCTAGTCCTTTAACGTCGGGAAGGGCAGCCGACCGTAAAACAATAGTGTATGATGTAAGAGGCTAGATACTAATAGTTTATGCGTCAAGAAGGACATGTAGCTATTAAACGATATTTTGTGGTGTAGGACACAATTTAAAATCTTGTTTCTCTCATCAAAAATAACACCCGGCTGTAAAATTAATTCTTGTGATTTAAAATCTTAGTTCTCACGTTAGGAAGGGTATCTAGCATTAAAACAGATTAGCGGGAGTGAAAATCTTAGTCCTCGCGTCAAGGTGGTAAATAGCCGTAAAACTATGGTGTATGATGAAAGAGGCTAGATACTGTAATTTAAAATCTTATTTCTTGCATCACGAAGGGTAACTAGTCTTAAAACAAATTCTTGCGATTTAAAATCTTAGTTTTGCGTCAGGAAGGGCATCCGGCCGTAAAACAATAGTTCGTGATACAGCGATTTAAAACCCTAGTTCCTGCACCAAGAAGAGCATCTAGCTGTAAAACCCCGATTCTCGTGTTAGAAAGGGTAACTAGTTTTAAAACAGATTCTTAATCCCAGTTCTTTGACGTCAAGAAGGGCAACCGGTCGAAAACAATAGTGTATGATATAAGAGGCTAGATACTGCTAGTTTTGTGTCAGGAAGGGTAACCAGTCGTAAAACAGATTCTTGTGAATTGTAACACTAGATACTGAGATTTAAAATCTAAGAAGGGCATCTAGCCGTAAAACCCCGATTCTCGTGTTAAAAAGACCATGTAGTTGTAAAACAGATTCTTAATCCCAGTTCTTTGACGTCAGGAAGGGCAACCGACCGTAAAACAATAGTGTATGATGTAACAGGTTAGATACTAATAGTTTATGCGTTAAGAAGGGCATGTAGCTATTAAACAATAGTTTGTGGTTTGGGACGCAATTTAAAATCTTGTTTCGCTCATCAAAAGTAACACCCGGCTGTAAAATTAATTCTTGTGATTTAAATCTCAGTTCTCGCGTTAGGAAGGATATCTAGCAGTAAAACAGATTCTCGCGAGCAAAAATGTTAGTCCTCGCGTCAAGGAGAGTAAATAGCCGTAAAACTATGGTGTATGATGTAAGAGGCTAGATACTGCTAGTTTTGTGTCAGGAAGGGCAACCAGTCGTAAAACAGATTATTGTGATTTAAAATCTCGCGTCAGGAAGGGCAACTGGCCGTACCGTGAAACAATAGTGTATGATGTAAGAGGCTAGATACTGCTTTTTACAATCTAAGAAGAGTATCTAGCTGTAAAACCCCGATTCTCGTGTTAGAAAGGGCAACTAGTTGTAAAACAGATTCTTAATCCCAGTTCTTTGACGTTAGGAAGGGCAACCGGTCGAAAACAATAGTGTATGATGTAAGAGGCTAGATACTGCTAGTTTTGTGTCAGGAAGGGCAACCAGTCGTAAAAAAGATTATTGTGATATAAAATCTCCCGTCAGGAAGGGCAACCGGCCGTACCGTGAAACAATAGTGTATGATGTAAGAGGCTAGATACTGCTTTTTAAAATCTAAGAAGAGCATCTAGCTGTAAAACCCCGATTCTCGTGTTAGAAGTGCAACTAGTTGTAAAACAGATTCTTAATCCCAGTTCTTTGACCTTAGGAAGGGCAGCCGGTCGAAAACAACAGTGTATGATGTAAGAGGCTAGATACTACTAGTTTTGTGTCAGGAAGGGCAACCAGTCGTAAAACAGATTCTTGTGATTTAGACTCTTGCGTCAGGAGGGGGCACTCGGCTGTAAAACATATTTTTAATCCCAAGAGAATCGAACCCGAGACTGCCGGGTGAGAGGCAAGCACACTAAACCAAACTGTAGGCTATAGGTTACTTTTTTGTTCCACAGTCTTTGGAGTTGTATCGGCGCAGACAGTCAGAGCGATGTGCGGAATGCATGCGTTGACTGAAATTGTACACTCATCTTCCGGCTGTAGTAACCTTGAACGAGGACACTGCGTGCTGATAAGCCACTTGTAACTCAAAGAGCGTTTTCTTAGCTGTGTAGCATTTAGCTGGTGTAAGTTCCTAACATAAAATATTATGACTGTGCGGGGAGGTTAAAACCCAGTACTAGCACATAGCCTACTCCTACCGAAGAAGCCTGCAAACAGCTTAACGCCACCATCCGACAAATGAATCACCCTCAACACTCTTGTACCCGCAATCATTCTCGCTACTTCGGGAGATAGCGGGTTCGAACTCCTACTGTCGGAAGCCGTAAAAAATAGCAAATGCTAGGCGAGCGACCTGCGCGATCGTCATAACGTGTAATTACATGATCTAGCCGGATGCCCTTCCTGACGGTATAAGTTGCCAGGATTTGAATCGCGGTATCCATCATTGTGTCTGACTTGCGTGTATGCAAGCTCACGCGTATTTTTTTTGTTGAGATATCATGCTACATCCGTTCGCCAACTATAGCGGAAACTCGCAGTACTGCGTCTATTTCGTCTTACAACTTGGAGGAGACAACATGTGTACATATAATTTATGATCTTTTATCCCCCTATTTAAAAAAACATGTAAGTATGTAGTATCTCGCAACATTCTTATCCGTGTGTGTGTGTGTGCGTGTGTGTGTGTTTCGAGAAAAAAACAGTAACGTGTATCAGTGTTCTAGTCGTGTTGCAATTACTAAGCGAGTGACCGAGCGAGTTGGCTACGCAGTGTGCTTTCTTGATTTTCGTGTGACATATATCAGTGTATTTGCAATTACTAAGCGTCTTAGCGGTGCGGTGAACGAGTTAGCTACGCGGTATAGATTTTTTTCGTACCAAGCAAATCATTTGAAGTGTTGCCGAGTTAGCTATGCGATATGTGCACAGTGTGCTTTTTGATTTTCGTACTAGGCAAGTGATAGGCGAGATAGCTATGCGATATGTGCACAGAGTGTGTTTTTGTTTTTTACACTAGGTAAATCATTGAAGTTTACTTTTGCTCTGAACACATCAAACAATGTTCTTACAGTGTTCGATTCTAGTCTTGCTATGTTTCAATCTAATGTTCTCAGAACAAAGGTATTCCCTAACATGTTGTATCGGATCGCCACTACATTTCAAAGATATCTAGCTAAAGAGTGCAGCACTGAGGTTTGCGATGCAAGATGGCAGATGACAGCTGTGACGTACCACATTTCAAAGGTAAGTAGCTAAAGAGGGCAGCACGGTGCTCTCTGGATTAAAGATGGCTGATGACAGCTGTCAAAAAAGCGCGTGGCTTTGTTTCCAAACAAGAGCATAAAGAATTTCTCAAATTACCGCCACTACATTTCAAAGGTATCTAGCTAATGAGTGCAGCACTGAGGTTTGCGATGCAGGATGGCGGATGACAGCTGTGACGTACCACATTTCAAAGGTAAGTAGTTAAAGAGGGCACCTCTGTGCTCTATGGATTAAAGATGGTGGATGACAGCTGTCAAAAAGCACGTGGATTTGTTTATCTCACGCTAGTGAGGTTAAGTTGGTAGCACTAAGGTTTAGGCCCGCCAAGATGGCAGCACTGCCGATAACAGGTGAGGAATTTGCAGCTACTGCGATAAAGAGGGCAGCACGGTGCCCTGTAGTTTAAAGATGGCGGATGACAGCTGTCAAAAAAGCACGTGAATTTGTTTATCTCGCGCTAGTGAGGTTAAGTTGGTACCACTAAGGTTTAGGCCCGTCAAGACGGCAGCAGTGTGGTTAGCGATGTGTTGTTGTCTGTCAAAAAGCACGTGGCTGTCAAAAAACATGTGGCTTTGTTTCCCTCGCGCTAGTTAGGTTAAGTTGGTACCACTGAGGTTTAGGCCCGTCAAGATGGCAGCAGTGAGGTTAGCGATGCGTTGTTGTCGATGACAGCTGTCAAAAAGCACGTGGCTTTGTTTACCAATTCAAATTTCCCGCGGGAGGCGGAGGAGGCCTCTGGGAAGTCCCCTCGGGAGGCGGAGGCGGAGGAGGCCTCTGGGAGGGCCTCCCGTGAGGCGGAGGCTGAGGGGCCCCTGGGAGCATACACGCAAGTCAGACACAATGATGGATACCGCGATTCAAATCCTGGCAACTTATGCCGTCAGGAAGGTCATCTGTCTAGAGCATGTAATTACACGTTATGACGATCGCGCAGGTCCCTCGCCTAGCATTTGCTATTTTTTACGGCTTCCGACAGTAGGAGTTCGAACCCGCTATCTCCCGAAGTAGCGAGAATGATTGCGGGTACAAGGGTGTTGAGGGTGATTCATTTGTCGGATGGAGGCGATCCTACTCTTGCATATTACATTCTCGGGTAGTTTCCAGGGCGTGCAAAGAAATTAAGTAAGGCTGCTGATGGAGACGTTAAACCTTGTGCAGACTTCTTCGAAAATGATTGTGAGTACAAGATGTTGATGGTGATTCATCTGTCGGATGGAGGTGATAAGCTGTATGCAGGCTCTTTCGGCAGGGGTAGGCTATGTGCCGGCACCGGGTTTTACCCTCTCCCTACTGTAGTATATTACATTCTTAGATAGTTTCGAGGGCGTGCAAAAAACCAACATTAAGTAAGGGCTGTTGATGGGGACGTTAAACCTTGTGCGGACTCCTTCGAAAATGGTTGTGAGTACAATGTATTGATGGTGATTCATCAGTCGGATGGAGGCGATAAGCCTTGTGGAGGCTCTTTCGGCAGGAGTAGGCTATGTGCCGGCACTGGGTTTTACCCTCTCCCTACCGTAGTATATTACATTCTTAGGTAGTTTCGAGGGCGTGCAAAAAGCCAGCATTAATTAAGGGTTGTTGATGGGGGCGTTAAACCTTGTGCAGACTCCTTCGAAAATGATTGTGAGTACAAGATGTTGATGGTGATTCATCTGTCGGATGGAGGTGATAAGCTGTATGCAGGCTCTTTCGGCAGGGGTAGGCTATGTGCCGGCACCGGGTTTTACCCTCTCCCTACTGTAGTATATTACATTCTTAGATAGTTTCGAGGGCGTGCAAAAAACCAACATTAAGTAAGGGCTGTTGATGGGGACGTTAAACCTTGTACAGGCTCGTTCGAAAATGATTGTGAGTATAAGATGTCGAGGCGATTCATCTGTCGGATGGAGGCGATAAGCTGTGTGCAGGCTCTTTCGGCAGGAGTAGGCTATGTGCCGGCACTGGGTTTTACCCTCTCCCTACCGTAGTATATTACATTCTTAGGTAGTTTCGAGGGCGTGCAAAAAGCCAGCATTAATTAAGGGTTGTTGATGGGGGCGTTAAACCTTGTGCAGACTCCTTCGAAAATGATTGTGAGTATAAGGTGTTGATGGTGATTCGTCTGTCGGATGGAGGCGATAAGCTGTGTGCAGGCTTCATCGGTAGGAGTAGGCTATGTGCCGGCACTGGGTTTTACCCTCTCCCTACTGTAGTATATGACATTCTTAGGTAGTTTCGATGGCGTGCAAAAATCCAGCATTAAGTAAGGGCTGTTGATGGAGGCGTTAAACCTTGTGTAGAATCCTTCGACAGGAGTAGCCTATATGCCGGCACCGTGCAGGCTCTTTCGATAGGGGTAGGCTATGTGCTAGTACTGGGTTTTAACCTCCTCGTACAATCATAATATTTTATGTTAGGAACTTACACTAGCTAAATGCTACACAGCTAAGAAAACGCTCTTTGAGTTACAAGTAGCTTATCAGCACGCAGTGTCCTCGTTCAAGGTTAGTACAGCCGGAAGCCGAGTGTACAATTTCAGTCAACACATGCATTCCTCACTTCGCTCTGACTGACTGCGCCGATACAACTTCAAAGACTGTGGAACAAAAAAATGTAACCCATAGCCTACAGTTTGGTTTAGTGTGCTTGCCTCTCACCGGCAGTCTCGGGTTCGATTCTCTTGGGTTTAAAAGAATGTTTTACAGCCGAGTGCCCCCTCCTGACGCAAGAGTTTAAATCACAAGAATCTGTTTTACAACCGATTGCCCTTCCTGACGCGAGATTTTAAATCACAAGAATCTGTTTTACAACACACAATCATTTTCGATGGAGTCTGCACAAGGTTTAACGTCCCCATCAACAGCCCTTACTTAATGCCGGCTTTTTGCACACTCCGCCTCTTACATCATACACCATAGTTTTACGACCGGTTACCCTTCCTGACGTTAAAGGACTAGGATTTAAAATCGCAGTATACACGACAGATCTGTTGTAGCGGGTTTAATAGCTAGATGTCCCAGTACCGGCACATAGCCTACTCCTACTGAAGAAGCCTGCACACAGCTTAATTGCCTCCATCCGACAGATGAATCACCATCAACGTCTTGTACTCACAATCATTTTCGAAGGAGTCTGCACAAGGTTTAACGTCCCCATCAACAGACCTTACTTAATGCTGGCTTTTTTCACACCCCGCCTCTTACATCATACACTATTGTTTTACGGTCGGTTGCCCTTCCTGACGTTAAAGGACTAGGATTTTAAATCGCAGTATACGCGACAAATCTGTTGTAGCGTGTTTTATAACTAGATATCCCGGTACCGGCATTAGCCTACTTTTACCGAAGAAGCTTGCACAAGGCTTATCACCTCCATCCGACAAATGAATCACCCTCAACACTCTTGTACCCGCAATCATTCACGCTACTTCGGGTGATAGCGGGTTCGAACTCCTACTGTCGGAAGCCGTAAAAAATAGCAAATGCTAGGCGAAGGACCTGCGCGATCGTCATAACGTGTAATTACATGATCTAGCCGGATGCCCTTCCTGACGGCATAAGTTGCCAGGATTTGAATTGCGGTATCAATAATTGTGTCTGACTTGCGTGTATGCAAGCTCACGCGTATTTTTTTTGCTGAGATATCATGGTACTTCCGTTCGCCAGCTATAGCGGAAACTCGCAGTACTGCGTCTATTTCGTGTTACAACTTGGAGGAGGCAACATGTGTACATATAATTTATGATCTTTCATCCCCCTATTTAAAAAAACATGTAAGTATGTAGTATCTCGCAACATTCTTATCCGTGTGTGTGTGTGTGTGTTTCGAGAAAAGAAGAGTAACGTGTATCTGTGTTCTAGTCGTGTTGCAATTACTAAGCGAGTGACCGAGCGAGTTGGCTACGCAGTGTGCTTTCTTGATTTTCGCATGACATATTGCAACCTTACCAATCAGTAAACCAAACATTCAAAAGAAAAGCACAAACATCAAGAAGAAAACAAGCACAATACTTACCGAAAGGCAGTAGCATAAAATATGAAGCGTGGAAGGCAAAGCGAGAATTAAAAAGGCCAGGATCTTACATAACTATGACAGGTTGCCAGGTAAATACTGCTAGCTACTAAATGACACACCAGATAAATTTGAAATGAAGAAAATTTACTAAGCAAATGTAATTTGAAAATGGTATAAAATAAGAACAATAAAAAATATATAATTCTTTTTCTGAAATTTAAAAATGCAATCAAGCTAGACGAGGAAAACAGTATTTTAAAATAAAGTAGAAATTAAGGAAAAATGAAGCTCACATAAACATAGGCTTCCGCCGAAATTAAGGTTTGAAAATTCATTAATAACACATTACCTTACATATAGAAACATTAAAATTGGTTGCAACCGATATGCGGGCCCGCGATATAAAAACACTTTAAAACTGAAATTTGCTACACTACAAAATTCTAAGTTACAAGACGGCACACAAGGACACACGAAAAAGAAGAAAATTTAGTGGCTCCAACCGCGAATAAACATTACACTAAAGAAACGAGCTAGATGAAAACACAATAAAATAATAGTGCACAGCAACCCCAACAAAATGAAGTATATTAAAGGAAATTTACAATTAACGGTGCACTCATAACAATAATAAAGGACACCGAAAACCAAACAGAAGCTACCCGTTACCGACGCGAAGCCAAGATCCCATAATAATCATCAAAGCCACACAAAATATTAACGTATCATCAGATAAGATAAGAAGGGGTGACATGACGTAATAAAGACAAAAGCAAGGAACCCAAACAATGGGAGAAAAGATAATAAGACAACGAAAGAAAAGTCCCATTATTAAACTTAATTTCGACCAGCAAATTTCAATTTTAAGATTTTAAGTTATTAAAATAATAATAATAATAATTATCATTTATCCAAGAGGTGATAGTGCCAGTTTACATTAGCCTTACTTAATTAAATCACCAGCGATTTACATACTTTAGAACAGAGGGGGCCGTGGAATGCGCTACGATGCGAATATGAGGTGTCATTAATTGAGGCCCGTAACAATGCGATAATCATTACGTACAGATAACCAGCCACGAAGGCAATAGGACAAAATTAGACAGCAATATCAACCAAACAGGACAACACTAAGGGAGAAAACACGCACCGAAATGAATTACCAAAAAAATAAAAGTAATAATAATAATAATAATAATAATAATCATAATGAACATCAAGAAACACAGTTCGCAAAAATGCACCCCGACAAAAACGTAAGACAAAATCACTTACACAAAATATCACCTCATAGATGCATAACTAGCGATCCTCGAGCTCCCTACATTACATTAAATTTTCTTTTTCAAATGCATTCACTTCAAATATATATCAGATTTTGCTTACAAGGTTAACCAATACCAAAATAGTCGTTTATAATGTTGCTCATGTCCAAGATGAAATTACTCACACTAGTGTCTGAACGACTGGGATCCCTTCAATAAATTATAATTTTCAGTACTTACTTGAGTTAAGGTATCCAAACTTACAAGACACTTGAAACTTTAAATTCCGATAACGGATGACTCACTGCACCAAGTTTACATGTTACATTAAGAACAAAAAAAGGGTTGGAGCACACTGGATAACTTTGAAGGAATAATAGGGCCTAGCCCTCACATTACACTTTAACCCCCGGAGTCAAGCTCCATTATAATAGCTTTCCCTTTTCGCCAAGCCGTCTGCTTGGGAGCTTCATACAACACAGCCATCTTGGAGAGTAACGGGGAGCTGACTACTGCCGACTACTGAGCTCACACCGAGCTACCCGAGAGGCAGTCCCATAATTCAATGCGTGCACCGCGAAAATGCGCAGAAGTTACAAATGATAATTCGGCGCACTACAGAGTTCAGTCAAATGCCTGACAATAATGGATAGATAACTTGAATTAAATTGGTCTGGTAACTTCCACAGTTAGGAAACAGTTCCAACAATGGCCGATAATACAGATAACGGCTGGATACACAAGTCGACATGACAGATGAATAAATAAATACACTTAGATGCTTTGATGTAATAATTCAGTTATGTCCAGTAAATATTAGTTCCCATTTTCACATTACAGTTCTCCCCTCCCGAAGCCAGAACACAGGGGAGGCGCAAGTCCAAAACAATGGATAGCATGCCAATGGTATAATTTCAATGTCCAAACAAATCTTCATACGTTGGATACAGGAAGAGAGACACCAAAATTTTTTCCAGGTTCAAATTACAAGGAATGGTCTTACTTGGTTGCAGGAATGTTGACCTTCACACAATACTAGCAGATTACATGTTGAGTGTGAACAGAATGGGATGCAACGTGGCCAGCGTCTCATCACACACCACACAAGTTGACAGTACATTATTCAGCACATTGATCACACCAGTACCGAGCGCAGTAGGGAACCACAGATATCACACACATTAGATCTCCGATCAGTAGATGCATGGGTGCTCGCGCGCGCAAATAACTGGAACACCACACACAGGAGCAGAAAGAGAGGGTCCAAGTGTACATAGCAGACCATAATAAACGTAAATGATTCAACCACTAAAGTTGGGGACCACAACATTTTTCCAACTAGGTTTCCAGGACACCTTAGTAATATATCATTATGCTTCGAGGAGTTACACAAGTTCCACATGTCCAAATTTACCAGCGATAATAGCTCCAATTTTGCACCCGAGTTAAACACATAAGTAACACCGTTAACGTCATTATACCAGACCACATCGTTTGCATCGGCATTTGAAGAATTACCAAAATAACGAGGTTGTTTTACATTCTTTTGTTGACTAGTAAGCAAACATACACAAGTTTTTTGAATTACCAATTTATGAGTTCTAGTATTACCCATCCAACCTTTGAATAAGACTTACATATTAATAAAAGGGAGAAAATAACTGAAATATCCCAAGACTTTAATATACTAGTATCGAGACTAATCACAAGAGATCAGAAATGTAATTTTGAATATTTAAGGTGGTTCATGGAATCCAGTGGCAAGTTACAGCGGTTTTAGTCCCAGCAAGTTAAGTAAAATTCAATAGACTCAGCAATTTGACAGGTCGAAGACCATTATAGTTTACACATTCATTTACATGAAATACTAGCATACTTCCACACATTACATAATTCCACAGGACAGTACAGATACCAGAAAGATCGTTAAGACCAAGAGCAGGAAAGATAAATGACCAGGGTGTACAGGGAGGTAACAGAGCACAAAGATATTACTAAATGGAGGCAGCAGAGCACATACTGACAAACCATGTACAGAAAACAGGTAGCCCAGAACATGAAGATTAGGAAAACAGGAGACGCAGAGGCAGAAACTTTCACAATAAACACAACCATCCGCAACCGTAACGTAGCAATCACACAGATAATCGACCCAGAATACGAAGCAATGGCAATAACTGGAGACTTAACCGGTATAATCATAGATGGTGGGGTGTACACAATGTGTGTCCGCAAGAGATCACCATGCAACCATTACCGAGGCCAACAACTACATGACAGCCAACAATTACAGTTAGAACGATAGGGAACAACTGACAAGACATGAAAATTACATTACATGAAACAGAACCAGCTCAACGCAGCATAACAAGGGCCAAAATTCAGGGAAAGTTACCTCTCCATATAAATAATCTTTGAATATACTGAGCACAGGTGTATTATCACAACCATCAAGTGTTCAGAAGAACCTCTGGATAACCCAGGACTAATAATATGGTGGCAAAACAACAGTCCACCCTGTGTGATTAGGCCAATCACCACAGACACCCTACCAGCCAGTCGGAATACACGGGATATAATAAAATATAAACGATGAAGAAGTGATAGGTTACACGATGACAAGGCGCATAAGTTGATGGAGAAGAACCTTCAGTCAATCAGTTGGGTCCCATACCCCAACGACGGACAAGGAATTTTAGCGACAGTTCCGGATTTACACCAAATGATCCCATACTCATTGGAATAGAACCCAGAACAGTCAGATGACAACCAGGCAACAATATAGAGTTGCGAAAACATGCAGGGTAGAGCCAGAAGCGACAGAGTTACAAGGGGTTACCTTACTAAACCAGATGAGGAACTACGGAAGGCACGAACAAAGGAATACCTTATGTAAATAAGATAAAACGGAAGACGTTACACAGTGACAAACACCAGATGCAAGGAAAATTTCTCGTACACAAATTTTTCACAATAACAGCAGATCACATACAGCATCTGATCCACGGATACAAATCAAAGAGACATAAGCTCTCATACCACTAGACATCAAATGAAGACATGATCAGGACAGTGTACATTCACAAAATGACAAGATTTACCAATTACACTCTCATAACCCACAGAAAATAAACAGGAAGGAAGATTTACTACAGAAGGTTAATTTCAGAACAGATTCCACCATAATTAGATAAAGAACGCCACCAGTAACAACACAACAAGTGCGAAACTCACAACCAAAATCCCAACATGAAGACACAGTAAAAACGAAGGGTCGTTTAGCGATAAGCCAGCTGTACTCCACACCAGAACTCAGAAATGAACCCACACAACCACCATGAAGTACCAGAAACAACACATGGGTAAAGCGACGAGAGATAAGGATGATCAAGAATCAACACATGGAGCAACCAACCAGGACTAGCAAAGAAAAATCAGGAAGAATGAAAATTCACTCAAGCACATGGCCAAAACTGATATCATTAACCAGCACCAGAAGATCACACACATGCGTGACACTAGTCACACCTAATGAGCAGCAGAGAATGAAACCCAGAGCAAGAGTTTAGTACACAGACACCTGACAGAAAATATGCAAGAGGAAGAAGCTAATACACAATGACTACAATTAACCAGGTCAAATAAACCACAGATTCACAAAGAAATTAAGACCACACCTCATTACAACAAGACCACATGAGTGACCCACATGCGCACAGCAGGAGAAGGTGAATAACAGGTGATGAGTAGTACCAAAAGGACAAGACATGAATAACATCAGGTACTGAAATTAATCACTCCACAACAGAACTGACAGAGCTACCTGACATGGACACATCAAATTAAAAAGATAATACCATCTCAGATGAACCATACAGACGTAGCCTATCACCGTTCAATCAGGACAAGCTTTTCATAGTATATGACAATAAGAAGACTGCCCAAGGTTACACAAATAGCATTTAACACAACAGTTCCAAGTGAGATTCCCATCAATACACCATAATCACATGACATAATTATCCAAGAGTTCAATACAGACCTACAACAACACCATATCAAGAACGGGAACATGCACAAGACCACACAAGGTAAAATAGGAAGAAATCCCACAGCACATGACCCAGATACAAACCAATATAGGCCTACATAAGCAACAATCACCAACACATGAGAACTCACCACATTAAATAAACTCAGAATAATAACACATGACACATAGTAACCTGGACAAGGCAGAACAGTAAAAATAAAAGTGGAAGGAGAGAGTCACCATGGGTCAAGATTGTAAATCAATTTCACATGTTCAGGCCAAACAGCGAGGTGGGTACACAGTCACTGCAAGAGAAAATTTTATTATAATACAATTTCATATCACACACTCTGGACCATGGATGAAACTGGAATAAAAACATCACCTAGAATTTAAATCAGGGTCACAACAACAGTTCCAAAACCCAACACAAATTAATCCAAGTAAATCCCACCAAGGACAGGCACAGCAATTTCAGCAAGACCTATAGTATACCAAGAAGCTGCAGATAACAAGGTCAAAGAACATCACATCATTAATGTAAAATGTGGAAGAAACTTTCAATTATTAAATTAGAAAGCAGATTAAGTAAATACTTCAAATTAATTATTAATAAAAGTGAGAATGGTCTTCAACTTACCCCTACATGGCAGGTACAGTATAAGCAGACCCAAAACCAACAGGATTCCATGACCACGGAACATGGTAAACAAAGAAGCAGCAAGTGCACAGATACAGAGCCACGCCATACTCCAAGGCCGAGAAGGCAGCGACAAGCAAGTCTCGATCAAACATGAAACATACATAGGAAGGAATTATTTTGGTCCATTTCAGTTTTACAATTTTTTAGTTTAAAAGGTTGGTCAATTTTAGCAGCCAGCAATACTGACCCGGGCAACTTATAAGGTTGTTAGAACAACAACAACAACCACAGCGAATTGCTACCACTCACTACTGCAACCTTACCAATCAGTAAACCAAACATTCAAAAGAAAAGCACAAACATCAAGAAGAAAACAAGCACAATACTTACCGAAAGGCAGTAGCATAAAATATGAAGCGTGGAAGGCAAAGCGAGAATTAAAAAAGGCCAGGATCTTACATAACTTTGACAGGTTGCCAGGTAAATACTGCTAGCTACTAAATGACACACCAGATAAATTTGAAATGAAGAAAATTTACTAAGCAAATGTAATTTGAAAATGGTATAAAATAAGAACAATAAAAAAATATATAATTCTTTTTCTGAAATTTAAAAATGCAATCAAGCTAGACGAGGAAAACAGTATTTTAAAATAAAGTAGAAATTAAGGAAAAATGAAGCTCACATAAACATAGGCTTCCGCCGAAATTAAGGTTTGAAAATTCATTAATAACACATTACCTTACATATAGAAACATTAAAATTGGTTGCAACCGATATGCGGGCCCGCGATATAAAAACACTTTAAAACTGAAATTTGCTACACTACAAAATTCTAAGTTACAAGACGGCACACAAGGACACACGAAAAAGAAGAAAATTTAGTGGCTCCAACCGCGAATAAACATTACACTAAAGAAACGAGCTAGATGAAAACACAATAAAATAATAGTGCACAGCAACCCCAACAAAATGAAGTATATTAAAGGAAATTTACAATTAACGGTGCACTCATAACAATAATAAAGGACACCGAAAACCAAACAGAAGCTACCCGTTACCGACGCGAAGCCAAGATCCCATAATAATCATCAAAGCCACACAAAATATTAACGTATCATCAGATAAGATAAGAAGGGGTGACATGACGTAATAAAGACAAAAGCAAGGAACCCAAACAATGGGAGAAAAGATAATAAGACAACGAAAGAAAAGTCCCATTATTAAACTTAATTTCGACCAGCAAATTTCAATTTTAAGATTTTAAGTTATTAAAATAATAATAATAATAATTATCATTTATCCAAGAGGTGATAGTGCCAGTTTACATTAGCCTTACTTAATTAAATCACCAGCGATTTACATACTTTAGAACAGAGGGGGCCGTGGAATGCGCTACGATGCGAATATGAGGTGTCATTAATTGAGGCCCGTAACAATGCGATAATCATTACGTACAGATAACCAGCCACGAAGGCAATAGGACAAAATTAGACAGCAATATCAACCAAACAGGACAACACTAAGGGAGAAAACACGCACCGAAATGAATTACCAAAAAAATAAAAGTAATAATAATAATAATAATAATAATAATCATAATGAACATCAAGAAACACAGTTCGCAAAAATGCACCCCGACAAAAACGTAAGACAAAATCACTTACACAAAATATCACCTCATAGATGCATAACTAGCGATCCTCGAGCTCCCTACATTACATTAAATTTTCTTTTTCAAATGCATTCACTTCAAATATATATCAGATTTTGCTTACAAGGTTAACCAATACCAAAATAGTCGTTTATAATGTTGCTCATGTCCAAGATGAAATTACTCACACTAGTGTCTGAACGACTGGGATCCCTTCAATAAATTATAATTTTCAGTACTTACTTGAGTTAAGGTATCCAAACTTACAAGACACTTGAAACTTTAAATTCCGATAACGGATGACTCACTGCACCAAGTTTACATGTTACATTAAGAACAAAAAAAGGGTTGGAGCACACTGGATAACTTTGAAGGAATAATAGGGCCTAGCCCTCACATTACACTTTAACCCCCGGAGTCAAGCTCCATTATAATAGCTTTCCCTTTTCGCCAAGCCGTCTGCTTGGGAGCTTCATACAACACAGCCATCTTGGAGAGTAACGGGGAGCTGACTACTGCCGACTACTGAGCTCACACCGAGCTACCCGAGAGGCAGTCCCATAATTCAATGCGTGCACCGCGAAAATGCGCAGAAGTTACAAATGATAATTCGGCGCACTACAGAGTTCAGTCAAATGCCTGACAATAATGGATAGATAACTTGAATTAAATTGGTCTGGTAACTTCCACAGTTAGGAAACAGTTCCAACAATGGCCGATAATACAGATAACGGCTGGATACACAAGTCGACATGACAGATGAATAAATAAATACACTTAGATGCTTTGATGTAATAATTCAGTTATGTCCAGTAAATATTAGTTCCCATTTTCACATTACACATATATCAGTGTATTTGCAATTACTAAGCGTCTTAGCAGTGCGGCGAACGAGTTAACTACGCGGTATAGATTTTTTTCGTACCAAGCAAGTCATTTGAAGTGTTCCCGAGTTAGCTATGCGCTATGTGCACAGTGTGTTTTTGATTTTCATACTAGGCAAGTGATAGGCGAGATAGCTTCGCGATATGTGCACAGTGTGTTTTTGATTTTTACACTAGGTAAATCAATGAAGTTGTACTTTTGCTCTGAACACATCAAACAATGTTCTTACAGTGTTCGATTCTAGTCTTGCTATGTTTCAATCTAATGTTCTCAGAACAAATGTATCCCCTAACATGATGTATAGGATCACATGTTAAGGTTAACGACATCGAGTGTAGTGTTCGATTCTAGTCTTGTTATGTTTCAATCTAATTTTCTTAGAACAAAGGTATCCACTGACATGTTGTACAGTGTTCGGTTCTACTTGTTTGGTGATCTGAACACATCAATCAATGTTCTGATCACATGTTAAGGTTAACGACATCGAGTGCAGTGTTCGATTCTAGTCTTGTTATGTTTCAATCTAATTTTTCTAGAACAAAGGTATCCCTAACATGTTGTATCGAGTACAGTGTTCGGTTCTACTTGTTTAGTGATCTGAACACATCAATCAATGTTCTGATCACATGTTAAGGCTATCGACATCGAGTGCACTGTTCGATTCTAGTCTTGTTATGTTTCAATCTAATTTTCTTAGAACAAAGGTATCCCCTGATATGTTGTGTCGAGAACAGTGTTCGGTTCTACTCGTTTAGTGATCTGAACATATCAATCAATGTTCTGATCACATGTTGAGGTTAACGACATCGAGTGCAGTGTTCGATTCTAGTCTTGTTATGTTTCAATCTGATCTTCTTAGAATAAAGGTATCCCCTAACATGATGTATTAAGTACAGCGTTCGATTCTACTTATGTAGTGTTCTGAACACACCGAACAATGTTTTAATCACATGTTGAAGTTAACGACATCGAGTACAGTGTTCGATTCAAGTCTTGTTATGTTTCAATCTGATCTTCTTAGAACAAGGGTATTCCCTGACATGTTGTATCGAGTACAGTGTTCCATTCTAGTCTTGATCACTTATTTTGTGTTCTGAACACATCAATCAATGTTCTGATCACATGTTGTATCGAGTACAGCGTTTGATTCTACTCTTCTTATGTTTCGCAAGTCTAAACATGTACAATAATGTTAATGCTGCACACGCTTGCCTTCGCGATGCAGGTTTAAACTTGTTCGATATAAAGCTATGTCTTGACATAAAAGGCGGTGGAGGAGGAGGAGGAGGAGAATGATAAGGTCTTAACAGCGTATGTATAGTCGTCATTGTTTAAAGTTGACACCTGTCAAAGGAAGTTTTCAAATTATCCACCACAGTAGTATAATGGGAGAGTTCGGCCGCCGCCTCCGCCGCAATGCTCCCAGTGGCGCCCTCCGCCTCCGCCTCACGGGTGGCCCTCCCAGTGGCCCCCTCCGCCTCCGCCTCACGGGTGGCCCTCCCAGTGGCCCCCTCCGCCTCCGCCTCACGGGTGCCCTCCCAGAGGCCCCCTCCGCCTCCCGCGGGAAATTTGAATTGGTAAACAAAGCCACGTGCTTTTTGACAGCTGTCATCGACAACAACTCATCGCTAACCTCAGTACTGCCATCTTGACGGGCCTAAACGTCAGTAGTGCCAACTTAACCTAACTAGCGCGAGGTAAACAAAGCCACGTGCTTTTGACAGCCACGTGCTTTTTTGACAGCTGTCATCCGCCATCTTTAAACCACAAAGCACTGTGCTGCCCTCTATATCGCAGTTGCTGCAAAATTCGTTACCTGTCATCGGCAGTGCTGCAATCTTGACGGGTCTAAACCTTAGTGCTACCAACTTAACCTAACTAGCGCGAGGTAAACGAAGCCACGTGTTTTTTGACAGCTGTCATCCGCCATCTTTAATCTATAGGGCACAGTGCTGCCCTCTTTAGCTACTTACCTTTGAAATGTGGTGGCGGATAATTTGAAAAATGCTTTTTGACAGCAGCCACCTTTGTGCACCGTGCTGCCCTCTTAAACAAACTCACGTGCTTTTTCTGACAGCTATCATCCGCCATCTTGCATCACAAACCTCAGTGCTGCACTCTTTAGCTAGATACCTTTGAAATGTGGTGACGGCAATTTGAAAAATTCTACATTCTCTTGTTTGGAAACAAACCCATGCGCTTTTTTGACAGCTATCATCCGCCATCTTTAATCCAGAGAGAACAGTGCTGCCCTTAATGTGGTGGCGGCAAATTCTACATGCTCTTGTTTGGAAAAAGGCACACGCGCTTTTTTGACAGCCGTCATCCGCCATCTTTAATCAACAGAACACAGTGCTGCCATCTTTAGCTAGATACCTTTGAAATGTGGTGGCGGCAGATTCCACGTGCTCTTGTTTGGAAACAAAGCCATGTGCTTTTTTGACAGCTGTCATCCGCCATCTTTAATCAACAGAGCACCGTGCTGCTATCATGCGGACAATTTCATCACCTGTCATCCGCCATCTTTAATCCACAGAACACCATGCTGCCCTCTTTGTGGCTACTACCTTAAGGACGTAGTAGCGGGCAATTTGAAAAGTTCTGTTAGCTATCATCCGCCATCCTTAATCAAGAGTGCACCGTGCTGCCGTCTTTAGCTAGATACATTTGAAATGTGGTGGCGGCAAATTGAAAAATTCCACGTGCTCTTGTTTGGAAACAAACTCACGTGCTTTTTTGACAGCCACCATCCGCCATCTTTAATCAACAGAGCATAGTGCTGCTCTCTTTAGTTAGATACCTTTGAAATGTGGTGGCGGCAAATTCCACGTGCTCTTGTTTGGTAAACATAGCCACGTGCTTTTTGACAGCTGTCATCCGCCATCTGTAATCCAGAGAGCACCGTGCTGCCGTCTTTATCGTAGTAGATGTAAATTCGCCACCTGTAATCCGCAGTGCTGCCATCTTTAGCTAGATACCTTTGAAATGTGGTGGTGGATAATTTAAAAACGAAAATTCTACAGCAGCCTTCTCTCGACGCTAATTGCATAAGATGGCGGCAATACATGACTCCTTAAGGGTGCTTACGCAAGATGGCTTCTATACACAGGTTCTTATGAGACTCCCTTGGGATGCTTGCTCAAGATGGCAGTTATACATGGCTCCTTATGAGATGCCCTAGGGATGCTTGCGCAAGATAGCGGCTGCTCTTATGGGACGGCTTAAGCGTCCTTGCACAAGATGGCTTGAGACGCCCTAAGGATGCTTGCGCAAGATGGCGGACACAAGATGGCGGCTATACACAACTCCTTATGAGACGCTTTAAGGGTGCTTGCGCAAGATGGTTGCTACTCTTATGAAGAATGCTAGCTTAGAGGCTAACGTGTCGTGCTAGTTCGATTCATTAAATTTAGGGCTTAAATGCAAAATGTTAAATATATCGAAAACGGTGCACCGTAGAGCAAAACGGACAAAATTGTTCTGCCCAATACCTAGGTTCGCAGTATGAGGAACAAGAAAACTATAGTCTAATGATGGGATCAACGGTTCGGTTCCTACTTAGGCCCTTTGGCATTTACTCTGTTTTAGCTTGTATTGAAGCGAGTCTTCGTAACATGATCAGGTCTAGCTATGGTAGAGAGTATAACGTACCATGCTGGTTTAATTCATTAAGTTTGGAGGCTTAAATGCAAAATGTTAAATATCTCGAAAACGATGCATCGTAGAGCAAAACGGACAAACTTTTTCCGCCTAATACGTAGGTTCGTAGTATCAGGAACAAGAAAAAACATAGTCTAATGATGAGATCAACGGTTCTATTCCTACTTAGGCCCTTTGGCATTGGCAGCTATCTATTTCTATAAGATGGTGGCTGCTCTTATGAGAAACAAGATGCCTTGAGACGTCCTAGGGATGCTTACGCAAGATGGCAGACACAAAATGGTGACTATACATAGCTCCTTATGAGACAGCCTAGGGGTGCTCGCACAAGATGGCGGCTACTCTTATGAAGAAAGCTAGCTTAGAGGCTACTGCGCAAGATAACAGCTGCTGTTATGCATGCGGTGGAGGGTAATTTGAAATTCTATATGCTTAATCAACAGAGCACACTGCTGTCCTCTTTAGCTGAAATGTGGTGGCGGATAATTTGAAAAATTCTTTTGACAGCTGTCATCTTTAAACAATGGCGACTATACATAGGCTGTTAAGGCCATATCATTCTCCTCCTCCTACTCCTCCTCCTCCTCCTTCTCTACCTCCTCCTCCGCCTCTTATGTCAAGGCATAGGTTATATCGAACAAGTTTAAACCTGCATCGCGAAGGCAAGCGTGTGCAGCGATTTCATTATTGTGCATGTTTAGACTTTCGAAACATAAGAAGAGTAGAATCAAACGCTGTACTCCGTACGACATGTGATCAGAACATTGATTGATGCGTTCAGAAAACAAAATAAGTGATCAAGACTAGAATCGAACACATACATCATGTGTTTAGAATATGTCAGGGGATACCCTTGTTCTAAGAAGATCAGATTGAAACATAACAAGACTAGAATAGAACACTGTAATCGATGTTGTTAACTTCAACATGTGATCAGAACATTGATTGATGTGTTCAGAACACAAAATAAGTGATCATGACTAGAATCGAACACTGTACTCGATACAACATGTGATCAGAACATTGATCGATGTGTTCAGAACACAAAATAAGTGATCAAGACTAGAATCGAACACTGTACTCAATACAACATGTGTTTAGAACATGTTAGGGGGTACCCTTGTTCTAAGAAGATCAGAATGAAAACATAACAAGACTAGAATCGAACACTGTAATCGATGTTGTTAACCTCAACATATGATCAGAACATTGTTTCATGTGTTCAGAGCAAAAGTACAATTTTGATGATTTGCTTAGTGTAAAATCAAAAACTATGGAAACACACTGTGCACATATCGCGTAGCTAACTCGCTCAGTAAGCAATATTGCAAAACTACAACTTCAATGATTTGCATAGTGTAAACATCAAAAACACACTGTACCCATACTGCGCAGCTAACTCGCTCGGTAAACGATATAGCCAAAGTATAACTTCAAATTATTTACCTTCCATCATTCGTCTTGTGTGAAAATCAGTCGAACAAGTTATCGCATAAACATGGCTGAAAAAAAAATCGTGATAGGGTATGGAACCCAGGGGTTACATCTTATCAGAAGGGCAAAAAGGATGAAAGGACTCTTCCTCCTCCTTACCGCACATTCCTTGTAGGGCTAATGGGCAAAAGGGCTAATGGGCAAAAGGGCTAATGGGCTAAAGGGCTAATGGGCTAAAGGGCTAAAGGAGCAACAACCTCATCGATCGCTATCAGCAAGAACGCTTGTACTTTGTTAAGTGTAGAAAATTAATCTTTATTGGTAAATGGTTTTATGTTCAGAACCAGGAATGGAACCTAGGGGTTACGTCTTACCTAATAAAATCCCTGAGGTGCGATGAGTTACGTTTTTCTAACTAGTGTTTAGAACACTGAACTTTTCAAGATGGCAAGAGTGAGGTTAGCAATGTTCTGTTGTTGGATTTTAAATTCTACGCTATAACATGCGTAAGGTGGCAGCCTTGAGGTTTACCGCCGTAAAGATGGCAAGAGTGAGGTTAGCAATGTTCTGTTGTTGGATTTTAAATTCCCCGCTATAACATGCATAAGGTGGCAGCCTTGAGGTTTACCGCTGTAAAGATGGCAGCAGTGAGGTTAGCGACACTGTATTGTCCTCCAAAGTGAGGTTAGGGTTCGTCAAGGAGACAGCTGTCAAAAAAGCACATGGCTATGTTTACCAAACAAGAGCACGTGGCTGTGACGTCACGGTCAGGTAGTATGCTGCTTCAGCATGCAAAGTTCAATATCTACACCTACGTAGTTAACACTCTGCTATGTTCGCAAGATTTTTACACAACTATTCTTTATGTTTTAAGTTCGTGCACATAGGTTATGTTAAGGTAGCAGCACACGTACAAGCGATGGTCGAACGCTCGTGTAGAAGTTGTTTAGTACGATAATTGATGTATGCATTATCAAAAGGTGATATGTGCACGCTTTTAAACCTTGCTATTCTTACTGCTACTATGTTCGCAAGATTTTTAAACATCGCTATTCTTTGTGCTTTAAGTTCGTGCGCATAGGTCATGCTAAGGTAGCAGTGCAAACACATGTGAACGTTGTACATTATAGCGGAATGTGTTTAGTATAATATTTGATGCATGCAAAATCGATAGGTGTTGTGTACACACAGTTAAACTTAACTATTCTTCGTGCTTTATGTTCGTGCACATAGGTTATGCTATGATAGTAGCACACTCTAGCGGGAGAAGTTTAGTACTCTAGTTGATGCATGTATAATCGATAGGCAATGCGTACACGCTTTAAAAACATTGCTATTCTTACTGCTGCTGCTATGTTCACAAGATTTTTATACATCGCTATTCTTTATACTTTAAGTTCATGCGTATAAGTTATACTAAGTTAGCAGCATACTTATAAGGTTGTTGCACGCTCTAGTGGAAAAAGTTTAGTAATAAAGACGATGCATGCAAAATCGATAGGTGATGTGTACACGCTTTGAACTTGGCTATTCTTTATGCTTTAAGTTCGCGCACATAGGTTATGTTAAGATTGCAGCATGCACAAGCAATGATCGCACGCTCTAGTAGAAGAAGTTTAGAACAAGAGTTAATGCGTGCAAAATTGACAGGTGTTGTGTACACGCTATTCTTTGTGCTTTAAGTTCACGCACATAGGTAGCAGCACACAATTGCGAACGGTGTACACTCTAGCGGTAGACGTTTAGTACGATAGTCGATGCATGCAAAATCGATAGGTGATGTGTACACGCTTTGAACTTGGCTATTCTTTGTGCTTTAACTTTATACACATACTGAAACATATCATATTGCCCCAGGGACTTTTATTTGCATAGTGCGCAACACTGTGGAGGCGTTAAATTTGAAAGACTTTGTTTGCGAGGTGGCAAGCAAACGGCTTTGTGCTGGGCCGCGCCCTGGAAGAGCGGCCGGAAGCAGGTTTGAATCGGCCTGTGGTTTGAAAGTTTGAACGAGGCTGTGGGAGTGTCGCGGCGTCACCTAGCGTGCGGCGAGTTTGAAAAGAGCCAATGGCGAGCTGTGAAAGCGAGTCATAGAGAATTGCGCGGGGTTGCTAACTTCGATCATCACAGTGCCGACCGATTAGAAATTAGGGTGAAATCTGATAAATAACCCCTCTCCACGGTTTCGATACGCCTGATGAGTAGTAAATGAATTTAGACTTCTTTATCTGTTCATTCATCGGCTAACTTCTATATATATATATTTGTGTGGCTAGGTTATAACGGTTGTGGGCTTTGTCCTGAGAAAGCGGTTGAAACCTCGCGCTATAGCCAACAGGGCCACCCCCTCTTTTCGGAACGACGCGGGTGGGTCCATAAAACCAACAGTGGCTTGGGGAAGCGGGTCTGTCTTTCGTGAGGTGTCCGTGGTACAGAAGGTAGTCTCCACGCCAGTCGAGATCGCCATTTTCTTTGTCCGAAATCAAAGTGCTACAGTGACGTTATTTCTTCATGATTGATATATGAATATTATACACATAGAAGCGTGCCCAGACTACAGTAAAACGTATCACCCTGGTGTGAGTTACATTTAATAACTACGGGAGTCATAAGTCCGTATATGTGTATTTACCGCTACGCGTGTGACGCTTCGCTCTTACATCAAGTGCGGTAGGTACCACGTATGTGTGAACGCGGTAAATAAAAGGGACGATAGCTGTGCATACCGGGAAAATTGTCGTGAACTAATTAGCTGTATTACACGCCAACGTTTCGGGTCGGTTTCGCGATCGCGGAGAAAACGTGTTCGATCGTATCGTAATTGCTCTTGCATACGGACGGATCCGGGGCGCATTCCCTGAGACTACGACTCTGATTAAAGAATTAATCTTTGTCCAATTATGTGTGCTAAGCAATATCTCCTTAATTAGTGTGCGCGTATGCAATTGAGCAAGTGCAGTGCTAACCTGTTTTCCATTCATTGTAGGAGTGTTATCTGTAAGGACAATCATGGAAGCTACCTGTGTAATTCATATCTTTTGTAACGCCATCAAAGAGGATATGTTGGCCGAGTAATCTCCTGACGCTGCAGTTGTGCAGATGGTGTGATTGCCGAAGACAACAAAGCTAAGTGGATATGTCAGATTTTTAAGCATGTGGGTAACATTTGAGGTCAATTCAGTTTCATCCAGTTTTTAGGGTAATATTAACGGTCAATATCAATTTGCTAACGATGAGTAATTTTACTGTCAATAAATCAGTGGGAGATCCAGGGCAGCATGCTAGTGCCCTTATTTGTTGCAGTGATTCATGGTTAGTTTAGTTATGGGAAAAAGGGTTGTAAATAGGTAAAGTTAGGAGTGTGTGTGCATGCATTGTTTTTAATCCTTTCAGAGCATTCCTAGGTGTGTGTGTTAAGTGTTAGGAAGGTGGATAGTTTCATCATTAACGAGGCCAGGCCGCCTTCTCTTTGTGGAATAATTAGCAATAAAGACCAGTGTAGGCCTCTTATATTTGATCTGTGCGCGATTTCAGATATATGTTCGCTGCCACAGGAACGCCACGACGTCTTCGTTGGGTAGTTAGGTTCTTCTAATGAGCAGAGACGACAGTAGATCGGGGTGGAGATTATTGCGAGGGTTGAGAGGCTGAGATCGCCTGATATATGACGCGGAAGTCAGATATGGGTTTGAATGCCTGTAAACATGGCAAGGAAGGAATGTTGGCAGGGCAAGCTGCTTTAAACAAGGATGGGCTTGGATATGCCCGCAGAGTAAAGAGTCAGAGTCGAGAATCGAACTCCCGAGCCGCTGAGACGGAAGGCCATGTGTGACGTCTTCCTTGAGAGCGATGTTTGCGGCATATGTATTGAAAGGTGAAGAAGAGATGTTTCTGTTGTCATAGAAGATTTTATAAACGGGAGAAATAATTAGTTTACGTAATAAAGCAGCCGTATTTAAGAGTATTTAAGAGAGAAACCTTCTTTTGTTGTGTGAGCAAGTCTGGCTGGGATAGCCGTGAAGGAAGCAATTACCTGCACCCCGCCAAGTGTAAGCTGCACCCCGTTTGCCTGGAGTCCTTTGCGAGGCAGCATGAATCATGTCCAGCTGGGTTCCGCTCCCATGAAAAGTGAAACTTTCCGCTAGTCGAAGGGGAATGTCCCGATCGCCCTGGCGGACAGGGGCGTGCCACTAATGACCTGGTGATGAGGAAGTGCTCTGACTGCATGTACATATTTTCTTTATATTGTAATTATGCTGTTATTTTACAGGAGTTGTGTTTGTATACTTATATACCTTGTATTGAAGTGCCTTGTCGTATCTGTTGTCAGTGTGTTGTGTCTTGACGAATTAATCTTTGTCTCTTAAATTTAGCCCGGAGCTAATTTTCTCTGGTGGTATGCAGCTTCAGGCTGGTTGTTTGCGACAGATCGGATCTGTCAGTAGAATCTGTGTAGTATATAAGTTAGGATCCCTGGATTTTCCCTTATCAGGATTAATGATTTTGTATATGTAAATAGTTGGATTATGGAATGAAACTGACGTGATTTTCTCTTGTCAAAGCATAGCTTGTGGACGGTCGTAATCGAAATTCCCCTCGGGGAAATCGGCATATTCACTTGGCGGCGTTGTCGAGAATTAAAGATGTAATTCAGGCCAAGATTTAAGATTTTGTTCTTTTATAAATTATTTGTTCGGTATTTGGACCGATATTTTTTTAGTAATGTAATATGTAGTTGTTCTTAATGTGCACGGCACATTATACTTTTATTATGACAGTTTGCGTCATGTTTTATTGTATTTTGTGGAATTTCGATAGAATGAATATTAATTATGTGCTCTAGTGAATATATCCATTTTACCCCTTTATCTGTCTCTTATTCAGAACAAATGCAACTGTTTCCCATTCATATACACCATTGGTGATTATTTTTATAGAAGTTAGATTTAATTCTCGCCCACAGACCGAACGTAACCACGAAGCTCTAACCGACTGAGTCTGGCATTGTGATATCGATGGATGGGAACGGTTCATTTATGGCGCCTTGAGTGGTGGCGATTGTTATTTGGGCGGCGTCAGGTTCATTTCTGGCACGATGCAACGTTGAGCGATTGTTATTTTGGCAGTTGTCATATGTGCAGCGCCCGGTTCATTTTTTTTTGTGATGCGCGACTTTGTAGGCCTTGTGTAGGAGTATATAGTTCGGAATTTTGGGAGTGACCAGAGTGGTACCCAACATTTAAGTTAGGTAGATAATTCCGAACAGGCGCATTATAGATGACGAAGCCTGAGATTCTTGCTCGATACTCAGACGGAGTCATGGGAACTGGCAACCTAGCGTATTAGACAATTGAGTCTACAGTCCGGTATTCGATTATACTCATGTTAGTATACGGATACGAGAGGGCGAGGTTTCCGTGGAAATCGTATATTTAGTGAAAGTCTGTAATTCCTAAATATATATGTATACGTTGGGTATATATCGGCATGAAATTGAATTTTTATATTAATGTTAGGATGTGAATAAGAGCATGATAGCCGATGGTAGAGGTATGTCAAACAATTCAGTGATTCCATTGGGAATTCGAGAACTAGGAAAAGATTTCTCACTTGGGGCAAGTAGACGATGTGTATCCCTCAGATAAACTCGCCTATGGACATGACCTAAAAGTTTGTTCTGTGTAACAGATTTGTATAGCCGGAGATTTTGATTTTGTTTGTATCTAGATTAAGATAGGGACCCGAGTCAGCCTCAAACTCGGAGGAAAACTTGTAATTACAGTGGCATCATTGTCAAAGATTGAAGGTGTATGGATCATTGTTGTGGGAAGTATAATCCTTTAAGCGGAGATAAGATGCAAATGTGGTTACGCATTGATGTCTAATGCATATATTTGAGCCCAAATTAGCATAGACCTACATTTCTAGTAAACGGTTGGGGCTACATTGTAATTGTCTTTTTTTTTTAATATACGCGAGGATTTCTGATTATTTTATCGCGATATAATGAGCACATGATAATTATTCGTTAGGCAGTTTCTGCATGGCGAATTTGTGAAGCCAGACTGCTTGTGTTTTTTTAACGTAAATAGCAGAAACTGGAAATTTTCTATATTAATATTCAAAATCTTGGTTCTACATCTAGAGACTCTCACACCGGAAGCATAACTGCGTAGTCGCATTCGTATCGAATATTATGGCTGTAACCCTCGCCGATCTTTTGGCGAAAATGGAGTTAGTGGAACAGGAAGCTGTGAGGCGCGAGCAAGAAAATATGGCGGAGATCGCGAACAGACTTGAGTTAGTAACGCTAGAGGCCGAGAAACGTGAGCATAAGAACGTGAGTGAACTTACGGCGAAAATAGCACAGGGTAACGAGAAGCTCGAAGAAAAGATAGAAACAGTTCAGAGGTGTTGTCAGGAGGGGATGAATCGATTAGAGAAACATATCGACGCGATAGAGGTTCGAACCGAGGAACAGATTGAACGGATGCAGAAAACCGTTGAGGAGCTAGCAGGGAAAATATCAGATGGAGCCGAAAAGACAGACCAACGGCTAGAAGAAGTAACTAGTAGGTTAGATGAGGCACGGACAGAAATCGGTAAAAATCGGAGCGCAATAGAGCAGCTTAGCGCTGAAAATGAAAAGAGACTTTCATCGTTCTCGGAAGAAATTAAGACTCAGGTTGCCGAAGGGCAGCATAAGAGTGAAGAGCAAATGGAACGGAAGTTATCTGAGACGGTAAAGGAAAATGATGTCAAGTTGAAGAACTTGGAAGAAAGAGTTACGCGGGAGGTCACGGATCGAATCGCGGGTAAAGGCGAAGAGATTAAGAAGATAATTCTGGCGGACAGGGAGAACACCAGAGCCAATATCAATGAGGTTGGTGCGACAATTGAGATATGGGCAGAGCATAGTCAAAAGAACACAAACAAGCTGGCAAATGCAGAAAAGGAAATTCAGCACTTGAAGGATAAAATTGAATTAATCGACCTCAGGACCAGCAAGGAGATGGACAAATTGAAATGTTCAATTCAGCAGTCATATCGAGAGAGCTGCTAGCGACGCCAATGAACCAGCGATGATGAGCGATATAATTCACTTATCCCGCCCAGAAGAGAGAGCGTCCACTCCAAACGTAACAAATGGAGCGCCGATTTATAATATATTCCGTGCGTCGCCCGAGGAAAAACCGAGGAAATTTAGTGGCATGGACGATAGGACTCCTAGGGCTTTTCTTCGTGAGATAGATGACTTTCTATCAGACGCAAGGGTGCCCCCGATCGAAAATTACGTACAGTTGAAAAGTTTTTGTCCGATACCGCCTTGGAATGGATGCAGGCCTTCAAATATACGTTTAGCACATACGAGGAATTTAAGGTGGCTTTTCTCCGTAAATTTTGGGACGTTTCCTTACAGCAAGCTCTAAGGATGGAGCTATACGCTAAGAAATATCCGGCGACGATTCCGACGAGGTTTTCGAGTTATTTTGTGTCTCAAGTTATCAAATTTCGAGACCTTGATACACCACCGTCCGAATCTGAGATGGTCGTGGCCATCGCGAGGCAATTACCACTCGAAGCGCAGAGAACCCTTATCGCGGCCAACGTCAAGTCAGCGGCAGAGGCTGAAAGGACGTTACGTCAACTCGACCTTACTTCGAGCCAGTCTCAGCCAAGGGTTAGACATACGGAAACAGTTCATGTGGTAGATGTATCTAAGGATAGCAGCCCGCCGCGCAAGATAAGGAGAGGAGGAGACGTCCAGAATTCCGGGACACAGACTACGTCGCGGGAAATACATGGAGACGAAAATGGGCAACCACGGAGAGACCAATGGAATTCTGCGAATAATCGTGACAACAGGAGAGGACCAGGAGGCAATTGGAATAGGAATTACGACAGAAACCGAACTTATTCATATGGAGGAAATGGGCGTGCCTACAGGTACCGACCACGAGGATACATAACACAGAGGCGGCCGTATAACCGAGGGGACAATAGGAATTTTCGTAGCAGCTCTAATGAATACGAGCAGGGACCAGGTGATAGAGAGAGACACCTAGAATCTCAACGGTATTTCTCCGAGCTCAGAGAAAGACAACAGCCCAGCGGACAATGGCAGACTGCTATCCAAGAACAAATGGCTGGTCAAGGGCACGGCGCGGAAAGTATTGAGTACCGTAATTTCCGGGAGGCTCAACACAATAGACTGAATCCCCATGCGCCAGACTTTAACGCAAGGGAGAACGGAGCTAAAAAAAAAGCTCAACAGTAGAAGGGGAAGATAGACTGAAAACGGAAGAGAAGAAGGACGGTGACCGGTGGGTCACAGTCTCGGTGGATAGCTGGATAATAAAACCAGAGGACTTATTGGAGGAGAATGAAAACCTGAATCAAAATTATTTACGAAAATTACCTGTAATATATATTAGACTAGGAGGTCTTCGCGTCAGAGTTTTAGTAGACACAGGCGCCACCATAAGCGTTGTCTCACAAACTTTGATCGGAGAATTAAAGACAAAAATGAAGGTTCCTATTATACCGATATCAAGGTTGTAGGTTCGAGGCATTGTACCCGCCAGGACTACGATTTGCAAGGAGCAGGCCCTACTGGATTTGGAAATAGGAAATTCTACAGTGTCACATCCTTGTGTCATTTTGCCGCGCATGGAGTACAATTTAATTCTGGGAACCGACTTCTTAAGTACTTATAATGCAGTGATTGATATGGGGTTAAATAACATCAACTTTCGGATGGAGGAGCTACGTGAGAATTTGCAACTGAACCAAGCGGAAGAGGAATTTATTGAAGAACAGATCTGGACGACCGTAGCAGATGAAGGAAAGGAAGATGATGATTTCCCGGCAGACTGGATTACCAACTGTGAAGAACTTAAAAAAAATTGAGGTTATGATTGCCAATTTAGAAAATGACGATGAGGAGGCTAAATTTAACCAGTTATTGCCTACCAAGGTGGCAGAGGCCCCGGTGGATGAGGTCACGCGTGGAAAGCTACGGGAAATACTGGTGAAACATAAGACGGTGTTTGGTTCTAAACCCGGTAGAATACCCAATTATGAGTACAAGATTGTCGTGAACGATTGGGAGCCAGGCCGAAAGAAGAGCACGTCGAACAAGAGGGAAACGCTTTCATCGTCCTCTTAGGGTCGGTGAATTAGTATTGGTGAAGCGACCGACAAGTACGGATGTGTCCGCCCGCTTTTATCACAAGTTCGCGGAGTTGTATGTGGGACCTTATCGTGTAGTTCATGACTACGGGAATAATTCATATCGGGTCCGCAGTATGAACGGTACAGTGGAGAAAACTTTTAACACATCCAATCTGAAGCCCTACCATCTACCGGGACAAATTAGAATCGATGAAATTCCAGAGGACGACCTAGAAGGAGACGACGACGACGACGACGAGATTGAGGATGAGGCACGTGAAGAAGGAGAAGAAGAAGAAGCGGAAGAAGAGGAGGAGCAAGAAGTAGAGGCCGAAGACGTGAACGTGATGGCAAGTGAAGATTCAACTCACCTTCCGTCACGAGAATGTAGTCAATGTGAAGGCAACGAGAGGAAATTCCAAGCTTTGTTGGAAATATACTGCGAGGCCAGGAAGAAGAAAGAGAGCCTACTCGCGGAACGAAACCTCCTATTAGCACAGATGTGTTAGATGAAGCACAGTGTTGATATAATAGAAAAAAATATATGTCTCCATTCTGTCTCCACATATTTTTTTAACGGGGTAATGGGAGAATGAAACATATCATATTGCCCCAGGGACTTTTATTTGCATAGTGCGCAACACTGTGGAGGCGTTAAATTTGAAAGACTTTGTTTGCGAGGTGGCAAGCAAACGGCTTTGTGCTGGGCCGCGCCCTGGAAGAGCGGCCGGAAGCAGGTTTGAATCGGCCTGTGGTTTGAAAGTTTGAACGAGGCTGTGGGAGTGTCGCGGCGTCACCTAGCGTGCGGCGAGTTTGAAAAGAGCCAATGGCGAGCTGTGAAAGCGAGTCATAGAGAATTGCGCGGGGTTGCTAACTTCGATCATCACAGTGCCGACCGATTAGAAATTAGGGTGAAATCTGATAAATAACCCCTCTCCACGGTTTCGATACGCCTGATGAGTAGTAAATGAATTTAGACTTCTTTATCTGTTCATTCATCGGCTAACTTCTATATATATATTTGTGTGGCTAGGTTATAACGGTTGTGGGCTTTGTCCTGAGAAAGCGGTTGAAACCTCGCGCTATAGCCAACAGGGCCACCCCCTCTTTTCGGAACGACGCGGGTGGGTCCATAAAACCAACAGTGGCTTGGGGAAGCGGGTCTGTCTTTCGTGAGGTGTCCGTGGTACAGAAGGTAGTCTCCACGCCAGTCGAGATCGCCATTTTCTTTGTCCGAAATCAAAGTGCTACAGTGACGTTATTTCTTCATGATTGATATATGAATATTATACACATAGAAGCGTGCCCAGACTACAGTAAAACGTATCACCCTGGTGTGAGTTACATTTAATAACTACGGGAGTCATAAGTCCGTATATGTGTATTTACCGCTACGCGTGTGACGCTTCGCTCTTACATCAAGTGCGGTAGGTACCACGTATGTGTGAACGCGGTAAATAAAAGGGACGATAGCTGTGCATACCGGGAAAATTGTCGTGAACTAATTAGCTGTATTACACGCCAACGTTTCGGGTCGGTTTCGCGATCGCGGAGAAAACGTGTTCGATCGTATCGTAATTGCTCTTGCATACGGACGGATCCGGGGCGCATTCCCTGAGACTACGACTCTGATTAAAGAATTAATCTTTGTCCAATTATGTGTGCTAAGCAATATCTCCTTAATTAGTGTGCGCGTATGCAATTGAGCAAGTGCAGTGCTAACCTGTTTTCCATTCATTGTAGGAGTGTTATCTGCAAGGACAATCATGGAAGCTACCTGTGTAATTCATATCTTTTGTAACGCCATCAAAGAGGATATGATGGCCGAGTAATCTCCTGACGCTGCAGTTGTGCAGATGGTGTGATTGCCGAAGACAACAAAGCTAAGTGGATATGTCAGATTTTTAAGCATGTGGGTAACATTTGAGGTCAATTCAGTTTCATCCAGTTTTTAGGGTAATATTAACGGTCAATATCAATTTGCTAACGATGAGTAATTTTACTGTCAATAAATCAGTGGGAGATCCAGGGCAGCATGCTAGTGCCCTTATTTGTTGCAGTGATTCATGGTTAGTTTAGTTATGGGAAAAAGGGTTGTAAATAGGTAAAGTTAGGAGTGTGTGTGCATGCATTGTTTTTAATCCTTTCAGAGCATTCCTAGGTGTGTGTGT
This sequence comes from Anabrus simplex, assembly GCF_040414725.1. Lineage (NCBI taxonomy): Eukaryota > Metazoa > Arthropoda > Insecta > Orthoptera > Tettigoniidae > Anabrus > Anabrus simplex. The sequence continues at coordinate 10,413,305 of NC_090272.1, read as the reverse complement.
TAAGTGTTAGGAAGGTGGATAGTTTCATCATTAACGAGGCCAGGCCGCCTTCTCTTTGTGGAATAATTAGCAATAAAGACCAGTGTAGGCCTCTTATATTTGATCTGTGCGCGATTTCAGATATATGTTCGCTGCCACAGGAACGCCACGACGTCTTCGTTGGGTAGTTAGGTTCTTCTAATGAGCAGAGACGACAGTAGATCGGGGTGGAGATTATTGCGAGGGTTGAGAGGCTGAGATCGCCTGATATATGACGCGGAAGTCAGATATGGGTTTGAATGCCTGTAAACATGGCAAGGAAGGAATGTTGGCAGGGCAAGCTGCTTTAAACAAGGATGGGCTTGGATATGCCCGCAGAGTAAAGAGTCAGAGTCGAGAATCGAACTCCCGAGCCGCTGAGACGGAAGGCCATGTGTGACGTCTTCCTTGAGAGCGATGTTTGCGGCATATGTATTGAAAGGTGAAGAAGAGATGTTTCTGTTGTCATAGAAGATTTTATAAACGGGAGAAATAATTAGTTTACGTAATAAAGCAGCCGTATTTAAGAGTATGTAAGAGAGAAACCTTCTTTTGTTGTGTGAGCAAGTCTGGCTGGGATAGCCGTGAAGGAAGCAATTACCTGCACCCCGCCAAGTGTAAGCTGCACCCCGTTTGCCTGGAGTCCTTTGCGAGGCAGCATGAATCATGTCCAGCTGGGTTCCGCTCCCATGAAAAGTGAAACTTTCCGCTAGTCGAAGGGGAATGTCCCGATCGCCCTGGCGGACAGGGGCGTGCCACTAATGACCTGGTGATGAGGAAGTGCTCTGACTGCATGTACATATTTTCTTTATATTGTAATTATGCTGTTATTTTACAGGAGTTGTGTTTGTATACTTATATACCTTGTATTGAAGTGCCTTGTCGTATCTGTTGTCAGTGTGTTGTGTCTTGACGAATTAATCTTTGTCTCTTAAATTTAGCCCGGAGCTAATTTTCTCTGGTGGTATGCAGCTTCAGGCTGGTTGTTTGCGACAGATCGGATCTGTCAGTAGAATCTGTGTAGTATATAAGTTAGGATCCCTGGATTTTCCCTTATCAGGATTAATGATTTTGTATATGTAAATAGTTGGATTATGGAATGAAACTGACGTGATTTTCTCTTGTCAAAGCATAGCTTGTGGACGGTCGTAATCGAAATTCCCCTCGGGGAAATCGGCATATTCACTTGGCGGCGTTGTCGAGAATTAAAGATGTAATTCAGGCCAAGATTTAAGATTTTGTTCTTTTATAAATTATTTGTTCGGTATTTGGACCGATATTTTTTTAGTAATGTAATATGTAGTTGTTCTTAATGTGCACGGCACATTATACTTTTATTATGACAGTTTGCGTCATGTTTTATTGTATTTTGTGGAATTTCGATAGAATGAATATTAATTATGTGCTCTAGTGAATAAATCCATTTTACCCCTTTATCTGCCTCTTATTCAGAACAAATGCAACTGTTTCCCATTCATATACACCATTGGTGATTATTTTTATAGAAGTTAGATTTAATTCTCGCCCACAGACCGAACGTAACCACGAAGCTCTAACCGACTGAGTCTGGCATTGTGATATCGATGGATGGGAACGGTTCAATACGTTAGCAATACACATATGCGATCGTTGTACACTCTAGCGGGAGAAGTTTAACTTTATACACATACGTTAGTAATACACATATGCGATCGTTATACGAAAGTCGATGCATGCAAAATCGATAGGTGATGTGTACACGCTTTGAACTTAGCTATTCTTTGTAGTTTAAGTTCATGCGTATAAGTTATGCCAAGATAGCAGTACAATCTAGCGGAAGAAGTTTAGTATGAGAGTCGATGCATGCAAAATCGATAGGTAATGTGTGCACGCTGTGAAACATGACTATTCTTTGTACTTTAAGTTCATACGTATAAGTTATGCCAAGATAGCAGTACAATCTAACGGAAGAAGTTTAGTATGAGTGTCGATGCATGCAAAATCGATAGGTAATGTGTACACGCTGTGAAACATGACTATTCTTTGTACTTTAAGTTCATGCGTATAGGTTATGCTGAGATAGCAGTACAATCTAGTGAAAAAAGTTTACTATGATAGTCGATTCATGTAAAATCAATAGGTAATGTGTGCACGCTTGATAGTCGATTCATGTAAAATCAATAGGTAATGTGTGCACGCTTTGAAACATGGCTATTATCTGTACCTTAATTTCATACGTATAGGTTACGCTGAGATAGCAGTACAATCTAGTGAAAAACGTTTACTATGATAGTCGATTCATGTAAAATCAATAGGTAATGTGTGCACGCTTTGAGACATGGCTATTCTTTGTACTTTAAGTTCATGCGTATAGGTTATACTAAGATAGTAGTACAATCTAGCGGAAGAAGTTTGATACGAGAGTCGGTGTATACAAAATCGATAGGTAATGTGTACACGCTTTGAAACATGGCTATTCTTTGTACTTTAAATTTATGGGTATAGGTTATGCTAAGATAGCAGCACAATCTAGCGGAAGAAGTTTAGTACGATAGTCGATGCATGTAAAATCGATAGGTGATGTGTACACGCTTTAAAACATGGCTATTCATACTGCTGCTCTGATCCCAATTTTTATAAACGTAGCTAATCCTAATGCTGATCTTAACGACGTAGAGCTAAGGATTGATTACGTGACCGTGTTGTCACAGCCACGTGCTCTTGTTTGGTAATCATAGCCACGTGCTTTTTTGACAGCTGTCTCCTTGACGAACGCTAACCTCACTTTGGAGGACAATACAGCGTCGCTAACCTCACTGCTGCCATCTTTACAGCGGTAAACCTCAAGGCTGCCACCTTATGCATGTTATAGCGGGGAATTTAAAATCCAACAACAGAACATTGCTAACCTCACTCTTGCCATCTTTACGGCGGTAAACCTCAAGGCTGCCACCTTACGCATGTTATAGCGTAGAATTTAAAATCCAACAACAGAACATTGCTAACCTCACTCTTGCCATCTTGAAAAGTTCAGTGTTCTAAACACTAGTTAGAAAAACGTAACTCATCGCACCTCAGGGATTTTATTAGGTAAGACGTAACCCCTAGGTTCCATTCCTGGTTCTGAACATAAAACCATTTACCAATAAAGATTAATTTTCTACACTTAACAAAGTACAAGCGTTCTTGCTGATAGCGATCGATGAGGTTGTTGCTCCTTTAGCCCTTTAGCCCATTAGCCCTTTAGCCCATTAGCCCTTTTGCCCATTAGCCCTTTTGCCCATTAGCCCTACAAGGAATGTGCGGTAAGGAGGAGGAAGAGTCCTTTCATCCTTTTTGCCCTTCTGATAAGATGTAACCCCTGGGTTCCATACCCTATCACGATTTTTTTCAGCCATGTTTATGCGATAACTTGTTCGACTGATTTTCACACAAGACGAATGATGGAAGGTAAATAATTTGAAGTTATACTTTGGCTATATCGTTTACCGAGCGAGTTAGCTGCGCAGTATGGGTACAGTGTGTTTTTGATGTTTACACTATGCAAATCATTGAAGTTGTAGTTTTGCAATATTGCTTACTGAGCGAGTTAGCTACGCGATATGTGCACAGTGTGTTTCCATAGTTTTTGATTTTACACTAAGCAAATCATCAAAATTGTACTTTTGCTCTGAACACATGAAACAATGTTCTGATCATATGTTGAGGTTAACAACATCGATTACAGTGTTCGATTCTAGTCTTGTTATGTTTTCATTCTGATCTTCTTAGAACAAGGGTACCCCCTAACATGTTCTAAACACATGTTGTATTGAGTACAGTGTTCGATTCTAGTCTTGATCACTTATTTTGTGTTCTGAACACATCGATCAATGTTCTGATCACATGTTGTATCGAGTACAGTGTTCGATTCTAGTCATGATCACTTATTTTGTGTTCTGAACACATCAATCAATGTTCTGATCACATGTTGAAGTTAACAACATCGATTACAGTGTTCTATTCTAGTCTTGTTATGTTTCAATCTGATCTTCTTAGAACAAGGGTATCCCCTGACATATTCTAAACACATGATGTATGTGTTCGATTCTAGTCTTGATCACTTATTTTGTTTTCTGAAAGCATCAATCAATGTTCTGATCACATGTCGTATGGAGTACAGCGTTTGATTCTACTCTTCTTATGTTTCGAAAGTCTAAACATGTACAAAAATGTTACCGCTGCACACGCTTGCCTTCGCGATGCAGGTTTAAACTTGTTCGATATATACTATGCCTTATCATAAGAGGCGGAGGAGGAGGTAGAGAAGGAGGAGGAGGAGGAGTAGGAGGAGGAGAATGATAAGGTCTTAACAGCCTATGTATAGTCGCCATTGTTTAAAGATGACAGCTGTTAAAAGAATTTTTCAAATTATCCGCCACCACATTTCAGCTAAAGAGGGCAGCAGTGTGCTCTGTTGATTAAGCATATAGAATTTCAAATTACCCTCCACCGCATGCATAACAGCAGCTGTTATCTTGCGCAGTAGCCTCTAAGCTAGCTTTCTTCATAAGAGTAGCCGCCATCTTGTGCGAGCACCCCTAGGCTGTCTCATAAGGAGCTATGTATAGTCACCATTTTGTGTCTGCCATCTTGCGTAAGCATCCCTAGGACGTCTCAAGGCATCTTGTTTCTCATAAGAGCAGCCACCATCTTATAGAAATAGATAGCTGCCAATGCCAAAGGGCCTAAGTAGGAATCGAACCGTTGATCTCATCATTAGACTATGTTTTTTCTTGTTCCTGATACTACGAACCTACGTATTAGGCGGAAAAATTTTGTCGGTTTTGCTCTACGATGCATCGTTTTCGAGATATTTAACATTTTGCATTTAAGCCTCCAAATTTAATGAATCGAACCAGCACGGTACGTTATACTCTTTACCATAGCTAGACCTGATCATGTTACGAAGACTCGCTTCAATACAAGCTAAAACAGAGTAAATGCCAAAGGGCCTAAGTAGGAACCGAACCGTTGATCCCATCATTAGACTATAGTTTTCTTGTTCCTCATACTGCGAACCTGGGTATTAGGCAGAAAAATTTTGTCCGTTTTGCTCTACGGTGCACCGTTTTCGATATATTTAACATTTTGCATTTAAGCCCTAAATTTAATGAATCGAACTAGCACGACACGTTAGCCTCTAAGCTAGCATTCTTCATAAGAGTAGCAACCATCTTGCGCAAGCACCCTTAAAGCGTCTCATAAGGAGTTGTGTATAGCCGCCATCTTGTGTCCGCCATCTTGCGCAAGCATCCTTAGGGCGTCTCAAGCCATCTTGTGCAAGGACCCTTAAGCCGTCCCATAAGAGCAGCCGCTATCTTGCGCAAGCATCCCTAGGGCATCTCATAAGGAGCCATGTATAACTGCCATCTTGCGCAAGCATCCCAAGGGAGTCTCATAAGAACCTGTGTATAGCAGCCATCTTGCGTAAGCACCCTTAAGGAGTCATGTATAGCCGCCATCTTATGCAATTAGCGTCGAGAGAGGGCTGCTGTAGAATTTTTCTTTTTAATTATCCACCACCACATTTCAAAGGTATCTAGCTAAAGATGGCAGCACGGTGCACTCTTGATTAAAGATGGCGGATGATAGCTAACAGAAGTTTTCAAATTGCCCGCTACTACGTGCTTATGGTAGTAGCCACAAAGAGGGCAGCATGGTGTTCTGTGGATTAAAGATGGCGGATGACAGGTGATGAAATTGTCCGCATGATAGCAGCACGGTGCGCTGTTGATTAAAGATGGCGGATGACAGCTGTCAAAAAAGCACATGGCTTTGTTTCCAAACAAGAGCACGTGGAATTTGCCGCCACCACGTTTCAAAGGTATCTAGCTAAAGATGGCAGCACTGTGTTCTGTTGATTAAAGATGGCGGATGACGGCTGTCAAAAAAGCGCTTGAGCTTGTTTCCAAACAAGAGCATATAGAATTTGCCGCCACCACATAGAGAGCAGCACTGTTCTCTCTGGATTAAAGATGGCGGATGATAGCTGTCAAAAAAGCGCATGGGTTTGTTTCCAAACAAGAGAATGTAGAATTTTTCAAATTGCCGCCACCACATTTCAAAGGTATCTAGCTAAAGAGTGCAGCACTGAGGTTTGTGATGCAAGATGGCGGATGATAGCTGTCAGAAAAAAGCACGTGAGTTTGTTTAAGAGGGCAGCACGGTGCACAAAGATGGCTGCTGTCAAAAAGCATTTTTCAAATTATCCGCCACCACATTTCAAAGGTAAGTAGCTAAAGAGGGCAGCACTGTGCTCTATAGATTAAAGATGGCGGATGACAGCTGTCAAAAAACACGTGGCTTTGTTTACTTCGCGCTAGTTAGGTTAAGTTGGTAGCACTAAGGTTTAGACCCGTCAAGATTGCAGCACTGCCGATGACAGGTGACGAATTTTGCAGCTACTGCGATATAGAGGGCAGCACAGTGCTTTGTGGTTTAAAGATGGCGGATGACAGCTGTCAAAATAGCACGTGGCTGTCAAAAGCACGTGGCTTTGTTTACCTCGCGCTAGTTAGGTTAAGTTGGCACTACTGAGGTTTAGGCCCGTCAAGATGGCAGTACTGAGGTTAGCGATGCGTTGTTGTCGATGACAGCTGTCAAAAAGCACGTGGCTTTGTTTACCAATTTAAATTTCCCGCGGGAGGCGGAGGGGTCCTCTGGGAGGGCCACCCGTGAGGCGGAAGCGGAGGGGGCCACTGGGAGGGCCACCCGTGAGGCGGAGGCGGAGGGGGCCACTGGGAGGGCCACCCGTGAGGTGGAGGCGGATTGGGCCACTGGGAGCATTGCGGCGGAGGCGGCGGCCGAACTCTCCCATTATACTACTCACCACCACATTTCAGCTAAAGAGGGTAGCAGGGTGCTCTGTTGATTAAGCACGTAGAATTTCAATTTGCTCTCCACCGCATGCATAACAGCAACCGTTATCTTGCGCAGTAGCCTCTAAGCTAGCTTTCTTCATAAGAGTAGCCGCCATCTTGTGCGATCACCTCCTAGGCTGTCTCATAAGGAGCTATGTATAGTCACCATTTTGTGTCCGCCATCTTGCGTAAGCATCCCTAGGACGTCTCAAGCCATCTTGTGCCTCATACGAGCAGCCACCATGTTGTAGAATTAGATAGCTGCCAATGCCAAAGGGCTTAAGTAGGAATCGAACCGTTGATCCCATCATTAGGCTATGTTTTTCTTGTTCCTCATACTGCGAACGTACGTATTAGGCAGAACAATTTTGTCCATTTTGCTCTACGGTGCACCGTTTTCGAGATATTTAACATTTTGCATTTAAGCCCTAAATTTAATGAATCGAACTAGCACGACACGTTAGCCTCTAAGCTACGAGCGGCAGCCACCTAGCGCAATCATCCTTAAAGCGTCTCATAAGGAGTCGTGTATAGCCACCATCTTGCGTCCGCCATCTTGCGCAAGCATCCTTGGGGGCGTCTCTAGCCATCATGTGCAAGAACCCTTATGCCGCCTCATAAGAGCAACCGCCATCTTGCGCAAGCATCCCTAGGGTGTCTCATAAGGAGCCTTGTATATCCGCCATCTTGCGCAAGCATCCCAAGGGCGTCTCATAAGGACCTACGTATGGAGGCCATCTTGCATAAGCACCTTTAAGGAGTCATGTATAGCCACCATCTTGTGCAATTAGCGTCGAGAGATGGCTGCTGTAGATTTTTTCTTTTTAAATTATCCGCCACCATATTTCAACTAAAGAGAGTAGTACTTAGGTTTGCGATGTAAGATGGCGGATGACAGCTGACAGAAAGCGCGTGAGTTTGTTTACTAAACATGAGCACGTGGAATTTTTCAATTTGCCGCCACCACATTTCAAAGTATCTAGCTAAAGATGGCAGCACGGTGCTCTCTTGATTAAAGATGGCGGATGACAGCTAACAAAACTTTCAAATTGCCCGCTATTACAGAGAGCAGCACGGTGCTTTGTGGATTAAAGATGGCGGATGGCAGCTGACGAAATTACCCGCATGATAGCAGCAGTTTGCTCTATTGATTAAAGATGGCGGATGACAACTGTCAAAATAGTACGTGGCTTTGTTTCCAAACAAGAGCACATAGAATTTTTCAAATTGCCGCCACCACATTCCTGCGGGAGGCGGAGGGGCCCCTGGGAGCCCTGAGGAAGTGGCGGCCGCCGAACCATCCAATTATACTACTCCTGTTTCAGAGAACCGGAAAATTATATTGTGCCATGCTCCTCTACCAGGAGCAACTTTTTTTGGGTGTTTAGAACATAGTCTGTTATCTTACAGCAAAGATTTTATAATAGTCAGCTTACATTCCCTATTGTGTTCTGAACATAAAAATACACCGTCTGTAAGGCTTTACGTCTCGAACCGACGCATGAAGAAAATCTTTAGTACATGCAACAAAAAAATCTGTGTTACAGATATAGATTCGATCACTGATCACTCTGCTGAATGATGTTAGATTAAAGAAATAAAATTTCTAGACTTTTTATATATTCGAACCCCGTTCTCTCTCTGTTATGGAATCGAATCCTGATGAATAATAGAATAAAACTACCAACACATAACCACTATAAATATCTCTTTCTATTACTGTACTGGATTCGATTAGCATTAGAATAACATGCATGACATGGATTTTGAACCCTGTTCACTCAGTTTATTGTCAGAATTAAAAAATTCTAACGCATGGAATCTCACTGGATTAATGCAAGAATAAAAATACCTAACTCGTTATTTCGTATGCTCTCTACGCAGTTACCGTAAAATAATTACTTACATGGAAGAGAACACTGAAATTCTCTGATGTGTAAGATAACAAGAGTCTATAATAAACGCACTACTTCATTAATGATACACGCACACAACGCTCTCTATACAAGGACAAGCAAATGCTCTGAGTTAGCCTCTTACACACATCACTACGAACAAACACACTCACACGTTTTTATTATCTGAGATACTTCTATCGAATAGCATTGTGAGGTTAGCATGAGGCTTTGTGTCTCCATCCGACCAACAAATAACTATGAACAGAGTCATCTCGAGGGGAAAAAGGATTTTTTACACGCGCATAGCATGATAGGTACTTACGCTGTATGGGTTGAACGGCGCTGGCTTTCTGGATGATGATACTATCTTCTAACGTAAGACAATACGACCTTCTGCTGTCGTCTTAGTAATTACCAAGCAAATGCTGTGACTGTATATTTTGTCGATATTGATATTAGAATTTAAAAACATCTCAATATAACACAACAGCCTATACTGCGCCGTATCCTGGCGGCTCATTTGGAACAGTAAATTATGTTATTTGGCATATTAAACTGTGTTATAAACGTGGACGGCAGATTATAGCTGAGACCGGAGACAGAATGTCGTGGGACACTTGTTCAAAATGTTTCAGTGACCGTGAGAAGCTTCCAATTTTATCCACAATCAGCATCATCATAGGCATTTATTCGTCAACGAATATGTAGTATATAAATACAATGTCATTTGGACACATTCATTGTGTCGTCTCAGATAGCTGAACAGACCGATTCTGGATGCACAGATTTTATTGCAGTGACAGCACACACTAGGAGTTGCAGCAGATGGTTGTGCAAGAATGCCATCCCTCGCAATTGCTCGTTCTTTCCTGCGGTTTCTCTTCTCAGCTTCTAATCTTCTCCTATCTTTTTCTAGGTGTTCAACTCCATTGTATACAATGCTACGCCATTTGGGCCTATCCTCGGCTGTAGTTTCCCAGTTGATCGTATCAATATCACATCTTTTAAGATTGTACTTTAGAACATCCTTATATCGTTTAAGCTGCCCTCCATGGTTACGCTGGCCATTCTTTAGTTGGGAGTACAAGATTTTCTTTGGGAGGCGTGTATCTGAAATTCGGAAGATATGACCAGCCCAGCGTAGCTGATGCCTGACTATCTTTGCCTCTATGCTTGTAACGTTGGCTTCCTCGAGGATACTAATGTTCGTTCGACGATCTTGCCATTTAACTTTCAGTATTCTCCGTAAGCATCGTTGATGATATTTTTCCAGGCATTTTAGGTTTCTCTGTAGGTTGTCCAGGTCCCGCAACCATAGATAAGAGTAGGAATTACAACAGCATTGTAAACGTACAGTTTGATTCTCACACTGATATCATGATTGTCAAACACTTTCCTTAGGAGACGACCGAAAGCCGCACTAGCGCATCTTAAACGATATTGGATTTCTGTATCAATGTTTGCACACGTCTGTCGAGAGATGGCTTCCAAAGTAAGGAAAATGATTTATATTTTGCAGAGACTGCCCATTGATTGTAATAGTTGGAGTTCTCTTATTGGAATTAGGTGCCGGCTGGTAAAGGATCTTAGTCTTATCAATATTAATTTCCAGTCCGATACTTTCAAATGCTTGATTAAAAGGATTGAGGATTGATTGCAGATCTTCCTCTGTGTTGGCTAAGATAACATTGTCATCTGCGTACTGAAGCTCTATAACTGACACTGAGGACACCTTGGTCTTAGCTCGCAGTCTGTTAATATTAAACAGATCTCCATCAGTTCAGCATAGACCGCACGTGTAGGGAACGTTAAGCCACGAGGTTAGATGAACCAATTAGAAAGCAAGGGCGTGACTACTTTGAATATTGGACAGCGCAGAGTTGGAACTTCAGGATGCCCGACATTGCAGTACGTGTGGTTTGTTCAGCAAGAGAGAGTGGTCAGTTCTGTTATTTGAGGCTCTCCCATAGGTCTGAGAACTAGAAATATTCAGGAATGAATTAGAAAAGTTGTCTGAGCCGTAATCTGTTTATTATGAGTGCATTTCATATTAATTTCAGTGGATTACAAATACATTGTGTGAAACAATAGCTCTGATTGGCTGAGTGTTTGATTCTTCGGGGAATCCCCTAGGCATAACTGTGCCTGCAAAGATACTTAAGCGCACCACATGGTGGAGCGTCCTCCTTTTGCTGTGGGTTGTTGAGCAGTGAGCATCAGTATGATACTTCAGTGTTCGCGGGACGCGTAGTTGCTGCCACGTGGGCAGAAGTTTAACTTTGTACGGTCATACCGACCTTAGACAGTGCATATTTTTCTTATGAACAGTGCTGTTTAAACTGTGAATAATAATTAGCCAAGTGCAATATGGCACAAATTCGTGCATTAATGGTACAAACTGTAATGTCTGGTAATCGGGCGAGAGACACTTTTCCGCACATTACCATCGGGCCGGTCGAGTTTCGAGAGAGACTGTTCGATTCGATCAGCGGGCCGCTCCTAAAGACAGTGATTGAACCCCTAATATTTACTGTTGATGGTTAATAGGTTGTTTGTGATAATTTACTGACGGTGGCTGCCATTACAGCCGACAGTGGGTTTGTTTCGGTCCAACGTGCACAAAGAGCGGTGAAGAGAGACTGACCAGATATTTATGTGTTGCGTTACACAAGAACCACATTCAGGAAGATGGCATCATCCATTGAAGAGAGAAGATTGGATCTTCGTGTGCAAAGTGTGTTAGTTATGCCAGCGAGGATATAACTCGATAAAGATGTCCTGGGAATTGCCAAGATAAGTTGCGTTTGATATTTTAAGTGGCATGCTTTGTGAAATACGTTAAATACTAGAGATGTTTAGATTAGATTTTTCCGTTAGTTTTAATTTCAGCCAGATGGCATGAGTTCATTTTATGTGTGTATTATTGTAAATATGGACAGGACTGGGTTGCATGTTTCCTTCTTCTTTCTGTTACTTTGTGGCATACTAACAATCGAAGAAGCTGGTTTTCAAACAACTGAATTCACAATACCGCAGCCCAAGTCTTCGACTATCAGCACTACCACTAAACAGATATGAGGCGCCTCCCAGCGCGGATTCACGCCAACTACGGTGGGAAAGGCTTCGATAAAACACAAACACACAATAGGGAAGTGATGGGCAATGCCAATAGGTCAACGACCATAACAGAGGGTGGAAGAGGTAGTGCAATTCACTAATATAACAATTCAATATCACACTTTAAGGAAAAAAATTTAATATTTTAATATAAACCAAAGGGGTGGAATAAAATAAGAGTAGAATAAGACAATAATACACAATTGACAGAAAATTAAATACCTATTTACCAAGTAGTTCTCCGAGAAACTACTCATCTACATGACCATTAAATTAAACGTCCACAAACACACTGGAATGAACAAGGCTTAAGGATTTTTTAAATCCACACTTGGCTGCAATTTAAAGAAATTATTTCCATAATGTTACATTCCGAGCTCGGTATTAACATAAAATTTAGAATAATGAGTACTCTCAAATTATAATTAATGTGCCCGATTCCTGGGCCGGCCGTTCCTAAATTTACCTAATTGACAAATTAGTACTTAGTTACACAAGTTACAAATTATTACAATATTTCCAAATTATTTAAAAAGACAATAAATTGCCAACAGGCCCGACGACCACACATACTCGCTTTTCGAAAGATACTTTAGTGAACACAGAAGAGTGTACCTAACCCCTCCCTTACCGTTGGTAATTGACCCATAAAGAACGTGCAAGACGGGAGATTCGAGGCGTGGTTTTCCGAACAGGAAAGGCAGGAAACAGCCCCGAACTGGAGATGTCCCTCGTAATTAATGAACAAGGATATATACCAAGTCCTACTCTCAATGAAAATCAGATGAAGTTAAAATAATGGTTTATTAAGAAAGTAAATATGGAACATAAAGGGACTGAAAACTAATGTTCTAGGTTATACACTTCATAGTTGGTTCCGTATTGAGTTAAGATTACACATAAAATAAATACAAAATTTTTTCCACCTTCTCAATACTTAACACTCATGCGATGTTTACAAAGACATTACAATCTGCTATTACAAGGTACTAGTTCCGGTCCTATAAGGACCATCATCAGCCTAGCCAAGATACATAAGTATATACCATAGTCCTAAAACAGAGTTATGCGGTGAGGTGAAAGAAGAAAGAATGTACTGGGGATGTGGTGGAATGATATACATATAAAATGGTGAATATATGAACTGTTGTAGATGTAACAAAGTTATCTAGAACAGTGACAAATAAAATCTTTTGGTATATGTCTCGTAAAATTGCAATATTAATCAACAGTCATCTCAAAATTGAATAAAGTAAGCTGGTTGACGAATAGTCACAAGGTTGCACATTTAAAAATTGGGTTGTGTCGGATTTTAAACAATGTCCAATGTTTCTGTAAAGTTCTAGAAGATATGAAGTTCAACATTGGCGCAGAGGGAATTATTTTGTCCAATAAAGGTTAAATGTTGACAAAACTGTTGGACATATCTTGTGCTAAATTGAAATCTTGCTGTGTAGCAAAGGAGCAATCCCAATTCAATAGGAACCAAATGAACCTGGAGAGAAGAATGTTTGAGTTAACGCAAGAAAAAATTAATATGAGGGATCGGGACTGGCGAAATAAGAACAAACATTGTAACTGTTCGACCCTAAGCTTCTCACTTGAAGAGACGAAAGTTATTACCTTGGGACACATGAATATCAAATAAACTATATGTGGCTTGCCCGCAAATTGCCGCGCAAGTAGAAACAATTAACATTCCATGGTTTTCCATTTCTATGTGATGTTAGGGCGCTAGGGTTACAGTTTTAAACAAAACTGTAAACCAAAATTTATATTTACTAGCATAGAGACTTATACTTAAATCACAGGGGTAGGATTTTAAATAATTAACCATTAAGTATCGCTTAAGAAAGAAAATTAACGCAATATAAAATACAAATGAATTTATTATACAAACAATGAGATGAATCGGAAAAGTTCCTTAACGCGTGGGGGGATTTAGAATTTACGTTACGCAAAGTACTATTGCTTGCTATATCTAATTGAAGCTCACCAATTGCAGTTTCCGTTGAAGATGTCTGGTTTCCGTGGTTACTCGTTCTCTTCTTCTCGATGTAGAATTGGCTCCATGGACATCCTTCCTTTTCTGATGTGGTACGGGCTATCTGGACTAGCACTCCCTAATTGCCTGGTCTTTAAATTAGACATTTGCCCGATACTTGTAAAAACTGATCAGCGTTGATCGTATGAGGAGAAAATTCAGAGATATGAATTTTTCTATGTTAGTAGAAATCTCAATCCAACTGAGCTATACTATTTATACGGTACAGACTTGTACCAAATTCTGTGGACTTGAACTAAACATAGTTCTTTAACGTGACTTAATTCCTTACTCGACTGCACGATTCAATTTTGGATCCCCATGGAAGGGATTTCTTTTTGTACGTATCTTTCGTTAATTGAAGGCAGTTACAGTTTATTGCTGTATTATTATTATTATTATTATTATTATTATTATTATTATTATTATTGATACCGGGTTTACTGTGGAACGCAGAGAGGTGAAAGAAGGTGCGGGCTTGAATGATTCTATCTACGATATCAAAATTCATATAAAACTTTAAAATAAAGGTTATATTTCTTTTCAGAAAATCAAACTTAACAACATTTTTCAATAGTGAAAACAAGAGTGTATCAGGTACAAGGACAGTTATGATACAAGAATAGAAAACCCCAGAATAGGGAATTTAACACTTTTGGGCTTCGTGCCCATAATTTACAAATTTACAATGTCGCCAGTGTAGCGTTTACTTCGACACACAGTTCCAGAACACTTTGCTCCAACCGTTACAATTTACAGCCTTCCAGAGGCAGCCCTCAATATTACAGCAATCTCAGAAAAGACCTTACATGCTCTCCAACTTCAACCAAGGAGGCTGAGCTCCCAACATTACATAAGAAATCTTACAATTTCTGCCCTCTTTAGGCCCAACCTATATTTTACAATTTTTGTACACAGGGGTATCTACTACTCAAACTACTGGGCCTTCGTGGAAAAGAAGAACAGGTTAAATTGCTGGCCCAAACACAAAATGTATGGATTCGTACACTTGCACTTCTTGAAAACCAAGTTTTAAAACCCTACTTGGATTCGCGGACTGATGATACAGAGGCTAGTTCCAAACTACTAGAATGAAATGTTAATTTAATGCATTACAGGAAAAGAAACAGTTACAAAATCGTAGTCACCTCAAGATAAATTGAAGGCCAACTCGAAAGGGTAATGCACTATCTACCCACGGTTTACAGTTTAAATCTTTATGAAATTTCATATGAAAAGGAAGAAATTTACATTTTAGTAATCAAACGGTTACATAGTTAAAGCTTAGAAGCTACCCCTCGGACAAGTTTGCGGAGATAACTACAGAGATCGAAAGTTGGTTGCCATTACCTGGGCTGATGTTCTGCCTGTCGAAGCATGAGGCACCCCGCCTCCTGTCTTAACACACTCATTCAGTACTTCGACGATCAATAAGGCAAGGTAGCTTGAAAAAGCCGCAGATTATATACCCGAGGGGATGGTTCGAGAAGGCTCTGGACTAAATCCGGACACACCCTCTCATTTTTATTGTATAGTTTACCAGAACCCTATTATTGGCTGAAAATTAATTACAGAAAATTTCCCATTGGCCAAAGTCAAAGCTGGCGGGAGCGGGACGAGAAGGAAGTGTTGAAAACCTTGAAATATCAAAATAAATGAAAGTTAATTTAGTTAAGAAAACACAAGAACACAAATCTTCTTTAAATCACTAGTTCTTCCACCGTTTACCAGAGTCCATGGCAACAGTTTTTGTAAGGACATCTATGGAGAAAAGTTCAAACTTCTTGCGTTCACCAAAACAAAATATAGTCCTCTCCGTGTAAGGCCGTACACTAAGGGTGCAACCTTACCCTTTCTCCCCTGTAATGTTAAGGTAGTGATTTATGGTTACTTTTCTTGCTGTTGGGTATTTTGCAGTTGCTTTTCAGTGCAGATAACCATACAGTTTAGCGACCTACTTGCAGATACGACGTCTTATATTTACCGTTAATCTGGGATGTTGGAAACGTTCAGTCACTGTTCTAGCTTGAATTGCGTATTGCCACTGCACTACTGTAAAAGTCACTAGTGATACATTTGCGAGTACGTATATTTAAAGCACATTTTCTTTTCCTGGGGTATTGTAAATCTATTTGGTTAATACCAGGTAAGTAGAATTGTGGCATGTTCAGATAATGCATTTAATAACATAGTTTCTATGAAATGATGAACACATAATTTTATTAATTACGTTCGTATTTCGTCCCATACTTATACGTACAGAATTCGACTGGGATGTCTAAGAAGGAAGAAAAATCTGCAAGAACTCCATCGAAAAGGAAAGCAACGTTACGTCCTTTACAAAAATCAGGTCAAGAAATGCTTGTACATTGCTACGAGCAATTGTAACACGAAGACGACGAAGAAGGTATCAATCGTAGTGTTACGAACCTAATGGCAAGAGTTTCAAAATTAACTGGGATAAGTGTTTGTTTTTATCTTGTTTCTACTATAAGTTTCTGACATAACGATAATCATTTGAAATGGAGCACTATCTCATTCCGAACCTAACCTAGTCGACTTTGATACGGTTTGTAGACTTAACCTTTGTGAATTCCTGTTGACTTACGGTATATGTGTATGTAATATATTTCTGTGTGTGTATTCTTACGGCGTAGTTTCGGTTTAGTCCGAAAAGTAATAGGAAATTTCAAGATGGGAGTTGAATTTTCTACCTCAGGTAAGCGCCGGAAGCGTGAACATCCACTGACCGGCATAGACAGTTTTTCTAAGGAAGCGATAGCAAGGTTTGTTTATAAATTACATAAAGGTAAGGTAACTTCACAAGGAATCTATTGCAACAGTATTTATAGAAATTGGCACGCAGGTGAGATAACCTCCCAGAAATGTTTTGTGCATGTATTGACATACAGCCTTTTAGAGCCCCTTGTAACTCGCTTTTTTCTTCCCACAGGAGAAGTAAGAAAGGTTTTCAACCATATGAAAGCAAATTATGACACGTATTTGTACAAGGGCTCAGAAACATCATTAAGAAGAATTTCGAAGGCCATGGGATTTGGGTGGAGTAAGGGGGATCCGTATGCGTATATTTGAGAAAACGAAGATATTTAAGAGATCCTGTTTTCTGAGGGAATACATGCGTAATAAGGAGAGTGAGAAACCAAAACCTGTTGTTTTCTTGGACGAGCCTTGGATTTTTATGAATGGTAAATATATATGTTATATTTTACATACATACATACATTATCTTTATAGACTGTTATGCCTTCCAGCGTTCAGTCTGCAAGCCTCTGTGAATTTACTAAACGTCGCAACAATCCTCCATTTGCAACTAGTGTTGTGGCCTCATTTGGTTCTATTCCTCTTATCTTTAAATCGTTAGAAACCGAATCTAACCATCGTCGTCTTGGTCTACCTCTGCTTCTCTTACTCTCCATAGCAGAGTCCATTATTCTCCTAGGTAACCTATCCTTCTCCATTCGCCTCACATGACCCCACCACCGAAGCCGGGTTATGCGTACAGCTCCATCCCTCGAGCTCATTCTTAAATTAGACTCTATCTCCTCACTCCAAATACCCTCTTGCCATTGTTCCCACCTGTTTGTACCAGCAATCATTCTTGGTACTTTCATGTCTGTTACTTCTAACTTATGAATAAGATATCCTGAGTCCACACAGCTTTCGCTCCCGTAAAGCAAAGTTGGTCTGAAAACAGACCGATGTAAAGATTCTTCGTCTGGGACCTCACTTCCTTCTTACAGGATACTGTTGATCGCAAATGCGAGCTCACTGCATTAGCTCACTTACTATATGACCATCCTGGGAGAACATACAACCTATATACTTGAAATTATCGACCTGTTCTACCTTCGTATCACCAATCTGACATTCAATTCTGTTGAATTTCTTATCTACCGACATCAATTTAGTCTTGGAGAGGCTAATTTTCATACCATACTCATTGCACCTATTTTCAAGTTCCAAGATATTAGACTGCTGGCTTTCGACACAATCTGCCATTAAGACCAAGTTGTCAGCATAGGCCAGACTGCTTACTACATTTCCACCTAACTGAATCCCACCATGCCACTTTATACCTTTCAGCAGATGATCTATGTAAACTACGAACAGCAAAGGTGAAAGGTTACACCCTTGTATAACCCCTGTAAGTACCCTGAACCAAGAACTCATTCTACCATCAATTCTCACTGAAGCCCAATTGTCAACATAAATGCATTTGATTGGTTTTAATAATCTACCTTTAATTCCATAGTCACCCAGGATGGCGAACATCTTTTCCATCGGTACCCTGTCATATGCTTTCTCTAGATTTAAGAAACATAAACACAACTGCCTATTCCTCTCGTAGCATTCTTCAATTACCTGGCGCATACTGAAAATCTGATCCTGACAGCCTCTCTGCGGTCTGAAACCATACTGGTTTTCATCCAACTTCCTCTCAACGACTGATCGCACCCTCCCTTCCAAGATGTCAGTGAATACTTTGCCTGGTATACTAATCAATGAGATACCTCGATAGTTGTTGCAATCCTTCCTGTTCACTTGCTTATAGATAGGTGCAATTACTGCTTTTGTACAATCCGAACGCACTTTACCAACACTCCATGCTAATCTTACTACTCTATGAAGCCATTTCATCCCTGCCTTTCCACTATACTTCAGATTTTCAGGTCTAATTTCATCTATTCCTGCTGCCTTATGAAAATGGAGTTTATTTACTATCCTTTCCACTTCCTCAAGAATAATTTCACCAACATCATTTTCCTCCCCCCCCATGAGCTTGGCTGTTCGAAACACCACCAGCATGATTGAGAAGATGTTCAAAATATTCCCGACCACCTCTCCAGTGATTCCCTGGGATCTATTATGAGTTCACCTGAATTACTCAAAGCACTGTTCATTTCCTTTTTCCCTCCCTTCCTAAGATTCTTTATTACTGTCCAGAAAGGTTTCCCTGCTGCTTGACCTAGCCCTTCCAGGTGGTTACCAAAATCTTCCCATGTCTTCTTTTTGGATTCAACAACTATTTGTTTCGCTCAGTTTCTTTAATCTACGTACAAATCCCTGCCTGCCTCAGCCCTTGTTTGGAGTCATTTCTGATAAGCCTTCATTTTACGTTTACAAGCTTCTCTCACTTCATCATTCCACCAAGATGTTCGCCTTTTCCCATCTTTACTCACAGTTGTTCCTAGGCATTACCTTGCTCTGTCTTCTACAGCATCTCTGTATGCCACCCATTCACTTTCTATGACCTGAACCTGCTTACTGTCTACTGTTCGAAACTTTTCACTAATCATATCCATGTACTTCTGTCTAATTTCTTCGTCCTGGAGATTTTTTACCCTTATTCGTTTGCAGACAGATTTCACTTTCTCTACCCTAGGCCTAGAGATACTTAGTTCACTACAGATCAGAGAGTGGTCTGTATCATCGAAAAATCCTCGGAAAACTCGTACATTCCTAACAGATTTCCTGAATTCGAAGTCTGTTAGGAGTAGTGTAATACAGGGATGCATGTTATAGTGCGGAATTTAAAATCCAACAACAGAACATTGCTAACCTTACCCTTGCCATCTTGATGAGCTTAAACCTTACTGTTGCTACCTTGGTTATACGCTTTTTTTATTAGTTTACTGTTAATCGCTAAGCTGTTCGCATCATCGAAGTAGAGAGTAACAAATGCCAAGTAGATTTAAAGAAGAATCTGTTAGCAGAAGATAAAAGTCCGTCATGGAGAAACCTATTTCTAGGTATATTTGCGAAGAGTGTGGAAAAGCATTTTCCCGAAGCTATCACAAGAGACGTCATGAGATATCATGTAGGACAATGTTTCAATGCAAACATTGTAGAAGAGAGTTCAAGAACGCATACAACGCTCAACGTCATGAAGCCGCGTGTAATGTAGCTTCATCGGGAACAAAATACAAAGAGCTCATTCATATTCCAGCGAACAATGATTTATGTTTAAAAAGTACACCTCTGCGAGAGATTTTAATTCTCCCTTGTTGTCCAGGCCTGCTGCAAGTTCTGTTACTAAGCACAAACTTCAAGATAGAGAGAGGCAAGACCATGATTATGATAAGGATAATGATGTTGATCAAAACAGTAGTAAAGGGAAAGTAGTAGAAGAAGAAAATCTTAATGTTTCATTGCCATTACAGCTTGATGATTTTACTTCATTTCCTAAGCCTACTACACGTTCTGTCGCAGTGCAAACATCTCAAGAAGAGATGCAAGGTAAAGAAGAAGGAAATTTCAAAGCTTCATCGCTATCGAAACAAGTTAATTTTGTACCTAGAAACGCTACTGCTGAAGCACGTATTACATCAAAACAAGTCCCTACACATCAACTGTCTGCATATAGACTCAAAGTTCACAACAAGCCTCTGTTACCCTATGTAGATATAATATACTGTAAAGACCCCCAACGTACTCGTAAAACGTTTACAACTGCTAAGAGCCTATCATGATGCTGGTTACACACAGTACAAAGAAGATATTTTTGAAATAGAGCATGAATTACGTCGTGTAGGTATTATTAAGTAAGCGCTTTCCCTCACCTAAGTCATCCATCTGTAGTATATAACCGATCGAGTAGCTATATTCGTATAGATTATTTCCCAACATTCTCCCTTCCTTAGGGTGTTAACTCCGCCTCTAGTTGTAGAGCCGGTCTCAAGCCCGGATAAAGAGAGGAGAGGCACCCTAGCCCTTTAGCCCTTTTGCCCATTAGCACTTTAGCCCTTTTGCCTTTTTGCCCATTAGCCCTTTTGCCCACTAGTCCTTTAGCCTGTTAGCCCTACAAGGAATGTGCAGTAATCTAATCTTCTTAGAACAAAGGTATCCCCTGACATGTTCTAAACACATGTTGTATCGAGTACAGTGTTCTATTTTAGTCTTGATCACTTATTTAGTGTTCTAAACACTTCAATCAATGTTCCGATCACATGACGAAGTTAACGGCGTAGAGTGCAGTGTTCGATTCCAGTCTTGTTACGTTTCTTTTGTGATTTGCAAGTCTAAACATGCTTAATGACGTCATCACTGCAGCACGTGCTTACTCTAGCTATTCCGATGCAGGTTTAAACTTGTTCGATAGAGCTATGCCTTGACATAAGAGGAGGCCTTAACAGCTTATGTATAGCCGCTATTGTCTAAAGATAGCTGCTGTGAAGAAAAAGCACGTCGAATTTTTCAAATTGCCCGCAGCCACATTTCAAAGGTATGAGCTTTAGTGCTGTAAAAATACCTGCACGATACAAAGCTAGCTTTCTTCATCAGAGCAGCCACCATTTTGTGTAAGCAACTCTAGGCCGTATCATAAGCAGCTATGTATAGTCATCGTCTTGTCGCTGCTACCTCGCGCAAGCACCCCTAGGGAGTCTCATAAGAGCAGCAGCCATCTTGTGCAAACGCTCTTAAGCTGTCTCATAAGAAGCTATGTATAGCCGCCATCTTGTAGAAATAGATAGCTGCCAATGCCAAAGGGCCTAAGTAGGATTCGAACCGTCGATTTCATCATTAGACTATGTTTTTCTTATGTTATCATGTTCCTGATACTGCAAACCTAGGTAATAATAATTTCGTGTGGCTATTTCTAGCCGAGTGCAGCACTTGCAAGGCAGACCCTCCGATGAGTGTGGGCGGCATCTGCCATTTGTAGGTAACTGCGTGTTGTTGTGGTGGAGGATAATGTTATGTGTGGTGTGTGAGTTGCAGGGATGTTGGGAACAGCACAAACACCCAGCCCCCGGGCCATTGGAATTAACCAATTAAGGTTAAAATCCCCGACCCGACCGGGTATCGAACCCGGGACCCTCTGAACCGAAGGCCAGAACGCTGACCATTCAGCCAACGAGTCGGTAGCAAACCTAGCTATTAGGTGGAAAAATTTTGTCCGTTTTGCTCAACGATGCACCGTTTTCGAGATATTTTACATTTTGCATTTAAGCCCCAAATTTAATGAATCGAACCTGCACGGCACGTTATACTCTCTACCATACCTAGACTTGATCATGTTGCGAAGACTTGCTTCATTACAAGCTGAAACAGAGCTAATGCCAAAGGGCCTAAGTTGGAACCGAACCGTTGATCTCATCATTAGACTATGTTTTTCTTATGCTATCATGTTCCTCATTCTGCGAACCGAGGTATTGGGCAGAAAAATGTTGTCCGTTTTGCTCTACGATGCACCGTTTTCGAGATATTTAACATTTTGCATTTAAGCCCCAAATTTAATGAATCGAACTAGCATGACACGTTAGCCTCTAAGCTACCTTTCTTCGTAGTAGTAGCCATCTTGCGCAAGCACCCTTAAGGCGTCTCATAAGGAGTCGTGTATAGCCGCCATCTTGCGTCCGCCATATTGCGCAAGCATCCTTAGGGCATCTCTAGCCATCTTGCGCAAAGGACCCTTAAGTCGCCTCATAAGAGCAACCGCCATCTTGCGCAAGCATCCCTGGGGCGTCTCATAAGGAGCCTTGTATAACCGTCATCTTGCGCAAGCATCCCAAGGGAGTCTCATAAGAAAGCGATCTTCTTGCATAAGCACCTTTCAGGAGTCATGTATAGCCACCATCTTGTGCAATTAGCGTCGAGAGATGGCTGCTGTAGAATTTTTCTTTTTAAATTATCCGCCACCATATTTCAAATGTATGTACGTAAAGAGTGTAGCACTGAGGTTTGCGATGTAAGATGGGGGATGACAGGTGACAAAGAGCGCGAGAGTTTCTTTACTAAACAAGAGCACGTGGAATATTTCAATTTACTGCCACCACATTTCAAAGGTGTCTAGCTAAAGATGGCAGCACGGTGCTCTCTTGATTAAAGATGGCGGATGACAGCTAACAGAACTTTTCAAATTGCCCGCTACTACATGTCATAAAGAGGGCAGCACGGTGCTCTGTGGATTAAAGATGGCGGATGACAGCTGTCAAAAAAGCACGTGCCTTTGTTTCCAAACAAGAGCACATAGAATTTTTCAAATTGCCGCCACCACATTTCAAAGGTATGTAGCTAAAGAGTGCAGCACTGAGGTTTGTGATGCAAGATGGCGGATGACAGCTATCAGAAAAAAAAGCACGTGAGTTTGTTTCCAAACAAGAGCACGTGGAATTTGCCACCGCCACGAAGAGGGCAGCACGGTGCTCTGTTGATTAAAGATGGCTGCTGTCACGTGGAATTGCCTGCCACCACATTTCAAAGGTATCTAGCTAAAGAGGGCAGCACGGTGCTCTGCTGTCAAAAAGCATTTTTTTAAATTATCCGCCACCACATTTCAAAGGTAGGTAGCTAAAAAGGGCAGCACTGTGCTCTATGGATTAAAGATGGCGGATGACAGCTCTCAAAAAAGCACGTATATGTGTTTACCGATTCAAATCTCACGCTAGTGAGGTTAAGTTGGTAGCACTAAGGTTTAAGTACGTTTAGATGGCAGCACTGTGGATGACAGGTGACGAATTTGCAGCGACTGCGATAAAGAGGGCAGCACAGTGCTCTATGGTTTAAAGATGACGGATGACAGCTGTCAAAAAAGCACGTGGATTTGTTTACCGATTCAAATCTCGCCCTAGTTAGGTTAAGTTGGTACCACTGAGGTTTAGGCCCGTCAAGATGGCAGTACTAAGGTTAGCGATGCGTTGTTGTCGATGACAGCTGTCAAAAAGCACGTGGCTTTGTTTACAAATTCAAATCTCGCGCCAAAATTCAAACTTCCCGCCAAAATTCAAATTTCCCGCGGGAGGTGGAGGCCTCTCCCGAGAGCCCGAGGTGGAGGTGGCGGCCGAATCCCTGTTTTATACTACTGTTAGGATATAGTCTATTATGGATCTGGTACCCCTAGCCTCCCATGTGTAGCGGCGAATAACCTCATGCTTGAAGAATGTATTCGTAACAGCTAAACCCATACTAGCACAGAAGTCCAACAAACGCTCCCCATTCCCATTAGCTTCCATATCTTCCCCACATTTACCAATCACCCTTTCGTATCCTTTCAGTTCTATTCCCAACTCTCGCATTGAAATCGCCCATTAGCACTATTCTATCCTTGCTGTTGACCCTGACCACGATGTCACTCAATGCTTCATAAAACTTGTCAACTTCATCCTCATCTGCACCCTCACAGTGAATACACGGACACAATTCTAGTCTTAATTTCTCCAACTGACAAATCTACCCACATCATTTGCTCATTTACGTGCCTGACAGAAACTATGTTGCGTGCAATTGTATTCCTGATAAAGAGCCCTACCCCAGACTCTGCCCTTCCCTTTCCATCACCCGTAAAGTACACTTTATAACCTCCTATCTCTTCCTCGTTATCTCCCCTTACCCGAATATCACTTACTCCAAGCACATCCAGATGTATCCTCTTTCCTGACTCAGCCAGTTCTACTTTCTTTCTTCCATAAGCCCCATTAATATTGATAGCTCCCCATCGAATTCCATTTCGTTCGCCAAGTTGTTTCCAGGGATTCCCTCGCCTGTCAAATGGGAGTGGAACTCCGTTCCTCCCATAGGTCCGAGGCGTGCTTAAAATGTTCTGAGCTCGGTAAATTCATGAAGCAGAATGCTACCCTACTTGCACATTGTCCAGGTGAGGATTTCTCCTCTAACATATAAAAGTCATAAAATAATTTACCCTCATCAGGTGTCTTTGGTTTCAAATGTGTATTTCTCTTTCAGGGTCACCCTCATCCTCTTGGAATAAACCACACGAATCTAGACATGATGTTCGACCTGTGTCTGAGGGAGGATGACTGGTTATTGTTCATGCTGGCTTTCTACCTGGTATGTTCTTACTTTATTTTCATCATCATCATCATTTGTTTACCCTCCAGGTTCGGTTTTTCCCTCGGACTTAACGAGGGATCCCACCTCTACCGCCTCAAGGGCAGTGTCCTGGAGCTTCAGACTCTTGGTCGGGGGATACAACTGGGGAGTATGACCAGTACCTCGCCCAGGCGGCCTCACCTGCTATGCTGAACAGGGGCCTTGTGGAGGGATGGGAATATTGGAAGGGATAGGCAAGGAAGAGGGAAGGAAGCGGCCGTGGCCTAAAGTTAGGAACCATCCCGGCATTCGCCTGGAGGAGAAGTGGGAAACCACGGAAAACCACTTCCAGGATGGCTGAGGTTGGAATCGAACCCACCTCTACTCAGTTGACCTTCCGAGGCTGAGTAGACCCCGTTCCAGCCCTCGTACCACTTTTCAAATTTCGTGGCAGAGTCGGGAATCGAACCCGGGCCTCCGGGGGTGGCAGCTAATCACGCTAACCACGACACCACAGAGGCGGACCTTACTTTATTTTACTTCATTTTATTATAGTGAGGCGATCTCTCTTTACATAGTTATGAGGGAATTTAGGGTTTGTAGTACGTATGTAAGGGGAGGGCACATACGTCTCTGGTAAGACCCCAACTTGAGTACAGTTCCCGTGTAAGTGACCCTCACTAGGATTACTTGATTTGAGAACTGGAAAAGTTCAAAAAAGAAGCACGATTTGTTGTGGGTGATTTCTGACAAAAGAGTAGCTTTACAAAAATTTTGTCGAGTTTGGGCTGGGAAGACTTGTGTAAAAGGAGACGAGTTGCTGGGCTAAGTGGTATGTTCCGAGCTGTCGGCGGAGAGGTTGTGTGGAATGCCATTGGATGTTTCAGTGGTATTTTAAATGTAGGTAAGATCACAGTACAATGATAAAGTTGAGGATGAAAATTGGGGAAAGTATTTGTTTTTTTTAAGAAGGGAATTAGGCATTGGAGTAATTTACCAAGGGAGATGTTCAATAAGTTTCCAAATTCTTTGCAATTATTGAAGAAAAGACTAGGCCTATCCCTGAAACTACATCTGCCACGTAGGCGACTGTCCCAAGTCCAGATCAGTGGTGACTGATTGATTGAAATTGACTGGCACTAGATCGGAAGTGGCATTATAACTTACCGCTCATTGGATTCTGTATGTGGTTCTTGTTTTTGACTTCTCCACTGTTAAGGGATCTCTTAGTTATTAAAAAACTTGCAGGCATTCAGTTTAGGCCAATGATTAACTTTAGAGGGGTACTTCAATCAAAACAGTAAATTACTTGTATTGTAGGCCTATTTATTATGTTTACTCTGCATTCGACAATCTCCACCTGAATCAGTGTTTGATACCTGACTGGCGAACACCTTCCAAGCTTCTTATTTCTTCATCATCATCATCTGTTTACCCTCCAGGTTCGGTTTTTCCCTCGGACTTAGCGAGGGATCCCACCTCTACCGCCTCAAGGGCAGTGTCCTGGAGCTTCAGACCCTTGGTCGGGGGATACAACTGGGGAGTATGGCCAGTACCTCGCCCAGGCGGCCTCACCTGCTATGCTGAACAGGGGCCTTGTGGAGGGATGGGAAGATTGGATGGGACAGGCAAGGAAGAGGGAAGGAAGCGGCCGTGGCCTTAAGTTAGGTACCATCCCGGCATTCGCCTGGAGGAGAAGTGGGAAACCACGGAAAACCACTTCCAGGATGGCTGAGGTGGGAATCGAACCCACCTCTACTCAGTTGACCTCCCGAGGCTGAGTGGACCCCGTTCCAGCCCTCGTACCACTTTTCAAATTTCGTGGCAGAGCCGGGAATCGAACCCGGGCCTCCGGGGGTGGCAGCTAATCACGCTAACCACTACACCACAGAGGCGGACTTCTTATTTCTTACTCCCTGATATAGGTTCAGTGTTCGCAGCAATTACATATGTTCTAAGGTATTAAAATGGGTGTTTATACTTTTATCATTAATCCAAGTGATCGTGGACTTCTAATCCAGTTATAGACCTACTAATGGAAATACATTCATGAGAGATGTTAGGATAAAGTAGTGTAAGTAGTGATTCATTGACTTCATCATCAGGTGACTTTGCTACACAGTAGTTGGTTTCACTTAAAATCAGACATCTTTTTGTATCATTCAACAGAAATCACTATTTTAGTCAATTAATAGGCCTATCCTTGATGAGGGGTGATTTTTAGGGAAAACGTTTTCGAAGAAATAACTTCATATTAAAACCTAAAATTCTTACAGGTGCTGATTTGATATTTTCCACAAACTTGAATAGAAATCAAGATTATCATAGTGCTATGGACAGTGAGAAATTTCAGATGTGGGTGGAAAAACAATTAATCGTAGGATTAAGAAATATAGGACCCTGTGTTATGTTAATGGATAATGCACCATATCACTGTAAGCTAGCTGCCTCTGTGGATCAGTGGTAGAGTGTCGGCCTCCCGATCCCCAGATAGCGGGTTCAAACCTGGCAGAAGTAGTCGGATTTTTGAAGGGCGGAATAAAAGTCCATTCGACACTCCATGTCGTACGATGTCGGCATGTAAATGATCTCTGGTTACACATTTGACGTTTACCCGACAAATCATTAAGCAGTGTTCTCCCCAGGACCTTTTTAATGGGCGCACCGCCCGGCTAACATAACCTAGATGTGTGCTAGTTACATTATTTGAACACATACAGTAGTTGAGTCATTGGTTGTTTCGAATTAAAATATAAATAATGTGAAACTGTTTATTTAAATGATAAAAATTAATTGTTGTCAGCATAATTACATTGGAGTTTAAGTGTTTTGCTTCGCTATAACGTAGCGTTGTGCGTGAGCGGCTCTTGGATCAGCGTAAATCGCTTGCGAGCACTCGTCTCGATTCCGTATGACGTCACAATGAAACTCAATGATAAATTTCGGTTGCAAGCCACTTGGCGCTAGTAGTTTTAGTCTCTTTTCCGAGATAGTGCCACAGTGTGCATTCTGGTGCAATACCTTAGTATTACTATCAACAGATAGCGCGGAGAATTAACATCCGGCGCACTGACGCACATCCGGGTATGATTACGGCTCCTCCCCCTCCTTTCCCTGCCCCTCGCCCTCCCCCCCCCCCAAATGGCGATAATAATGCAGTTCTACTACTTCCAAGCCCAATACATTGTAATTCATATATTTTTATTTCCAAGTACTTACTACGTTGTAAATAATGATCTGATACCCCTAGTTCGTATGGCATACCATGTTACTGAGAACATAACCACACACCTCAAGGCAGCTTTAACTTCAAATGAATGATAGAAACATTAACACAAAGCTGATATTATAACAAATAAGAAATCCCTTCGAAAGCAAGACAACAGAGCACACCATATGCAAGACAATGGGGTATCACATCAATATCCAAGTACGACATGAAAATAAAAATAACAGAATTAAATGCACTGAGACAGAAAATATATAGAACTACATTAATAGAACCATTCAGCTTTCAGCCCCTGATGTGTACTCAAACAGGAAATACAGGATTTCAGGAGGACTGGCGAAGATATATTTCAAATAAACAAGCACAAGGAACTAAGATTTACATCACAAGCACATGAGCACTTGGAATTCAAACAACACAAATACTGTAGCATCATGGGAACTATCGATTAAAATCGATATAACTTCGAACAAGGTTAATCGATTAGGTAAAGTCGAATTCGATGCAATTCAGCAATATTATCTCCACAATGCTTGACGTTTTATGACTAATTAATTTATGAGAAGTGCCCACTGATTGAGGTTAGACTTGAAATACTTTAAATACTTCACTTCGAGACAAACTGCCTTTAATTATTAACAACGCTCATTTCATGCTTACTTGCGTGCCATCTACAGAACGTGTATATGACTATTTACACGTTATGAATGACCTCCAGCGCCATCTAGAAAAAGAGACTGAAACTACCTGAAGCTAGCTACAGATTGGAACCAAAAGCCCTATTAGAGTTTCACCCCCCTGGTCACAAACCCACACGGCACTCCACAGCAGCGGAATGGCATGCACGATGATACACGATTATGAACGAGCGGTAGAACACCAGAAGTTCAAAATTCTCTGTCAATACTTGAATTAATAACGATTAGAACAAATTCCATGCAATACAAATGGAAGAAATACACCGTATAATATTGGCCAGGATCGTTAGAGACCATTATAAGAACGAAATGGTGATTGTGATCTATTAGTAGCGTTCTAAAACACAAAATTCTAACTACATTCTCTCATTATAGAAATACATTTACGAATCAATTGGAGAGGATTATGTTGCAGCAGCATTATTAAAGTCATGCATCCCAATGTGATGCTTGGTACCGGCATCCTCCCAGTCACATTGGTGAATTCATTAACAGTGTTATACTGATAATAATAATGTTGTCCTTACGTACCAGTAACTACTTTGGACGGTTTTCGGAGACGCCTAGGTGCCGGAATTGTGTCCCGTTGGAGTTCTTTTACGTGCTAGTAAATCTACCGAGGCTGACATATTTGAGCACATTCAAGTACTACCGGACTGAGCCAGGATCGAACCTGCCAAGTTGGGGTCAGAAGGCCAGCTCCACAACAGTCTGAGCCGCTCGGCCGGGCAACAATATCACTAGCAGCTACACAGAAATTACTGACATTCAGTCCTTCCATACTTAACTTCATGAAGTGGTAACGCGAATGAGATTATGCTAAGTTAAGATTTAACCGAGTTTGGGGTTTTGTTCATTACTTTATTCTTGATTTTAAATGTATGTACTTCGCATATATTGAACCATATCGTTGTCTTGGAGTCATTAAGTGTTATTTTAAACACACTTCCTTCGTTACATCACGATTTCATTCCCGCTAGTTTCGTTGTTACAGATAATTTTACGAACGGTCAGAGATACCGATGCGTGTTCCCATGGACTCGATTCCGGCGCAGTGTCCATTTCCAGGCATAGAACTCAACTCGAGACAGACTTTCTCGACTCCACTCCATCGCTAGCTTATCACAACATTTTACCAAATCCTTCAATACAATATTTGGTATTGCGCCTTTGCTGTGGCAGCCATTTTGACGGAAAATATCGATCTACAATCGAATATGAAACATACGAATCGATAGAGTATGTGTTAGTGTTCAGTGTCACTAACTTAGTTGTTTTCGAAGCAATGCTGTTTGTTCGGTGGTCTTTTTGTTTCTTTAACATTTACTACTGCTAACAATGGACTTCAGTTGAATTATAGTTCCGATTTAATTACATTTTAACTATTGTTGTCAATGTTTTCCATTTGTGCTTTACTTTCTAATTCATCACGAATATTGGTATTATTTTCAATCTCTTGGCGGGAATTACCTAAATGAACTGCCCGTTTCTTTCTTCGTGTTTTTTACGCCAAATTCTGTGTTCTCAAATTGAGTAGGAAATCTCGTCAAACATCTACTCTTCTAAGTTTCTTTAAGAAAGAACCTAGTAAAAGTAATAATTCAACACCAGGAGAGATTTCCGAAAAGGACATTGCTGAGGCCGGCTCATCTGGTTAAGTGGAAAGTATTCAAAATGAAAAACCACAAGTGAAACATTCTTCTAAACACCGCTTATCGGGCATCAGTAATGACTGGTTTAAGCAATTTACGTGGTTAGTTGTGAAAGAAAATGGTATGTTTTGCTCCACATGTATAAAATGTTCATTGAAGAAACCGACAAAGAAGGAAGTGACTTGGGTGACTATACCGTGTGCAAGACTTCGAAAGGAGAGTTTAGTTGACCATGAACAAAGCAAGCTGCATACCGATTCTTGTTCAAATTTAAGTGAAAGACGTGCATTTGAAGAAACTGGATTTGGGCAAATAGAAAAATCAGTTTCTATTTTAAACAATTTACAGAAAGATGCTTTTCTCGGAGCCCTAAGATCAATGTATTGGTTGGCAAAAAATGAGCTGCCACACACTACATTATACGGAAAATTGCTCAAACACTGTGAGGCTATGGGTTGTACATATCTAAAGCATCTTAATATTGGTGATAATGCTAATTATACTTCAGAAAGAATAATGCAGGAGTTACTTGATGTTATAGCTTCAGAAATTAGATGTGAAATATTAAAGAACATACATTCAGCAGATTATTTCAGTGTTTTGTGTGATGAAACTACAGATATTTCTGTACTGAAGCACTTATTGTGTACATAAAATATGTCAACCAACTTCAAAAAGAGGTTAATGTTAGTTTTGTGTCAACCTGCAACATCATTGATGGTAAAGCTGAGACCATAACAAATAAACTAACTGAAATCCTTGAAAATTTAGGGTTAAAAACTTGTAATTTGGTAGGTCTAGGATCTGATGGGGCAGCTGTCATGATTAGTAAGCAAAAGGGAGTAGCAACACTGCTAAGAGAGAAAACAAATTGACTCATGGTAAACTGTCACTGCATTAACCACAGATTGGCACTTGCTAGTGCCCAGGCAGCAGCTGAAGTGCCTTATTTAGTGAAGTTTAATGACATTTTAAGACAACTCTTTTTCTTTTTTCAAAATTCCTCAGTCAGGATGGCTGGTTTAACTGAAATCCAGAATATCATTGACAGCCCTCAAATTAAACTAAAATTGGCCAGTGATACTAGATGGTTGTCTCATGACTCTGCTGTACAGTCTCTAAGAAGATCTATGGTGAGTGTTGTTGCTGCACTTGAAAGAGAGGCCACTGAAAGGAATGATATTACAGCTGAAGGCTTAAGCAAGTACATGAAGACATAAAATTTCTTAGCTGCAATTATGATGCTTTCAGATATCTTACCTCTTCTGTGCACATTGTCTAGAGCTTGGCAAACGCAAGATATTGACTTGACAGAAATTGAACCAATCTTAGAAGCCACAAAACTCAGCGTCTTAAAATTGAAAGAGACTCCAGGAAATCATTTTCATAGTCTCAGTCACCATCTTGCTGGTGAATGGTCAGACTTTCACATCACTTATTCAGATGTCGATGTTGTGACCTTCAAGACAACAATTTATAACAAGTACATAGATACCGTTATCCAACATCTAGAACACAGATTTCCAGATATGCCCATCATTTCCTGCTTTTCAAGAGTGTTTAATGCAAAAAGTCAAGATCAGAATGAAGCTTCTGAGTTGCTTCTTGATTTCTACTCTAAAATGGGAAGCCCTCCAGTCATAAATTACAATAGCGCTAAACTGGAATGGTCCGTTGCATCAAAAATGTTCCAAGGAAAGTCCTACATTGGATTAAAACCTAAACAAATAATGATGAAGTTTGCAACAACATGCGAGCTTAAGGAATCTTTTCCAAATTTAGCAAGACTAGCTGCTATTGGACTGTCCATACCTGTGAGCACAGCTGAATGTGAAAGGGGATTTTCGGCTTTGAAGAGAGTTAAAACCTCTTTGAGGAATCGTATGAAGCAGAGCACACTCAACAATTTGTTGCTGATTTCACTAGAGGGACCAGAATCAACAGAATTCAATTATGTAAGAGCGGCAGACAACTGGGCCTCCAAGAAGAAAAGAAGAATCAACATATAAAATGTCATGCTAAAAGTAAATTTCAATTTTTAATGGTAGAAAAAGCTATATCTTATTTTGTTGGTGATAACAGTGAAATCAATTTTTCAGTTTATGTTTACCTCTCTGATATTATTGTTAATCCAAGCATGTGCCCCACCTATATCAACCAGAGAGGAATAAACAATTTATTTATTGAAATTTTATCACTCATATTTGAAGTAGTATTCCCCCACCCGGCTACTTATTCCTGCCACCCGACTGACAAAAATTTCTGGGGAGAACACTGCATTAAGTCTCAGCCACAGATGCCCAAGAGAGTTTCGGTTTACTCGGTCTGCCATCTAGTGGGAACGTCGAAATCGACGAGCAGACAGCCAGATGGCGTCAAGTTGAAATGTCTGCACCCGGTTGCTGAGGCCATACGATTATTATTATTGTTATTATTATTATTATTATTATTATTATTACTATTATTATTATTTTACTGTAAGCTTGTTGAGCATCAACCAAAAACAAAATGGAGGAAGGCGCAATTAGTGGTAATTATAATTCATTGAATATTTTCTTCTACTGAATGATGTTTAATGATGTTACAGAAATTAATTTTTATTTTTCATTTATTTTACAATCATGGTTAAGGCAGAATGGAGTTTCTCCACCAGAAAATGCTACAAAAGGCGAGCTGCAAAGGTTGTGTCATATGAATCGAAGTCACTTAACGAAGTACAGAAGCATCTAAACATAAGTTTAGATAATGTTGTTTACTTTCATGTATGCAAATCAATATTTCTCTGTTTCTTTAAAACCAGGTACATTGTTGACGAGATGCTGCAAAATGAAGGCCATACTGTCCTACGAAGTCTTCCATACCACTCATTTTTCAATGCCATCGAATTTGTATGGTCTGTGGCAAAACAGTATACCAGCCGTACCGGCGATGACTGGTACAAGTAAACGAAGAACAAAGATGACCAGAAACCCTAAAAAATTAACCATCAAAATTGTCAGTAAATATTCACCTACTAGTTATCCGACGGCCCATAACACAGAGAATAGTTGGATCCAAAATTAAGCATAGGCACGGTATGAAATGAGTAACGTTTTGAAAGAAAAACACCAAAATTTATCTCTCTAAACAGTTAAAATTTAATTAATAATTAATTTGCAAGAACTTTACAATTATTTGAAAGAATACCTCTTTCCCTTCTTTAAAACTTACGGTGCACCGTTTAAGACAAATTAAATTTAAAATATAGAAATCAATTAAATAAAATAAGACTGGATTAAGTCAAAACATTTTCCACAGAGATGAAGGACGTCTTCTAAGTTTAAAATTAACATTAAAGAATAAAATAATTAATGAGAAAGATTGTCTCCTGGCAGAAGCCCCTAAAATAAACCGTTTTTCCAGCATATTAATTTCAAAATATTACAGGATTTCTTGCCCTTTAATTTACTATAGGACTTAATAATGAGAGGCCACGGATTCTCTCGAAGGAACCAGAACTCAAGGGGACTCCAGAAAAAGTAAAAGAAAGTGGATCGAGTACTAGTTCAAAACCAAAAGAAACACCAAGTTTAGCTTTAAACAGACCACCAACACGTCCAAAAATTCACCGCGTTTCACTAAAGATACCAGGTACCTCCAAATTTGGGGGACAACCCGCGCAAATTAATGATCAAACCCCCAAAGATATAGGGCTTAAACACATCAACACAAGAACCACGCCGAAAATCAACACAATTACATATAACATTAACACAGAGCGAATGCACTCCAATAACATAATAAATGAAAGTGAAAGAGCAACAGCTCAACCTTCAGGCCACGGCCAAATTATCATCAACATCATGCCGACAACTCATCACCAAGGACAACGGTTGCCATAGAAACAACCAACAAGAGCAAGAACCATAATTATTAAAAAATGTATATTGCATACTGAAAAGAATTAGAGAATGGAAATTAAAAGAATAAGAAGATCCGGGTTTCCTGAGAAAATCGCGTGGTCTCAATATTTACAGCAGACGACTACGCGTTAGTAAAATTATGTCATTTCTTATTAACAACATATCTTTTACATGATCCGAAAAATAGTTAAGATTTACAATGAAGTTATTTCTCGCAGAAAAATGCAGAGGGATAAACAGGTTTTGATAGAGTTCTTCCTGCGGTACGGAGTTTGAAAAGATGCAGTCAGTAAGCCAAGTACTTTTCACTTTACAAAATTTCGAATTTCATTCGGAAGAAGATTAATCAGAATTGTTATTCGTAGCACGGAATAATATCCACACATTTAATCAAGTTTTGAGGCGAGGCAATCCAGGAACAGGAGAAAAGAACATAAAATTATCTTGAAAAACATAACTTACTTTTGGTCCTTGCACATAACGCATGGAGTCTGCCGGGATCTTATACTCACAACTTTAAAAATGAATAAAATTAGTACGTAAGTTGCGGGCGACCGCTCCCAGAATA
Organism: Anabrus simplex; assembly: GCF_040414725.1. Classification (NCBI taxonomy): domain Eukaryota; kingdom Metazoa; phylum Arthropoda; class Insecta; order Orthoptera; family Tettigoniidae; genus Anabrus; species Anabrus simplex. Next base: position 10,378,507 of record NC_090272.1, on the reverse strand, counting down.
ATCATATACAACTTTTGAGGGCATAAGCCCCCGTACTTTATGAATTACCCAGGCATGTTCTGGTATTTTGATGCTCTAGCAATGAGCCAACGCAAAACACATCCAACATCCATGATGGACGACAATGAACTGGCCTCACGCCAATAAGGTACGCGAAGCCGGATAGTGAACCAGCTGCGAGAGACAGACTCGCTCTAGAATTGGTCCAACTCTGGACCAGAAAATAACGAGGATAGGAGCAGAATACATCGTATATGGAAGATGGAGTATAACCACGCGGGCGGAGAAGTTGCAATTAAATTTAGCGACATAAGTCGCACAGGAAATAAAATTAAAACAGAGTTGGGATAAACTTCCAAGGTGATAGAAATTTTAAAGTTGAGTCACCTAGGCCTAAAATGTTTGGGGAGAAAGGCTAAAACCGTGTCCCACCTGGGACAACAGTGACTTCAAGACCTGGTCACGGATTGGACAGAGCAACAGCTGTGTGGAAATAATCTCTTGATCAGGTAGGCCAAGTGGAAATGTTATTTATTGGATATAGTTAAGTGGAGTTTATCATATACTTGTCAGGTTGTGATACTTCAATATATCCTACAGGTGACAGTAGAGATGTGGAGAATTGAAGTGAAACACACTGAGAAGAAGATTCTTGAGTTCTACAATAATGAGGTGAGAGGTGTTCCTGAAGTGCAGGAACTAGTCATTCATCATCGAAGCAGTGAATCGGAGGAGTTAGAAGAAGAAGAAGAAGAAGAAGAAAGATGAGAAGAAGCTGAGGAGTTACCTGTAGCTTTGTAAGAGACATTCCATGAGATTAAGGATTTCTATAACTTTGCTGGGAAATGATACATTTCTGATTGCCCTGTCCTTTCAGATATAACGAAGCTACATTTGAAAATCGTGGGGAAATGCTGCCTTTTTTCTAAACATAGCTATTTTATACCGGTACTGCAGTCTAGATGTAATAACAAGGGACCATCCATCAATATTAAGAAAACTTGAAACCAATTAATACACCATCCGAAAGAGCACCCTTCAGTATTACATCCTATTCTGAACGTACTCGTATATACGAGTTAGAGGGCGGTATAGATGTGCAGGTGGGGATCAGTGTTCAATCGGAGTGAAATTGTCTTGAACTGCTGTGGCGCGATGTGAGAGGGGGAGACGGCACTGTGACAGCAATACACCATGTAAACATTGTACGCCTGTTAAACTACGTATGCATTTCTTTTAAATCATAACGCAGTAATCACCAAACTTGGAACTGATTTATATTTCTTTTGTCTTACACTTACCCTGTGGGTGGGAGCGGTAGAATAACACCCACGGTATCCCCTGCCTGTCGTAAGAGGCGACTAAAAGGGGCCTCAGGAGCTCTGAACTTTGGAGCGTGGGTTGGCGACCACGGGGCCCTCAGCTGAGTCCTGGTATTGCTTCCACTTACTTGTGCCAGGCTCCTCACTTTCATCTATCCTATCCGACCTCCCTTGGTCAAGTCTTGTTCTTTGCCGACCCCGACGCTATTAGGTTTGCGAGAGCTAGGGAGTCTTTCATTTTCATGCCCTTCCTGGCCTTTGTCTTTCTTTGACCGATATCTTCATTTTTCGAAGTGTCGGATCCCTTCCCTTTTTCCCTCTGATTAGTGTTATATAGAGGATGGTTGCCTAGTTGTACTTCCTCTTAAAACAATAATTACCACCACCACCACTTTGTCTTACATTTATTTACACCATATATATTTGCATCTTACGTGAATTTAAATTACCGGTTATAAATTCCTGGCGGCGGGTCGACTTGAATCACCAATCTCGAAGTCCACAGTCTTTGTACCGTTGTCACTCACCTAAAATGTTACTTGAATGGCAATTGTAAATAGTCTTATATATAGGCTGTAGAGATTAGTGACGGGATATGAATCATTTGGTTTCGTTCACGTTACTGAATCGATACAGTGAGCCGATTTGAGTCATCGATCCCAGTACTTGGTGGGATGATCTATATTCCCTCCCCCTTCCTTTAAGAATACAGTTATAGTAATGCGTACGTCAGAACAAATGCAGGAAATGTTTAAAATTAATTTAAGCGAGTGATGTTTAGTTCAGGTTGGCGGATTCGAGTCCGGCGGTATTGGAAAGTGCCCAAATACGCCAGCGTCATGTCTCGATCTACCGATACATAAAAAACTGTTCATCACCATAAAAACACAAATATGCAACATTAATTTGAGTGAGGAAGTGTGTTTATTTCTTTAATTCCTCATTGAGCGTGGAAACCGACTTAATTATGAATATCTCAATTTATTTCGTTTTAACTTTTATCACTTACTATGTTAGGGGAACGTTCATTATTGATACGTACACTGAAGTTACTTTGTTATGGTTATGTCTGGTGATTTTAATATGTAACTAGGCAGGTTGGCAGCAGTGATCAGCCATTACAAAAATGAGAAGAAAAGAGAATTAGGTGGCGATATTTACTTTTTAGTGTATGGCCTTACGTGCCGATTACTATACATGGATGAGCCTAAGTACACATGGCCCTAGTTTTACGGCCACATGCCCTTCCCGACGTGAATTGCACAAGATGGCGGCTATACACAGCCTCTTATGAGATTAACTCCTGGAACCTGGATCAAGGGTTACTGTGCAAGATGGCGGCTATACATAGAAACTTACAGAGAAAGATGGCGGCCATGGGCGATTGTTCACGATGGTGGCTATACATAGACACTTACAGAGAAAGATGACGACCATGGGCGATTGCGCAAGATAGCGGCTATACATAGGCTATTATGAGACATCCCAGGGGCGCTTGCGCAAGATGGCGGCTATACATAGGCTCTTATAGGATGGCCTAAGGGTGCTTGCGCAAGATGGCGGCTATACAAAGACGGCCTAAGAGCGATTGCGCAAGATGGCTGCTATATAAGGGCTCTTATGAGACGGCCAAGGGGCGCTTGCGTAAGATGGCGACTGTCCATAGGCTCTTATGAGACGGCGTAGGGGTGCTTGCGCAAGATGGCGGTTATACATAGGCTCTTATGAGACGCCCTAAGAACGCTTGCGCAAGATGCCTGCTATACAAAAGGCTCTTATGACACGGCCGAGAGGCGCTTGTGCCAGATGGCGGGTATATATAGACTCTTTAAAGATGGCCTAAGGGCGCTTCCGTAAGATAGCTTCTATACATAGGCTCTTATGAGATAGCTCAGGAGCGATTGCGCAAGGACAGCTGACATCTCTTAACTACGTGGGCGTGGAATTTTAAACATGTGAACGTGGCTAACCTTAGCGCTGCTATTTTGATGGGGCTAAACCTCACTGATACTACCTTATGCACGTAATCTGACGGATTTTAAATTTATCTTGAAGGGACTTAGCTACGCCGCGGAATTTGAGGATATTGCTAGATGGTCTAACTACAGGCAAGCTTCCCTTCTCGACATACTATTTCAGAGATGATAGTTTTAAAGCAAGTTGCCCTTCTCGATATACTACTATGCAGCAAGCTGCTCTTCTCAACACTCTCAGACCCTAACCTTACTGCTGTTATCTTAACTACGTTGTCGATGGAATTTGAAAATTTAACAGCTTCCTCCTCCTCTTTCTCCTCCTCCTCTTCCTAAGGACATGGTTCCTTCCTGACAATCCGTATAGCAAAAGGGCTCTTACTTACAAAAGGGCTCCTCCTCCTTCCGATCTATATGGCAAAAGGGAAAAAGGGCCCTTCCTCCTCCTCCTGGTAAAAGGGAACTTCTTCCTGGCAAAAGGGCACCTCCTCCTAGCTAAAAGGCAAAAGGGCTGCTCTTCCTGGCAAGAGGGGAACTCCTCCTCCTCCTTACAGTTACTGAGGTTAGCTCAATTCCTCCTCCTTCGGACATATGCTTTCCTGAATTGACAACAATTCAGTGCAGATATACTTACGTTAATTATCGTTGTTCTCGTCGCATAAGTTTTTCGATTGAGGAGGGAGAGGTAGGAGGACGATGCGATAAGGAGAAGGTAATGCTGTTTATGATTACAATCAGCACGCAAAATATTATAGGATAAGCAAAGGCTGTATCCAACAAGACAGAACAGGTTCAGTCTAGTTGCAGAATGCAATTGAAAAATTTAGAATTGACATGCTGTATATCTTTATTCGACAAGACAAAACAGGTTGAACCTGTTACAATTAGCACACACTAGCACTGATTGTAGAATAAGCTAATGCGGTATGTCTTTATCCGACAAGAGAAACATGTTGACTATTAAACAGAAAAACGTTTAACGCTACTGTGCTGTATGTCTCCATTCGCCAAGACAAGTTACAATTAGTACACACTAGAATTGATTGTAGAACAAGACAAAACATGTTGGCTATTAGTGTCCAGAATAGGAAAACTTATAACGCAAAACATTATAAGATGAATCTCTCTGTAAATACAAACGCACTTCTATGCGATCAGCGCTCACACATAGAATCGTAAATGTTGTATATCTCTATCCGACATACTTCTTCTTAATCACTGAAGATACAATGATTTTAGTTACTAATTAGCAGGGGACAACTTTGTCCTAAGGAGACGCGTTTTTCAGGATTCGAACACATGCAACAGAGAAAAATCTGTTTAGTTACCGAAAGAGAATAAAAACTCACACTACTGTGCATATGAATTGATTTTACTACTTTGCAGGGGATACCTTTCTCCTACATCATACTGTGTTAAGGAGAAATAATATCGATATAGATTCAAACACTGTTTCAACGAAATAAAAATTTATAGGATTCAAACTTTGTTCTCAAGGGGGAGGAATAGAAGTGCATAGGCGTGCGTTTGTATTGCGTTTGTATTGTTTAGCGTTATAAGTTTTTCTGTTCTGGACACTAATAGCCAACATGTTTTGTCTTGTTCTACAATCAATTCTAGTGTGTACTAATTGTAACTTGTCTTGGCGAATGGAGACATACAGCACAGTAGCGTTAAACGTTTTTCTGTTTAATAGTCAACATGTTTCTCTTGTCGGATAAAGACATACCGCATTAGCTTATTCTACAATCAATACTAGTGTGTGTGCTTATTGTAAGAGGTTCAACTTGTTTTGTCTTGTCGAATAGAGACATACAGCACAATAGCGATAAAAGTTTTTCTGTTTAATAGTCAACATTTTTTGACTTGTCGAATAAAGACATACAGGATGTCAATTCTAAATTTTAGAAAATTGCATTCTGTAACTAGATTTATACTGTTTTATCTTGTCTGATACAGCTTTTACTTATCCTACAATATTTATCCGTGTTGATTTTAATCAAAAACAGTATTACCTTCTCCTTACCGCATCGTCTTCTTACCGCTCCCTCTTCAATCGAAAAACTTATGCGACGAGAACAACGCTAATTAATGTAAGTATATCTGCACTGAATTATTGTCAATTCAGGAAAGCATATGTCCGAAGGAGGAGGAATTGAGCTAACCTCAGTAACTGTAAGGAGGAGGAGTTGCCCTTTTGCCAGGAAGAGCAGCCTTTTTGCCTTTTAGCTAGGAGGAGGAGCCCTTTTGCCAGGTAGAAGTGCCCTTTTACCAGGAGGAGGAGGAGGAAGAGAACTTTTGCCCTTTTGCCATATAGATCAGGAGGAGGAGGAGGAGAAAGAGGAGGAGGAAGCTGTTACATTTTCAAATACCATCAACAACGTAGTTAAGATAACAGCAGTAAGGTCAGGGCCTGAGTGTATTGAGAAGAGCAGCTTGCTCTAAAATAGTAGCATGTCGAGAAGGGCAGCTTGCCATAAGGTAGTGATATGTCGAGAAGGGCAGGTTGCTTTAAAACTATCGTCTCTAAGAGAGTATGTAGAGAAGGATAGCTTGTCTGTAGTTAGGCCCCTTAGCTGTGTCCTCAAATTCAACGAAGTAGCTAAGTCCCGTCAAGATAAATTTTAAATCCGCCCCACTACGTGCATTAGGTAGTAACAGTGAGGACTTGCCCCGTCAAGATAGCAGCACTGAGGTAAGCCATGTTTATTTGTTCAAAATCCATGCCCACGTAGGGGTTAAAGATAGCGGCTGTTATCTTGACAGGTGTTAAAAGAACACGTGGTTTTAAATTGCCCGCCACCACGTGAATAAGGTGGCATCAGTGAGGTTTAGCCCCGTCAAAATAGCAGCGCTAAGGTTAGCCACGTTCACATGTTTAAAATTCCACGCCCACGTAGTTAAACGATGGCAGCTGTCCTGGTGCAACCGCTTCTAAGCCGTCTCGGCGGTTTATGAATGAACCTACTTGTGGAAGAAAAAATAAAGAAAAAAGGAAGAAATAGAAACGTGCCTCGCGAATGTACGATAAACCTGAAGACTGTCACTGGCTCTGACCAACTTAGAAAACAACTAGTGATACTATTAAATTGCGTGCTGGAAAGGCAATGTGTATTCCAAAATTAATAATGATAATAATAATGATAATATTTCTGATTATTATCTTGCAAGTAAAGCAAGAATGGGATACTATTAACATAGTTGTGAATTTGACGAGGCTTCTGGCGTGAGCAAACGCGAGTGCAATGCTTCAAGAACTCTCACTAGCCAGCTGATGTTGGAAGTAGGTTACTGGGTCAATGAGTCGTCAGACGTCAGTCTTGATATAAACGTCGTCCAGGCGAAGGACTTTGTTCGCTAGCAGACAGTCATACCTTCTGCGGGATCTCAAGAAGTAGAACTTTGATTTTAAGTAGCGGTATGCCCCACAAACATATCCCTTGGGCTATTCTCTATGACAACGTGCATGAAGTAACAGACGTCAAGTTAAGTCGAGTTTCCTTCAGTAGGCCTACATATTCTTTGGACAATATTTCCAGGAATTGGTGTTGTGACAAATTTAGTTTTTATTGTGCAAGTTTCAGCTTGAAATCCAAGAAGAGGACAGCTACGAATTTCATCATGGTGATGTTACCTAACGCTGTGTGTGCTAGCGCTGAGATGGAGGCTTAAACCATGAGACCGTACCTGACAGCGATGGGTTGAGAGGAAGTCACGTATAATTGTACTCTTGAGGACGACCAGCCGTCCAGCTTCATGAAGACATCGTAAAGCTAAGTCGACGCAATCGTATAATAAATATCTGTTCTGTAGTGGGATAGTTATGTAGCTATAATTGGTAAATTGTCTTACATTTGGTATAGTCCTGTAGTTGTAGAACTTTGCCTTATAGTAGTATCAGTAGATGATCTTCACATAGTAGTTTGTTTTTGTTAGATAGGTTTGATATAATATTGGATGGTATATGTGATTTTTTGAATTAAGTTCGGCGATTCAGTTGGTAATAATTCTCATGATTCTACTTTACAAATTCATTGTAGACATGACTGGTGGAGAATTATGTCAGAAACTTCGACTACGTAAATTAGATTTTCTCGGATGTACAGTCGTCGCACTGAATCGGATTATAATTTCGAAGATATCTGTTGGAATATATTTGTGAGTGATCTTTAAACTTAGTCTTGAAAAATGATTCCGTTACTTTGATTCACAACTCGTTAACGTAAATGCGGAGTAGAAATAGTCAAATCGAGACACGAGAACCGGTAGATAGATTGGATCTTCGAGAATTCAAATATAATTGTATACGCGTAGGACTTGTTGCGTAATACTAGAGTAATGAATTTGTGACATCCCGGGGCGGATCACAAATGTATCGTTGTGTGATATGGGACATTATTGTAGATTTTACGACTATTGACGTGATAATTTTGTTTCTTCGAGAGAGATAAAATTGTAGTGCATAATAGATGTATTTCTTCGAGAGTAAAGTCACGCCATGATTATAGGAGATGATTATTGATGCAAATTACAGTTATGTATTGTAATATGTTGAATATTTGCGTGATTTTGGATAATTAGAATCTGCGTATATTTGATTTTGACTACGTCTTCGGTGAATTATATCTAACTAGGTTATATTCCGAGTTCTCCGTAATTCGTAACTTTAATATTTGCGTTAAATCACAGTGGTTCTGGATCAATCTTCGAGATCTTTCCCGAATTGAAGACCTTTCCCCTACGTCGAGGACTTTCATCCGGGTCATCTGTCTGAATATTAGAAACCTTGAGGTACACTTAAATATGCTAGGAATATTCGACGGTATTCGGACGTTAGGATCATCTTCCGTGTTGAAAAATGTGAAAATATTGTAATATATTTTGGAGATCTTATTGTAACGTAGAATTATAATCATGGTTACGGTAGTTTGAGTTCATATTGTATTTTATTGTCTCAGATGTTATTTTGCTATGTGGGCAGTGTTACTTTTTTTGATATTCGCATCCAAGAATTATGATGTGGCGTTTCTGGAGTCAGATTTTGAGTTAGACAGACCATTTGAAATGTTTAAAATGATATTTCCAGACTTAAGTTTATTTGTTTAATTTCGCTAATCCAGTAAGGAACTGGTAACTCAACACATAACTATTTCGTTGAGTCTTTTAAGTTTAAGGGGAAATTATGGCATCAAATTATGTAACAATAAATTGAAACTTTGGGTAAATAATTGAGTATTTGATATAATTATCATATAGAATTTAATGTTTCTTTCTTTCTTTTCTAATATTTCAGATTGGATCATCCGAACCCAGATCTTTCAGATAGTTAAATAAAAACTGTTTACATTCACAAAATTATTGAAATCAATCTGTAACTTTGATTTGTTAAGGCAAGATAGGGCAAAGAATCTTGTACCACACCATTTGACTTATTTCGTTTGTACGTAAAGAGCAGCGTTTTAAATTTTTATTAGCGATCATTCCCACAATCATAGTTTTTAAAGGATGAAAATTTAAGATTTTATGTTAATCTTACTCTGTATTTTCTTTATTACATGCCTCAATATCATTTATTTTCCTATGCATGCCGCATCCTTGGTTATCAGAGGTGCATCAGTGTTCTACGGCTGTTGTCTGGTATAACGGGTGCACTATGTATAGCCGCCATCTTACTCAAGCGCCCTTAGACCGTTTCATAAGAGCCTATGTAGAGCCGCCATATTACGCAAGGGTCCCTAAGCCGTCTTATAAGATTCTTTGTATAGCCGCTATCTTGTGCAAGCGGTCTTAGGCCGTCCTATAAGAGCAGCCGCCGTCTTGCGCAAGCGCGCTTAGGCCCTCTCATAAGAGCCTTTGTATAGCTGCCATCCTGCGCAGGCGCTCTTAGGCCATCTTTGTATAGCCGCCATCTAGCGCAAGCGCCCTTAGGCCGTCTTATAAGAGCCTATGTATAGCCGCCATCTTGCCTAAGCGCCCCTAGGGCGTCTCGTAAGAGCTTGTGTATAGCTTCCGTCTTGCGCAAGCGCCCCTGGCCAAATCATAAAAGCCTATGTATAGCCGCCATCCTGCGCATGCGCTCTTAGGCCGTCTTTGTATAGCCGCTATCTAGCGCAAGAGCCCTTAGGCCGTCTTACAAGAGCCTATGTATGGTCACCATCTTGCGCAATTCCCCATAGCCGTCATCTTTCTCCATAATAGCGCGTGTATAGCCGCCATTTTGCGCAATCGTCCATGGCCGGTATCTTTCTCTATAAGTGTCCATGTATAGCCACCATCTTGTACCATCGCCCAAAGCCGGCAACTTTCTCTGCAAGTGTCTGTGTATAGCCGCTATATTGTGCAATCGCCCATGGCCGGTATCTTTCTCTATAAGTGTCCATGTATAGCCACCATTTTGTACCATCGCCCAAAGCCGGCATCTTTCTCTGCAAGTGTCTGTGTATAGCCGCTATATTGTGCAATCGCCCATGGCGGGTATCTTTCTCTATAAGTGTCCATGTATAGCCACCATTTTGTACCATCGCCCAAAGCCGGCATCTTTCTCTGCAAGTGTCTGTGTATAGCCGCTATATTGTGCAATCGCCCATGGCCGGTATCTTTCTCTATAAGTGTCCATGTATAGCCACCATCGTGAGCAATCGCCCATGGCCGTCATCTTTCTCTATAAGTGTCCGTGTATAGCCACCATCTTGTACCATCGCCCAAAGCCGGCATCTTTCTCTGCAAGTGTCTGTGTATAGCCGCTATATTGTGCAATCGCCCATGGCCGGTATCTTTCTCTATAAGTGTCTATGTATAGCCACCATCTTGTACCATCGCCCAAAGCCGGCATCTTTCTCTGCAAGTGTCTGTGTATAGCCGCTATATTGTGCAATCGCCCATGGCCGGTATCTTTCTCTATAAGTGTCTATGTATAGCCACCATTTTGTATCATCGCCCAAAGCCGTCATCTTTCTCTGCAAGTGTCTGTGTATAGCCGCTATATTGTGCAATCGCCCATGGCGGGTATCTTTCTCTATAAGTGTCCATGTATAGCCACCATTTTGTACCATCGCCCAAAGCCGTCATCTTTCTCTGCAAGTGTCTGTGTATAGCCGCTATATTGTGCAATCGCCCATGGCCGGTATCTTTCTCTATAAGTGTCCATGTATAGCCACCATTTTGTACCATCGCCCAAAGCCGGCATCTTTCTCTGCAAGTGTCTGTGTATAGCCGCTATATTGTGCAATCGCCCATGGCCGGTATCTTTCTCTATAAGTGTCTATGTATAGCCACCATCTTGTACCATCGCCCAAAGCCGGCATCTTTCTCTGCAAGTGTCTGTGTATAGCCGCTATATTGTGCAATCGCCCATGGCCGGTATCTTTCTCTATAAGTGTCCATGTATAGCCACCATTTTGTACCATCGCCCAAAGCCGGCATCTTTCTCTGCAAGTGTCTGTGTATAGCCGCTATATTGTGCAATCGCCCATGGCCGGTATCTTTCTCTATAAGTGTCCATGTATAGCCACCATTTTGTACCATCGCCCAAAGCCGGCATCTTTCTCTGCAAGTGTCTGTGTATAGCCGCTATATTGTGCAATCGCCATGGCCGGTATCTTTCTCTATAAGTGTCCATGTATAGCCACCATTTTGTACCATCGCCCAAAGCCGGCATCTTTCTCTGCAAGTGTCTGTGTATAGCCGCTATATTGTGCAATCGCCCATGGCGGGTATCTTTCTCTATAAGTGTCCATGTATAGCCACCATCGTGAGCAATCGCCCATGGCCGTCATCTTTCTCTATAAGTGTCCATGTATAGCCACCATCTTGTACCATCGCCCAAAGCCGGCATCTTTCTCTGCAAGTGTCTGTGTATAGCCGCTATATTGTGCAATCGTCCATGGCCGGTATCTTTCTCTATAAGTGTCCATGTATAGCCACCATCTTGTACCATCGCCCAAAGCCGGCATCTTTCTCTGCAAGTGTCTGTGTATAGCCGCTATATTGTGCAATCGCCCATGGCCGGTATCTTTCTCTATAAGTGTCCATGTATAGCCACCATTTTGTACCATCGCCCAAAGCCGGCATCTTTCTCTGCAAGTGTCTGTGTATAGCCGCTATATTGTGCAATCGCCCATGGCCGGTATCTTTCTCTATAAGTGTCCATGTATAGCCACCATTTTGTACCATCGCCCAAAGCCGGCATCTTTCTCTGCAAGTGTCTGTGTATAGCCGCTATATTGTGCAATCGCCCATGGCGGGTATCTTTCTCTATAAGTGTCCATGTATAGCCACCATCGTGAGCAATCGCCCCTGGCCGTCATCTTTCTCTATAAGTGTCCATGTATAGCCACCATCTTGTACCATCGCCCAAAGCCGGCATCTTTCTCTGCAAGTGTCTGTGTATAGCCGCTATATTGTGCAATCGCCATGGCCGGTATCTTTCTCTATAAGTGTCCATGTATAGCCACCATTTTGTACCATCGCCCAAAGCCGGCATCTTTCTCTGCAAGTGTCTGTGTATAGCCGCTATATTGTGCAATCGCCCATGGCGGGTATCTTTCTCTATAAGTGTCCATGTATAGCCACCATCGTGAGCAATCGCCCATGGCCGTCATCTTTCTCTATAAGTGTCCATGTATAGCCACCATCTTGTACCATCGCCCAAAGCCGGCATCTTTCTCTGCAAGTGTCTGTGTATAGCCGCTATATTGTGCAATCGCCCATGGCCGGTATCTTTCTCTATAAGTGTCCATGTATAGCCACCATCTTGTACCATCGCCCAAAGCCGGCATCTTTCTCTGCAAGTGTCTGTGTATAGCCGCTATATTGTGCAATCGCCCATGGCCGGTATCTTTCTCTATAAGTGTCCATGTATAGCCACCATTTTGTACCATCGCCCAAAGCCGGCATCTTTCTCTGCAAGTGTCTGTGTATAGCCGCTATATTGTGCAATCGCCCATGGCCGGTATCTTTCTTTATAAGTGTCCATGTATAGCCACCATTTTGTACCATCGCCCAAAGCCGGCATCTTTCTCTGCAAGTGTCTGTGTATAGCCGCTATATTGTGCAATCGCCCATGGCGGGTATCTTTCTCTATAAGTGTCCATGTATAGCCACCATTTTGTACCATCGCCCAAAGCCGGCATCTTTCTCTGCAAGTGTCTGTGTATAGCCGCTATATTGTGCAATCGCCCATGGCGGGTATCTTTCTCTATAAGTGTCCATGTATAGCCACCATCGTGAGCAATCGCCCATGGCCGTCATCTTTCTCTATAAGTGTCCATGTATAGCCACCATCTTGTACCATCGCCCAAAGCCGGCATCTTTCTCTGCAAGTGTCTGTGTATAGCCGCTATATTGTGCAATCGCCATGGCCGGTATCTTTCTCTATAAGTGTCCATGTATAGCCACCATTTTGTACCATCGCCCAAAGCCGGCATCTTTCTCTGCAAGTGTCTGTGTATAGCCGCTATATTGTGCAATCGCCCATGGCGGGTATCTTTCTCTATAAGTGTCCATGTATAGCCACCATTTTGTACCATCGCCCAAAGCCGGCATCTTTCTCTGCAAGTGTCTGTGTATAGCCGCTATATTGTGCAATCGCCCATGGCGGGTATCTTTCTCTATAAGTGTCCATGTATAGCCACCATTTTGTACCATCGCCCAAAGCCGGCATCTTTCTCTGCAAGTGTCTGTGTATAGCCGCTATATTGTGCAATCGCCCATGGCCGGTATCTTTCTCTATAAGTGTCCATGTATAGCCACCATCGTGAGCAATCGCCCATGGCCGTCTCATAAGAGCCTAAGTATAGCCACCATCTTGCACAGTAACCCTTGACCCAGGTTCCAGGAGTTAATCTCATAAGAGACTTGTACAGCCGCCATCTTCTGCAATTCAGGTCGGGAAGGGCTTCTGGCCGTAAAACTAGGGCCCTGTGTAGTTTGACTCCTCCATGTCATTAGGTGTGCTCCCTTATGTGAATCCCCATTGCCCTACTACTTAAGATAGCATTGCGAGAGTCCACATTGGGGCATCTGGCCGTAAAACTAGGGTCCTGTGTAGTTTGGCTCCTCCATGTCGTTAGGTATGCTCCCTTATGCGAATCTCCATTGCCCTACTAAAGATAGCATTGTGAGAATCCGCATTAGCCTACTGCTCAAAATAGCGTCGGGAAGGGCATCTAGCCCTTAAAGTGTAGTTAGGCCCCTCAAGATGGCGACTGTAGGGTTAGGCTTGCTCTCTAATGCAAATCCTCAAAATCGACACACCTACTATACTAGGGGTCAATGACCTCGGGTCAGAACCGGCCTAGTGGAGGTGGCAGTGACGTAGATAAAAATTGTTTGAACTGTCTTTGTTCCACTACTGATTTGTGTGGGTAGGCTTACGATAGACGGCATGTCCCAAGGAGCCGTCCAGTTTCTTTCTTACTACAACATCCAAGAAAGGAAGGCATGCGTCTGGCTCCATCTCCATAGTGAATTTAATTGAACAATGTTTCTGATTTAGGTGATTTAGAAATAGATGAAGTCTCTCAGGACCTTCTGTCCAGACCACAAATCTTTCATCAACATACCTGCACCATATCATTGGTTTGACGGGTGCTGAAGCAATAGCCTCCTCCCCTCAAAATACCCCATAGAGAAATTAGCCATTACGGGCGAAAGTGGACTTTCCATAGCCACTCCGTCCGTCTGTTGGTAAAAGTTCCCAACCCACAAGAAATAGCTGGAAGACATGCAGTGATAAATTAGCTTAGTAATATCCTCAGGGAACAGGTGTTCAATGAGAGACATGACCGAGTCAACCGGCACTTTAGTGAACACCACATCGAAACTCATCAAAAGTGCATTAGGTAGAAGGGTTATGGTTGACAGTTTGTTGACGAAATACCGAGAGTGCCTGATGTATGAATCAGTACGTCCTATGTGTGGCTGAAGCAATTTGCTTAGGTATTTGGCCAGCGGAAAGGTAGGAGAACCTATCGCACTAACAGTAGCTCTGAGAGGAGCGTTCTTTTTATGGATCTTAGGCAGTCCATCCTCTCTAAAGATCCCCCTGTGGCTGGGGGCGGTAGAATAACACCCACGGTATCCCCTGCCTGTCGTAAGAGGCGACTAAAAGGGGCCTCAGGGGCTCTGAACATTGGAGCGTGGGTTGGCGACCACGGGCCCTCAGCTGAGTCCTGGCATTGCTTCCACTTACTTATGCCAGGCTCCTCCCAATCATATATCCTATCCGACCTCGCTTGGTCAACTCTTGTTCTTTTCCGATCCCGACGCTATTAGGTTTGCGAGGGCTAGGGAGTCTTTCACATTCACGCCCTTCGTGGCCCTTGTCTTTCTTTGACCGATATCTTCATTTTTCGAAGTGTCGGATCCCTTCTATTTTTCCCTCCGAGTAGTGTTATATAGAGGATGGTTGCCTAGATGTACTTCCTCTTAAAACAATAATCACCACCACCACCACCTCTCTAAAGAACCAGAGAAATAAGGAAATGCCATTTGGTCCTTGTTTCAATGACGGTGAAATCCTGACATTCCACTCCCCGCTGTAGAGAGGGGGCAACGACTGCATATAAAAATAATGAAGGGACCGATTATCTCCCGGTATAAGGAGATTCTCTATACCAAGTGCCTACAATCTCTTTGAGAGCGGATGAGCGGGTATGGGAAAGGACACTCTATTGTCCTGGGGAGAAGAAATTGTTGCCAAAGGCGGAGAAACCAGTTTGGTCAACGGCATTAGGGTACAGGAGGCAACGGGAAACCACTGCGTTAAAGATCCCGAGAGATATTCCAATAAATCCACATGGCTTGGCTGCAACGTCAAGAGTCGGAGCTGGCCGTGTGGTTCGTCTACCTCCGTTTGGAGGCGACGGCTTAAGAAGAAGGCAGTCCATATAATCTGCCTCCCCCGGGACAGATGTTTAGTCTCCTCTTTAGGAATTGAAGATTGCCTTAAGAGCTTCACGGTGGCGTTGGACACACGAGTGGTGGTGTCACGTGAGCTCAATCTGTGAACAGGCTCTGACAATATAGCCGAGATCATATCCTTCTACTCGTCAGTGTCCATAACACTGTCGCATTACCCTTATCAGCTGAGAGAATGGTCAGTTCAGAACCATTAATAATTATTAATACTGTTATTGCCGCTGATTGGCATTGAATGGTGGCTTAGTTGGTTTAAAAAAGTTAGGTGCAATGACGAACTACTGTCTAGTAATGCTCGACTCTCAGCAGTTGGTAAGAAAACCTCACGAAGTTGGAATGCCGCATACAAAGCATAATACTGTTGTTTTATGGTGATCTGTGATTGTAAGTGAGTGCGTGTGGAGTGCAGTCGTGTACTCTGTGCTTGTGATCGGTAGTTCACAGAACACCGCGATAGCAAACAGGCCTGAAGGTGGCTTTCTATGGTGTCTTGTTTCACTCCAGACAAGTGCATGGGAAACAATAAGAGTTCATCAAGGGAGGTCCTATAGAATAGATAAAGGTGAGGTGCCCCTTACAAGTACAATCCCACAGAGGTGAGAGCGCTTGGTGCTCCCGTGCAGTCTCCTCTTACAACAGGCAGGAGTATTCCGCTTGCAGAGCGAAGGAGTTATTCTTTATCTCCCGTAACCGTTATCCTGGCAATGTTGCAGGAGATCGTCCATCGATCGCAACAAAGCTCGTCGTGTTCATGGTCAACTCTGAAGATGAACTTTGTGACTCACTCATTGTTGCAACTGTTCAATGGAGAAAATGGCATAATTCATCATACACCCTGAAATTATTGTATTTCATTTGCATTAATGCCGAGAAATTATAACACAGGTGTTCTCTCACGGAGCAGTCATATGTTGGAAGGAACGTGGCATTGCTCTAGGTACGCAACACACTTCACCAGTCACTTATGGCGACGTTCCAAGCCTGTAGATATAATAGGGATGTACTGAAACACTACCGATAGAGTAGTTTATCGATCGTCATTTGTTAGTATGTGTTTTTAATGGAACTTGCCTAGTAAAATGATGAAGTTAAAGATTTAATATATCGTTACCACAACAAAGACAACAAGAACATTGAAATGCCTGACTGTTGCTGTGTCCCAATGTCCCAAAATCAAGGCCACCGTATTCATACCATCAGTTTCCTAAGCAAGATCCTTTCCGTAAAAAGTGGTTGCATGCGATTTGTAGGCAGGACCTACGAAATAAAAATATGACTCCGAATATCAAGGTCTGCTCAAAACATTTTACAGTTGAAGATTATGTCATTACTGAAACTGGTATTAAGTAACTAGTATTAATGTAGAAATATTTTGATAATAAGGTAGTGACATTCCGAAAAGTTAATATGATCTATTTCAATAATGTTAGGCGAAAGACGAAGACTTAAGGAGAACGATGTACCTTCGATATGTTCATGGTGTGGCACCGGTACCTTGGAAATAACCCTGAGACCAAGAAGGTACAGAAGTAGGAAAACATTGGGTGTGTCTGAAAATAGCTGCAACACCTCGAGCGAAATTTCTTGTAAATGCTTTACTTGTACATAAATATTGCTGTGAGAGCACAGAATAGAGTTCCGATTTGAAGCCGAGACATGGTGTGGTGGCGATTATTGTTTCAAGGGCAAGTAGAACCGTGTAAGCACCCTTTCACAGATGTGGGAGAGGAATGTAGACCTCCCTTTCTCAACATAAATCACAGGAAACTTCTGGTTTTCAGGGGAATGACCGTTTCCAAAGGCCTCACTTTGGGGGCGGAACAAAGGAAAACTTTACTAAGCGAGAGAGTATAGGAAAGATGAAATCGAGGAAGTTCACACAAATAAGAGGGTGCACTGCCACTGCTCACAGAGGTAGATTTCACACACAATTATCTGAACTGCCATCTGTGTAACATATCCCCATTGATTTCTTCGTTGAAAACGAAGATCCTAAAATTTTATTTATTTACGGCCTTATTGGAGCAACAAGAAAACCTTATACAATACAATCTTCAAGAAATAAGTACATAAATAATAAGTTCATTTTTTAAAACTTGACCATTTCTTCTTTTCCCAAAACTTCGCCATTCTAGACGATCTTGCAGCACGTTCTTCTGCTGATGTGATATACTGCTTACGTTTTGATGTTTTAAGTCAGACTCTTGATCATTCATCAATGGGAAACGGCGAAATATTACGTATTGTATAAAACTTCGCGCACAAAACTGCACAATCGAGTCATTTAAATGGGAAGACCTTTAAGATTATATTGTCTTGTTTTCTTCTCTCGATGTACGAAATTTGGCGTAGTTTTTCAGATATATGCCCCCAATTTTGCTCTTCCTCTATCATTCCCACATGCAACTTAATTACTCTCACCGCCTCAGCACCATATTACTTACCTACATCGGTTCAACTTACACGTTGTCTTTCCTGAAGACAGAAAATGTACGTCAGACGCATTTAAATCGCTGGTAGGCCTACCTGCTTTCCTATGCTTTTGTTACTTCTGTCACTTGCGCAAATAATGACATTTTTATTTTTGAAAAGGACTGTTTCACTAGGTTTCGGAATGACCGGGTTTGCTGTGTTGACATGAAAGGCAAAAACTGAACACTGGCTCGAAATGTAATGAAATCCAGATTACCCCGGGAGTAATGAACACTGTTTGAATATTAATGTTACTAATTGTATTAAACCATTTTCTGCACAAAACAACTACGATGTCGTAGCAGGCGAAGAGCTGATACTCCGACGTGGCACGTCCCAGGTGGCAGATAGGGAGTCCTCACCGGTTTACCGACGCACTTCAGTTCTCACGAACCAAACACTCCACAATCTCATGTTACATCACATCATATTTCAGTCATCACCTTTCCAGATCACATTTGGAATTGTAAACCCTGACCACGGTCAGACAATCAACCTAGTATGGGGAGCCTTCTATTTGAAGAATCCGTCGGTTTAGACAGCTATTTCATCCAAACGAAGACACAACTCGGATACGTGAGGTGTCAGATAGAAGATTAAGGCGAGTCGGAGCGCCTAGAGACATAATGAACAATCATGCAGACTAACCGAACTAAGAATGTATTAAGGTCGACAAGCCAGGAAAGTCCTCGTATTTGACAACATTAAATATTAATTCGTTGATGAAAGAAGGTAAGTTAAATTACCTAATTGATATTTTCGATAAACAAAAAATTCTGATCACAGCTCTTGAAGAATTGTGTAATACTGATCAGAACGCAGTCCAATCAGGTGGGTATCGTCTCTATAAATTATCTCTAGGTGAGAGAGTTACGAGGAATGTTCTTCAACTCGGAGTTGATTTCTTGGTACACAATAGAATTCTAGATTCAGTTATTAATTTCTCCTCGAATTTCCCACGGGTAGCATTGTTAACGATTAGAGCGGAAAACAAGATATATACATTGATAAATGTTCATGGACCAATAAATATAAAAAGAGAACTGTCAAGGAGAGAATGAATCAAGTTTGGGATGAACTTGACCAACTTGTAAAAAATATACCTGATACCAATATTAACATTTTACTTGGAGATTTCATTGAAAAGATTGGACGTGACAGGAGATTTCGTGTAGTGGTGGGCGATAGTCAGCACTTAGATTGGCAAAATAAGAATGGTGAACGGCTAATTTAATTTTGCATCAACCACAGACTAATTTAGGAGACGATAAGGTTTAAAAGAAAACCGCATAATTAATGACTTGGAAATATCATAATGTTAACTGGGTTGAGTCTCAGATAGATCATGTGGCCATGGATCATACATTTCGTAAAGAAATTTATAATGTAAAGGTTCTTCGTAGTGTCGATGTTGATTCAGATCATTACATCTCAGAGATTGAAATCAAAGTAACTCTTAAAATTATGAAAATAAACCCACAAATTTTCACGAGCAAAGAGTGTGTGATCCTACTTCAGTCATTAATAATCCAGTATACTTAGAGAAATCCATAAGGCTTTTAAGTGACAACTTGGCGACCACTGTTAACAAATTAAAAGCCTCAGCAGAAGAAGTTGCTCCCACTGAAAAAAAAAAAAAAAAAAAAAACATGCATGGCGGAATGTAGAGTGTGATACAGCAATACTGCGCCGGCATGGACTTTCTTGAATGATCAGCAATAAAAAAAATGAAAGTCCAAGGGAAAAAATTATCAATGCAAGACGATTAACGGCCAAAGAAATCAGGAGGATTAAAAGGATCCATCACAAGGGAACATTAAAATCTATGGATGAAGCTTTCAATCGCCATAAAACAAGAGACTCTTATAGGACATTTAAACAATACCAAACAAATTATACTCCCCCTACTCTCCTGATGAAGGATACGGGCGGAAAGGTGGCCCATAATGATTATGAAAGTGCAATAATTTGGGCTGAATACTTCAAAACACTACTTCATGGCGACGAACCTGAATATTATTTTGAATTTGATCTGTACACCCAGAAATAAAACACCCCTGGAAAATATTATACCACCAGTTTACGATGAAGTGCTTAAAGTTTTTAAAGCGGCGGGAGAGAATCGACTATTGGCGGAACTTTGGAACAATGCAAATATACAGACTATTCGGAATGTATATAAACATCTCATTGACATGCGGAGTAATGAAAAATTGCCTGAAGAATGGAATGTTGCAATTATACACCCACTACACATCCTAGTAATTACAGAGGAATTTCTTTGCTGGATATCACTTATAAGATTTTGTCTAAGATTTTATATTCCAGGATTCATTAAGAACTTGATAGTGAATTAGATGAACATCAGGGTGGTTTTCCTTCAGGACGAAGCTGTCCAGATCAGATTATCAGTCTCAAATGGATTATAAAATATCAAAGGATTAGGAGCAAAAATTTAGTGATCAATTTTATTGATTTTCAAAAAGCTTATGATAGTATCCATTGTGAATTATTACTGCATATCCTTACTGAATTTCGTTTACATCGGAAACTTCTCAACCTTATTGCGGACATTCTTAGAAATACAAAATCTACAGTTAGGTTCAGAAATGAAATCTTTGAGCCATTTGAAATTCGTACTGGTCTTCGTCAAGGAGATGGATTATTCCCGTTGTTGTTTAATTGTGTGCTGGAAAAGAATATGCGTGAATGAAATAGCATATTAAGACTGTTAAGATTGGAAGAAATATTCGACTAAATTGTCTCCCATTTGCTGATGATCTAGCATTATTAGCAAATATTATTGAATAAACAAGTAGAGGAATGGGAACGATTAGCAGCGAAGGTTGGGTTGAAGATTTCTTTTCAGAAAACAGAGATGATGCCATCTTTTCAAGTTGACACTTCACATATGATGTTAAATAGTACTTAGAAAATAAAGGCTGTAGACAAATTTAAATATTTTGGTGAGATTATAACTTGGAATGCTAACGAAAAGGCATCTATAGACTGAGACGAGCACAACAAATTACCTGGCCGAGTTACACGAAAGATCGACATTATTACTCCGTCGTTAAGTCAGAAGCAACATATGGAAACTGAATACCCAATTAACAACAGACAAACTGCAGAAAGTTGATAGGAGAATTATTCTTCAGACAATTATTAACAAAAAACAACAGTTTGATGGCCAGTAGAGACTTTTGCCAAATGCAGTACTTGACAATGAAAGTAAGTCGATCGTTGACACGATGCCAAAATTGAAGATTGCATTCTTTGGACAGATATACCGTGTACCAAATACTAGACTCCTGAAACAACTTTTTGATGTCTTTTGGAATAGTAAAACAAAAAACACATGGTTTAAAGAAATAGAACTGGATTTACATGAATTAAAAATTACTAAAAATCAAATTGAAAATAGAGACTAGAAACGGATTCTAAATAACAAGTACACAATAATGCCGCTAAAAATATCGCGGCGTAAGCAGTATGTTATACCTGCAGGAGAACGGGCTGCCAGATCATCCAAAATGAAGAAGTTTTGGGACAGGAAAAAGTTAAAAGTGTTAAAAGCTGAACTTATTCTTTGAAGATTTTCTTGTATAAGGTTTGATTTTGGTGCTCCAATGTGGGCGTAATTAAATAAATAAATAAATATATATATTCGTTTACGGCCATTAGAGACCACGTTAGATAACAATTACATGTTTCTGGAAGCCTTCCTCACAGCCCAGAACTTCAGCATCCTCTCTCTGGCAGCCTGTCTTCTTTCGTCCGTCCACCCACGGTTAAGTTTTGGTTCGTCATGGAATCCCTGAAATCTGTCGATCACTGACCTAAACTTTGTTCGGTTTGAGATGTCTTCCGAATTTAGTCCCACCTGTCTGAGATCCTTTCTCACCTCCCTGAACCATTTGTCCGACACTTTAGGTCTGCTGTCTAGTATTGTGAAAATCCTTTTCGTTAGTCTCTTCTCATCCATTCTAACTAAATGCCCATAGAATTTAAGTCTCCGTTTTCTCATGCACTCAGTTAGCCTTTCATTGTCTCGGTAAAGTTCTTCCCTTCCTCGCAGCCTATACTGTCCATCCACAATCTTTGGACCCATTATTTTGCGAAGGATCTTTCTTTCAAATTTCTCACCTTCTCTCAGTCCCGCTTTTCCTGTCATTTGGAGGCACTCACTAGCATACAGACATTCCGTTTTAATCACTGTATTGTAGTGCCTTAGTTTAGCTCGTCTGGAGATGGTTTTCTTCTTGTATATAGGATATGCCCTACGAAAAGCCGCAGCCATTTTCTCCCGTCTGGTGTTGTTTGCTTCTCTTTCATTTGTTTTCAATTGCACTATTTCACCCAAATACTTAAAGCTATCAACTCTTTCTATTTTACCGTGTTCTGTCTTCAGGTACCGAGGGGCTGTTTTGATGTTTGTTATATATTTAGTTTTTTCGAAAGAAATCTGTAGTCCTGCTTTTTCTGCTTGTAGTTTTAGTACATTCAGCTGTTCTATTGCTGTGTCAGTATTCCTAGATAGCATCGCAACGTCATCAGCAAAGGCAAGGCAATTAATCATGACACCACTTTTTGACCCTCCAATGTATACTTGGTTAAGTAATCCTTTCCTGTCCAGTTCTTTTTCCCACTCCCGGATAATCTTCTCCAACACACAGTTGAAAAGAATTGGTGACAATCCATCACCCTGCCTGACTCCTGTTTTAATTTCGAACTGTTTGGAGTTCTCTCCCATGAACTTAACTTTCGAATGTGTCCCAGTTAAAGTCTGCTTAATAATTGCTGTTGTTTTGGCGTCAATTCCAAATTCCACTAATATATTGAATAGCACTTCCCTGTCGACTGAATCATACGCCTTTTTAAAGTCTACAAAAACGACTACCAGATCCTTTGAGAGATGATTCTCCAGTACACGTTTCAGACTCCAGATTTGATCAACGCACGATCTTCCCTTCCTAAATCCCGCTTGATACTCGCCTAGTTGATGATCCACTTGTTCCACAAGTCTCCTCTGTAGTGCTTTAGAGAGTGTCTTATAAGTTACAGATGTGATGGAAATGCCGCGGTAGTTGTTAGGATCTGCTCTATCTCCTTTTTTGTGTAGAGGATGAATGATAGCATTTTTCCAATCTGCAGGGATTACCTCCATTTCCCATATTTTTTCCATTTCTCGCCTTAAAATTGTTATTGCGATTTCTCCACCACTTTTCAGCATCTCTGCTGTGACAGAGTCTTCCCCTGCAGCTTTGTTGTTCTTTAAGTCTGTAATTATTTCACGGAGTTCTTTTTCGTCAGGGGGTATTGAGTTTTCATTCCGTTGCTTTGGATCCTCTTTTGGCCATTTATTTTTAGGTTTTTCACAGTTCAATAATTTCTCAAAATATTTAGCTAATATCTCACAATTTTCATTCTTATTCACTGCCAATTTTCCATCTTCCCTTCGAAATCCCATGGTAGATGGTTGATATCCATGTATGTGCTCTTTAAAGGTCCTATAAAAGATTCTAGTATTGTTCTTCTTAAATTCTGTGTCAATACTTCGAATTTCTTCAGATATTTGATTCCTTTTGGCTTGCCGGAGGATCTTTGCTGTCTGTTTGCGTACCTCCTTGTATGTCTCAAATTTATCTTCTGTTTTATCTGCGTACCATGCTTTATGGGCTGCAGCTCTCCTATCAATTGCTACATCACAGTCTGTAGTCCACCATCGGTGTCTGCGAGTTCGTCGCAATGGTGCAACATCCTTAGCTATATTAGCCATATTCTCTCGAATATCCTCACAAGTCTCCATTTTCTTCTCCCGCATACGTCTTTGAAAGTCGTTTCTGTTTTCTTGAAGTTTTTCATGGTTTACTTTTTTAAATAAATAAATAAATATGCATGTGCTATTCGTTCTTGGTGATCAATCAACCATTTACTAGCAGAAATGAATCCATTTCGATGACCAAGATGTACTTTCAATAAATTAAATTTGAAATAACCAATACTACTCGTACATGATCTGTTAATGTGTTGTTGGGGGTTCCAAACGATAATATTCGGAATACTGTATGGACAAAAATGACGGTATTGGACAAAAACAGACAATAGCCACGAAGGGCGTTGAAATGAAAGACTTTCTAGGCCTCGACAGCTAATACCGTATGGGTCGGAAAAGAAAAAGAGTCGACGAAGGGAGGTCGGGATAGGACAAATGAAAGCGAGGAGCCTGGCACAAGTAAGTGAAAGCACTGAGAGGACTCAGCTAAGTGCCCCGCGGTGACCAACCCACGCTCCAAAGTTAAGCGCTCTTGGGGCCCTTTTAGTCGCCTCTTAAGGGTGACAGTGGGTGCCGCATTGCTTGTGAAACACTCTTTGGTTGCTGGTGGTGTTTATTGTTTTCAAAAGATGTACAACTGAACACAAATCCTCTCTTACAGGAAGAAAACTGTTGAAGAGGACGAGGCCTTCCGTCTCGAAGTATGGCAAAATGAGAGACACGCAACTAATGCTGTCGGGGTAAAAAGAGAACGACAATTAGCCAAGCGAGGTCAGATTGTGCTGCCCCTAGGATGCACAATTTATCGTGGAGTAGTTGTACCGTCCTCACACAAAGAGCGTGGTCTCTATCATGTTGAAATTCATTGGGATTCGCAACTTTCAGTCCCCCTTGCGATAAGCACTGTGCATGTATTGTACGCCACAAGCATCAATCTCAACAAAGTGGTTGCACTACTTTAGGATATTGTAGCCGTCGAGGTAGCGATGACACTGTACTGAAGTAACGTAATCAAGGCTGCTGAAATGCAATACAGTCATTTTGATTTTAGTTGGTGTTTGGTTATCATAATGGAAAAACCTACAAGAATACTAGCACAATGTTCGTCTGTTTGAATCTCGCAACATCCTACTTCGTGAAATTGTTCACGAACTTATCGTGTCCACGAAATTCCTTATCAATTTAAATGTTCTATAACTCTCTTTGGCACGGTGTAAAAAATACATAAAGTTAGTTGTGAAGTTCACTGAGGACACGAATATTACATTTTTGGAAGCATTAACTTTAAGCATTAAACATGGCATTAAAATTAACGACTAAATCGTGCGACACATGTAGTTGTCGCAGGTGTTTAAATAAGCTGGGCGATGTGCTGTAGACCACACAGCAGTCACCCACAACACGGTAAGTTGAAATCTTCTACTCTGGTCTTCTTATTCATCTTTAAATCTGACTTACGTTGAAAAGCAGGAAGAAAATAATTCAATGTTTTAAAGAGAAGACACGTTTAGGCGGCAATAGGGTTGTTCCAAGATCATTTACGAATACTTTTAGAATTTCATATAAAACTACAAAAGGATAGGAATGGTCGCGGAGGACTTCCTAAACCGTCGGGGGGAAAGAATGGGACACTCAGATAGGCGCCTGAAGATCGCAAGGAGCCGCACCGCAGACGACAACTAACACCCTTTCAACCAAAACTGATCTACTGGTAGACACTTAGTCATCCGCATCGTTTAGTACACGAATTCATTCTTGTTTAATGCAGAAACCCCCAAATATCGTAACAGTGTTTCAGCGCGATTGTATGTACGGTGAACAGATTGGCAGCCATATGGTTCAAGAAAATACTTCAAACATCCGCAGAACTGAGATGAACATATCTACAATGAGTTTGACTTTGTGCTGATACTAACTATAACTTGTTCATTCACTTATTCGTGTGCTCAATACATTCCTTTCGCTCTATCAGTCATTCACTCAGTCACTGCGCCACCCACCCAATCACAAAAATACGTAGCAGTTCTTTTCAATATCAGATTTCTTTACTTACAACAGAAACTCTGGAAGCCGAAAGTTCTTGGCATATCCTGACAGTGAATTACGTAACTCTGAGGAGTACCAATATAAAAATAACACCTTCAGAAGTGCTGAGCGGACCCTCGTGACGAATAGCGTATGATGCAGAGGGATTTTCCTCGTAAGGTCAGGTCACTTTGTTTGGCTACTGTGTCAACGGATTGGAGGCTAAGCGACACATTACTCTGTTGTGCGATGCCGTAGTTCAGTACGGGCCGAACTAAGATTATTCCCATATACGAACACTACGGCTTGTTTTGCACTGTACCTTGCACCTTCACACCGTATATTACATTTTAAATGATTACAGATACAGCACGAAAATATCACAGTGGCCTTCGTGTTTCCCTGATCTGATGATCAGTGTATAGATTTAAACAGTTACGGGATAGATTTTTGGTTTTTTCTAGAAACATGGTTAACTGGAGGTTTGTGAAAGAAACAATGATAATGTAATTTCTTTGCAAAGACTTGGTACTGCAAAACTCGAATATAAAAACTTATTATTGAAGAACATGTTTGCAATAACTAGTTACAACAACTTTAAGCAAGATATAGAGCAGAACACAGTAAAACAAACATACTGAAGAGCGCACTTTACAAATCACTCAGTGACAAAGTTGCAAGCAAACGCACATTACGTCCTGAGGCCTGACCGTAGAAATTTTTCCTAGGTATTCTCCAGTAATTTCCTTAATAAAATGGAGATAATTACTGCGAGCTTTTTGATTATTGGTTCCCTATTATGATATCTCTTATAACAGGTATGGTCGTCTGAACTTCCTAACATCATAGTTGTCTATCAGTCTTGTAAACCGTTAGACTCCTTCTAAGGCATGTTAGGTTAATTAAATGTGGTATTCAATAAGGTAAATGTCCTTAAATTCATGCACATGAATTATGATCTATAAGGTATACACTCTTGTAACCCGCAGTTTGTACTGGGTTCATGGCTTGAATTGCACTTAGTCATGGCTGCCAAAGGAAATAATAACACCAGTGTTTTACTCAGGTAATATCTTAAACTATGTGCTCTGAATTCAATCTTTTATGCTGATTCTGGGGAATTACTTCATTCTTTGTGTAATATGTCAATAAGGAGTCGTTGGACCTCTTGAAAATCCAACAGTAGAGTGAGGTCATCCTCTTCATATCTTGGCGAAAACGTTCACCTTAGAACTTCATTATAATATCTCAAATGTTCCGAAAAGTAGTCCATATGGGAAAATATTTTTAAAAATTTCCTTTAAGTCGTACCGACACAGATAGCTCTTATGGCGACGATAGGAGTTGAACTACAGCCCCAACATTTGCCTGGTGTGAAATTGGGAAACCACGAAAAAGGATCGCAGTGCTCACAGTGGATTTCGAACGCACTATCTTCGGAATACAAGCCGATAGCTATCCAGGAAGTGGAATTTTACACTCATGTCCAAACCTAACTCCCCGAAATGTTCCAACATTATTTTAGCATTGGGCCTGTAGTTAGAATCTACCGGTAACAGATCTGGAGGCCGTCCATTTCCTCTCTCATCCATTGTTATATCAAAATCCTCATCCTTGATCTGTTATTTTATTTGAGGACCAACAAAAATCCCATTTTTCAAATTTTCTTGGGTGATGAAAGGTAGTTGAATAGGAGTGATAGAGTATTTACAAATTGCTTCATTAAGCCCAATTCGGTATGTAGTTGTGGACTGGGGGCATACAAACTGTCCATGGAGGATGTTTCTAGTTCAAGGTACAATATATCTCCGCTATGCTATGCTTATTTCCAATCAACGTGTTATACCTATCTAATCTATCTATCAATCAATTTTTATGTGTCGAGACTCTCAGAATTGTTGGTGAATAGCCAGGCTACCGCGTCTTCTGCGATATCGTTCCGCCAGTTCTTCACAAACAAACATGTCTTCTTCGACCAATCATATAGGGTTTTCTCCAGTCGTAATTGCAGGAATACATGAAGTCTGTATAGCACAGAAATATATAAAAATGAGGAAAGTGGACTACGCGCTTTATGAAAGGTGGTGGTGGTGATTATTGTTTTAATAGGAAGTAGAACAAGGTAGCCATCCTCTATACAACACTAATCAGAGAGAAATAGATGAAGTGATCTGACACTTCGAAAAATGAAGATATCAGACGAAGGCAAGGTCAATGATGGGCGTGAAAATGACAGACTACCTAGCCCTCGCAAACCTAATAGCTTCGGGGTCGGAAAAGAACAAGAGTGCTCTAAAACAGTTGTTCACCAAGGGACGTGGGTTAGGATAGATGAAAGTGAGAAACCTGGCACAAGTAAGTGGAACCAATGCAAGGTCTCAGCTAGGGACCCTGTCTTCCTTTGTTTTGAAACGCTAACAGTGTGGTAAGAGGGCTGATTAGGAAATATAGTGGGGCATGCATCAGGAGTCAGTTTTGGGATATTTCTGGGCACTCTAATTGGATCACCGTTTAGCATCTTCGCTTAGAATAAACTTAGGGTCAAAATGTTTAATGCACACCGAAGTAGTGTCAGTCACTTCAAAATGGTCGCGATGGATATTCCTAACCCACTTGTCTCGTAAAACGTTATCCTTAGCAAACCCAAAAGTTGTTTACCGCAGATTTTTCACTTCATTTGTGTAAAAGGAATTATTTTGTTCCATTTGGGACAAATATTACAGTGACGTTTCGTAGATAGGTATGTGCTACATAACCTTATCGACAACCAGGCAGAGAACATTGTACTTATCTAACACATTAATGCACTCCACCAGACCAAACTCAGTGAATCACCAACACATTACATACGGCATTAATAACCTCTGAATACTACAATTGAAAACGTCACTAGCACTTTAAAAATAAATAGATAACACATAAATGGACACTGAAACACTATTTAACACACGAACGTATTCGGTGGATAATTAACTTGCGAATTCCAGTAGCAAGATAACCTCAACGAAGTAGACACATGCTGAGCATAGACTACACCAAACTGAATGTAAACATGGCCCTACATGCCGAATAGGCATAGCCCAATGCGGCGGCCATTTTGTGAAGTATCAATATGTTCATTATGGCCTGCCAAAGGTAAGTGGACCAGTCCCACACTGCGGTCACCAACTCACAGGGGGATTTCTTCAGAAAACTCATTTCTTGCTAACGTGACACTTGGTGGCTCCTGTCCGAAGTCATTCATCAGTTTGTGATTTTGTTGGTGATTATTGTCGGAGAACTGAGCTTCCATTCTCCCTTAACATTAATCGTATTAAAAGAGGGAGGATGCAGTGGAAGGGCGACCAAGACCATAGAAAACCTAGAACCGCAGTTTTAGAGGGCGGGATCGAACTTTGTTAAATTCCTTGTCACCAGAGGTTGCCAACTGGCATACTATGATAAAAAATTATAAACATATTGAAATCATATATTTTAACGTTATTTTCCAGCGTCATTCCGCATTGGTCCTTCAGGTGGATCCCTATACACTATGTGGTTGCTCAGCATTGTCCTCAACCCTAGCCATCACCTTCCTGACTGAGTAATGGTGGACATTCCTTAGAAATACTTTGTGAAGACAAAATCAGAGAACATGGCCAAGGGTTTCAAACTCGTTACAGAGGCTACAACGGGACATATCCTATGATCTCCCTGGAGAACATTTGTCGTCATCTTGATACCATCTCACTACTGTGAAGATGTGAACCTACTTTTGTCAAACAATCATCCAATTCCACGTGTTTATTCTCCCTAAAATTCTACTCACTTCCACTTTATAGACACCATTTCTTGTACTCACGACTATTCACTTCTACGCGGGCTACTTAGATCTGAAGTTACGCGGGTTTATTAGGGAGTTCCGGATAGGACACGTCTCGTGACAGTCGTTTTCGGTTATCGGCATTACGTCTTGCAAATACACCTATTTCCCATTTTCAGCGAGGAAGACCGAACCCAGTGAATTGTCTTACTCATACAGCTTTGCATCGGATGGGTCTCCGGGAAGTTTAATTAATGAGTATTTTCCAGAAATTTCAAGGGAAAATAATTTAGTGGATCGTTTTGGTTAGACCACCATAGGCCAAACGTAGTTGTTGAGAACTATTACTTTCTGTTCTAACTTGAGTAAGTAACTCGTTAATAAGTCTACAATTACAGAATTAGGATCAAGCTTAATGCCCTCGGAAAAATGAACGTTCTGGAAGACCCATCAATGACAGGTTGAAATGAGGAAGCATGTTTGCTCGTTTGAATGTTATCCTTTTCGTCTTGTTTATTCCAACATTAATTTGAGTAGGATTTCCCATCAGGATACATTTAATTCTTACAGTTTTGAAGGAAGTGTAATTCTATGAATTGTTAACACAATATTGTAGTGGTCAACGGTGCCAGGTGCCTTATAATACCAATATTTGCCGCGGTTTGTATTCAACAATGCCTCGTTTGATAATGACACAATTATCTTTGTGTCACATATATATGCCCTCTGACTTAATTAAAATACATTGTGTTCCTTCAAACATTTGTCAATAATCCTCCTAAGACTAGAACATTGGTAACTGGTTTACAATTATTAGCAATATTCCAAATACCATTCTCGTGAATTAGAACTACATGTCATGACCGATTTACCTAAATTTACTAGCATTCTGCTTGCAATAAATCAGTATATTATAAACTTTCTCGCATTTCATGACTCGGAAAAACATACTGTCAGTGCCTGGAGATATGTCCATGACTATGTCTGACTTTTAATGGAAGAATTAAAAGTGAAATAACTGAACTGTGTATTATTATTGGAGCAATTCATGGGATAATTTTCGGTGTTTGAGGCGTGTTGTTTTCGAAGCGTTCTCTAAAATGCTTTTCAACATCTTCGGCATTCAGAGTGTTTTCTTTATAGCCTGACTAGCTGATGTACCCGTGCTTCGTTACGGAATTCTACACTGTATACAGAATTCTAGGTTAGGTAGTGTACACATTGTGATAGCTCTTAACGTTACCATAGAAACGCGACAGGAAAGTCACGAAACGTCTTTTCTCATATGAAGACTGGGTTAAGGAATTTTCATTGTAATGGTAGGCTCGCTTGCCTACCAACAGTCACAATGAGGTTGGGGATGTTTTCGTTATAATTGCAGACACTCGCTCTCCGCCAGCCTTTTTACATCCTCAGAAAGACTTTCTTAGTAGTTTTCCCGAATGAAATTAACATAGGTCATTACAATGACGTCAGTAGGGCTGGCGTGATTAAAAGCAATACTCCCATGTTAAATACTCGATAAAATGAAAAACCACACATTTTCTCACTTTTAACTGACAGTACCACGCTGCCGATCTAACAGTTCAAAGTTCCAGAGTTGAAATGACCAATTCGCAGACAGCCGTTATCCTTAGCAGACTTATCCGTCTATCTTATGAAGCATTAAATCGTCCCAGACTCTTGTTTCAACGGGATATCACTAAACACTAAATGACAAGACACATCATTTCAGTACAACGTTGCTTCCTGTAGAATGGCACATATAGTGAAACAACAACTAATACAGTACACGACACAAATACAAGCACTCTCTGGAAATAAGAAATGGAATAATACACTTCATATTTACAAGACGAATAATAGATGGCATAGTCCATCTACAGTCACCGACAGTGAGCCTGCGGCCTGGACATGAACCTAAGCTCCTCTGACGTATGAGGTGTATTGCATACAATTCCCTACAGCGATTTAATTAATTACAAACAGAAAAATGGGAGGACATCTCTCTCCTATGACATCTTGAATCTACACGACAGTTCTGAATTGATGTATGTGATAATCATATCGTAGAA
Organism: Anabrus simplex; assembly: GCF_040414725.1. NCBI lineage: Eukaryota > Metazoa > Arthropoda > Insecta > Orthoptera > Tettigoniidae > Anabrus > Anabrus simplex. The sequence goes on along the minus strand of NC_090272.1, from coordinate 10,347,143 downwards.
AGGAATAATGAACAGCCTGCATTTCAGTCCCAAGAAGTAGTAAAGAAACTTCGTTCAGAACATTGGCCTCGACAGCACCTCATAAATCTGTCTGCACCTCTCACTGCCATCCCCAGATATAACAGAGCTGTCCCACTCCTATTATTATTAGTATTATTATCGCAGAAAATTATTTTTTCTTTCTTCAATTCACTAGACGCTATCAGCGTTGATATCATATTCTGTCCCTTATCTAGCCTCAATTATCGTTTTCCCGGGTGCGGCACGTTTTACACGTTCACTGGGGAGATCCAAACATTTAACAACCACCTCAACTTTCAGCACAATAACGCTCTCTCTCCAGATATCTCGAAAGCATGCATGCTTAAAGAGAAGATCGGGACCAAAACTCACAATACCAATCGCGATATAAACACCCCATTGTCGTATCTTCATCATCATCGGATCTAGCAGTCTTAAAATACACGTTGGAGGATTTCTTACATTATGCGTGAAGTGCAAAATAAATAACATGTGTACCTTTTGACGGCTCATATTTACTTCTGAATTGATAGTGGCAGGAAACATTCATGAATAACACCCCTTTTATATTACGTTACTTTACACGTAATTAATTATAGGGTCTTATGACTATCATGCACTACTAACCCATATTGAATGAAATAAATGGTTAAGCAAACCATGAAGATAAATTTCCTATAAAATCTAATAAGTAAAATACACTGACTGAGCAAATGTCATGGGATAGCGGAGCACTGATGCGCAGGTGTGTTGTCTGCGCACAACACGCCCCCTGTGCCAGCGGCAGTTGTATAGGAGACCGTGTGAGCAGTGGCTGTGCATGTGACAGGTGTAACATGGAACGTGGTCATGAGCTAACAACGTTTGAACGGGGTATGTGGTCGGTGCCTGACGAATGGGAAGTGCGATTTTGGAACGGGTGCGGGAATTCAGCTTCACACGATCAACTGTGTCCAGGGTGTATCGTGAATGGTTGAATGCGGGTGTCACCGTCCACAACAGACGAACGACTGGCCGTCCAGCCACCCTCGATGACTGTGACCGGTGACATCTGAGACGGGTTGTCAATAGTGACAGACGGGCAACCGTGCAACAAATCACGGCTCAATTCAACACAGGCTGTGCTAGACACGTCTCCCAGTGGACACTCCGAAGGAGCATGCGTCCTATGAGGTATGAGAGCCGGCGCCGCACACTGGTGCTACTGTTAACCCAACGTCATCGGGCACAACGACGCGCATTTGCCACCAGTCACCAGGGATGCACACTGGAACAATGGCGTAACGTGATATGATCGGACGAATCACGATTTCAACTGCACCATGCCGATGGGAGGCACCGTGTATGGCGCAGAACACATGAAGCGATGGATCCCGCCTGCCTCGAAGGTGTGGTCCAGGGCGCTGGTGTCCCTGTTATGGTCTGGGGTGCATTTTCCTGGTATGGAATGCTCCCCTCATTGTTCTGGAAGAGACTTTGAATGGTACGCGGTATGTTGAGCTGCTTGGAGACCATCTCCACCCATTTTTGGCCTTCCAGCGTCCAGACGGTTCTGCGGTGTTTCAAGATGATAACGCGCCGCCACATCGCTCCCACGTCACACGGGAATGGTTCCAGGAACATGCAGCGGAGGTCCAACGACTGCTATGGCCACCCAGGAGTCCCAATATGAACCCTATCGAGCTTATCTGGGATGTCCTGGAAAGCAGGCTCCGTGCCATGGATCCTGCACCCACGAACAGACCAGTATTGGCGGCCGCTCTGCAAACGATTTGGTGTTAGCTGCGTTCAGAGGACTACCAGGGACTTTTCGACCCACATCTACGGCGTCTCACTGCAGTTCGCAGAGCCAGAGGAGACCGCACACGCCATTAGGTGACTATCCCATGACATTTGCTAAGTCAGTGTACTACCATCCCTTTGAAACTGCGTAACAATTATTTATAATCTGAAGTATTTGCATGCAATGTGAACTGACACTTAGAGCGCGACGAAGACCCAGTGCAAAACTAGCGAAAAGAAAACTGCCAGGAACTGGACTCGGGCCTCTTACAGATAAAAACATATAGGAGGCACAAAGAAACAAAAACATAACAGTAATAAGGGTAAGAACATAAATTTATTATGGAGTAAAAATCAAAAGAAAATAGTATAAGTAAATCAAGGGGGCCAAAATCAAATAGGTAATATCAGTAATATGTGGCCCGTGATTAAAATACACCCGACTCAATGATAATAGTATCTCCACACACGCTTACCTTTGTAAAGGACGTGCGGAAAAGTTTGATATAAGGATTTGGCATCTATATTAATTGGTTGAAGAATATGAATTTAGGTGGGTACAAAACATTTCTTTGTAGCATGTCAGGTCAAGACAGTCATAAGTTTAGAGAGTAATAGCATCTCATCATAACATACTCTCATTCAATTCCTCAGTTAAGACACAAAGACTCCCAACAATAAAATAAAATCACGCACAGCACAAAATAAAATAAACAACCGCTCTCGAGCTCAGACAATACGAATCAGAAAGTGGTCCATCAAAGAGACGAAGTGTCTCCAACACCGAAACACACAGAAGCAGGCAAATCGCGTAGTTAGCTTGAATTCATACCAGGTCTATGAAATGGACATGAATTACACAGAACACGCGATAAAATAATACAACATGAGCTCATGCGGAATGTTAATGAAGCGACATGAGAAAAATGTCTCTGCCGGCACACAGAAAACAATCACATACACACACATGAATCCGTGTTAACTTCAATTCTCAAAATAGACATATTAGATCAGTAAAAGGAAATCAAGGTTAACACACGAATAAATTAAAAAAACACGTAATGAGGGAAACCTTTCTAACCTAATTAAAAGAAGATTTAAGAAAAATAAATACCTCTATTATATAAGCAATTAACATTCTCTAAAGGTCGAGATGTGTACAAAGACATCTTGAATATCTTAAAATATCGTTTATATGCCACAAAGGCGACTTGGAAATCTAGTCCTTCCATCTTCTCAAGTCAAAAACCTCCAAGGAAACCCCACCAGAAAGATAATCCAACAAGACAGGGCAGAAAAGGAATGCTTTGATCTATCCTATCGTATGAGATGCCATCTGCCGGAATAGGGAAAGATTACATAGTAACTACACATGGTGGGAAAGAGTAATAGTTCATAGATAAGATACAAGAGTTCGGTAGGAACGTGAAGACATCAGGAAAAGTAAACGTACCATAAAATGATATGGTGCGGTTGGAATGTTACTTATTTACATCTACATTTGTGAGCATAACTCTCATGCAAAAAGATTTGAAATATACTCATCCTTCCGCACTGCGACTAGCTTTCGTCGGGAAGGTACAACCAGGTATTTAAGCTGTTATGGTGATAGCTTCAGTGGTGCTGAGTCCTAGGTTTGTCCGCTGGCGGAGCACCCACTTGTCGGCTGGATCTTCGTTCGGCGTTGAAAATCTGGATGTTTTCTGCTGCGTAGAAGTGAATACAAGGCAGACTGCTCACAGTCCTCTTCCGGATCTGACGATCTCGATGCTCAAATATGCAAATTAGGAAAACAAATTCGTTTTAAATGCGCTAGTTTGTCACACATTATAACTCGTTGTGACTAGAGCTACTCATGAACTCGCGTACACTAGTCCAATAACTGTATTGTTCTGTAGCCCGTTACTAGCACCTCTCATTTACTTATCTCCATTGTCCAGAGCTATTTAAGCCTTGAAGCTACACACGTTCATCTGGCCACAGTCACTGGATACACAATGTTTAATTATATCAACACATAACGTGTTATTAGTTTTAGATCGGCCTAATTCACTAATTAAAGTCAGGGTACTCACTGCGTTTGAAAGTACATAGGGTACCTTGTTCGTTCTAATTACACTGTAAATAAACTGCTCATCAATTCTTCTGGTTTAATCCCTGAATAACACCGTCACCAAGTTATTCTCCTACAAGATCACTTCCCTTACTTAATATGCTCTGTGCGCTCAACTACATTACATGCGTATTTTTAAGTAATTCACTGCATTCCGATCATTTACGTGGTTTCGCACATCGCATTACACTTCACCAGGGTAACGTCTCTCACTGTTTCGTACCGTTGCGACACGTAATTTGCATAGATGAATATATTTGTCGTATTTACAAATTCACTCGCAATAAATCCTATACATGCCGAACATTTTTTCTGCTGATTGAAAGTGTGATTTATCTCACAACAAATCACAGTTAATTACAGAGTCACGACTGCACACTGTGCAAAGATTGAATCACAACTATGGAACACTGCAAAGAATAACATCAACTGCCAAGTACAGCAAAGGAAGAACATAATTTGCCTCGAAGTCCTATTCTTTTATAGACGGATCTCCCTGTGACGCGGAGAAGGGGAAAACCAAGTCCATTTGCCCAAAATCTGTCCGCTAATAATGGGTCCTCAACGTTGATTGAGGTATCAAATTAAAGCTTGAATACTCTTCTTTTTACTGATCGATTTTCATTCCCATTGTATCATAAGTTTGTAATCTTCAGAGCGTCATTACAGATTTTTCAGTGGGTGGCGCCTAAGCCGTGAGGGATTTTGGTCCTCGACATGTGCGTTCAGTCTAGTTGCACCCTCTTACCTTACGTACTTATTCTCATTATGTAAAATACTTCTGGGCATTATAATTTAGCACAAAATTCCCTGATTCATCTGAGTCATAACTCAAAGTTAACCATCAGGTGTTTCAGGACTTCATTTATTATTATTATTACTATTATTATTACTATTATTATTATTATTATTATTATTATTATTATTATTATTATTATTATTATTATTATTATTATTATTATAAACAGATGAAGACTGCATGTTGGTACAAGTGAATCCGCAGGGAAACTCACGGAGATATATTATTTCGTATGTTGAGATGACTTCGTAAATCCCGCGTAGCGGCATAAATCTTCGGTGACGCGCGGCGTCCCTGGCCTGAGCTCTCTCGCTCAGAAAGAGAGCGTCTTTCAAGTACAAGCGCGTGTACTCCTTGCTTCTTCTAATTTCGCGCACTGAGACTTCAGTCGCGCGAGCCAACAGAGAGCCACTCGTGTCCTGGAACAGATGAAATGTGCGGGATTGGACACTATTTGTCATCCGGAAAACGGCATGTTCTCTTCATAGGGTGTTACGACATATCCCTGACAATGTCATGAACTGTTACAATATACGTAGATATTACATGTCATACGGTCCATATTATCTGAGTGAGAAGTGAAACCTAATGCCCCATCTTTCTATCAAAATTATGCTTCATGCTGTTTGTAGATTAGATGGATGCGAGTACCCACTCAGATTGTCTTTTTGCGTTTCCACTTTTCGATGCCCTATAATACAGAGTGTATGTATGTATGTATGTATGTATGTATGTATGTATGTATGTATGTATGTATGTATATATGTACGTAAGCATGTATGTATGTATGCGCATCACGACGAAGTGGATAAAGATAATTTAATGAAACTCAGTATGTGAAGTCGGGGAATAAGTCGCTACAATCTTGGCCATAAATAATTATATTTACGCTGAGTGAAATGGTAGTTTAGGGGAAGGCCTAAAAATGTAATTCTCTAATATTTATATTGTTAATGGTCCTATCGATATATACTACATAACTAAAGTTATATCGTATTAAATTTCCGATCATTTATGCCTTATACATTTCTACCGTACCGGCTATGTTAACAGAGTTATTCATGAATTTATATTTTTGTTGTTAACCCTACATCATCGTCGAGTCACGAGAAAATGGCTAAACAGATTTTGATGAAAATCGGTATGCAAAGTCGAGGAATAAGAAACTACAGTCTACGCTATAAATAGTTGTATAAGATGCCGTAATTTCGGAAGAAAAGTCTACAATATAAATATCTAAAAATCTGATCAACAATAACATTACATTGACCATTGTCTGTTGTGATGTGCTTTGTGTCTTCTGCTGCCACTTATCTCCGTTAGATGTGATTACTGCTGCGTACCGAGTATAACAGCGTACATGAATATTGGCGGAAGTAGCTGAGAAGTTAAAATTATCATCTTTAGCTTGCCATTCCTTTCCCCTGATACAGAAATTTTCTGATTCTACTGGTACGTTCCACAATGGTTTATCATAGTGTTCCTGCTATTCAATCCCTACTCTGAGGCACTGATTACAATGAGCAGTGTGCACGTTTAACGGAATAATGACAGAGGAGTGTTCGCTGCTGTCTGCTTCCTGGTCAATCCAGCACTGGAACTTTAGAGTGTTGGATCGGCAGCGTAGTACTGTTAGTTAAAAATGAGAAAATGTGCGGTTTTTCATTTGATCGAGTGTTTTCCTATGATAATTTTGCCTTTAATCGCCACTTTCCTACAGACATCATTGTAATTATCTATGTTGACTTCAGTTGGGAAAATCACAAAGACAGTCTTTTTGAGAATCTCGTAGCGAAGTACGAGCACATCCGCTAGTTATCAATAAGATTTGACTCATAAAGTAATTGGCAATTTATATTCACCGGAAAAACTGGATCACTGAGGCGATGAAATTCCCATTGAATACAACCTAAAAAATGTGCATTTGAAATTTAGAAGAAACCAGTGCAGAATTAATTTAAATAGCTGTCACACTATCTTTCAAGAGGTACAGTGCATCTGAGGACTTTATAAAACATATGTATACAGATGACACTGAGGCGTCGCTCAAGTTGCTTCTACGTATAAAATATTATAATCATAAACGTAGAGAAAGAAAATCTACTACACAATGTACTGTACAATGTATTAGAATAGATAAAGGACAGAATTTTGTACTCATCTTGACTGGTAACTTCCGGAAGATATGAGCTGGTCCGTAAGACATTATGGCATCCCCTCATCCATATCACAGCCTTTTCTTAGCAGGCAGGACTCCATCCCGGCTTAGGCCTCCATTTTGATTTTGGTTAACACTTCAGTAACAAGACCCTTCCTTCATTCCTTCATGATAAACCTGCATCTTGTACGGTCAAATATGAATACAATGTTATACATCAATAAATGCAACAGTATTCTGCTACAACACTCGCCTTTTTCTTTTCAGAGAACTAAACCTTCACACGTAATATTTTCCTCGCTTATATGATCAAATCACAAATTCATCCAGCATGGCAATAAGATATTCTCATTTCTTGAGACGTGGCTCATACGTCTTTACGTTAGTATAACCATTTCCATTGATAACAATGGCGTGGGTATAGGTGTTTCTGACGAAGAATAATTCTTCGCTACTTGGTCTTTTCCATCGCATATCAGAGAATCTTTCAAATAAGGCATTTCACGAATGTGAATGCTCGATTGACAATGGAATGCACCCTATAATTCATATTCCGTTGTCTCTTCAATTCTATTTAAGTCAGTATTCCCTGCAAGAGCTCTCAATCAATTGTAGATGTCCATAAGTGAACAGGTATATAAATAATCGCCACGTCTTGATGGGGAACACACTGATTCTAACTAAGGGCTACGTTATCGAATAAGACTCTATTCAAACTGAAATGTATTTACCGGTAGGACAAAATTGAAAAGCGAGAACTGAATTGAATGAAATTAAACTATAGAAAATGAAAAAAATCTTGAAAATTAAATTACGTATACGAAATAAAATTAAAATCAAATGAAACTTAATTTGAATTGACTTTAATTAAATTGAAAGAACAAACATATAAACTCTTGTGCCGCACATCGCATTATAACTTGTAAAATTTTATATAATCGTCATTGGAATGTGTTCATAACGCAGTAACGTCCTTTACAATCGCCACGTAACCTCGTAAGTTGAACTCAAGACCCTTGCATGTGATTCCCTCTGAAACTATTATTCAAACTTCATTTACCATAGCAATGCTCATGACGTGACCACTCCATTTAATTTTCTTTATGATTGTGATGATTAGGATTTTATTGTATCCTTGTTCAGAAAGTTAATTTATTAGTTATATCAAAGGTTCACAAAATACCTCGAAATTTTAAGGCTGTTTGTCTTGCCTGAACATTTAGTCCAGTGGTCCTTACGGTCGACTGAACATATTCTTAACATTATTATAATTAATTCCTGTTAATTAAACATTACTTTCTTGCAAAATCGAACAACTGAAGTCTCAAATACCTTAGATATACTCGAAAAAGGAAACGAATTATCTGTTCATCGACGAAGTCGCTGCTAGTTTAACGTTGCCTGTATTTAAATAACTCCTCTTGTCTGTAACCTATCATTAATTTAGCTCACTATGACCATCGCGGGTGGATCATTTACACTTCGACATCACGCTGGTTAAACACAAACAACGAAAATCACTATTATATCAAAATTGTTGTTCCGTAAGGACCGGATCCTAACCACAGGAGGCGCAGTACTTATTGCTGCAAAACCGGAGTGTAATCCAACTAGGCGTCCCTAGTTGGAGACGACAGCTAAAGCCGTGTGGGTGGAAATTACGTGCGGTAATAAAAAATTCCGCCCGCCTCTGTGGTGTAGTGGTTAGTGTGATTAGCTGCCAACCCCGGAGGCCCGGGTTCGATTCCCGGCTCTGCCACGAAATTTGAAAAGTGGTACGAGGGCTGGAACGGGGTCCACTCAGCGTCGGGAGGTCAACTGAGTAGAGGGGAGTTCGATTCCCACCTCAGCCATCCTGGAAGTGGTTTTCCGTGGTTTCCCACTTCTCCTCCAGGCAAATGCCGGGATGGTGCCTAACTTAAGGCCACGGCCGCTTCCTTCCCTCTTCCTTGTCTATCCCTTCCAATCTTCCCATCCCCCACCCAGGCCCCTGTTCAGCATAGCAGGTGAGGCCGCCTGGGCGAGGTACTGGTCATCCTCTCCAGTTGTATCCCCGACCCAGAGTATGAAGCTCCAGGACACTGCCCTTGAGGCGGTAGAGGTAGGATCCCTCACTGAGTCCGGGGGAAAAGCCAACCCTGGAGGGCAAGCAGATTAAGAAGAAGAAGAAGAAGAAGAAGGATAAATTCCTCATCGGATCAGTGTATCGTACACCGAAGTCCTTGCAAACGATGAACAATGCATTGCTCTCCTCTCTGGAGTGTGTTCAACAAGTGCAGAATAATTACGACGCAATTTATATTGCTGGTGACTTCAATCTTGACATTACTTGGTCTAGAAATGCCGCCCCAATACCAAACAATCCTCTTGCTTTCTCCACCTTCTACGACATTTTTCTCCATCAGTTAGTGTTCGAAGCGACTCATGTTACTCAAAATTCCCGCTCCACACTAGACTGTTTCTTACTAACTCTCCATCATCTGTCCAGTGCCTGGACGTAATACCTGGATTTTGTAATCACAAAGCTATAATTACAACTTTGACGTACAGAAAACCCTCCCCAAAACTCCACTCCAGAACAATATATAATTTTTCCCGCACAAACTGGAACGATCTTTCCTCTCTTCTATCAAAAAATCTTCCTATTCCCCTCGCGTCCTTCACCGGCGATATAAATATCAACGAGATCTGGGAAAACTGGAAAAAAGTATTTTTTGAATGTGTCGATCAAGTTGTGCCGAAAGTTTCCATCTCTAATAAGCGGAAAACAGCATGGATCACTAAAGAGATAACATCGGGTTTTCGAAAGACAAATCGTTTATACAGGAAATGGAAGGAAAACCCAATTGACAGTAGGTGGGAGAAGTACAGACTGGCTAGGAACAAACTCAAATCATTATTCCGTGATGCCTACAGTTCATATGTCCACAGCCTTAGTTCCAATAGTAAAGAGCTATGGGCTTTCATCAGAAACAAAAGCGGCAACAGTGCTCCATCCATTTTCAAGTACAACGGACTATCAGTTTCCTCTCCCCAAGAAATAACTGACACATTTAACAGTAAATTTAAAAATAAGTTCACCACGGCTGACAAGGATGAAGACATGTTCACTACAAGGACAACCCCCCGTTTCCACCCTAACTAGCTTGTACTTCACTGCTAACGAGGTCGCAACAAGTCTTCGGAGAGCTGGACTTCATGCTGCGAACGGCCCAGACAACGTGCCGGCCAGAATTCTCCATCGCTGTGCAGAAGCATTAGCACCTTCTCTTGGTGTGCAATATTTAACATTTCAATGAATAGTGGGACTGTACGAGAAGAATGGAAGAAAGCAAATGTCGTTCCAGTATTCAAAGACGGTGACAGGGAAAATGTAGACAACTATCGCCCAGTCTCTATTACATCTGGTTTATGTAAATGCATGGAACGCCAAATTGTTAAACACGTGTTGGATTTTCTGAATGAGAGAAACCTGTTGAATAACAACCAGCCTGGATTCCTCCCTGGGAGTAATTGATGAGTGGCAACATTCCCTGGACCAGTCTAATATATCCCAAGTGGATTGCGTAACTCTCGACTGGAGTAAGGCCTTTTATCAGGTACCTCATCAACGACTGTTGTTAAAACTTAACAAGTATGGCATCCAAGGCAAACTGCTGGCATGGTTTCGATCATTCCTGGTAGATCGGACGCAGAGCGTTGTGTTCAGTGGGGCCAGGTCGGAACAAACTTTAGTCACTTCGGGCGTGATTCAAGGTAGTGTGATAGGACTGCTTGTGTACACGATCTGCCAGGTTGTGTATTGACTTCTATGGCAGAGTATTTAAACACCAGACAAATACTGGGGCTGTAACTTTATTAAGTGCCACGGCCGTATTTTTCCCATTCCTAGGCCTTTCCTATCCCATCGCCGCCATAAGACCTATCTGTGTCGGTGCGCCGTAGAGCAACTATCAAAAAATAAAACATCCCGTCTCGAATCTATTACTACAGATAGCAAAACAAAGTTTCACCTGCAGTCTGTGATACATCTCTCGTGAAAAACATTCTGTCTTGACTCACACTTTTCAGGAAGGGAGAATATTCTCGCCTGTAGTCGATCCTACGGCTCATCGCATTTCAAAATACATGTAGGGACTAACATCATCGTGTCGCATCTAACTGTCCTACTGTCATCACAATATACTGTATCACCAAATCAAAATATCCATAAATATCATTTCACACTCAAAGTTTGTTTTCGCTCACCAAAATCTTAGCATAAAATTTAAATTTGATTCCCTAATTAAATCAGTGTTTAATAAGAAAATAGATTCATCTTTATGAACTGTAATAATCACCTTACATGTATAAACGCTGTTATGGTGTACAATGCTATTCAACCTAATTGTCAAAATACACTTGCCGTTAATTACTTATGGATTCTTGATCGTCATTAATTATCAATGTTCTGGGGTATCAGTGGGACGCAGAGAGGTGAAGGAAGGTGTGGTCTTGAATGGGTCTAACTACAATATCAAAATTTGAATTAACACTCTAAAGGAAGGTTATATTTCTTTCAAAAAACAAACTTAACAAATTTTCACTAAGGTTAAAATAACAGTGAAATCTCAGGTACAATGCCAATTCAGTTACAAGGATGCAACACCCCAGAATAGGGAATTTAACAATTTTGGGCTTCGAGCTCTAGATTTACAAGTCTTGAGCTTCAGGCTCCAACTTTGCAAGACACAGAGTTCACGAGCACTTGACTCCACGAGTAACAATTTACAGCCTTCCAAAGGCACCCCTCAATGTCATAGGAATTTTAGAAAAGAGCTTACAAGCTCTCCGATATTAACAAATTTCCTACAGCCTACTCAAGGCAACAGTACGTCAAAAATCGTACAATCTGTGGCCTCTCTGGGCGCAATTTACAGTTGACAAAAGTTAGTATGTAGGGATATCTAGTACCCAACCTACTGGGCCTTTCTGGAAAAAGAGTAAGGGGTTAAATTAATGGCCCGAACACAAGATGAATGGAGGCGTATACTTGCAGTCCTAAATGAAGAACAAAATTCTAACTGGGCTCTGGGCCCAGTGATACAGGGGATAATCCCAAGCTACTGAGGTGACTCGAATGTAAGTTACTTTAAGGCATTTCAGAAAAGAAGAAAAACAATTAGAAAGTCGTAGTTACCTCGAACCAAGTTGAAGGGGAACTCGAGAGGGTAGAGCACTCTCTATCTCCGAATTTAAGACTTTATGAAAGTTTTACATTAGCCGAACGAAAATTTACACTTTTGAAGAGGTGATTACATAGTTAGAAATTCGGACCTTCCCCTCGGATAAGTATGCGGAGACAGCAAGAAAGATAGAATTTAGGTGGCCATTACCTAGCCGTTGTTCTGCCTGCCGAAGAATGAGGCGCCCCGCCACCTGTTTTAACACACACACTCAGAAATACGACGATCAGTGAGACAAGGTAGCCAGAAAAGCCTCAGCTTATATACCCGAAGGGAAGGTCCGAGAGGATTCTGGACAAATCCGCACACACCCTCTCAATTTTATTGGCAATTTCAAAAGTCACACCCAAAAAACAAACAAGAATCCTGTGATAGGCTGAAAAATAATTACAGAAAATTCCTAATTGGTTAGATTCAAAACTGGCGGAAAAGAGAAAAGTGTTGCAAACTTAGAATTATATAAACAAAACAAATGAAAGTTGATTTACTGGAGAAAACCTATAACCACAAAATTTCTTTCAATAACAAATTGTTCTTCCTTGCACCAGAGTGCGTGACCTCAGTTTTTTTTATGATATCTATGGAGAAAAGTTCAAACTTCTTGATATAAACAAACACAAAGCAAATAAATTCAGTCAGTTTAGCCAACTTCCCAAAAACACAGTTACTCAATAGTTCAGTAGTGACACCTTCTGATTAATGTCCCAAATTCCTGTAGTAGCAATTTCACGTTTTGATCGATAGAGGAGTTCATCAAGGCGCTTCTTTTGAATGAGCGGAGTTGAGGTGAACCTCCCGGTACAAGCTCATTAATCTAGAAACAGTGAACTCCATTATGACACAAATTATAGCCATTTCACAAAAGAACAATTATTACATTACATGTAGATGACAGCTAACTTTGCTACGTACAAGAATTAAAATATAGTTAACAATGAAATAATGTTAACTTACATTTAAGCTTCGTAACCACCTGCACACTCTCATGGGGGTTGAGTCACACCATAATAGCGGATGACCCACTGGAATTAATTCATTTAGGTGGTGGTGAAAACATTGTTTTTCATCGCCGCACAATAATACACTCACAAACTGAAGAACAAATCAAGCATTCGTATATCTTGCACAAAATATTACACATTGATAATTATAATAGTCATGGCCACTGCAGTGATCTGGCGTGTAGAAATTAAATGAAATGGCGTATGGCTTTTAGTGCCGGGAAATCCCAGGACTGTTTCGCCTTGCCAGGTTCAGGTCTTTTTATTTGACTCCCGTAGGCGACCTGCGCGTCGTGATGAGGATGAAATGATGATGAAGACAACATACACATCCAGCCCCCGTGCCAGAGAAATTAACCAATGACGGTTAAAATTTTCCGACCCTGTCTGGAATCCAAACCGGGACCCGTGTGACTAAAGGCCAGCACGCTAACCATTTAGCCACGGAGCCGGACATCTGGCGTGTTCTTTCACTGGTACAAATGAAGCGGATCCTGAAAGCTGTGTACGCGTACTTGGGGATGAGTGACCTACTGCGCTCTACAGCTGTTTGCGGCTCGCCTAACGTCGCAACATACAGGTTCGTTCTCAACGTATCTGGCTGCTAAAATTATTGACCCATTAGCATAGTTTGTAGCGTTGGACACGCGTTCTCACCACTTTAAGTGTCTACTGTCCTCCACTATTCAACCACTTGCCGAGTTCTTTTACATTACCGACTGTACACTCTTTGGTTTGATGCTACTTTCCAGGCCGAAACAAATGCTGATTGATTCCATAACAAGTCAATGGAAATGTTTATTACTTGCCAGTATAAAGGCAAAAGTCGCTAAAACATTTCTCACATGAGAATGGAGTAAGTCTTATTTTATCGTATAATATTCCGGTGCGGACTACGAGACACTGGTTTTGCGGCCTTCCTGTATTAAGACAGCATCAAAAAAGGCGTCAGTTTGTGATAAGAGTATCTGTTCCTCACCTAAATGTGTCACTCAGCGGGTATAATCTCGAAAGTCCGCGGTTCACAGGCCGTGCATTAGCATTGTATACTCTGCAAATGTCCAGTCTGTCATATGGAGTAACAACAGTTTCTCATGCACACGATTAATACTAATTAAAGGACAAGCGCCGCTGGCATTAGAGTTCTCAGCCTCACAACCACGTCACGTGATGACAATCTCTACACCTTAGGTGTAGCCAAACCGTTCGTAAAACTAAACTCTCGAGTTGCGAGAACAAAATTGCCTCTGATTTTATATCTCTGTCAAACAGGAGACAAATAGTCTCGTTCTGGACGATGAGAAAGTTAGCATAGAAATATTGTGATTGGCTAGAATCCACCATTAACATGGGATTTCCCCAGAGGTTCATCATCTCCATGTTTCTGAAACAACGCGTTAACTTCGGCAAATACCTCCCCGAGTTGTCTGCTTACTTATCGGAAGCAGCTGCGTGCACATCAGGTAATCTTGGAACAACAGCCAATTTCTACTTATAGAGTGTTGCGCCTTAATTTTTTATCCGATCACACAAAGTCTTCAAAACGAAATAGGTGTAAGTATTATTTAAATTTATTTCAACCTTAGAATTATGGATGCTAATGTTTTTCTGAATATATTTACTCTAATATCACTTCAACCTGTTATTTGTCCAGGAATTCAACAATGGATTTGCTTGCCGCAATGTTGGTCAACATTGCACTAATCACTCTGTCTGCTGCTTTCCCAGTGGAAGATACGAATCCATTTGAGGAACATGTATTCTATCAAAAGCTCGACCATTTTGATCCCGATAATCTGGAATACTTTACACAGGTAAATTTCATATCGTATGTTCTCTGATCTCTAGGGGCAATTGTAAGGTCCTAGGGAGAGTTTCCTGCTACAAGATGGTGGAAAACTGCAGGAAGAATGCATAGAATTGTGTGGTTTAGTGCCTGCACTACGTTAGACACATGCCACTCCGAGTGCGCTCATGTCCACTCGCTTCCTATGTCGATGTTCATGGCTGCCTTTGCAATGGTTTTGTCAAAACTGCGAAACATTTGGCCATAATAGCAATGGCAGGTTTCATATTTTCTATTCGAAGTAGGTGAATGACACACATTACAACGACCCCTTACCTTCGTTCAAGATACATCTGAGGTGTCGTTGCTGGCAATTGTTATTTGATTGGAAGTTAAATTAGAGAACACTACTAAGACGAAATGGTAATAGAAAAGACTAACCTACGAAGAGCGTGGAGAAGAAAGACACATTAGGCAGTTCAACTAATACTTTCGAGGTTATAACACGCGTTGTGAGGATCAGTCCTCTGGATTGCGTGTTATGGTAGACAGAAAGTACTTCCCCCACTCCAAGATAAATGGCAGATGATCAGTTCTCTGGACAACGCCATACGATGGACATGAGACACATCCCCCTCAATCAGGATGATCCATGTTGAATGACAGAGTTCTCTGGGTCACGTCTTACGGTAGACAGGAAATACTTCCCCTCACTCAGGATCATCCATGCTGAATGACAGATGATCAGTTCTCTGAGTCACGTCTTACGTTAGACAGGAAATACTTCCCCTCACTCAGGAGGACCTATATTGAATGGCTCAGGGGAATAATCACACCCAGATGCCTCTTTACTGGTGCGTATGTCAATTTGTTCGTACAGGCAGATGTAGAGGATAAGTAAAATAACCGCAGACCCTGAATAACTGAAACAACTGTAATTTTGTAACTTCCACCACTAACTAACTTACCTCTCTGTTTCAGAGATATTTCAAATTAGATTTTTCCCATCGTGATGGTGCACCGATATTCCTTGAAATTGGCGGTGAAGGCCCAACAGATAGATCTTCATTATTTTTATTAGAAACAGCATTTAAAAATCGAGGTGTGATCATGGCTTTGGAGCATCGTTACTATGGAAAGAGTCTTCCTGAAAGGCAAGTATAGTAGCTGTGTTATACATTTTACAGCCTTCCAGGGGTTCCATGATGAATGATGACGTTGACAACTGAGCTGGAAGCCTCCTTGCAGTGATGGATGTAACATACGTTCTAGTGGCAGAGGACATCGTAGCTCAAGGTTTTGTTGTGGTGTCTGTGGTTGTGTGTGTACAGTAACTGCAAACTCTACCACCTGAGTAGGTGCCTGTGCTCTTGGAGTGAATCACAATCACAATCACTACCGATCTGCATTTAGAAGAGTCGCTCTGGTGGCAGATTCCCTATGAGTTTTTCCTAGCCTTTTCTTACGCGTTTGGAAAGAAATTGGAATTTTATTGAACATTTCCCTTGGTAAGTTATTCCAGTCACTAACTCCACTTCCTATAAACGAACATTTGCCCAAATTTGACCTCTTGAATTCCAACTTTAGCTTCAGATTGTGATCTTTCCTACATTTAGAGACACCACACAAACTTATTCGTCTACTACTGTCATACTACGCCATCTCTCCACCGACAGCTCGGAACATACCACTTAGTCGAGCAGTTCGTCTCCTTTCTTCTAAATCTTACTATCCCAAACTTTTGCAACACTTTAGAACGCTATTCGTTTGTAGGATATCACCCAGAACAAATTGATCTGCATTTCCTTGGATTCTTTTCAGTTCTGGAATCAAGTAAACCTTGTGAGGGTCCCATGCGCTTGAGCCATAGTCCAGTTGGGATCTTACCAGAGACTTATATGCCCTCTCCTTCTCAAATGACATCTGTTAAATTGAGATCACCCGCTACAATCACGTTCCTTTCCACTTCGTTTCCCACTTAGCTGGTTATCTTATCAAATAATTCTGAATCAGCTTCAGCGCTACACTTTCTCGGTCTGTACACTCCAAAGACATCAAGTTGCCTTTTATCTTTATAGATAATTTCATGTTTGTCATATTTAACTTGTTGGTAGCATATAAATTCCTCTTTCACCAGAATGAATACTCTCTGTCCTATCTCTACGAAACACACCAGTTCCGTGGGAAAATTTTTGCACCCGTTATATCTTCTCAGCCATGATTCAACTACTATTGCAGTATCTGGAAGGTATATATATATATTTAATTAATGCTATTAGTTTCTTTACAATATTTATACAGTTCAACTCTAATATTTTTTCATCCGTACTTGACTTCCAGATCCCTGTAGCCTTATCACCCCTCCCTAGTCCACCACGTTTCCCTGAATATAACTCCCTATAACCATTCAAAACAAATTTATTAACTTATACGTACCACTGAGGTTTAAGTGAAGGCCATCTGAGCGCAGATTCCTATCTCCTACCCACCCATTAGGATCTAGAAATCTCACTCCCAGTTTTCTACATACCCACACCATAGTCTCATTTAAATCCCCAATCAACTTCCAGTCAGTATCCCTCCTACACAGTATTCCAGTGATAATAATCTACACTTCCTTAAACTTCGCCCGTGCTGCATTTACCAGATCCCACACATCTCTAACTATGTTGCTACTTATACCTGCTTGCATTGCGTTGTTGGTATCAACGTGAAACACTACCACCTTCTCCTTTTCCTCAGATTTCTCTTTTACTTTCCTCAATATCTGGCTTAACTAAATTTCTGGATAACACTCTATCCTGGTTCCCCTTCCTCCACACTCTTTTCCACATGTCTAACAATGGAATCCATCATGACCAGAACCTCAACCATACCCATATCATTGGATCACCTCCCCTCCTGGTCAGCCGTATCTTTCCTGATGGGTGCTGAAGCTACTTCCTCATAACTGTTCTCCCTCCCAAGACACTGTTCACCTGTCTTTTCCTATCCACTACTCTACATTTCATTTCCTTCCTTTTGCTTTCCTCCTACTTCCACACTTTTCATCAACAGTTCCCTGTTCCTCATCTTCCCTCTGTTGTTCTACCTACAGTGACTCGTAGCAATTTCTCACAGATACCTTTCTTGAATTCTGATCCTGAATAGATCCCGTAGCCTCCAATGTCCTTCACCTTAAAACATTAGAGAAAATTTCAAGCTTTCCCTCCCGTCCCTCTCTTACGTCTACTGTATCATGTACATTGTTTGAGCTTACCTTCCTTCCTGTTCTCAGCGGGAATTCTAATTATCTCCCTCAAACTCTTCAAATCTTCCCTCATACTCCTTAACGCCGTTCCTACGCTTATGCTCCTTATTTCTGGTCTATCATGCACTTCAAGGAAGGACAAGTGTTCCCTCCAAATTATTAATCAGAACATGAAAGTGGTGATTGTGGTGATTGCTTTTAAAGAGGAAGAACCAACCATCCTGTATTAACACTAATCAGAGGACAAGAATGGTAGAGGTCGGACACTTCGGAAATAAACACAAGGGCAACGAAGACCTTGAAACTGAAAGAGTCCCTAGTGAATCTAATACCATCGAGGTCAAAGAAATTAAGAGTTGACGAAGAGAGGCCGCATAAAACAGATGAAAGTGAGGAGCCAGGCACAAGTAAGTGAAAACAATACGAGGAATCAGCGAAGGGCCCAGTGGTATGTCTCATAATATTGTGTACTGTCTCGTAATATCGTATCTTGAATTTCAGCATGTGCTCGGCTATTGTCTGGGATTTAGTGGGACTCAGAGCAGCTTGGTAACTTTTATTTAAGTAACTCATTACTGGTATTACTTTAGAGAAACCACTCCTGTCTGGTTGGGCCTCATAGCAAGTACTTCCTAATTTCTTCAAATCATCACTCGAGCCGCAAAAGTAACTGCGCAGTCGGGTTAAAACTTCTAACTGTCGTACGATGTGATGACACGTCGTTAAATTCACGCCTAGGGAGGCTGTTATTTGAATTCTGCACGGGTATTATCAAGAAAGAGTGTCCATTTACTGGGAATAACGAGTAGTTTCCTGAACTATATTGTTAATTAGCACACAAAAATGCTTTACAGAACGGAAAATGTCCAATTGCCTACTCAACCACTTTCTTTCTTGTTGAAAAGTAGGACTTTCGCATAATCAAAATCGTTATCGCTGTTAAAATTCCTTTGTTGGATAACGCCTTTAACATTTGGAATCGGGTAGAGTCACGTCCCTGCAAGGTCCAGAATCGTTTTCAGAGTAATTTAGGATCATAATTTCTGTGGATGGGCAAGTTCATTTGTTCTTTGATATCAACTTATTTTTTTTGTCGACAATAATATTGCGTTTCAGGACCCTTTATTGTAATGTGTGTATCACTATCTTCTTCTACGAAAAGCTGATTTTGTTCATCGAGGGGAAGGTCATCGTAACAAACAGGGCTGTCAGCTTGTAAAAAGTGAACCATTTCCTCGTCGGTTACAACATATTCCCATGGTCATTACATTTTACTAAAAGCATTACAAAACAATATTTTTATATATTTTGTCACTAATAGTGAACATTAAATCCATGATGTGTAACTCTGAAGACTGATCTATAACTGTATATTTAACATACAAACATACTACACTCTTCACTCTGCACTCGAGGTCGCGTCCAGTCCGAGGTATGGATGGTATTCTAAACTTGTGGGTCCATAAGGGAGGGAGAACGGTAGCACCTAACCAGTACTGAAATAAAAGGTAAAAGAGATGAATACAAACAAATATCATAATCATCACGCCAAAGAGTGCTCTTCTGATTTATATTATCTTGTCGAGCACGAGACGGAATACAACAATAAGGAATGTCTTTGTCATTGTCATTAGCCTGCGGAGATAAAATACATCAAGTAAACCCTTTACCAGGAAAGCTCCAGGCATCTCTTTATCATTTCAGTTTCTACGACAGTCTGGAATATTGTCGACACCAAACCAATTGCTACCACAATATTGCCTACTCGCTCAGTGGATGGGGAAAAATTAAGGAATATTTGAAGGGATAGAAGATTTAATACACAGTGCAAAGCGTACCATAACCTAATTGTTATGATAGACTGGAATGCAGTAGTAGGCTAAAGAAGATAGGAAAACCCAGTAGGAAAATTTGGACAGGTAAAAAGGAATGAAAAAGAAAGGCCGCTGCTTGAATTCTGCACCAAACATGGGAGTAGTTTAATCCTGGCTAATACTTGCTTCAAGCACGACAAACAACGGCCGTATATGTGTATGAAATCTGGAGTCACAGGAAGGTATCAAATAGGCTTCATTATGATAGACAGAGATTCAGAAACCAGGTACTTGTTTGCAAGAAGGAAACATTTCTGAAAGAGAAGTGCAACGATGATGAAGGTTGTATGCCTGTAGGAAAGGTAGATGCTGCATAAAGCAAAATCAACAAAACCTTCAGGAAAAAGAAAACTAGGTGTGTGAATATGGAAGACCATCACTGTGGAATTAAAACTAGCCAGAGATACGGTATGAACATATCATTAAGCAATTGTATGAAGTAGATGATACGGTTCTTGAAAAGGAAGAGGCTGTTGATACTTATGAAATGGGAGACACAATTTTTAACTAAAAATTCGACAGAGCTTGAAAGAGCTAAACAGGAACAAGGCACCTAGTATTGACGACATATCCTCAAACGTACTCACTGCCTAAGGATAAACCAGCATGGCGACATTATTCCATTTTGTGTGTAAGATGCATGGTAAAAGAGAAGACAGAATGCAGTTAAACCTGTTTCCAAGAAAGAAGCTGCTTTAAAGTGTGAAACCTTCCGCACCATTAGTGTAGAACCTCACGCCTGCAAAATACTAACAAGCATTATTTACACAAGAATGGAAAGACAAGTAGAAACTGAGTTGGAAAGAGTACAATTTGGATTCAGAAGAAGTATAGGAACACGCGAATCAATCCTGACTTTATGCCTGATCATAGAGGATTGAATTAAGAAGGACAAGCCTCCGTACATGGGATTCGTAGATCTAGAAAAGACATTAGATTATGTTAATTTGACCAAGCTATTTGAGATTCTGAAGGTGATAGAGACGAGAAAGAGAGATTATCTGCAATCTGTACAAATATCAATCTGCACTGATAAGAATATTGTGGGCTATGAAAAATAAGCAGCAATTCAGAAAGGAGTGAAACAGGGCTGCAGGTTGTCCCCTCTCCTTTGTCTATATAGAAGAGGCAGTAGGGGAAAATAAACATAAATTTGGAAAGATAATCGAAATCCAAGGAAACGAAATCAAAACTCTGAGAATTGCCGATGACATTGTTATTTTATTTGAGTCTGCAGAGGATCTAGAGAAAGTGTTAAATGCTTTGGGACCAGTCTTTGAGAAGGAATACAAGATGAAAGTAAATACATCCAAAATAAAATTCGAATGAAGGTAGGTGATTCAGGACATAACTCAAGGGATGTAGATGAATCTTGTTACATGGGTAAGAGAATAAATCATCATGGAGAATTAAAGAGGAGATATAACGCACAAGCAATTAAAACCTTTCTTAAGAAAATAAATTTGTTTAATTTGAGCGTTGATATGGGAATTAGAAAGATGTATTTCTGGAGCGTGGCACGGCATGCAACTCAGAAAGAAATGTCCCAGTAGGGACACGTTTTTAAGCCCCTCTCCACCACCTTTTTGGCCTGGCTAAACTGTCATTGAAATTAGTATCACTTTGGAATTTTATTCCAACTCGGTTTTAATTTTATTTCCTGTGCGACTTATGTCGCTAATTGTAATTGCATCTTCACCGTCCTCGGAGTTATTTTTCCATCGTTATCTTTCGGTCTGGTGTCAGGCGAGTTTCTTCCAAGGCTCGCTGACTTTTCTGCCAGCCTGTGCTTCGTGTTGCTTGCTGGTGGAGTCTTAGTCGATTGTCGTCCGCAATTAAGGTTGGGTCGCTTGACGAAGATGCAACAGAGGCGTGCTTGGTGTCTTCTCTGGGGCCTAGAGTTTAGCCCAGACCATGGATGTTGGTTAAATTCCCATTGAAAAGGGGGTCTTCTCACCCTTACATCTTCTGTAATCGTCCTCTTAATTTGGATTTTATTTTCATCCTTCTGATGACAAGCGTCGTGAGTATTGTATCGCGTCCCATCAATCTGCTGGAAAATGTAAGTTCCTTACCATTTACTTTGGAAGTGACCTTCAAAATCTGGATATCATATTATTATGGACTTTGGTGCAATGTATTTCTCTCAAGTTTCTACTACAGCGTTTCTCGGCATTTTCTTTAGTCTGTTTTTCTTATCTCCATTCTCGGGTTTCATTTGTTATATTGTGTTTGTTTCATACTACGTGTGCTGAACTTTAGAAAATTACTTCTATCTTGGTAAAAATCAAATTATATTTAATATTACTATAATCATTAATTTGGTAAGAAGTTAAATGTATCCTATCTACAGTTTTAAAGAATTTACCCTGTGTAGGTTTTAGGCCTATGTGTGTTTTCACCAAGAAGTCCGAAGTTACATTTGAGCTTTTCTTTTCCCTATGGTTAAGTTTTTCTTTTTTAACTTTTGTTTCGAGGCTTGTGCCTTTTCGTAACGACCTGGGTTTGTGTTATGTGGATTGGTCGTTTGTGGCGTTCCTGGTTTGTTTACGTTGCCATGACAATACCGTTGTACTGGTGATTATTATTCTGCGGTTGTTTGCCGTGTTTTCTTGGGGTTGATTTGTGCTCCTTGCTATCGTGGAATTTCGCTTATTTTGACTCAGACCTTTATGTTATTTAATTAACCTTTCTCGGGGTTGGTAATTCTGTTCTTGCGACAATTTTGTTTTCATTTTACGTTGACGTATGTATTTTGCGTCGGACTTTCTTGGGGAAACTCACCGGATTACACCGTCGTTATTTTAAAAAGGTTGAAAATTGTTCCTTTTAAGTGACCTAAGTAAATGCTAGTCTGTTATATCTCTACGGTCGTCATGTTACGTGTATCTTTTAAGTGAGAGGCTCACAACTAGTTGAAATTTGATCCTTGTGTCTTTTAAGGCAATGCATCTGTGAAAATCCTAAAATCTACAGTTTTCATCCTATCACCTTAGAATTTTGATCATTTAATATCAGTATCAGCATGATACAACATACAAAGTTTCAAGTTTCTGTCAATAACAGTTTTTGAGATATTCATAAATTTATCAATATTTTTAACAATTTTCGATGTATTTATAAAATGCTCCTCATGCCAAACGGCTCAACGGATCTGGCGTAAAATTTAATATTGGTTTTAAAAGACCAATATAAAAGAAGTGATGTGTGGGTTTTGGCAAATTTTAATTACACTGAAAGGAATAAATTATTTCACATAGGCTTAACTTTTTAAATATATTTTATGATGATCATGATGAGAAAAACTAGATTGCCACTGAACTATTGCATGTATTTTAAAATTTGCACATCAGTTTGCTATTATGTTGTATCTGAAACTATCCTAAAAGTTTCAAGTAGATTGATTGAAAACTGTGGCATGAGGAGCATTTTGAATCTTGAAAAGTGATGGAAAGTAAATTCTGAGGAAAAAGAGATTGAAATTTTAGAGATGAACAATAGTCCAGTACCTGAATGTAGTTTACTTAAAACTCCCCAGCACCATATGTTGGACCCTCTGCTGACTTCTTCCTGGCCTCAGTAGTATAATAGACGGGTTCTGCGGCCTCCTCCTCCTCCGGCTCTCGGAAGAGGCCTCCTCCTCAGCCAGTGGCCTCCTCCTCCTCCTCAGCCAGTGGCCTCCCAGTGGCCACCTCCTCCTCCTCCTCAGCCAGTGGCCTCCCAGTGGCCTCCTCCACCTCAGCCAGAGGCCTCTTCCAGTGCTGCCAACTTAACCTAACTAGCGCGAGATAAACAAAGCCACGTGCTTTTTGACAGACAACAACGCACCGCTAACCTCAGTACTGCCATCTTGACGGGCCTAAACCTCAGTAGTGCCAACTTAACCTCACAAGCGCGAGGTAAACAAAGCCACGTGCTTTTTGACAGCCACGTGCTTTTTGACAGATTTGTAAACAAAGCCACGTGCTTTTTGACAGCTGTCATCGACAACAACGCATCGCAAACCTCAGTACTACCATCTTGACGGGCCTAAACCCCAGTAGTGCCAACTTAACCTAACTAGCATGAGGTAAACAAAGCCACGTGTTTTTGACAGCCACGTGCTTTTTGACAGATTTGTAAACAAAGCCACGTGCTTTTTGACAGACAACAACGCATCGCTAACCTCAGTACTGCCATCTTGACGGACCTAAACCTTAGTGGTACCAACTTAACCTCACTAGCGCGAGGTAAACAAAGCCACGTGCTTTTTGACAGCTGCCATCCGCCATCTTTAAACTACAGAGCACCGTGCTGCCCTCTTTCGTCACCTGTCATCGGCAGTGCTGCCATCTTGACGGGTCTAAACCTTAGTGCTACCAACTTAACCTAACTAGCGCGAGGTAAACAAAGCCACGTGTTTTTTGACAGCCGTCATCCGCCATCTTTAATCCATAGAGCACAGTGCTGCCCTCTTTAGCTACTTACCTTTGAAATGTGATGGCGGATAATTTGAAAAATGCTTTTTGACAGCAGCCATATTGCATCGCAAACCTCAGTGCTGCCCTCTTTAGCTAGATACCTGTGGTAGCAGACAATTCCACGTGACAGCAGCCATCTTTGAGCACCGTGCTGCCCTCTATGTGGTGGCGGCAAATTCCACGTGCTCTTGTTTGGAAACAAACTCACGTGCTTTTTTGACAGCTACCATCCACCATCTTTAATCAACAGAGCACAGTGCTGTGCTGTACTCTTTAGCTAGATACCTTTGAAATGTGGTGGCGGCAATTTGAAAAATTCTATGTGCTCTTGTTGGGAAACAAAGCCACGTGCTTTTTTGACAGCTGTCATCCGCTATCTTTAATCAATAGAGCACCGTGCTGCTATCATGCGGGCAATTTCGTCACCTATCACCCGCCATCTTTAATCTACAGAACACCGTGCTGCCCTCTTTATAGCTACTACCTTAAGCATGTAGTAGCGGGCAATTTGAAAAGTTCTGTTAGCTATCATCCGCCATCTTTAATCAAGAGAGCACCGTGCTGCCATCTTTAGCTAGATACCTTTGAAATGTGGTGGCGGCAAATTGGAAAATTCCACATGCTCTTGTTTGGAAACAAACTCACGTGCTTTTTGACAGCTACCATCCGCCATCTTTAATCAACAGAGCATAGTGCTGCCCTCTTTAGTTTGAAATGTGGTGTCGGCAAATTCCACATGGTCTTGTTTGGTAAACATAGCCACGTGCAGCTATCATCCGCCATCTTTAATCCAGAGAGCACCGTGCTGCCCTCTTTATCGCAGTAGATGTAAATTCGTCACCGCTGTCATCCGCAGTGCTGCCATCTTAACGGGCCTAAACCTTAGTGCTACCAACTTAACCTCACTAGCGTGAGATAAACAAATCCACATGCTTTTTTGACAGCTGTCATCCACCATCTTTAATCTATAGAGCACAGTGCTGCCCTCTTTAGCTACTTACCTTTGAAATGTGGTGGCGGATAATTTGAAAAATGCTTTTTGATAGCAGCCATCTTTGAGCACCATGCTGCCCTCTTTAGCTAGATACCTGTGGTGGCAGGCAATTCCACGTGACAGCAGCCATCTTTAATCATGAGAGCACCGTGCTGCCCTCTACGTGGTGGCGGCAATTTGAAAAATTCTACATGCTCTTGTTTGGAAACAAACTCACGTGCTTTTTTCTGACAGCTGTCATCCGCCATCTTGCATCACAAACCTCTGTGCTGCGCTCTTTAGCTAGATACCTTTGAAATGTGGTGGCGGCAATTTGAAAAAAATCTATGTGCTCTTGTTTAGTAAACAAAGCCACGTGCTTTTTTTTGACAGCTGTCATCCACCATCTTTAATCAATAGAGCACTGTGCTGCTATCATGCGGGTAATTTCATCACCTGTCATCCGCCATCTTTAATCTACAGAGCACCGTGCTGCTCTCTGTAGTAGCGGGCAATTTGAAAAGTTCTGTTAGCTGTCATACGCCATCTTTAATCAAGAGAGCACCGTGCTGCCATCTATGTGGTGGCGGCAAATTCCACGTGCTCTTGTTTAGTAAACAAACTCACGCGCTTTTTTGTCAGCTGTCATCCGCCATCTTACATCGCAAACCTCAGTGCTACACTCTTTAGTTGAAATATGGTGGCGGATAATTTAAAAAGAGAAATTCTACAGCAGCCATCTCTCGGCGCTAACTGCACAAGATGGTGGCTATACATGACTCCTTAAAGGTGCTTATGCAAGATGGCCGCTATACATAGACTCCCTTGGGATGCTTGCGCAAGATGGCGGTTATACATGGCTCCTTTTGAAATATGGTGGCGGATAATTTAAAAAGAAAAATTCTACATCAGCTATCTCTCGACGCTAATTGCACAAGATGGTGGCTATACATGACTCCTTAAAGGTGCTTATGCAAGATAACCGCTATACATAGACTCCCTTGGGATGCTTGCGCAAGATGGCGGTTATACATGGCTCCTTATGAGACGCCCTAGAGATGCTTGCGCAAGATGGCGGTTGCTCTTATGAGGTGACTTAAGGGTCCTTGCACAAGATGACTAGAGACGCCCTAAGGATGCTTGCGCAAGATGGCGGACACAAGATGGCAGCTATACACAACTCCTTATGAGACGCTTTAAGGGTGCTTGCGCAAGATGGCTGCTGCTCTTAGCTTAGAGGCTAACGTGTCGTGCTAGTTCGATTCATTAAATTTGGGGCTTAAATGCAAAATGTTAAATATCTCGAAAGCAGTGCATCGTAGAGCAAAACGGACAAAATTTTTCTGACCAATGATTTAACAGCTGCTGTTATGCATGCGGTGGAGGGCAATTTGAAATTCTATGTGCTTAATCAACAGAGCACCCTGCTGCCCTCTTTAGCTGAAATGTGGTGGTGGATAATTTGAAAAATACTTTTGACAGCTATCATCCTTAAACAATGGCGACTATACATAGGCTGTTAAGGCCTTATCATGCTCCTCCTCCTCCTCCTCCTCCTCCTCCTTCTCTACCTCCTCCTCCGCCTCTTATGTCAAGGCATAGCTTTATATCGAACAAGTTTAAACCTGCATCGCGAAGGCAAGCGTGTGCAGCGATAACATTATTGTGCATGTTTAGACTTTCGAAACATAAGAAGAGTAGAATCAAACGCTGTACTAGATACGACATGTGATCAGAACATTGATTGATGCGTTCAGAAAACAAAATAAGTGATCAAGACTAGAATCGAACACTGTACTCAATACATCATGTGTTTAGAATATGTCATGGGATACCCTTGATCAGATTGAAACATAACAAGACTAGAATAGAACACTGTAATCGATGTTGTTAACTTCAACATGTGATCAGAACATTGATTGATGTGTTCAGAACACAAAATAAGTGATCATGACTAGAATTGAACACTGTACTCGATACAACATGTGATCAGAACATTGATCGATGTGTTCAGAACACAAAATAAGTGATCAAGACTAGAATCGAACACTGTACTCAATACAACAGGTGTTTAGAACATGTTAGGGGGTACCACAACCTCATCGATCGCTATCAGCAAGAACGCTTGTACTTTGTTAAGTGTAGAAAATTAATCTTTATTGGTAAATGGTTTTATGTTCAGAACAAGGAATGGAACCTAGGGGTTACGTCTTACCTAATAAAATCCCTGAGGTGCGATGAGTTACGTTTTTCGAACTAGTGTTTGGAACACTGAACTTTTCAAGATGGCAAGAGTGAGGTTAGCAATGTTCTGTTGTTGGATTTTAAATTCCTCCGCTCTAACATGCATAAGGTGGCAGCCTTGAGGTTTACCGCCATAAAGATGGCAGCAGTGAGGTTAGCGACGCTCTATTGTCCTCCAAAGTGAGGTTAGGGTTCGTCAAGAAGACAGCTGTCAGAAAAAAGCACGTGGCTATGTTTACCAAACAAGAGCACGTTTCCGTGACGTCACGGTCACGTAATCAATCCTTAGCTCGACGTCGTTAAGAGCAGCATTAAGGTGAGCTATGCTTAGAAGTCTTGGGAACAGAGCAGCAGTATGAATTGCCATGTTTCAAAGCGTGTACACATCACCTATCGATTTTACATGCATCGACCATCGAACTAAACTTCATCCGCTAGATCGTGCTGCTATCTTAGCGTAACCTATACCCATAAAATTAAAATAAAATGAATAGCCATGTTTCAAAGCGTGTACACATCACCTATCGATTTTACATGCATCGACCATCGAACTAAACTTCATCCGCTAGATCGTGCTGCTATCTTAGCATAACCTAAAAGTACAATGAATAGCCATGTTTCAAAGCGTGTACACATTACCTATCGTTTTTGCATGCATCGACTCTCGTACTAAACTTCTTCCGCTAGATTGTGCTGCTATCTTAGCATGACCTTAAGGTACAAAGAATAGCCATGTTTCAAAGCGTGTACACATTAACTATCGACTTTGCATGCAACAAATATCGTACTGAACTTCTTCGCTAGATTGTGCTGGCATCTTAGCATAACTTATACACATGAACTTAAAGTACAAAGAATAGCTATGTTTCAAAGCGTGTACACATTACTTATTGATTCTGCATTCATCGAATCTCGTACTAAATTTATTCCGCTAGATTGTGCTGCTATCTTAGCATAACCTATACCAATGAACTTAAAGTACAATGCATAGTCATGTTTCAAAGCGTGTACACATCAACTATCGAATTTGCATGTATCGACTCTCGTACTAAACTTCTGCAGGTAGATTGTGCTGCTATCTTAGCATAACTAAGACGCATGAACTTAAGGTACAAAGAATAGCTATGTTTCAAAGCGCGTACACATTACCTATCGACTTTGCATGCAACAAATATCGTACTAAACTTCTTCCGCTAGGTCGTGCTGCTATCTTAGCATAACTTATACACATGAACTTAAAGTACAAGGAATAGCCATGTTTCAAAGCGTGTACACATTACTTATTGATTTTACATTCATCGAATCTCGTACTGAACTTCTTCGCTAGATTGTGCTGGCATCTTAGCATAACTTATACACATGAACTTAAAAGTACAAAGAATAGCCATGTTTCAAAGCATGTACACATTACCTATCGATTTTGCATGCATTGACTCTCGTACTAAACTCCTTCCGCTAGATTGTGCTGCTATCTTAGCATAACCTATACACATGACCTTAAAGTAAAAAGAATAGCCATGTTTCAAAGTGTGTACACATCACCTATCGATTTTGCATGCAACAAATATCGTACTAAACTTCTTCCGCTAGATTGTGCTGCTATCTTAGCATAACTTATACACATGAACTTAAAGTACTAAGAATAGCCATGTTTCAAAGTGTGTACACATTACTTATTGATTTTGCATGCATCAAATATCGTACTAAATTTCTTCCGCTAGATCGTGGTGCTATCTTAGCATAACCTATACCAATGAACTTAAAGTACAATGCATAGTCATGTTTCAAAGCGTGTACACATCAACTATCGAATTTGCATGTATCGACTCTCGTACTAAACTTCTGCAGGTAGATTGTGCTGCTATCTTAGCATAACTAAGACGCATGAACTTAAAGTACAAAGAATAGCCTTGTTTCAAAGCGTGTACACATTACCTAATGATTTTGCATGAAACGACTATCATACTAAACTTTTTCCACTAGATTGTGCTAAAATCGTGTTAGTGTGCTGCTATCATAGCATAACCTATCGATTTTACATGCATCGACTATCGTACTAGACTTCTTCCGCTAGAGCATGTAGCAATCGCTTTTGTGTACCCCTAACCTATGTGCACGAACTTAATGCACAAAGAAGAGTTATGTTCTAAAGCGTGTACACATCACCTATCGATAATGTATGCATCGACTATCGTACTAAACTTCTCCTGCCAGAGCGTACGACTATCGCTTGTGTGTGCATGAACTTAAAGCTTAAAGAATAGCAATGTATAAAAATCTTGTAAACAAAGCAGCAGCATTACGTATAGTCAAGTTTAAATGCGTGCACACATCATGTATCCATGATGCACACAGTACTAAACTTATTCCATTAGAATGTACAAAGTTCGCATGTGTTTGTGCTGCTATCTTAGCATAGCCTATGTGCATGAACTTAAAGAATAAAGAATAGTTATGTGTAAAAAATCTTGTGAACATAGCAGAATGATTACTACGTAGGTGTAGACATTGCACTTTGCATGCTGAGGCAACATACTACGTGACCGTGACGTCACGGAAACGTGCTCTTGTTTGGTAAACATAGCCACGTGCTGTTTTCTGACAGCTGTCTTCTTGACGAACCCTAACCTCACTTTGGAGGACAGTAGAGCGTCGCTAACCTCACTGCTGCCATCTTTATGGCGGTAAACCTCAAGGCTGCCACCTTATGCATGTTAGAGCGGAGGAATTTAAAATCCAACAACGGAACATTGCTAACCTCACTCTTACCATCTTGAAAAGTTCAGTGTTCCAAACACTAGTTCGAAAAACGTAACTCATCGCACCTCAGGGATTTTATTAGGTAAGACGTAACCCCTAGGTTCCATTCCTTGTTCTGAACATAAAACCATTTACCAATAAAGATTAATTTTCTACACTTAACAAAGTACAAGCGTTCTTGCTGATAGCGATCGATGAGGTTGTGGTACCCCCTAACATGTTCTAAACACATGTTGTATTGAGTACAGTGTTCGATTCTAGTCTTGATCACTTATTTTGTGTTCTGAACACATCGATCAATGTTCTGATCACATGTTGTATCGAGTACAGTGTTCAATTCTAGTCATGATCACTTATTTTGTGTTCTGAACACATCAATCAATGTTCTGATCACATGTTGAAGTTAACAACATCGATTACAGTGTTCTATTCTAGTCTTGTTATGTTTCAATCTGATCAAGGGTATCCCATGACATATTCTAAACACATGATGTATTGAGTACAGTGTTCGATTCTAGTCTTGATCACTTATTTTGTTTTCTGAACGCATCAATCAATGTTCTGATCACATGTCGTATCTAGTACAGCGTTTGATTCTACTCTTCTTATGTTTCGAAAGTCTAAACATGCACAATAATGTTATCGCTGCACACGCTTGCCTTCGCGATGCAGGTTTAAACTTGTTCGATATAAAGCTATGCCTTGACATAAGAGGCGGAGGAGGAGGTAGAGAAGGAGGAGGAGGAGGAGGAGGAGGAGGAGCATGATAAGGCCTTAACAGCCTATGTATAGTCGCCATTGTTTAAGGATGATAGCTGTCAAAAGTATTTTTCAAATTATCCACCACCACATTTCAGCTAAAGAGGGCAGCAGGGTGCTCTGTTGATTAAGCACATAGAATTTCAAATTGCCCTCCACCGCATGCATAACAGCAGCTGTTAAATCATTGGTCAGAAAAATTTTGTCCGTTTTGCTCTACGATGCACTGCTTTCGAGATATTTAACATTTTGCATTTAAGCCCCAAATTTAATGAATCGAACTAGCACGACACGTTAGCCTCTAAGCTAAGAGCAGCAGCCATCTTGCGCAAGCACCCTTAAAGCGTCTCATAAGGAGTTGTGTATAGCTGCCATCTTGTGTCCGCCATCTTGCGCAAGCATCCTTAGGGCGTCTCTAGTCATCTTGTGCAAGGACCCTTAAGTCACCTCATAAGAGCAACCGCCATCTTGCGCAAGCATCTCTAGGGCGTCTCATAAGGAGCCATGTATAACCGCCATCTTGCGCAAGCATCCCAAGGGAGTCTATGTATAGCGGTTATCTTGCATAAGCACCTTTAAGGAGTCATGTATAGCCACCATCTTGTGCAATTAGCGTCGAGAGATAGCTGATGTAGAATTTTTCTTTTTAAATTATCCGCCACCATATTTCAAAAGGAGCCATGTATAACCGCCATCTTGCGCAAGCATCCCAAGGGAGTCTATGTATAGCGGCCATCTTGCATAAGCACCTTTAAGGAGTCATGTATAGCCACCATCTTGTGCAATTAGCGCTGAGAGATGGCTGCTGTAGAATTTCTCTTTTTAAATTATCCGCCACCATATTTCAACTAAAGAGTGTAGCACTGAGGTTTGCGATGTAAGATGGCGGATGACAGCTGACAAAAAAGCGCGTGAGTTTGTTTACTAAACAAGAGCACGTGGAATTTGCCGCCACCACATAGATGGCAGCACGGTGCTCTCTTGATTAAAGATGGCGGATGACAGCTAACAGAACTTTTCAAATTGCCCGCTACTACAGAGAGCAGCACGGTGCTCTGTAGATTAAAGATGGCGGATGACAGGTGATGAAATTACCCGCATGATAGCAGCACAGTGCTCTATTGATTAAAGATGGTGGATGACAGCTGTCAAAAAAAAGCACGTGGCTTTGTTTACTAAACAAGAGCACATAGATTTTTTTCAAATTGCCGCCACCACATTTCAAAGGTATCTAGCTAAAGAGCGCAGCACAGAGGTTTGTGATGCAAGATGGCGGATGACAGCTGTCAGAAAAAAGCACGTGAGTTTGTTTCCAAACAAGAGCATGTAGAATTTTTCAAATTGCCGCCACCACGTAGAGGGCAGCACGGTGCTCTCATGATTAAAGATGGCTGCTGTCACGTGGAATTGCCTGCCACCACAGGTATCTAGCTAAAGAGGGCAGCATGGTGCTCAAAGATGGCTGCTATCAAAAAGCATTTTTCAAATTATCCGCCACCACATTTCAAAGGTAAGTAGCTAAAGAGGGCAGCACTGTGCTCTATAGATTAAAGATGGTGGATGACAGCTGTCAAAAAAGCATGTGGATTTGTTTATCTCACGCTAGTGAGGTTAAGTTGGTAGCACTAAGGTTTAGGCCCGTTAAGATGGCAGCACTGCGGATGACAGCGGTGACGAATTTACATCTACTGCGATAAAGAGGGCAGCACGGTGCTCTCTGGATTAAAGATGGCGGATGATAGCTGCACGTGGCTATGTTTACCAAACAAGACCATGTGGAATTTGCCGACACCACATTTCAAACTAAAGAGGGCAGCACTATGCTCTGTTGATTAAAGATGGCGGATGGTAGCTGTCAAAAAGCACGTGAGTTTGTTTCCAAACAAGAGCATGTGGAATTTTCCAATTTGCCGCCACCACATTTCAAAGGTATCTAGCTAAAGATGGCAGCACGGTGCTCTCTTGATTAAAGATGGCGGATGATAGCTAACAGAACTTTTCAAATTGCCCGCTACTACATGCTTAAGGTAGTAGCTATAAAGAGGGCAGCACGGTGTTCTGTAGATTAAAGATGGCGGGTGATAGGTGACGAAATTGCCCGCATGATAGCAGCACGGTGCTCTATTGATTAAAGATAGCGGATGACAGCTGTCAAAAAAGCACGTGGCTTTGTTTCCCAACAAGAGCACATAGAATTTTTCAAATTGCCGCCACCACATTTCAAAGGTATCTAGCTAAAGAGTACAGCACAGCACTGTGCTCTGTTGATTAAAGATGGTGGATGGTAGCTGTCAAAAAAGCACGTGAGTTTGTTTCCAAACAAGAGCACGTGGAATTTGCCGCCACCACATAGAGGGCAGCACGGTGCTCAAAGATGGCTGCTGTCACGTGGAATTGTCTGCTACCACAGGTATCTAGCTAAAGAGGGCAGCACTGAGGTTTGCGATGCAAGATGGCTGCTGTCAAAAAGCATTTTTCAAATTATCCGCCACCACATTTCAAAGGTAAGTAGCTAAAGAGGGCAGCACTGTGCTCTATGGAAAAAGATGGCGGATGACGGCTGTCAAAAAACACGTGGCTTTGTTTACCTCGCGCTAGTTAGGTTAAGTTGGTAGCACTAAGGTTTAGACCCGTCAAGATGGCAGCACTGCCGATGACAGGTGACGAAAGAGGGCAGCACGGTGCTCTGTAGTTTAAAGATGGCGGATGGCAGCTGTCAAAAAGCACGTGGCTTTGTTTACCTCGCGCTAGTGAGGTTAAGTTGGTACCACTAAGGTTTAGGTCCGTCAAGATGGCAGTACTGAGGTTAGCGATGCGTTGTTGTCTGTCAAAAAGCACGTGGCTTTGTTTACAAATCTGTCAAAAAGCACGTGGCTGTCAAAAACACGTGGCTTTGTTTACCTCGCGCTTGTGAGGTTAAGTTGGCACTACTGGGGTTTAGGCCCGTCAAGATGGCAGTACTGAGGTTAGCGGTGCGTTGTTGTCGATGACAGCTGTCAAAAAGCACGTGGCTTTGTTTACAAATCTGTCAAAAAGCACGTGGCTGTCAAAAAGCACGTGGCTTTGTTTACCTCGCGCTTGTGAGGTTAAGTTGGCACTACTGAGGTTTAGGCCCGTCAAGATGGCAGTACTGAGGTTAGCGGTGCGTTGTTGTCTGTCAAAAAGCACGTGGCTTTGTTTATCTCGCGCTAGTTAGGTTAAGTTGGCAGCACTGGAAGAGGCCTCTGGCTGAGGTGGAGGAGGCCACTGGGAGGCCACTGGCTGAGGAGGAGGAGGAGGTGGCCACTGGGAGGCCACTGGCTGAGGAGGAGGAGGAGGCCACTGGCTGAGGAGGAGGCCTCTTCCGAGAGCCGGAGGAGGAGGAGGCCGCAGAACCCGTCTATTATACTACTGGCCTCATTAGCAGTTTAGAGAGTTTCAGTTTCCTTCAGGCTGTTTTGAACCCTTGTCGCCCAGACACTGTGGTCAATTCTACGCTTGTCCCTCATTATACTAATTCTCTGTCCTGAGCTGCTAACTTTAACACCCCTAACAGTAGCTTTTAGTTTCTCACTTGCTTCAAAACCCATGCTGAATTCAGCAATTGCTGATGTTACAGCAATCTCCAGTTCCTTATTTGACATAAACATTTCCTTCGGATACTTAGCCCAAATTACATTATGCATTCCCCGGGCACAATATTTGGTGTGGGGATTTTAACTTCCCCTACTTGATCTTGTAAAATAGTACTTACATTCTTATTCTTATTCCTGTGAGAAATGTCATTGTTTCACTTTATCCAACACTTTACTAGGTGGTTTCTTCCGGCGACGACAAGTCTCAATTCTTCTGCCCATTAATAACACAACCTCACAAGTCCAACCTCAAAAACTAAGCTGCGTGCACTAAGTAGATACTGTTATTGTTTATGGATCATTCATAACACACTTATTACAAATGTAACATTTAGGAAATTACAGAAAAGCAGAGTAGGCCTAAAACACGAATGATAAACACAAAACGTGAGATCACAACTCTTTGTTTACATTCAACACGTGGGCAAGCTCCATCCTTGAAATAAGCGCCAATTCCACTCGATATATCGATAGTCCACCAGAATAGCCAACATAAAGACCCACAACAACAAAATTTCTTACATTCAACCCGCACGCTCAATTCAAAATCTTCGAAAAACGAAAGATATTCATGAGAATACTGTCGATGGGCGGCAACTCCCACTTGCACCGGGTCATTTAAATGGCCACTAAGGGCTTTAAATGGCTGATATTTAAATAAAACAAAGCTCAAAAATAAAGTACAAGGTATAAACATTATGAGAACGTAAAAAACTAAAAATGGATTTTTTTCACAATTTTAATCAAATTTCACCGATACATTGCCTTAAGGTCGTTAAATTATTTAAAGTCTATTTTTGTTACGAGGACAATGTTATAGATTTACTATTTAATTTTCTGAATTAAAATTTTCTCATTTTTCTTAAAGTAAAGGTGTTCTTTCTTTCACTCATTTTATGTGTTCTGATGTCCAGTACAGTGGTTGGTTTTAATTATCCACGGTTTTGTCGTGACACCTCTCCACTAGTTAAGGTAAGTTCTTGTTTATTTGTTGTTTGGTGTGGAGTGAATTGTGTCTGTTTGTGCTTCCACTTGTTACTGATGAACTGGGGCAGTAGTGTAACTGCTAGTTCGTATTTTTGACTGCCGTTACGGTAGTAGTTGTGGTATTTGACTACGTAACGGGACAGAAAGAGAAGGGAAACTTTTGAAGTGTGGTGTTACAGAAAAATGCTGAAGGTGACATATGCAGATCGAGTTACGAATGAAGAAATAGTGAATAGAATTTTTGAGAGGAAAACGATTTGAAGAAATTTTACGGAAGCAGAGATAGAATGACAGGGTACATCTTAAGAAACGAAGGACTTGTTCAGGTAGTTTCAGAGGGACGCGTATGAGGTAAGAACGGTGAGGGTAGCCAAGGTATGAATATGACGAACGGGTTAGAGCAGAAGAAGGTTGTAGTATTTACGAAGAAATGAAAACTTTGTAGGGTGTCATGGACAGCTGCATCAAACCAGTCATTGGACTGTTAACACGAACAACAAGAGGACGGTATTTTACACCACTGGTGGGATGTAGTGATACTGTCAGGTTCACTGTCGTTTGATATGTCGATTTTCCTCCTGGTCTTGACTTATTGTAAATGTAAACTTTAATGTGGTAGCAGATAACGGACAGCTTCGGAACTGAATGTGACTCCAGTTGTTCAGAGAATACAACCTGCTGCGATTTTACTTTATAATACACCAAGTTCTTTTAAATTTATCTAGTTTAAGTCACCTACAATGGGAGTAACACTTTGTTAACGGTATACTGTTTCTAAATAAATAAATGTACAAAATTAATTTACAATATGTGTGTTTCAGCTTTTCGGGAGGAGAGCCACGTTATTTGTCCACAGAACAGGCTCTGGCGGATATTGCGTATTTCATAGAAGCTCAAAAAGAACAGTACCCAAATAGTCCATGGATAGTAAGTGGATGTTCATATGCTGGAAATCTGGCGACGTGGATAAGACAGAAATACCCTCACTTGGTACAAGGGGCCATTGCAGGCAGTGCTCCCTTGCTGGCTAAAACGGATTTCTATGGTGAGTATTCATACCAGAAGTAGACAATACACTCTGCAAGAAATCAATAAGTAACCCTAAGAGAGATGATTAAGATGGGAGCGTTGTTGGTAGTTGTATGCTGGAAGCGCTGCAACAGCTCACCCACCCCCACACTTCCTACCTGATACACCGACACTTCCGCGGATACTTACCTACTTACCTCTCTTTTCGTCCGTAGACGGGCTGGAACAGACTAAACCAGCCTGGAACTGGACTCGTGCGTAATCCTACTTACAGAAATATGCGTCGAACACATAACACAGAGACTTAACATCCAGTAATACCAAGAGGCTCATCGAATACCGACAAAAGTAGCCACACTCGCCTCTTATAATCCCATATCTCATAAAGTATAGTTGACTTGCCTCGAGTAATTTCAAATACGTGACGTATGACGTATCAATCGTAATAATGAAAAATAAAATGGACATACTTCGAAAGAAATTCACGCAACACCAAAGCAGATTGTACATCACGATCGTAAATTAATATGCTCCAAACAAGAGACGCAGCTCTAAAACAAACCACCATCTTGAACACAGCATCTCAAGGAACAAACGTTAAGATAGAGATGGTTGCCATAGTTACGAGGCGGGGTAAACAAAGCCATCAATGAAACACATAAATTCAAAGGAACACAACAAACGTAACTAAATAAATAGGCCACAAATAGCCCAAATACGGAAATTAAAGAAACATTCAAGTAAAAATGAAAATAACCAGTGAGTTGCGGATAATATTATCAATCAGGCAGTCGACAGCACAACTGCACACACGCATATACCATAGAGACCAAGAAAAGAAAAGAATATGTGTGTGATTCAGAATAGACCAGTATAGCATGACGTGTAATTTCATGGACTCATGAGCTCATAAAAGATGCGTAAGGACGATAAAGGATCACCGCATTGAGGCAAGGCATATCCCAACGTTTATTGTAGCGATAGTAATCACAACCAGCACGCCCAGAACGTATCCATATCGCCTCGCCATGGGCGAACATCATTACCAGTCAAAGCGTAAAAAAACAGTGTCACATATCAAAAGCTCAGCCATGAAAGAAACCGACGAGAAACAAGAATAATAGGTCGCAAAGTAGGTCACAGGGACACAAGCAAATCATACAACCGACTAATATCATTCTCCGTCGTCACGTGTTTATATAACGATAAAATAGAGCACACGAAAAAGTACATAAAAACTACAGTAAATAGACAAGCAAAGTCTGCAGAATGTAAATATAATTGTAATGCCCAGACAACTACAGCAAACCAAAATATGACAATTACCTGCATTAGCCGTAGAGAGTGCAGAGACTCACAAAACATCGCCTCAAAGGGAGAGTCGGGCAATAGAATCCAAGGCAGGAACAACAGTTTGATATCATGCATCTCGGTATGCTCTTTTCAAAAATCTGCATGTTTGCTTTACCGTATGAACAACCTTTCTCCAAGGAAGGCAAGCACGAGAAGAAAAGGCAACACTTAGGCTGATGTCCGGAAGACCTATCTGTCAAGGAGAACATATAAGCCATACGTCACGTCCACGGAAAATATCGACAAAGATGTCGAGGGCAGTCAAAGAGTATGATAATTACCAGAAGTGCACCACCAAGACAAGCTTGCTGCCGTAGACAGGGCAACATCCTATCTTAAGAGAGGTGATTATGATTTGAACACTATCGGTGGTTGTTTGATCGATGAACTACAACTGAGCAACATCCTATCTTAGGAGAGGTGATTATGATTTGAACACTATCGGTGGTTGTTTGATGGATGAGCTACAACTGAGCAACATCCTATCTTAGGAGAGGTGATTATGATCTGAACACCATCGGTGGTTGTTTGATGGATGAGCTACAACTGAGCAACATCCTATCTTAGGAGAGGTGATTATGATTTGAACACTATCGGTGGTTGTTTGATGGATGAGCTATGGATGAGCTACAACTGAGCAACATCTTATCTTAAGAGAGGTGATTAAAATTTGAACACTATTGGTGGTTGTTTGATGGATGAGCTACAACTGAGCAACATCCTATCTTAGGAGAGTTGATTAAGATTGGAGCATAGTTGGTGGTTGTTTGATGGATGAGCTACAACTGAGAACCATCCTATCTTAAGAGAGGTGATTATGATTTGAACACTATTGGTGGTTGTTTGATGGATGAGCTACAACTGAGCAACATCCTATCTTAAGAGAGGTGATTAAGATTTGAACACTATTGGTGGTTGTTTGATGGATGAGCTACAACTGAGCAACATCCTATCTTAGGAGAGTTGATTAAGATTGGAGCATAGTTGGTGGTTGTTTGATGGAGGAGCTACAACTGAGGACCATCCTATCTTAAGAGAGGTGATTAAGATTTGAACACTATTGGTGGTTGTTTGATGGATGAGCTACAACTGAGCAACATCCTAGTTTAAGGGAGGTTATTCAGATAGGGGCATTGTTGGTAGCTGTTTGACCGAGTAGCTACAACGGAGCACCATCCTATCTCAAGAGTGATAATTCAGATTGTAGCATTGTTCGTGGTTGTTTGATAAAGGAGCTCCAAGTGAGCACCATCCTATCTTAAGAGTGATGATTACGATTGGAGCATTGTTGGTGGTTGTGTGGTGGAGGATCTACAACTGAGCACCATCCTATCTTTAGAGTGATGATTAAGTTTGGAGCATTCTTGGTTGTTGTTTGATGGAGCAGCTACAACTGAACACCATCCTATCTTAAGAGTGGTGATTAAGATTGGATCATTGTTGGTAGTTGTTTGATGGAGGAACTACAACTGAACACCATCCTATCTTAAGAGTGGTGATTAAGATTGGATCATTGTTGGTAGTTGTTTGATGGAGGAGCTACAACTGAACACCATCCTATCTTAAGAGTGGTGATTAAGATTGGATCATTGTTGGTAGTTGTTTGATGGAGGAGCTACAACTGAACACCATCCTATCTTAAGAGTGGTGATTAAGATTGGAGCATTGTTGGTGGTTGTTTAATGGAGGAGCTGCAACTACGCAGGCCTCAGGGGCTCTGAACTTTGGAGCGTGGGTTGGCGACCACGGGGACCTCAGCTGAGTCCTGGCATTGCTTCCACTTACTTGTGCCAGGCTCCTCACTTTCATCTATCCTATCCGACCTCTCTTGGTCAACTCTTGTTCTTTTCCGACCCCGACGCTATTAGGTTTGCGAGGGCTAGGGAGTCTTTCATTTTCACGCCCTTCGTGGCCCTTGTCTTACTTTGGCCGATATCTTCATTTTTCGAAGTGTCGGATCCCTTCCATTTTCCCTCTGATTAGTGTTATATAGAGGATGGTTGCCTAGTTGTACTTCCTCTTAAAACAATAATCACCACCACCTGCAACTACGCACTATCCTAAGAGAGACTAGAGGTCCCGTGATCCTCCGTTATAAATAAGTCAGATGGTGTGTCTTGTCATGAAAAGCTCCGTGCCCTCCGAGGGTACGTAGTTTTAGGTGGTGGTGGTGATAATTGTTTTATGAGGAAGTGCACCTCGGCAACTTTCCTCTATATAACACTAATCAGGGAGAACAATAGAAGGGGTCCGACACTTCAAAAATGAACGTATCGGGCAAAGAAAGACAAGGGCACGAAGAGCGTGAAAATGAAAGACTCCCTAGGCCTCGAGTGCTCTAATACCGTCGGGGTCGGAAATGAACAAGATTTGACGAAGGGAGGTCGGATATGATGGATGACACTAGCAAGTGGAAGCAATGCCAGGATGTTTATTATCTCTTAATTATGTTTCAGGTGATTTTTTGTATAATTTTAATTGTGATGTTGTTATCTTTCGAACTATTTTTATGTTCTAGAATTATGATGACTGACGTGGAGCCTTGTCTTTGTTCAGCCCATGCTGTCTGGGAAGTAGTTGATCCCTTCAAATAACTATTAAAACAACGCGTCGCCCTATAGATACAGTATTATGTCCACGTTTACAACTGAGAATGTCGCAATCACTCTAGGGAACTACAAAACACCGCTAATCTCCATCGTTTGGGACATTTCTTTTTCAACGTCTTGCTGCCGATAGAGTGTCATAGTTCATGTCAGCGAGCCCGAAAAGTATGGATTCGACAATAATACTGGTCGTTCTTGGTGATTTAACATGTCAGACCCTGCCAATGTGCCATGGGTGTCTTATCCCCACAGCGTTTATTTTGCTCCAGATAGTAAGTCATATACTGTATATACCAAGTTTGGTTGAGAGCTACGCTGGAACACACATACACAATCTCGGTCATTATGGGCATTAGCTTTTCACCCTTTGTCATTCCCGATCTGGAGTGTCACAACCCAGATAACTGTGGATTCAACAGTAACATGTCTCTTCAC
Organism: Anabrus simplex; assembly: GCF_040414725.1. Lineage (NCBI taxonomy): Eukaryota > Metazoa > Arthropoda > Insecta > Orthoptera > Tettigoniidae > Anabrus > Anabrus simplex. The sequence goes on along the minus strand of NC_090272.1, from coordinate 10,305,914 downwards.
ATAGTTTTAACTCATGTGTTTGGCTCTAGTCGTAGTATAACTTCGCCGATATCTTGACGTAAAACTATTTCTCCTTAATTGTGTGCAACCCGCTAAGGGCGCAGTGTATTGCGGGCTAGGTCAGGCCTTCGCCTGCAATTATTGGAGTGGTCATTTAATTTTAGGATTATTCAACGCTGACTCAAGTTAGACACGTATCAATGCCTGATCATTGACTGGAAGGTAATTGCGGAGAGAGTAAAACACAAATGGAACAAATCGGTCCAGTAGAACGGAGCTGTTTTTAGTAAACTCTTTTAATGTATAGACCAATAGACGCGCGCTGCTCCGGAGCATTACTTGTCTTGCTGCACCTGTCGTAGTGATATTGATTTTCCTGTCTCTTGCAATAGTTTTATGAACACTTAACATGGTATATAACACTGATTAATTCGCAATGTAGTTCAATACGATTCTTTGCTTACAATATTCAGTGTGCTTCCACCTTCAAGCGATCTTGCCCGGGAAACTGCAGCATACTGAATACTGGTTTGCGTAAGCTTTTTCAAGAGTTTGTTCCTGTGTTTGTCTGCCCGTACTTAGACTGTTTTCTCTTGGCGGCATGTAACTTATTAGGGAAGATCTTCCATCCGTTGGGGAAGGTCAGAAGATCGAAGAGTATGTAGCACAGAGGTAGTATATGCTCTCCGGCTTGACAGCTAGTAGTCGAACATGGGCGCATTACTAAGGATGAAAATCACATATTTCAGAATGTTAATGAAAATGTTAATCGCTTTGCAAACTTTAATGTACTGGTAAAATTATCGGAGTGATCATTTAAGGAATTGATGTTATGATTATTGAAAGCTGGAGGGAATAAAACAAACATGAAGCAAGTAGAGATGAGGTGTTTTGATTAAACTCTTTAAATACCTAAGTGATTAAGGTGGAAGCTTTGTTGGTGGTTGATGAGGAGGTACAACCGCACTCGTGAGTCTGGTCACACGAAGCGAACGAAAAAAAGAAGAGTTGTGATCTTTCGGAGATTTAAGATATCGTCAATGTAAAGTGAATGGCCATAAAGATTCGCTAGGTCTCGAAAATCTAACATCGTCGTGTTCGAGCAAAGCAATAGATGAGAGTTCGCAGGCCGTCACATGTATGTTGATACACAGCAAGAGGCCTAGAGTCGCTGTTACGATACCTCCACTCACAGGGTTTTGTGCAGTAGGTGTAAAGTTGCGGTGAAGTTCTCTATGCGCATTTCTTCTTTCGTTTCAGAATATTATGAAGTCGTCGGCGAAATACTAAAGGAGAAAGCTCCGCTATGTCACCAGAAATTAGTAGAAGCCAATGAGGAATTTACTACGCTTGAGAAGACCTACCAGGGGCAATGGAAGCTTGCCAGCATGTTCAGGTGAGTAGAACATTGTCCATTTTGAAGATTCCCGAAGAATTTTTTATAATATGAATAATTTCTTTGGCATCACCTTGCAGATACTGCCATTGATACATACATTAAGCACTTTACTACGGGTCAAACTACTCTCTGTATGATAATCACTCCACTGACTACACACTTATACTCTGGGAGACTTTGAGTAATAATTATTCACAGCAGTGTAGGTGATTCGAATTTCAAGCCGAAGTACAACTAGCAAGCATCCATTTAAAGAACCAACAGGGTGCTCAGCTTTAAAAAAACCTTACGGGAAAAGCGGAAATGAACAACAATATATAAAACACATATTTGAACAAGTAACTTACACAGTGAAAAAAATTGTTTGAAAAGCTAATTTTAATTCTACTTACATTCTGTACTATAGTAATTCTTGTTCTTAACTTCTATTTTAAGTTTCTCCCTCAACCGCAAGAAGAAAAATGTTTTTGAGTGAACCAGAAATCGTGGTTCGTTCGCGACTTTCACTGGCATGTATAATTTTCTTTCTTTACCACTTGAACATTTTAAATGTTAAGTTGGCATCCGGGAGATAGTAGATTCGAATTCCACTGTCCGCAGCTCTGAAGATGGTTTTCCGTGGTTTCCGCATTTTCGCACCAGGCAAATGCTGAAGCTGTACCTTAATTAAGGTCAAGGCCGCTTCCTTCCAACTCCTAGGCCTTTCCTATCCCGTCGTCACCATAAAATTTATGTGTGTCGGTGCAACGTAAAGCAACTAGCAAAAAAAATGTTAAGTTGAGAGGGATTCGGGAATTTGGTCCCACGCGTAGCTAGGAAAATACTTTGCCGGCTTTCGACAGAGCCCTGAGTGTCGAGATAAGAGAGGGCGTCCGGTGTGAGAAGATGGGCATTAGCAACTACTCATCTCGACTGTCCCGAAACTTGCGACTGGGGGAAAATGAAACCTGCACACTTACAAACTAAACACACTACTCGAGGCAGAAAGATAGAAAGAGCTCCGTACTGACGTCTATTTACACTAACCAGAGGAAAATGCAAGAGATCCGTCATTTTGGAAATGAAGCTATTGCCTAACGAACGCGCATGGAAATGAAAGACTCCCGAGACGTTCGAAGCTCAATGTTGTCGGGATGGGAAAAGAGCAAGAGTTGGCCGAGTGAGGAGACTCACACAAGAGGAGGCAATGCTATATTCAGCCAACACCCCTCCAATAAGGAACCCTTACAACTAGCCGGGGATACAGTGGGTGTTTTTTACCACCCCACCAACAGGAGGTGAAACATGAAAGAGGTTGTGCTTTGAAAGAAAGTACACCTGGGAACCATTCTTACGAATAATAACTGGACGATAAGATGAAGAGCGGTGGTGGTGGTGATTATTGTGTTAAGGGAAAGTAGCAACACGGTGATGCATACGGTGGTTATTGTTTTGTAAATTATTAATGTATCTATTTTTAATTTCCAGAGATCCTCGGTATTATCAACAGAGAGGTAAAAGATTCCATCAAAATTTAGCCAATAAAATGTCTCTTGTAAACGGGACAATTATCCAAGATCTGAAGTACTATCAACCATATACATCTGAGGTGTGCGATTTGATAACAAGAAACACTCACAGAAAATCTACCTTGGAAATCCTCATAAATGACTACCTATTAAGTGGAAAATCCGGCACTCTGGATTCTGTTATAAGAAGAACCTTCAATACTGAGCGATCATCCCTAGATGACGGTAAGTATGTAGTTGCTAAGATAAAGGCAGTTAATTAATGTTGAATAGTTACTTCAAACCAGTCAAATACCCGGTGGTGGTGGTGGTAATTATTGCTATAAGATGAAGTGCTCTCGCTCTCTTCATGCTAATCAGGGGGGAAAATGCGCCCTTTTTATTCCCTACTTACCTCTGAAAGCTGAACTTGATCTGGTTTCCAACCATTATCAGAGAGACACTCGAATTGTTTCCGCAGTAAACAACATATTCCCCCTTGCGTATTTCTAATTGCCTGAAGACGACCTACTGCTTCTGTAGTAGGCGTGGTTAAACATGATGATAGTATCAAAGTTAGTTCCCTCGTTTAGAGTTAAAATAAAGAAATTTTTCATTAAAATGAAGTAAAGTTTAAAATATACTTTAGTCGTGGATGGTGAAGGTTAAAACACTCTCGGCCAACTTCTGCAGTACTACTTTTTGTCATCAGGCCTGGTGTTATCTTTGCTCCTCAATTTGATTCAAGTGTCGCAGTGAATTTCCTTGAGCAAGGAAGGTAACGGGTTTTCCAGATTGAAACTGTCCTTTCTCTTTGCGGTGGATTCATTCACAGTATTTACCGGTACGTTTGAAGATGGCATGATACCATACGTATGGAGCGGAGCCTAAGTTGTTGCGCTAGGGAACCTGCGAAGAAACGTAGTAATCCAAGAATCTTTCGACCATCTCTGCACACAACTAGAGTGAATGATTCTAATCGAATATCCAATTCCGGTTTCCGGTCATGAAGAAAGTGCTGTGGCCAGATACACAGCTTAACACAATAGATGGTGGGGCTGGTGGTATAAGAAGAAGTACAACTAGGTTATCATCTTCTCTGAAGAAATTGCTTGGAGAAGAAATTTAAAATAAAACAAATTTATTTATTCAGCGAAGATATTTCTAAATAAAGTACAAAATAAAACAAAACATTATAGTATTAAGCCGAAAATGTCACCAGCGAATCAAAAGGGAACGTGTGTTCCCTGAGCAACAGTACACTTGTAATTTACCTACTCTTGATTAATCCACTGTCGCACATAACGCGGATGACGAAGTCAGCAGTAGTCGCGTCATCGGCTAATATGCGTTCGAGTGTTTGCTGCAGGTCGAGGCTCCGTCTTAGGCCAGAGAGAGATCTTCGCACTCTGGGAGGATGTGGGACACGGTGAAGTCGGCACCACAAGAACACACTGGGGGGTCTTCACCCTTTAGGAGATAAGAGTACATGACCTAAGTTCAGTCTACACAATACTATGGCCTCTCTCAGTGAAGGTCGGAAAGAGGACCGTCACACGGTAGTTGTCTTCTTAATTGCTCTCATGTTCTTGGGAGTTCGGATAGCTAGCCACTCCGATTCCCACGACGCCAAGATGGTTCGACGTAGCTGATAACAAATATATTTAGCAAGTACATTGACTGGTCTTGGAGGTAAAACTACCACTTCCTTTGCAGCTTCATCCGCAAGTTCGTTTCCCGCAATTCCAACGTGGCTTGGAAGCCACGCGAATGTGATTCTGGTGCCAGCGAATGTGACCTGGTTAGTAGGTCATGTAACTGCTGTGCCAGTGGGTGTTGCGAGAAACATGTTTCAATAGACTGCAGAGAGCTTAACGAATAGGTACACATGAGAAAATGGTTTCTTTCGTCACCCAGCGCAAACTGCAGAGCCTCTAAGATGGCATAAAGCTCCGCAATATATAAGCTACGTACACTAGGAACCGAGATCTTCATGCTCATATCATCAGTGACGAAAGAGCAACCAAGATTTTCTCCGATTTTAGAACCATCCATGAAGGTATTTCTCGCGGCCGGATATTAGTGAATGAAGTCCTGGAAATACCTCCGGTAAACAGAGGCATCGGAGTTCACCTTCGACCCACGGAGTAGATCTAACCGTATTTCCGGTCGCGGAACTAATCGCGGAGGTATATCACTAGAATTCCACTCAATACAACCACCGATCGCCACATCTAACTCATGACACAAGCTATCAATTCGAACCCCAACCGGTCGTATGGCATTCGGCCGATCTTGGTACCTGTGGTGGTATTGGGTACTAAAGATGAACTGATAGCTTGGACGTAGCGGCATTTCACAAATTATGGTACGTACGTGATGTGTAACTGCTGCCTCCTTATTCGTGAAGGTGGAACTTCCGCTTCAGCGATTTGGCTGGGATTGGGGCTCCACCACTATGGTGAACACTGTCTAATAGGCTCAACGCAGATCTTGACGCTGAACCATACGCCGTAATACCCTTGTCCAATCGGGAGAGTACAGGTGTCGTGTAGAAACGTAGCAGTACCCCATAAAGTGCCGCCGAGAAACTTAAGCATATTAAGTCTCTTCATCCAAGCAACCTTCGACTGAAGAAGGCTATGATCGTAGGAAACTGGGGACGTTAGTTATGTTGCATTTATTTCTCTTACTACAGCCTATGACACTCGAAACCATAGCAAGTTGATCACAAATATATACAGTTTAACCCACCTGCAGAATAGAATGTTCTTTATAATGTTAGACAACAGGAGAAGCCACTGGAGAGCTCAGATGTATGACCTCCCTCGTTGTTGTTCTTTGAGTCATCAGTCCATAGACTGGTTTGATGCAGCCCTCCATGCCACCCTATCCTGTGCTAACCTTTTCATTTCTACGTAACTATTGCATCCTACATCTGCTCTAATCTGCTTGTCATATTCATAGCTTGGTCTTCCCCTACCGTTCTTACCACCTACACTTCCTTCAAAAACCAACTGAACAAGTCCTGAATGTCTTAAAATGTGTCCTATCATTCTATCTCTTCTTCTCGTCAAATTTAGCCAAATCGATCTCCTCTCACCAATTCGATTCAGTATCTCTCCATTCGTGATTCGATCTATTCATCTCACCTTCAGCATTCTTCTGTAACACCACATTTCCAAAGCTTCTATTCTCTTTCTTTCTGAGCTAGTTATCATCCATGCTTCACTTCCATACAATGCCACGCTCCACACGAAAGTCTTCAAAAACATCTTTCTAATTCGTATATCAATGTTTGAAGTGAGAACATTTCTTTTCTTAAGAAAGCTCTTCCTTGCTTGTGCTAGTCTGCATTTTATGTCCTCCTTACTTCTGCCATCGTTAATTATTATACTACCCAAGTAACAATATTCATCTACTTCCTTTAAGACTTCATTTCCTAATCTAATATTTCCTACATTACCTGCCTTCGTTCGACTGCACTCCATTACTTTTGTTTTTGACTTATTTATTTTCATCTTGTACTCCTTACCCAAGACTTCATCCATACCATTCAGCAGCTTCTCGAGATCTTCTGCAGTCTCAGATAAAATAACAATATCATCGGCAAATCTCAAGGTTTTAATTTCCTCTCCTTGGACTGTGATTCCGTTTCCAAATTTCTCTTTGATTTCCTTTATTGCCTGTTCTATGTAAACATTGAAAAGGAGAGGGGACAAACTGCAGCCTTGCCTCACTCCTTTCTGGATTGCTGCTTCTTTTTAAAATCCCTCGATTCTTATCACTGCAGACTGATTTTTATACAGATTGTAGATAATTCTTCGTTCTCGGTATCTGATCCCTATCATATTCGGAATCATAAATAGCTTGGTCCAATCAACGTTATCGAATGCCTTTTCTAGATCTACGAATGGCAAGTACGTGGGCTTGTACTTCTTGATTCGATCCTCTAAGATCAGACGTAAAGTCAGGATTGCTTCACGTGTTCCTACATTTCTTCTGAAGCCAAATTGATCTTTTCCCAACTCAGCTTCAACTTGTTTCTCCATTCTTCTGTAAATAATACGTGTTAAAATTTTGCAGGCATGAGATACTAAACTAATGGTGTGGTAGTTTTCACACCTGTCAGCACCGGCTTTCTTGGGAATAGGTATAACAACATTCTGCCGAAAATCGGATGGGACTTCTCCTGTCTCATACATCTTACACACTAAATGGAATAGCCTTGTCATGCTGCTTTCTCCTAAGGCAGTCAGTAATTCAGAGGGAATATCATCAATTCCAGGTGCCTTGTTCCTATTGAGGTCACTCACAGCTCTGTCAAACTCTGACCTCAAAATTGGGTCTCCCATTTCATCAGCATCAACAGCCTCTTCATGTTCCAGAACCAAATTATTTACATCTTTACCTTGATACAACTGTTGGATATGCTCCTGCCATCTTTCTGCTTTGTCTTCTTTCCCTAGAAGTGGCTTTCCATCTGAGCTTTTAATATTCATACACGTAGATTTCCTTTCTCCAAAGGTTTCCTTGATTTTCCTGTATGCAGCATCTACCCTTCCCAGGACCATACAACCTTCGACATCCTTGCACTTCTCCTTCAGCCATTCTCCCTTAGCTACCTTGCACTTTCAATCCACTTGATTCTTTAATCGCCTGTATTCTTTTCTGCCCTCTTGATTTCTAGCATTCTTGTATTTTTTTCGTTCATCAATCAGGTCTAGTATCTCCTGAGTTATCCACTGATTCTTAGTTGATCTTTCCTTCTTTCCTAACATTTCTTCAGCAGCCCTACTGACTTCATTTTTCATAACTCTCCACTCTTCCTCTATAGTGTTTCCGCCAGCCTTTTCATTTAGTCCTTGTGCAACATGTTCCTTGAAACAATCCCTCACACTCTTTTCTTTCAACTTGTCTAGATCCCATCTTTTTGCATTCTTTCCTTTCTTCAATTTCTTCAACTTCAGGTGGCATTTCATGACCAACAAGTTGTGGTCAAAGTCCACGTCTTATCCTGGGAAAGTTTTGCAATCCAACACCTGGTTTCTGAATGTCTGCCTAATCATAATGAAATCTATTTGATACCTTCCAGTGTCTCCAGGTCTCGTCCACGTATATAGGCGTCGTTTGTGGTGTTTGAACCAAGTATTGGCAAGGACTAAATTATGATCAGTGCAGAATTCAACCAGCCGACTTCCTCTTTCGTTCCTTTGTACCAATCCGAATTCTCCTACTGTACTACCTTCTGTTCCTTGGCCTACCACTGCATGCCAGTCTCCCATCACAATTAGATTCTCGTCACCTTTTACATATTGTATTAAATCTTCTATCTCCTCATATATTCTTTCGATTTCTTCATCATCCGCTGAACTAGTTGGCATATAGACCTGCACTATTGTGGTGGGCATTGCTTTGGTGTCTATCTTGACGACAAAAATTCTTTCACTATGCTGGTCGTAGTAGCTCACCCGCTGCCCTATTTTCTTATTCATTATTAAACCAACTCCTGCATTTCCCTTGTTTGATTTTGTGTTGATAATTCGGTAGTCGCCTGACCAAAAATCCTGTTCTTCCCACCAACGTACTTCACTTATACCAACTACATGTAACTTTAGCCTATCTATCTCCCTTTTCAGATTCTCTAACCTACCACGACGATTCAAACTTCTAACATTCCACGCTCCGACTCGCAGAATGTCAGTATCCATCTTCCTGATGATTGCCCCCTCTCGTGTAGTCCCCACCCGGAGATCCGAATGGGGGACTAGCTTACCTCCGGAATATTTTACCCGGGAGGAAGCCATCATCAGTACGTCATTCATACAGAGAGAGCTGCATGTCCTCGGGAGGTAGTTACGATTGTAGTTTGCCGTTGTCTTCAGCCGTGTAGCGGTATCAACACAGCTAAGCCATGTTGAATATTATTACAAGGCCATATCAGTCAATCATCTAGACTGCCGCCCTTGCAACTACCGAAAGGCCGCTACCCCCCTTTCGATGAACCATTCGTTAGTCTGGTCTCTCGACAGATACCCATCCGATATGGTTGCACCTGCGGCTCGGCTATCTGCTTCATTGGGACACGCAAGCCTCCCCACCGCGGCAAGGTCACGTGGTTCGCAGGGGAGGATGCCCTCCCACCGCCGATCAGCACCGCACTTCAAAAAGGAGCGTCAGCATCGATCGAAGATTGAACGATCTATTATGATATAAGCCTCTCGCGGGAAAATCATTCCACATGAGAATCAGAGAAGCATGGAGGAAGCTGTGTATAGCCTGGAGAGGCTATCATATTGTTGCACTCCGAAATTCCTGGCAGTTAGACTAGACTGAAGCCCACTTTGAATACACGAAACTTAGTTTATGCTCGGACATCAGCACGCGGAAACTTGCGGAGTACAACCAAGACCTGTCTACACATGTGCTCTTGCTTTGTGTTTCTCAGCTGCTGAGTATTCTGCACGAGTCTGACAGAGTTCCGGTCACGCAAGACAGCTTGATGCAATGTTTGTCAACCACTGTCAATATCCCGACTTGGAAATATTCACACACACTGAGCGTAATCCGGAAAGGATAGATGACTTTTTATGCTCACTTCTTCAGTTGCCACCTGAAAGAATCTGTAAAAGTTTGTTGTCCTACTGCAGAAGTCTCAAAACTATTCTTCCTTGGTTGGTGGAGATTGATAAGGATATTTTAAATTATAGAATCACAGAAACAGATATTCAACTCCCAGCACCACTCAAACAGAAACATAGGCATGCTCATTAAGGAGAAGTCCCAACTCGACTGAAGCATGTCCATTCTGATGCATGGCAGAAAGCACACTCCGAAAGGATGAAAAGCTTATGGGTCCGCAAGTAGAAAACATTTGAGATCTCAGGGTCCTTAATGGCACTAACTATCAATAATAATAATAATAATAATAATAATAATAATAATTGTTACGGAGATATCCGTGGTAGTTATGCGTGAAAGAAGGTGCGGGCGTGAACGGGTCTCAAACTACGGAATCAAAGTTAATGTAAAATTTAACAAGGTTATATTTTCTTTTCAAAAACAAAGAAATAACAAGCATGGCAGGTACAAAGTAGCAAATCAAAAGGGTAGTTACAATATTTACAGAATTTGGGCTGCGCGCCCTGACTTTACACTGCTTGGGTAATCAGCTCAGTTTTACCCCAAACACAAGTTTCAACAGAGGGGCAGAAAACCCCATTCATGCCTAGGAGCCCTTGCTCCAAATTACACTGAAAAGCCTCCACGAGGCGTACAACACTCAATTTTCAAAAGAGCCACTCGCTCTCAAATTTAAGCCTCTCCCAGGCCACACCAAACTCCACCTTCAAGTTGTCCTCAACGGACATAAACACAGGGGTAAAATACCCAATCTACTGAGGTCTATTAAATGAAAAGCAGGTTAATTAAATGACCTCTAAAATAACAATTTGAGAGGAGGCGAACTTGCACTCCTAATACACTTTGATTAAGACCTACTTGGCACTAGGCCGTTAATACAAGGGCTAATCCCATACTAAAGAGGTGACTTAAGAAGAGAACAATTTGTTTTACGTTATCGAAGAATAGGTTGAGAAAAATAAGTTCACCTCAAAACAATATGAGTGGGAGCTCGAGAGGGTTAGCACTCTCTATCCCAGTATGTAGCTTTAAAAGAGAATAAATGAAAAGAGTAGTTACATTATTAAACGGTTACATGGTGGAAAGCTTAGAACCCGCCCCGAGAGTTAAACTGCTGAGCTAGCAAAGAAAGAAGTTATTAATCGGCCATTACCTTGTTGTTGACCGCTGCCGAGGAAAGAGGCGCTTCCCGCCTCCTGCTATGTACTTAATACACTGAAAGATGGAACAGAAGTGGCCCGGAGACCCTAAAATCAGCAGTTTATATCCTTTCGCAGAAGTTTCTAGGCGTTAGGGGAGTAAAAACACCCTCCCGCACATTCTTTATTGGCTAGGGTACAGAAACATATCCAAGTAGGGGGAAGATACATCGGATTGGTCTAGAAAAAACTCAAAGAAATTCGGGATTGGATAAATCTAAAACAAGGGGAAAAAGAGGGGTATACAGCCAACTTAAACAATAACAGAAAGAAATTTAGCAAAGAACAAACATTTGAAATAAAAATTTCTCCAACAAAATAGTTCTTTGACTTCGCACTAGGTTGCACTATTGTTGATCTTCAGTAGTGTCCTCTAGAAGAGAAAGTTCACACTTCTTACTTCAAGCAAAACAAAAACACATCAAAAATGACACAGTTCAAAAACTCAAAATTTTCCACGTGGTGACATCTTTTGAGAAGGTAGCGAATTAATAGCGTATATAAAGTTCGGACTTCCTCCAGCAGAGGAGTTTCAACAGGCGCAAATTTTAAATTAGCGGCGTGGAGGTGTACCGCCCGGTACAGACCTCCCCCCCCAAAAGTTCCTCCAGGGGTGACACATAAAATTGTTTGAAAACAAGGTCCAAGTTTGATGTAGATATGGAGATTAATTGCCAAAAAAAAAATTTATAAGACTTTCTTAATTTGGTTTGATTTAGTTTCAAAATTTTGTTGTTGCAGGTGAAGTACAGTCTTTATGTTTGTAGAAGTTGAGTTCTGAAGATAAACTTTTAATACTTAAAAGTGATGAAAATTTTTGCAATGTCCACCAAATATTGCTGTTGAATTCCCAAGTGTAGTCAATGCTTATAGTAACTGTTCATGTAGTTGATGTTGATGAAGTAGGATGGCCAGACCGGCCGTTGCAGCCTGCGTCCAAAGGAGGCCGCTCGGACCCCTCAAGTACCCTGAGATACCGCTCACCCGCACTATGAGGGGAGCAGTGGTGTTGAAACACGCCGCGCCCGCGGTGAAGGAATACAGGCTGCGGGCAAGTAGCAGGTCGTGCGCCGCACATCAGCCTTGGCCGGGAGGAGAGCTCCGGCTCGCCGTGCACATGTCGTCCTCGCTGGGGCCGAGGGGGCCCGTCCTCGAACCCAGTCGCGGCACAGCGCCGCGCGGCTGCGGGGGCACTGAAACATTAAAGCTAGGCGGCAGAATTGTGTTGGACCATCATCTTTTTGAGGGCACAGGCTTGGTGAAGAGGCTGAGGGGTCAGCGGCGTGCAGTTGTCCATGGCATTTAATGCAATCAAGCCACAGTGTATATTGGAGCAGGAGACGGGAGCGTGGTAATGGCCGAGGCAAGGACAGGATGGCAGTTTAACAAATCGGGGGAGGTTTCACACAAATGCTTACATATAAAACAAAACATTATAGAAGGGGCAGAATGCCTTAAAAGTGAAACTCAAAAAAAAAAAAATATAACCTTCATATTCCTTTCAAAATAATATGAAGCAAGTTAACACAGAAATTACACCGGTTTCACCTGGGACAGGTGAACTCTAAATATCCTCTCGGTGGCTGGATTACTTAACAATAAGGTAACCGGCGTAAGGAAATCCAGAATAATGCATGGCCCATGGAATCTGGGGGCAAGCTTGCCCGCGGGAACAAAGTTCTTGACCATCACCTGGTCACCTACCTTCAAAGTGGTGGGTCTCCGTCCACGATCATACCTTTCCCTAACCTTTTCATGAGATACCTTAAGATTGGTTTTAGCCTTCTTCCAAAGATCTTTAATGTTATCCGGATCTATTGTCTCGGGTAGAATGTCACTCAGAGACCAGAGGTTAGAGAGCGGCGAGTTGGGAACAAACTTGAACATCAAAGAAGCTGGAGTAAATTTATGTGATTCATGAACCGCCGAATTCAAAGCAAAAGCTAACCAATGCAGGGACGTGTCCCACCTGGAATGATCATCATGATGATAGGCAATAAGTGCGGACCTGAGATTACGATTAACCCGTTCAGCCAGAGATGGTTGAGGGTAATAAGCAGAAGTAGTTACATGAGAGATGGATAAGTCAAAACAGAATTTACGAAAAAGATTTGATGTAAACGCCTTAGCATTATCGGACACAATATATTGGCACGGACCAAAAGAAGCAAAGATAGAATTTAGGCAAGTAATGGTGGACTGAGCGGTAGCCAGCTTAGTCGGAAATAACCAGGAAAATCTTGTAAAACCATCTACACATACAAAGATGAATTTGTTGGCATTTCCCTTCTATTGGGGGAAGGGTCCTACATAATCAATATACAGGCGTTCCATGGGGCGCGATGCTTGATGCGAAGACAAAAGGCCTACCTTGGTGGACATGGTGGGTTTACTGAGCAAACAAGATTTACAAGCTTTTACAAGTTCACGGATTTCACCGTCCATACCTTTCCAGATGAACATTTCACGAATCTTTTCACGAGTTTTAAATATTCCCAGATCCCCCCCCAATGGGGTCTCATGATAGTATTTGAAGATCATAGGCACAAGGACAGCTGGAACGACAACCTTCATCATCTTGTCATGCCTCGAAGGGCAACATAAAACACCATTCCTCAGAACATAAGGGACGACATGTTCCCCAGAAGAAAGGGTTTCCATTATCGGAGCCAGCGTCGGATCTTCATGTTGGTATTTCTCGATATCCCTAAAGAGCATGGGGGCATCCGTTAAGATGGCATTAACATCAGATAGTATGGACTCGGGAGGTGATGAACTGTCGACCGGTTCTTGGGTCTCGACGTCGTTTGAAAACATACGGCTGAGTCCATCAGCGACAATATTTTCGGTACCTCTGATATGTCTAACATCAAACTGGAAGGCAGAAATACGGATGGCCCAACGGGCTATACGACCAGTACGACGCGGCCTACCTAAGACCCAGCTTAAGGCTTGATTATCTGTCTCCAGGTCGAATTTAACATGTTCCAGATAGAGACGGAACTTCTCTAAGGCGAATAAGACTGCCAAACCTTCGAGCTCATATATGGAATACTTGGCTTCTTGAGCCGACAAGGTCCTAGATGCATAGGCGATGGGTCGCCTCCCTAGTTCAGTCTCTTGAAGAAGGACTGCCGCTACTGCTGACGACGACGCGTCGGTTTGGACGATGAATTTCTTCGAGAAATCAGGCATAGCAAGTACAGGGGCATTACAAAGAGCTAATTTAAGGTCTTCGAAAGCGGCTTGTTGAGAAGGTCCCCACTCGAATTTGATGCCTTTCCTACGAAGAAGGTTTAAGGGCGCCGCTCTATTAGCGAAGTTAGGAATAAACTTCCTGAAGAAATTCACCATACCAATAAACCTGGCGATGCCTTTGATGTCCTTGGGAGGTTTAAAATCACGGATGGCCTGTGTTCTAGAATGATCGACGGCTACACCATCAGGTGACACAATATGCCCTAGGAAAGACATAGAGGGCTTAGCAAAGGCAACCTTGGACAACTTAACAGTTAACCCAGCTTTACGAAGGCGATCGAGAACTTCTCGCAGATGACCTAGATGCTCTTCAAAAGTCTCTGAAAATACGACGACATCATCCAAGTAGTGATATAAGTACTCAAATTTGATGTCGGAGAAGACCCTATCTAGCAGCCTAGTGAGTACAGCTGCTCCCGTGGGGAGCCCGAAAGGCACGCGGTTGTATTCATATAAATTCCAGTCCGTGGCAAACGCTGTAAGATGTTTAGACTCTTCGGCAAGGGGAATTTGATTATAGGCCTGATTCAAGTCCAAGATAGTAAAGAACTTGGCCTTACGAAACCATGAAAAACAAGAATGAAGGTCGGGAAGGGGCACAGATTGTAACACCACCTTCCGATTGAGAGCCCTGTAATCAATGACAGGCCTGAAGCCCCCTTGGGGTTTCGGGACTAGAAAAATAGGCGAGGAATACGCTGACTTAGAGGGCCTAATAATACCATCCTTCAACATCTGATCGATAATTTCTTTCAGAGCCTTCATTTTAGGTGGAGATAGCCTATACGGTGGAAAACGGACAGGAATCGAATCAGTGACCTCAATTTTGTATTCAATAAGGTCAGTAACACCAAGAGTATCAGAGAACACCTCGGGAAACGACTGACACAATTTGCGAATACTATCAGCCTGCTCCTCAGGTAGATGTCTAAGGTCTAACAACATCTCATCCTGGGTAGGCGAAATAGAAGAACATAATGCAGAATTACACTTTAGTAAAGGGATGTTACAATTAGAGGCAAATTTGAAAGTGCAAGACCTACTCTGAAGATCGAGCACAAGACCAGTGTGAGAAATAAAGTCCGCTCCCAATATAATGGGGCAAGACAAGTGCTTGGCCACAAACAATTTAACTTTCCATGTGAATTTAAAAATACGAATTTTGACATATAAGGAACCGAGAATTTCTAATGGAGAGGAATTAGCCGAAACGTATTGGATCGCCGACAAACAATAGTTAGGAAGCTTACAAACAGATTTCAATTTTGAATACCAATCAGCCGAAATAATAGAACAAACACTACCTGAATCTAAGAGAGCTGTTATAGGCTCGTTATTTAACTCAATTTTGAGAAAGGGGACCGGTGCGGGGGTATCCGCCGCAATCCTAAGACACTCTTTGGGACCTTCAAAAGATAAATTTGAAAATTGCTCGTTCCCTGAATTTACAACCTGTTTACCAGGGGCTGAGTCTCGGGAAGATGGATTAGTCGACTCAGCCGAAGCCACTAGTCCCTTATTATTATTGGCATAGCTGGAATTTGCACCAGAAGTTGAGCAGGAGGGGGTGCTATTCGAATTGGGACAATTCTTGGCAATATGTGAGAAAGCCCCACATTTAAAGCAGCCTTGTGCTGAACCAGCTCCATTATTTGCCCTACTAGTTTTGACCAATGGACATTTATTGCGAAGATGGTCAGGCGACCCGCAAGCATAACATTTACGGGGTGTGACTGGTCGGAGAGGTGGAGGCCGAGTATTACTAAACGAAGGAGGGGGTTCTTTTGCCACACGCAAAGAATCGGCGTACCTAACTCCTTCCGCTGAGACAGCCAACGCTTCAAGTTCAGAGAAAGTTTGCGGGCACGCCGCGAAACACAAGTATGACCTATAAGATGGTGAAATACCTTCCACAATAGCTTGTACAATTTGATCCTCAGGGAAGTGCAGAGCAAACACCCTAGTATAAAACTTCATGTCCTGTATGAAATCAGCCAAGTTCTCATCCAAGCGCTGTACACGATAATAGTACTTCTGAATAAGGGAGGACCTGGCCCTAGCCGGGATGAAGTTAGCTAGCAAGTGGGCATGGAAATCCTCAATAGATGATTGCTCGGCAATGGCTCTTACGATTTTATCTGAGAGAATACCAATAGCATACGGATAGATAATTTGCAAAATTTGACATGGAGAAAGAGAAAACACAAGTGCATGATCCTGAAATTCAACTAGAAATCTTAAAAATGAAATTACATCACTGGTGGTATTAACAGAAAACTTAGAGATTCCTCTGAGCAACATTGCCAATGGATGAGGCAAGCTGCTAAACCCGGGTGACATAGTAGGTAAAGGTTTCAATGGCAAGGAAGTTAATTCAGAACGGATGTTACTCAACGATGCACGGCGTTCAGACTCGTTGTCCAATGGGGCAGAGATAGTTTGAGCAGCGATGGTTTTCCTATTTACTTCTCCCTTAGGAGGTTCTTCCTCGCTACCTACATTCACTATGGTGGGTTGATCAGATTTGGGAGGAACTTCCCCAGTTAACAATTGAGAGACCTTGCTAGATAATTCAGACATATTTTCAAGCAGCGTACTAGCTTCCTTCTTCTGAACGTCATTCAACTTTAGAGACAACAGATCGTTAACTCTATTTGAAAAGTGATATAGCCTAGCTTGCACACGCTTAATTTGATTAGGAGAAGGATCATTTTCATCAAAAAAACTAACTACAGAAGCTAGCCCAGTAATATTCTCCGTGATCGTGGAAAGAGAGTCGTCAATTTCTTTCTCTCCCAAATTGGGGATGGAAATGGGCAAATCTAGGGACTCTCTAAGCTTGTTTGTATCTACTGCAACCGTGCCTCCAGATTGCACATTTCTAATAGTCAATTCGTAGATCAACTCCTCCTTGCGCAAATAGTTAAGATGGAGAACATCGCGAGGGCCGGGCATGATGACAGAACAATTTTGAAAAAGTCAAAAAAAAAAATTCCGGCAACTGAGAAAATTGTTAGAGTTCGGAACAAAACAATGTTTAGCCGTCAAAAGGGGCTAAATTGAGACCCATTCAACCACGCTCTGCTACCACTTGTTACGGAGATATCCGTGGTAGTTATGCGTGAAAGAAGGTGCGGGCGTGAACGGGTCTCAAACTACGGAATCAAAGTTAATGTAAAATTTAACAAGGTTATATTTTCTTTTCAAAAACAAAGAAATAACAAGCATGGCAGGTACAAAGTAGCAAATCAAAAGGGTAGTTACAATATTTACATAATTTGGGCTGCGCGCCCTGACTTTACACTGCTTGGGTAATCAGCTCAGTTTTACCCCAAACACAAGTTTCAACAGAGGGGCAGAAAACCCCATTCATGCCTAGGAGCCCTTGCTCCAAATTACACTGAAAAGCCTCCACGAGGCGTACAACACTCAATTTTCAAAAGAGCCACTCGCTCTCACATTTAAGCCTCTCCCAGGCCACACCAAACTCCACCTTCAAGTTGTCCTCAACGGACATAAACACAGGGGTAAAATACCCAATCTACTGAGGTCTATTAAATGAAAAGCAGGTTAATTAAATGACCTCTAAAATAACAATTTGAGAGGAGGCGAACTTGCACTCCTAATACACTTTGATTAAGACCTACTTGGCACTAGGCCGTTAATACAAGGACTAATCCCATACTAAAGAG
Organism: Anabrus simplex; assembly: GCF_040414725.1. Classification (NCBI taxonomy): domain Eukaryota; kingdom Metazoa; phylum Arthropoda; class Insecta; order Orthoptera; family Tettigoniidae; genus Anabrus; species Anabrus simplex. The sequence continues at coordinate 10,288,237 of NC_090272.1, read as the reverse complement.
GTGACTTAAGAAGAGAACAATTTGTTTTACGTTATCGAAGAATAGGTTGAGAAAAATAAGTTCACCTCAAAACAATATGAGTGGGAGCTCGAGAGGGTTAGCACTCTCTATCCCAGTATGTAGCTTTAAAAGAGAATAAATGAAAAGAGTAGTTACATTTAGGAAACGGTTACATGGTGGAAAGCTTAGAACCCGCCCCGAGAGTTAAACTGCTGAGCTAGCCAAGAAAGAAGTTATTAATCGGCCATTACCTTGTTGTTGACCGCTGCCGAGGAAAGAGGCGCTTCCCGCCTCCTGCTATGTACTTAATACACTGAAAGATGGAACAGAAGTGGCCCGGAGACCCTAAAATCAGCAGTTTATATCCTCTCGCAGAAGTTTCTAGGCGTTAGGGGAATAAAAACACCCTCCCGCACATTCTTTATTGGCTAGGGTACAGAAACATATCCAAGTAGGGGGAAGATACATCGGATTGGTCGAGAAAAAACTCAAAGAAATTCGGGATTGGATAAATCTAAAACAAGGGGAAAAAGAGGGGTATACAGCCAACTTAAACAATAACAGAAAGAAATTTAGCAAAGAACAAACATTTGAAATAAAAATTTCTCCAACAAAATAGTTCTTTGACTTCGCACTAGGTTGCACTATTGTTGATCTTCAGTAGTGTCCTCTAGAAGAGAAAGTTCACACTTCTTACTTCAAGCAAAACAAAAACACATCAAAAATGACACAGTTCAAAAACTCAAAATTTTCCACGTGGTGACATCTTTTGAGAAGGTAGCGAATTAATAGCGTATACAAAGTTCGGACTTCCTCCAGCAGAAGAGTTTCAACAGGCGCAAATTTTAAATTAGCGGCGTGGAGGTGTACCGCCCGGTACAATAATAATAATAATAATAATAATAATAATAATAATAATAATAATAATAATAATAATAATAATAATAATAATAATAATTGCTCTTCAATTTCAACGTTCGTCTATTAGATGGCAGCACAAACTGGATCTATGGCTGATTTGTGATGAATGTTGCAAAAGGTAAACGCTAAATGTTTCGCCAGAGATCTTTTACTTGTGACATCGTGCGACAGGAAGTGTTCGCCCTTGACAACGCGACTAATTCTGCAGGGTTTGAACACGACGTATTGTGATGTGCAGAGGGAATGTCCGGCTAGTTGGCTGAACACGCGCCTCTGCCCTTAGTTCGATTCTTGGCTGGTCGGGGATTTTAGATATTCTGGCTCGGGGACTGGCCATTTCCGTTCGTCTTAGTGCAACACTTTACACTAGCCAACATCACAGAAACATGCAATATTCCACAGCATTGGTGTGTGGAAGGGCATCCGGCCGTAAAAATTCGTTAAAACCCACTTCAAATGCCCAACCCCAAGACATTGGCAAAAGTACGAGGAAGAAAAAGGGAAGAAATAAGAAAATAGCCGAGGAGTTAGTGAATGTGGTACATACATTACATGTACTGTAAATTGGACGAACAGACATAGGATGTAAGCATACAGATTTAAAGGGTAAGAACTAGTTTCTAACAGACGTCTGGAATCGCAACCCTCGGCTTCTTAATTTAGAGTAACATACATACTCTTCATTATAGACTCTAGTGCCTTTCAGTGTTCAGTCTGCAATCCTCTGTGAATTAATTAACACCACTACAACCGACTATTTTCAACTAGTTCTGTTTCCTCATTTGGATCCATACTTTTGAAAACTGTGACTAACCTGTACTTCTCTTACCCTGCATATCTGGGATAAATATTCTTCTAGGTAACCTATTCTCATCCATTCGCCTCGCATAACCCCAATTCTTATGCCGGTATATGTGTACTGTTTTCACTCAACGAGTGCATTCCTAACTCAGCCGTTTTCCTCATTCTAAGTACCCTGCTGCCATTGTTCCCACCGAAATGTAACAGTTTTTATGAGGTAGAAAACTTTTATTTTTAAATTTCTCTTTCAGATATGTGGTATTACCAGATGTGCCATGAGTTTGGCTATTTTACAACACTATCTTCGAAGAAACAACCATTTGGACAGGGGTCTGACGTTAATTACCATGTTTATTACAGGTGTAAGGATTGGAAGTAAGTTACAACATGCAGCTGTTAATATTATGTGAAAATTCATAAGCGTTCATTGCAAATTTTCAAACATTTTCATACATTTCTTAAGATTACTGCAGATAAAAATTCATTAGAGAGATTTGAGTTGCATTTGGCTTGTGTTATTTCCTTTGAGCAGTAGTTGTATATAGCTGTTCACACGAAAGTACTTGATAGATGCGGACGGATTGGTGAACTGGTATGGAAAGAACAACGATTCCTTCCGGACGAAAATGAGGGAATGAATGATGGTGAGGGAAAATGCACTCTCTGGATCATCAAGGTCTAAATAGCTCATGCTCATTACCCTTTTAGACATTACGACTTTTAGCCCTTTACCCTTTAACCCATGCTCATTAGTCCTTGCCCGTTAGTGACTGCTCATGTTAACAGAATTTGCTAAAGCATAAAAGCATCCACCTTGAGATAGTCATATAAGAGCATGCAGAGGATAATATAATATAATTAAATATAAAATTGTTTCTAAGCACCCCTAAACTATTTGTTTTGCAAATGTTCGGATAAACAGTAGAACACTTATGTAAAAGTTACGCTCACAAAGAGACAACCGGCTGACGAAATAATTCGTGGCAACGTGTTTTTTCTCTAAACGTCATTCAAAGTATTATCCTATATGTATACATTTTTAACGTTAAAAGCTTTATTTACCCAAAAACTGTGAAAAAGGACATTTGATCTATATTAAGGTTAGAGAATAATTTTAAGCTAAAGGTCACTTTTCTGTTACCAACAGTTTAGGAGATATTGAATTTTTAATTTAAGGGTTCTTTTTATACCAAACTTTTTCTCTTACGACATTTTTTAACGTCAAAACTTATTCTTACCCCATTCTTCAAAACTAAACTATCGGCCGTAACTATATCACTGATTTGAGGATAATATTTGATGAATTTGAAGCCAAAAATCACTTTTCTGCAACAAAAGATTGAGGATATATTGAATTTTGAAATTAAGAATTGTTTCCACCCCTAACTATTTTTTTTATCTGAACGTCATTTAAAGTATCCTACGATAATATTATAACGTCAAAAGTAATTTTTACCTGAAAATTTTGAAACGAAATAGTCGGGGGTGAGCTCTTCTATATCATCTGTTAGAGGATAATTTTTGATTCATTTTAAGTAAAAATTAATGTTTCTAAAACTGAGGGTTGAGGAGATTTGAATTTTTAATTTAAGACGTGTTTTAACCCACTCCCCAACACGACTATATTTTAACACAACAAAATCTAAGTACACTGAGCTGATGACAGCGATGTTACAAAGATACGCCGGAAGCCTGCACGCTAGTTGCTTGTGCCGGTCACTGGTTCTTTACTTGCAACTTTTCTTAGAGTGAAGATGAACTGTTTCTACTACACAATACTGATTTTAAAATTTCGTGTAACTGAAAAAGGACCCTAAAAATGTCTCTAGCTACACGCGAATCAACTGGAATAATTAACCGATCCTTTCCGAATAGCAACTAGTCATTCGCTTAAGGTGGGCATTGTTATTACTCTTCCTTGCAAGGCAGAATCATATGTTACTCCTTAGTAGTATAATTGGATGGTTCTGCGGCACCTCCGCCGCCGCACGCCTCCGCCCGCCTCCTCCTCCGCCGCCGCCTCCTCCGCCGCCTCCTCCGCCGCCGCCGCCCGCGGGAAATTTGAATTTTGGCGGGAAATTTGAATTTTGGCGCGAGATTTGAGTTTGTAAACAAAGCCACGTGCTTTTTGACAGCTGTCATCGACAACAACGCAACGCTAACCTCACTGCTGCCATCTTGACGGGCCTAAACCTCACTAGTGCCAACTTAACCTAACTAGCGTGAGGTAAACAAAGCCACGTGTTTTTGACAGCCACGTGCTTTTTGACAGACAACAACGCATCGCTAACCTCAGTACTGCCATCTTGACGGGCCTAAACCTCAGTAGTGCCAACTTAACCTAACCAGCGCGAGGTAAACAAAGCCACGTGCTTTTTGACAGCCACGTGCTTTTTGACAGATTTGTAAACAAAGCCACGTGCTTTTTGACAGCTGTCATCGACAACAACGCAACGCTAACCTCACTGCTGCCATCTTGACGGGCCTAAACCTCACTAGTGCCAACTTAACCTAACTAGCATGACGTAAACAAAGCCACGTGTTTTTTGACAGCCACGTGCTTTTTGACAGACAATAACGCATCGCTAACCTCAGTACTGCCATCTTGACGGGCCTAAACCTCAGTAGTGCCAACTTAAACTCACTAGCGCGAGGTAAACAAAGCCACGTGCTTTTTGACAGCCACGTGCTTTTTGACAGATTTGTAAACAAAGCCACGTGCTTTTTGACAGCTGTCATCGACAACAACGCATCGCAAACCTCAGTACTACCATCTTGACAGGCCTAAACCTCAGTAGTGCCAACTTAACCTAACTAGCATGAGGTAAACAAAGCCACGTGTTTTTTGACAGCCACGTGCTTTTTGACAGATTTGTAAACAAAGCCACGTGCTTTTTGACAGACAACAACGCATCGCTAACCTCAGTACTGCCATCTTGACGGGCCTAAACCTCAGTAGTACCAACTTAACCTAACTAGCGCGAGATAAACAAAGCCACGTGCTTTTTGACAGCCACGTGCTTCTTTGACAGCTGTCATCCGCCATCTTTGAGCACCATGCTGCCCTCTTTCGTCACCTGTCATCGGCAGTGCTGCCGTCTTGACGGGCCTAAACCTTAGTGCTACCAACTTAACCTCACTAGCTCGAGATAAACAAATCCACGTGCTTTTTGACAGCCACGTGCAGCTGTCATCCGCCATCTTTAATCTATAGAGCACAGTGCTGCCCTCTTTAGCTACTTACCTTTGAAATGTGGTGGCGGATAATTTGAAAAATGCTTTTCGACAAGCAGCCATCTTTAATCCAGAGAGAACAGTGCTACCCTCTATGTGGTGGCGGCAAATTCCACGTGCTCTTGTTTGAAAACAAACTCACGTGCTTTTTTGACAGCTGTCATCTGCCATCTTTGAGCACAGTGCTGCCCTCTTTAGTTTGAAATGTGGTAGCGGTAAATTCCACGTGCTCTTGTTTGGAAACAAAGCCATGTGCAGCTGTCATCCGCCATCTTTAATCAACAGAGCACTGTGCTACTATCATGCGGGCAATTTCATCACCTGTCATCCGCCATCTTTAATCCACAGAACACCGTGCTGCCCTCTTTATGGCTACTACCTTAAGCACGTAGTAGCGGGCAATTTGAAAAGTTCTGTTAGCTATCATCCGCCATCTTTAATCAAGAGAGCACCGTGCTGCCATCTTCAGTTGAAATGTGGTGGCGGCAAATTCCACGTGCTCTTGTTTGGAAACAAAGCCATGTGCAGCTGTCATCCGCCATCTTTAATCAACAGAGCACCGTGCTGCTATCATGCGGACAATTTCATCACCTATCACCCGCCATCTTTAATCTACAGAACACCGTGCTGCCCTCTTTATGGCTACTACCTTAAGCATGTAGTAGCGGGCAATTTGAAAAGTTCTGTTAGCTATCAACCGCCATCTTTAATCAAGAGAGAACCGTGCTGCCATCTTTAGCTAGATACCTTTGAAATGTGGTGGCGGAAAATTGAAAAATTCCACGTGCTCTTGTTTGGAAACAAACTCACGTGCTTTTTTGTCAGCTACCATCCGCCATCTTTAATCAACAGAGCATAGTGCTGCCCTCTTTAGTTTGAAATGTGCTGGCGGCAAATTCCACATGCTCTTGTTTGGTAAACATAGCTACGTGCTTTTTTGACAGTTATCATCCGCCATCTTTGAGCACCGTGCTGCCCTCTTTATCGCAGTAGATGTAAGTTCGTCACCTGTCATCCGCAGTGCTGCCATCTTTAGCTAGATACCTTTGAAATGTGGTGGCGGATAATTTAAAAAGAAAAATTCTACAGCAGCCCTCTCTCGACGCTAATTGCATAAGATGGCGGCTATACATGACTCCTTAAGGGTGCTTACGCAAGATGGCTGCTATACACAGGTTCTTATGAGACGCCCTTGGGATGCTTGCGCAAGATGGCAGTTATACATGGCTCCTTATGAGATACCCTAGGGATGCTTGCGCAAGATAGCGGCTGATCTTATGGGACGGCTTAAGGGTCCTTGGACAAGATGACTAGAGACGCCCTAAGGATGCTTGCGCAAGATGGCTGACACAAGATGGCGGCTATACACGACTCCTTACGAGACGCTTTAAGGGTGCTTGCGCAAGATAGTTGCTACTCTTAGCTTAGAGGCTAACGTGTCATGCTAGTTCGATTCATTAAATTTGGGGCTTAAATGCAAAATGTTAAATATATCGAAAACGGTGCACCGTAGAGCAAAACGGACAAAAAATTTTCCGCCCAATACCTCGGACCTTGATCAGTTTGAAGAAGCCTTGGGCAGCGTTTCGATTCTTCAACAATATGTTTAAATGCTTCTTTAACTTGAGCTGCTGTTTTAGAACGCACGGGTTGTGCAAGTTTAAACCTGCATCGCGAAGGCAAGCGTGTGCAGCGATAACATTATTGTGCATGTTTAGACTTTCGAAACATAAGAAGAGTAGAATCAAACGCTGTACTCGATACGACATGTGATCAGAACATTGATTGATGCGTTCAGAAAAACAAAATAAGTGATCAAGGCTAGAATCGAACAATGTACTCAATACATCATGTGTTTAGAATATGTCAGGGGATACGCTTGTTCTAAGAAGATCAGATTGAAACATAACAAGACTAGAATAGAACACTGTAATCGATGTTGTTAACTTCAACATGTGAGCAGAACATTGATTGATGTGTTCAGAACACAAAATAAGTGATCATTACTAGAATCGTACACTGTACTCGATACAACATGTGATCAGAACATTGATCGATGTGTTCAGAACACGAAATAAGTGATCAAGACTAGAATCGAACACTGTACTCAATACAACATGTGTTTAGAACATGTTAGGGGGTACCCTTGTTCTAAGAAGATCAGAATGAAACATAACAAGACTAGAATCGAACACTGTAATCGATGTTGTTAACCTCAACATATGATCAGAACATTGTTTGATGTGTTCAAAGCAAAAGTACAATTTTGATGATTTGCACAGCTAACTCGCTCGGTAAACGATATAGCCAAAGTATATCTTCAAATTATTTACCTTCCATCATTCGTCTTGTGTGTAAAAATCAGTCGAACAAGTTATCGCATAAACATGGCTGAAAAAAATCGTGATAGGGTATGGAACCCAGGGGTTACATCTTATCAGAAGGGCAAAAAGGATGAAAGGACTCTTCCTCCTCCTTACCGCACATTCCTTGGCTAAAGGGCTAATGGGCTGAAGGGCTAATGGGCTAAAGGGCTAAAGGGCTAATGGGCTAAAGGGCTAAAGGTGCAACAACCTCATCGATCGCTATCAGCAAGAACGCTTGTACTTTGTTAAGTGTAGAAAATTAATCTTTATTGGTAAATGGTTTTATGTTCAGAACAAGGAATGGAACCTAGGGGTTACGTCATACCTAATAAAATCCCCGAGGTGCGATGAGTTACGTTTTTCGAACTAGTGTTTGGAACACTGAACTTTTCAAGATGGCAAGAGTGAGGTTAGCAATGTTCTGTTGTTGGATTTTAAATTCCACGCTACAACATGCATAAGGTGGCAGCCCTTGAGGTTTACTCCCGTAAAGATGGCAAGAGTGAGGTTAGCAATGTTCCGTTGTTGGATTTTTAAAATTCCCCGCTATAACATGCAAAAGGTGGCAGCCTTGAGGTTTACCGCCGTAAAGATGGCAGCAGTGAGGTTAGCGACGCTCCATTGTCCTTCAAAGTGAGGTCAGGGTTCGTCAAGAAGACAGCTGTCAAAAAAGCACGTGGCTATGTTTACCAAACAAGAGCACGTGGTCGTGACGTCACGGTCACGTAATCAATCCTTAGCTCGACGTCGCTAAGAGCAGCATTAGGATTAGCTATGCTTAAAAGTCGTGGGAACAGAGCAGCAGTATGAATTGCTATGTTTTAAAGCGTGTACACATTACCTATCGACTTTGCATGTATCGACTCTCGTACTAAACTTCTGCAGGTAGATTGTGCTGCTATCTTAGCATAACTTATACGCATGAACTTAAAGTACAGAGAATAGCTATGTCTCAAAGCGTGTACACATTACTTATTGATTTTGCATGCAACAAATATCGTACTAAACTTCTTCCTCTAGATTGTACTGCTATTTTAGCATAACTTATACACATGAACTTAAAAGTAGAAAGAATAGCCATGTTTCAAAGCGTGTACACATTACTTATTGATTTTGCATGCATCAAATATCGTACTAAACTCCTTCCGCTAGATTGTGCTGCTATCTTAACACAACCTATACGCATGACCTTAAAGTAAAAAGGTGTGTACACATCACCTATCGATTTTACATGCATCGAATCTCGTACTGAACTTCGTCCGCTAGATTGTGCTGGTATCTTAGCATAACTTATACACATGAACTTAAAAGTACAAAGAATAGCCATGTTTCAAAGCGTGTACACATCAACTATCGAATTTGCATGTATTGACTCTCATACTAAACTCCTTCCGCTAGATCGTGCTGCTATCTTAGCATAACCTATACGCGTGACCTTAAGGTACAAAGAATAGCCATGTTTCAAAGCGTGTACACATTACCTATCGACTTTGCATGCAACAAATATTGTACTAAACTTCTTCCGCTAGGTTGTGCTGCTATCTTAGCATAGCCTGTACGCATGAACTTAAAGTACAAAGAATAGCCATGTTTCAAAGCGGGTACACATTACTTATTGATTTTGCATGCATCAAATCTCGTACTAAATTTATTCCGCTAGATTGTGCTGCTATCTTAGCATAACCTATACCAATGAACTTAAAGTACAATGATTAGTCATGTTTCAAAGCGTGTACACATCAACTATCGAATTTGCATGTATTGACTCTCGTACTAAACTCCTTCCGCTAGATCGTGCTGCTATCTTAGCATAACCAATACGCATGACCTTAAAGTAAAAAGAATAGCCATGTTTCAAAGTGTGTACACATTACCTATCGATTTTACAAGCATCGACTCTCGTACTAAACTTCTTCCGCTAGATTGTGCTGGTATGCTGGTATCTTAGCATAACCTATACGCATGGCCTTAAGGTACAAAGAATAGCCATGTTTCAAAGCGTGTACACATTACCTATCGATTTTGCATGCATTGACTCTCATACTAAACTTCTTCCGCTAGATTGTGCTGGCATCTTAGCATAACTTATACACATGAACTTAAAAGTACAAAGAATAGCCATGTTTCAAAGCATGTACACATTACCTATGGATTTTGCATGCATTGACTCTCGTACTAATCTCCTCCCGCTAGATTGCGCTGCTATCCTAGCATAACCTATACGCATGACCTTAAAGTAAAATCAATAGCCATGTTTCAAAGTGTGTACACATCACCTATCGATTTGCATGCAACAAATATCGTACTAAACTTCTTCCGCTAGATTGTGCTGCTATCTTAGCATAACTAAGATGCATGAACTGAAAGTACGAAGAATAACCATGTTTTAAAGCGTGTACTCATTACTTATCGATTTTACATACATCGACTCTCGTACTAAACTTCTTGCGCTAGATTGTGCCGCTATCATAGCATAACCTGTACGCATGAACTTAAAGTACAAAGAATAGCCTTGTTTCAAAGCGTTTACACATTACCTAATGATCTTGCACGAAACGACTATCATACTAAACTTTTTCCACTAGATTGTGCTAAAATCATGTAAGTGTGCTGCTATCTTAGCATAACCTATCGATTTTACATGCATCGACTATCGTACTAGACTTCTTCCGCTAGAGCATGTAGCAATCGCTTTTGTGTATCCCAAACCCCTGTGCACGAACTTAAAGCATAAAGATGAGCTATGTTCTAAAGCGTGTACACATCACCTATCGATAATGTATGTATCGAATATCGTACTAAACTTCTCCTGCTAGAGCGTACGAGTATCGCTTGTGCGTGCACGAACTTAAAGCATAAAGAATAGCAATGTATAAAAATCTTGTAAACAAAGCAGCAGCATTACGTATAGTCAAGATTAAATGCGTGCACACATCATGTATCCATGATGCACACAGTACTAAACTTATTCCATTAGAATGTACAAAGTTCGCATGTGTTTGTACTGCTATCTTAGCATAGCCTATGTGCATGAACTTAAAGCATAAAGAATAGTGATGTATAAAAATCTTGTGAACATAGCAGAGTGTTAACTACGTAGGTGTAGACATTGAACTTTACATGCTGAGGCAACATACTACGTGACCGTGACGTCACGACCACGTGCTCTTGTTTGGTAAACATAGCCACGTGCTTTTTTGACAGCTGTCTTCTTGACGAACCCTAACCTCACTTTGAAGGACAATGGAGCGTCGCTAACCTCACTGCTGCCATCTTTACGGCGGTAAACCTCAAGGCTGCCACCTTTTGCATGTTATAGCGGGGAATTTTAAAAATCCAACAACGGAACATTGCTAACCTCACTCTTGCCATCTTTACGGGAGTAAACCTCAAGGGCTGCCACCTTATGCATGTTGTAGCGTGGAATTTAAAATCCAACAACAGAACATTGCTAACCTCACTCTTGCCATCTTGAAAAGTTCAGTGTTCCAAACACTAGTTCGAAAAACGTAACTCATCGCACCTCGGGGATTTTATTAGGTATGACGTAACCCCTAGGTTCCATTCCTTGTTCTGAACATAAAACCATTTACCAATAAAGATTAATTTTCTACACTTAACAAAGTACAAGCGTTCTTGCTGATAGCGATCGATGAGGTTGTTGCACCTTTAGCCCTTTAGCCCTTTAGCCCTTTAGCCCATTAGCCCTTTAGCCCATTAGCCCTTTAGCCAAGGAATGTGCGGTAAGGAGGAGGAAGAGTCCTTTCATCCTTTTTGCCCTTCTGATAAGATGTAACCCCTGGGTTCCATACCCTATCACGATTTTTTTCAGCCATGTTTATGCGATAACTTGTTCGACTGATTTTTACACACAAGACGAATGATGGAAGGTAAATAATTTGAAGATATACTTTGGCTATATCGTTTACCGAGCGAGTTAGCTGTGCAAATCATCAAAATTGTACTTTTGCTTTGAACACATCAAACAATGTTCTGATCATATGTTGAGGTTAACAACATCGATTACAGTGTTCGATTCTAGTCTTGTTATGTTTCATTCTGATCTTCTTAGAACAAGGGTACCCCCTAACATGTTCTAAACACATGTTGTATTGAGTACAGTGTTCGATTCTAGTCTTGATCACTTATTTCGTGTTCTGAACACATCGATCAATGTTCTGATCACATGTTGTATCGAGTACAGTGTACGATTCTAGTCATGATCACTTATTTTGTGTTCTGAACACACCAATCAATGTTCTGCTCACATGTTGAAGTTAACAACATCGATTACAGTGTTCTATTCTAGTCTTGTTATGTTTCAATCTGATCTTCTTAGAACAAGCGTATCCCCTGACATATTCTAAACACATGATGTATTGAGTACATTGTTCGATTCTAGCCTTGATCACTTATTTTGTTTTTCTGAACGCATCAATCAATGTTCTGATCACATGTCGTATCGAGTACAGCGTTTGATTCTACTCTTCTTATGTTTCGAAAGTCTAAACATGCACAATAATGTTATCGCTGCACACGCTTGCCTTCGCGATGCAGGTTTAAACTTGTTCGATATAAAGCTATGCCTTGACATAAGAGGCGGAGGAGGAGGTAGAGAAGGAGGAGGAGGAGGGGGATGAGGAGGAGGAGGAGGAGGAGGAGAATGATAAGGCCTTAACAGCCTATGTATAGTCGCCTTTGTTTAAAGATGATAGCTGTCAAAAGAATTTTTCAAATTATCCACCACCACATTTCAGCTAAAGAGGGCAGCAGGGTGCTCTGTTGATTAAGCACATAGAATTTCAAATTGCCCTCCACCACATGCATAACAGCAGCTGTTATCTTGCGCAGTAGCCTCTAAGCTAGCTTTCTTCATAAGAGTAGCCGCCATCTTGTGCGAGCACCCCTAGGCCGTCTCATAAGGAGCTATGTATAGTCACCATTTTGTGTCTGCCATCTTGCGTAAGCATCCCTAGGACGTCTCAAGGCATCTTGTTTCTCATAAGAGCAGCCACCATCTTGTAGAAATAGATAGCTGCGAATGGCAAAGGGCTTAAGTAGGAATCGAACCGTTGATCTCATCATTAGACTATGTTTTTTCTTGTTCCTGATACTACGAACCTACGTATTAGGCGGAAAAATTTTGTCCGTTTTGCTCTACGATGCATCGTTTTCGAGATATTTAACATTTTGCATTTAAGCCTCCAAATTTAATGAATCGAACCTGCACGGTACGTTATACTCTCTACCATAGCTAGACCTGATCATGTTACGAAGACTTGCTTCAATTCAAGCTAAAACAGAGTGAATGCCATAGGGCCTAAGTAGGAACCGAACCGTCGATCTCATCATTAGACTTATGCTATCATGTTCCTCGTACTGCGAACCGAGGTATTGGTGACGGAAAATTTTTTGTCCGTTTTGCTCTACGATGCACTGCTTTCGAGATATTTAACATTTTGCATTTAAGCCCAAAATTTAATGAATCGAACTAGCACGACACGTTAGTCTCTAAGCTAAGAGCAGCAGCCATCTTGCGCAAGCACCCTTAAGGCGTCTCATAAGGAGTCGTGTATAGCCGCCATCTTGTGTCCGCCATCTTGCGCAATTATCCTTAGGGAGTCTCTAGTCATCTTGTGCAAGGACCCTTATGCCGTCCCATAAAAGCAACCGCCATCTTGCGCAAGCATCACTAGGGCGTCTCATAAGGAGCCTTGTATAACCACCATCTTGCGCAAGCATCCCAAGGGTGTCTCATAAGAACCTGTGTATAGCAGCCATCTTGCGTAAGCACCCTTAAGGAGTCATGTATAGCCGCCATCTTATGCAATTAGCGTCGAGAGAGGACTGCTGTAGAATTTTTCTTTTTAAATTATCCACCACCACATTTCAAAGGTATCTAGCTAAAGATAGCAGCACTGCGTATGACAGGTGACGAATTTACATCTACTGCGATAAAGAGGGCAGCACGGTGCTCAAAGATGGCGGATGATAACTGTCAAAAAAGCACGTAGCTATGTTTACCAAACAAGAGCATGTGGAATTTGCCGCCACCACATTTCAAACTAAAGAGGGCAGCACTATGCTCTGTTGATTAAAGATGGCGGATGGTAGCTGACAAAAAAGCACGTGAGTTTGTTTCCAAACAAGAGCACGTGGAATTTTTCAATTTTCCGCCACCACATTTCAAAGGTATCTAGCTAAAGATGGCAGCACGGTTCTCTCTTGATTAAAGATGGCGGATGATAGCTAACAGAACTTTTCAAATTGCCCGCTACTACATGCTTAAGGTAGTAGCCATAAAGAGGGCAGCACGGTGTTCTGTAGATTAAAGATGGCGGGTGATAGGTGATGAAATTGCCCTCATGATAGCAGCACGGTGCTCTGTTGATTAAAGATGGCGGATGACAGCTGCACATGGCTTTGTTTCCAAACAAGAGCACGTGGAATTTGCCGCCACCACATTTCAACTAAAGATGGCAGCACGGTGCTCTCTTGATTAAAGATGGCGGATGATAGCTAACAGAACTTTTCAAATTGCCCGCTACTACGTGCTTAAGGTAGTAGCCATAAAGAGGGCAGCACGGTGTTCTGTGGATTAAAGATGGCGGATGACAGGTGATGAAATTGCCCGCATGATAGTAGCACAGTGCTCTGTTGATTAAAGATGGCGGATGACAGCTGCACATGGCTTTGTTTCCAAACAAGAGCACGTGGAATTTACCGCTACCACATTTCAAACTAAAGAGGGCAGCACTGTGCTCAAAGATGGCAGATGACAGCTGTCAAAAAAGCACGTGAGTTTGTTTTCAAACAAGAGCACGTGGAATTTGCCGCCACCACATAGAGGGTAGCACTGTTCTCTCTGGATTAAAGATGGCTGCTTGTCAAAAAGCATTTTTCAAATTATCCGCCACCACATTTCAAAGGTAAGTAGCTAAAGAGGGCAGCACTGTGCTCTATAGATTAAAGATGGCGGATGACAGCTGCACGTGGCTGTCAAAAAGCACGTGGATTTGTTTATCTCGAGCTAGTGAGGTTAAGTTGGTAGCACTAAGGTTTAGGCCCGTCAAGATGGCAGCACTGCCGATGACAGGTGACGAAAGAGGGCAGCATGGTGCTCAAAGATGGCAGATGACAGCTGTCAAAAAAGCACGTGGCTGTCAAAAAGCACGTGGCTTTGTTTATCTCGCGCTAGTTAGGTTAAGTTGGTACTACTGAGGTTTAGGCCCGTCAAGATGGCAGTACTGAGGTTAGCGATGCGTTGTTGTCTGTCAAAAAGCACGTGGCTTTGTTTACAAATCTGTCAAGAGGCACGTGGCTGTCAAAAAACACGTGGCTTTGTTTACCTCATGCTAGTTAGGTTAAGTTGGCACTACTGAGGTTTAGGCCTGTCAAGATGGTAGTACTGAGGTTTGCGATGCGTTGTTGTCGAAGACAGCTGTCAAAAAGCACGTGGCTTTGTTTACAAATCTGTCAAAAAGCACGTGGCTGTCAAAAAGCACGTGGCTTTGTTTACCTCGCGCTAGTGAGGTTAAGTTGGCACTACTGAGGTTTAGGCCCGTCAAGATGGCAGTACTGAGGTTAGCGATGCGTTATTGTCTGTCAAAAAGCACTTGGCTGTCAAAAAACACGTGGCTTTGTTTACGTCATGCTAGTTAGGTTAAGTTGGCACTAGTGAGGTTTAGGCCCGTCAAGATGGTAGCAGTGAGGTTAGCGTTGCGTTGTTGTCGATGACAGCTGTCAAAAAGCACGTGGCTTTGTTTACAAATCTGTCAAAAAGCACGTGGCTGTCAAAAAGCACGTGGCTTTGTTTACCTCGCGCTAGTTAGGTTAAGTTGGCACTACTGAGGTTTAGGCCCGTCAAGATGGCAGTACTGAGGTTAGCAATGCGTTGTTGTCTGTCAAAAAGCACGTGGCTGTCAAAAACACGTGGCTATGTTTACCTCACGCTAGTTAGGTTAAGTTGGCACTAGTGAGGTTTAGGCCCGTCAAGATGGCAGCAGTGAGGTTAGCGTTGCGTTGTTGTCGATGACAGCTGTCAAAAAGCACGTGGCTTTGTTTACAAATTCAAATCTCGCGCCAAAATTCAAATTTCCCGCCAAAATTCAAATTTCCCGCGGGCGGCGGCGGCGGAGGAGGCGGCGGCGGAGGTGCCGCAGAACCATCCAATTATACTACTCTCCTTAGCCTGTTTCCGGTCATTCTACACCGCCAGGAATGGAATAAATGAAGTTGCCATCTAGCGGCGAGGCGAGGATGGGAATGGTGCAGGCTGACGAAGCATGTCGCACTCCCCCAGGGTAATTATTAATGACTGAAAAATGAAATGGTACTGGAAAACCGAAGTACCCGGGGAGAAATCTGTCCCGCCTCCGCTTTGTCCACCACAAATATCACATGAGGTAACGGGCATTTTAACCACGGAACCCAGCGATCAGAGGCCGGCGCGCTGCCGCATGAGGCACGGAAGCTCGCCATTTATATGTTATTGATCTTTAAAAGTAAGACATACAGTTATACGAACATAATTAATCTACGGGGGAGATGATTTTTACAACATAATTTCACGTTGAACCTATTTGTTCACCCTTTTAAGACTACCAGCACTAAAAACGTTTCATTGGATGGTGCGTCTAGATTGTCGAAGGTTCCTCTTATATATAAGGTAGGTCGTTTTTCAGCTACAGAGGACGGACTGTTGATGTTGACCAAGGAGAACGGCTCGAGTGCAGTAGCTGAACATTAGAAAAGCGGCCGGATAAGCAAACTCCTGAATCACCCCTTGAATCTTATTAGCAAATGCTAATATACTTTCAGACGGATTACTTTCACGGGATGGGGCCGTTGACCTAGATGTTACGCCCCTACGCAATCTTATCGTATAGAGAGTGGTCGAGAATATAAGCGTTAGAGGGTTGCTCATACTGATACGTATCTCGCGCTGTTGTCATGTTATCAGCTGCTGAAGTCAGCCAATCAGGTCGCTTCGCAGGTGAACTCAAATGGGCTCTACTAGGCGGCGTTGCGGTTTGGTCCGGCTTGAAAATCAAACACTAACTCACCGTAGCGTGCTTGCTATTAGAAGGGAGGTCCTTGGAGAAGTTTATTCCTTCTATTGGTGCCCTTAAGCCGATCATAAGCCACCTGAAGATTTAGCAGCGCCGCCTCGCAAAGCCATCTGATGTCGCGTGCGAAGTGATCTGATTGGCTAACTTCAGCAGCTGATAACATGACAACGGCGCAAGATATCTATCAGTATGACCAACCCTCTAGTATTACCACCCTATATACACATTATGAAAAGGGGGAGGACCAAAGTTTTCTTCCCCTAAATTTTTATTTCCACATATTATGATTACGACCTCTGTTTCCTCACTGAAATTGCAATTAAAGAGCTGCTTCTAACGTTACAGCACTAGCTTGGAAATGGTTGAAGACAATGTACGTAAAACTAATCTGCGATATGGCGGGAAAACTCCGAACGTGACGAATGTGGTCTTCATGCACGGCTCCAATGACCCCTGGCACCCACTAGGAGTACTCAGTGACCTCTCCAGCTCGGCGAGGGTGTTCGTCTTTCGAGGTAAGTGGCATCAGCACATCTTATTGGATGATTTAAATAGTCGTCAGTATTTCGTAGTGTCTGCTGTCCTTTGTCTAGAAGCATACTATTAGATCTCTAACTATAGTCTAAACGCCGAATAATAAAGGCCATGAAAGATGTGTTTCCTAGACCTCACAGAACTAAGCCGTGCGGTCTCCGCAGAGCTCTGGTGCACTTCTGAATAGGCGAGCTGCACGTCTGTGAAAATGAGACCCTCCCTATAATTATAATGCTGAAAAGACATAAACACCCAGCTCCCGAAGTGTCGGAATTAACCATTGAAGGTTAGGATCCCCAACCTACCCAGGAATCGAACCCAGGTCAGAACGATAACCGTTTATCCATGGAGCCAAACTTAACAATGCTTGATAAAGGGTGATCGGATGGGAAGCATAGGAAAGACTAAATTGAGGAAACTGCCACTGAAAGTAGGACAGAGCTGGCGACCTCGGTGTCGAGAATGATGGTGATTATTCCTTAAGAGACATCGTTCCTGTCTTAACTCAAATCATGGGAGGACAAGGAAGGGTCTAGGGATGACCATCAAGGGTTTGTCTAGCCTTCGCGAACCTTACACCGTCGGTGTCGGGAGACAAAGGCAGTTGACAAAGGAAGGTCGAGTAGGATAAGGAAAGAGGTCACGATGTTGTGAAGTTGAGGATGTCTCACTGAACTTGGTAGCTGAGTGTCCTATTCTTGTAGTGTTTTATTATTCGTATTAACGACTACTCCAGACAAGAAAATCAACTGATAGCAGTCAGGATGTTATCACTTTCAACACGTAAAGCTCTGTTAACTACTGGGTGAGCAGTGCCAAGCGAACTTTACATTCATCATGCTCATATGTATTTTCTTACTTGTTTCAGGACTGTCTCACTGTGAATTTTACAATGGCAGATTGTACTTTGAATTCTACGACGAGAGAATTCCTGAGTGGTTTCAAATGCTGGATGAAATAGATTCCGTTGTTCGTAGCTGGTTCTAACAGCAGGTTACAGAAGATGTACTGTTAGAAATAAAACTACTCATATGATCAAACATAACCTTTGTCTCCTTCATTTCATAACTCAGTATCACGGCATTTACTACCCAAATTAAAATACATTGATTCAAATTTATAGAAATGTTATTGTATATTATACAATGTTCCTGCAACAACTGCAGGTTTCCCAAGGACGAACAGTACCTGAACAACAATATTAGATACAGAGAGGTACATGAGATAGTATTAAACATTTAACTGAGGTCCGCAAGCATGTCTCTTGAAGATTATGATGGTCTTCTTGAGCGTTATGAATGAAATCTCTATTCGGCTCAAAGGTACTGCAAAAGTTGACAAAATATTTAGCACCTAACGTCAAGTCGATTACAGATATCGATTTGAGCTTATACTTTTGCTTATAGAAGTCCACTGTTTCTTCATGAATTATTATTTTTTTACGCATCGACCTTTTTTGGCTATTTCTCGTTGGTCTCAAATTTAACTGTTGGATCAGAACAGAATGATGTCAATGCGTCGGCACTTCCCTCTGTTGGAGAGACCGTGTAATATATATATCGCTTTTACAGTCATTCAAATGTAAACTTTTCTAAGGAGTTCAATGAGATAGACACAGATATATTTGAACTTTGTTTCCTATGTTGGATCCGTCGACGGGGATAGGTATTGTGACACTGTGACGTGCAGTTGTGGTGAAGGTGATGGTGATTCCTACTTTTAATGGGAAAGATAACGAAATGATGCGGGAGACGTATTTCAAAGAAGACATACGATCACAATTCTACCTACAATCAACGGAAGCAAGCAGGGCACTAGTAAACATCAGGGAAAGGAAGAAAAGTGAAATTGACCTAGACTTCTACACCTCACCAGCGATGACGGACGATAGATGGACTAGAGAGTGCAACACACAGCGCCACGTGACAACACGACTTTCCATACATGGGTTTCGCCACAAGATATGCGTAAACCAGAAGTTCCATGAGCCACACGAAGTTTGTAAGTGCACTTTGTGTGGGCAGAAGTGTAGTAGATACCACATCATAACTTGCACGAAAGGAACCAGGACAATTACAGACTATAGCAAATACTGAAATGTGAAATTTATTTAATGCTCAAACTTGAGTGTACATTTCTATATTAAAATTAATGGGAAGGATAACTGGATAACCATCGCTAGTGAACGTTTATCAGACAAAAAAGGAAGGAATATATCTGACCTTTCTAAGAATCAACGTATAAGCAAAAGAGGTAGACATGAAAATGACAGACTCGGTAGGGCTGGCAAACGCGATACAAGAGTTAACTCCATGTACGATCAAGATAAAGCCGAGAAGCGGACGACAATGTGTAGAGGCGATTTCAAACACTGCTAGAAGTCTGGTCGTATCTTCCGAGTTGAGAGACTCTCATGGGGTACCGATGTTGGTGATTAGTGTTTTATCCAGGCAAATCTACGCGAACATGGGAGAGGTGTAAGGTGCGTGTGTTCTAATGAACAATCATGTTTCAATGCCGGCGATGCAGCGGTAAAAATGGGGGACACGAAAGAAACCTCCCAGTAGGGTGTATTTGCATGTGATATTGTTATACATCCGGGTGTCTCCTGGGCAGGACTCTTCCTAGACGGCTGATTCTGTTACACCAGAAGCAGAACTAATCAATCTTAAAATGTATTTTATGAAACGTCTCTTTTCAGAGCCGTCCATGACAATAATATCAATAAATATCGAAGGCTTGTCAGCTGCCAAAGAAGCTCTCTTAAAAAAACTATGCCAAGATCAGAAATGTGACGTTTTGTGCATTCAGGAAACGCATAGGGATGAACATCAGAAACGTCAAAAGATTTCAGGAATGATTTTAGTTGCAGAAAGGCCAATGCGAAATATGGCAGTGCTGTATTTGTAAAGCCAGACCTACAGATCAGCAGTGCTCATTATACTGAAAATAACGACATCGAAATAATCAGCGTGGAGTTAAGCAAAATGACCATTACTTCTGTGTACAAGCCTCCAAATGAAAAGTTCTCTTTCTCACCACCTGAAAATTTTGGTAATCAAACAAAGTCAATAGTAATCGGTGACTTTAACAGCCGTAGTCACGTCTGGGGATATGCTCAAGAAGATGAGAATGGAGAGATCGTCATTTCATGGGCTGAAACTCAGGAGCTTTCCCTTATTCACGACAGTAAGCTTCCCTCCTCCTTCAACAGTGGAAGATGGCACCGAGGGTATAACCCAGACCTTCTCCTTGTGAGCAACTGCTTTGTGCAGCAATGTTCTAAAGAAATGGGCTCACCAATCCCAAGAACAAAACACCGGCCACTAATATGTCACCTCTCTTCATCCATAAGACCACACGAAGTTCGGTTCAGACGGAGATATAACTTTCGAAAGGCTGACTGGAAAAGGTTTTCCAGTATGTTGGATGAGAGGATAAAAACTGTCTCTCCTATACCCCAAGATTATGACAAATTCCTTACTATCGTGAAATTCTGTTCACGGACATCAAATACCAGAAGCTGCAGGACACGCTACCTTCAAGGTATAACTTGTGAAACAACTGCTCTGCTGCACGATTATTACAGGCTTGACGAAGAAGACCCATTTAGTGAGCAAACTATTCAAGCAGCACAGAGCGTTCTTTCCTCTATCTCCCAGGCAAAGAAGGAGACATGGATGAAGTTGATGCCTGAAGTCGATATGGGTAGAGCAGTCAAGAAGCTTCGAGACTTTTAAAACGCTTGAGCAATGATCCTACACAAGCTAACACACATGCCAATGTGAGTGCAGATCAAATAACACTCCAACGTTTGCTTAATGGAAAACCAAAACTTTCCATGAAAATAGGGTAGAATCCTATAATCAGACAACCAGACGAGAACAATGAAATATCTAAGTATTTCACACTAATTGAACTGGAATTAGCTCTCAGTAAGTGTAACATTGGGAAGTCAGCAGGACTTGATGATTTTTCGAATGGAACAAATTAAGAACTTTGGTCCTACTGCAAAGTGCTGGTTGGTAGAACTCATGAACAACTGCATTCAGTCTTCCATGATACCAAAAATATGGAGGAAGGCTAGGGACATTGCCATCCTAAAACCAGGCGAAGATAAAAACGACCCTAGGAGCTAGAGACCAATGCCCTTATTGCGTCATCTTTTTAAGATTCTGAAGAGACTTATCCTCAATAGGCTGACCGATAAAATCGAGCCACTTCTGATTCCACAGCAAGCTGGTTTCAGGAGAGGGAAAAGATGCACATCGCAGGTATTTAAATTAATTCAACATATAGAAGATGGTTTTGAAAGCCGGAAAATCACAGGAGCTGAATTTATAGATCTCTCGGCAGCATATGAAAATGTTAATCACGAATTCTCCTAGAAAAGGTATACAGCGTGACAGAGGACTTTCATATGACTTGTGCCGTTAGAAACCTACTTCAAAATCGAAGTTTCTTCGTTTGGTTCCAGGGAAAAAGAAGCAGGTGGAGGATACAGAAGAACGGACTACCTCAGGGAAGCGTGTTGGCACCAGTGCTTTTCAATATTTACACCAATGATCAGCCTCTTCCCGCCGGGACGAATAGTTCCATCTATGCTGCTGATTGTGTCATCACTTTTCAGGGGGACAACTTTGAGACGATTGAACAAACATTGTCCAAAGCTCTAGACACTCTTGCTGGCTATTACAAGAAGAATCAACTAACACCAAACCCAACTAAGACGCAAACCTGTGTTTTCCATCTAAACAACAGAGAAGCTTCCCGAACTCTGAAGGTCACTTGGCAAGGCATAGCATTACAACACTATCCTACCCCGAAATACCTCGGAGTCACTCTGGATCGTGCCTTAGCCTACAGAAAACATTGTTTGAACATCAAGCAGAAAGTGGCTGCTAGAAACAATATTGCGCGGAAGCTAACTGGAACATCTTGGGGAGCACAACCAGACACAGTGAGGACATTTGCCCTTTCGCTCTGCTATTCCGCAGCTGAATACGCATGCCCGGTGTGGTACAAATCTTGTCATGCAAAAGCAGTTGATGTAGCACTCAACGAGACCTACACCTTTGGAAAAAGTGCATTGCCTTACAGGGATAGCACCTCCCGATATCCGCTGTGAAGTGGCAGCCAAGAAAGAAAAGAGAAATACATTGACATCTGAAGCCCCCCTTTTGTTTGGATATGAGCCACCACGCCAGTGCCTCAACCGAAACACTTGCAGGAACAGTGCGGCAAGCAAGAATTCAAGAGGAACTCTCTCCTGGCCTGGGTGAATTGGAGAGCACTGAATGGACTGCGTTCTGGTGTTATGCGGTGTAGGGACAACCAGAAGAAATGGGGTTTCGAAGTGGACAGTACCTCGTGTGTATGTGGAGAAGAACAGACCACAGCCCATTTGCGTCAATGTAGTGCATGCCCATTCAGTTGCACAACAGAAGACCTGGTTAAAGCGAAGCCAAATGCACTTGATGTCTCAAGGTTTTGGGCTCACATAGTTTAATGTGGCTCTTCGTCAGTGAAGAATTTATATTTTGTTTTATGTTTTATGTTCTTTCTCATATTTAATTTAAAACTTATGTATGCTTCTGACACGATATAAATAGGCGGTAAAATGGGAACTAGGCCCATATCGCCCCTATCTCTCTGTTAGCGCAGTCGCAGTGGAGGAAGATCAAGTTCTGGTCACTGCCTTCGTGATATACAGGCCGTACTCTAGCAAGAGCGGGAAAGCAATCAACTGATCGTTGCTTGGAAGTTGATCAGGTCAGTTAGTAGAGTTACAGCGCATTCTTCACTGTTTTATTGAAAGTTTTATCGTTGGCCGCATGTTTACTCAGATATATATGAGATGAAGAATTGTTTTCCTTGGCAACCGTAGAGAGGTGTTGTTTGAACTTCAGCAAATAGTTTGAAGTTTATTTACTGGTATATTTTGAAGAACTTTGTGCCTCCGTTCGCTACCTAGTACTTACACATTACGATACGCTTAGTCGTGTGCTCCGTGTTTTCAGTATTTGGTTGTGAGGATTCTTTTTTCTTGTTTTAGTGCTAGTGCCGTGTGTTATTATGGCTGCCTCCAGTGGACGTGATAGCCTTTTGTTAGGAGATAAGTTACTTGTCCCGCAGGAGGAAGAAGTTCGGATGCAAGACGAATCTTCTGGAAACCTGGCAACTCAATCAATTTTGACAGACTCACAATTATCACAAAATTCTAATTCTAATGGTGACAATGTACTGCCGCCTATGGAACGTGAACAGTATTCCCATTCACACCTTGGACCTTATATTGTGTACGTTGAATCTCTGGAAAACAAAAATTTAGGGCAACTCCATCCTATGGCCCTTGGGAGACATTTTTATGAACGTAATATTTCCGTCCAGTCTATCTCCCGTAAAGGTCGTAATCGCCTACAAATAATTTTTAATAATGCGGGCCAAGCCAACGATTTTCTGTGCCACCCTCTGCTCACATCTCTACATCTTAAGGCATACATCCCGTCTTCTAATATTTTTCGTGTGGGGATTGTTCGAGATGTGGATAAGAACCTTTCTGAAGACGACATTCGACTTTATCTTACTTCAACCGTACCGGTTAAAGCAGTACAACGTCTCAATCGTCGCATTGTTTCCAATGATGGTGTTGGTTATGTCCCCACTGGGTCAATTAAAATTACTTTTCGAGCCCAAAAGTTGCCTACACAAGTGTCTCTTTTCCAAGTCTACTTGCATGCTGAGCCTTTCATTTTTCCCCTGTTCTCTGCAGAAAATGCCTCCGATATGGCCATACACAGGCCCAATGTCGTGCACAGGTAGCACGCTGCGGGAAGTGCTCAATGGAGCACGCCACCGATCATTGTACATCTCAGATTGCAAAATGTGTGTATTGCAAAGGCCCACATCCAACGGGAGCAATAACTTGTCCGGCAAGAGATAAAGAAGGTCATGAGCACGGAACATATCTCATTTCAAGATGCTAAGAACAAGACTTCCCTCCCTCATTATCATCCGTCTCAACACCCCCAGGATTTCCCCCCCCCCCTGGTACCAGAACAAGTCTCTTCTTCCCCTGTTCAAGATTTTTCTAGAAAACGTAAATTTACACAAGTAATCCAGAAATCTGCCCCTCCGCCTTTGACTCCGGGTTATGATAGAACTGGTTATCTTGCCTTGGTACGCCCTGACCCTGGTTCTACGGGCCGGGTTCCATTTTCTTCTCCTCCGCCTGCTACAACATCATCTTCTCTTCCCACAGCATCACCTCCCTCTACTTCGGGTCCTAGTTACCCGCCCCGATCCCACGACTCGCAACTGTTAGTGCAAAGAAACCAAGTACATCAAGAAATCCAACAAATCTTATTCTTGCTTCTTCAGAATGTGGGAGGAGAGTCTCCCATTTCACCGGTAATTTATCAACTACGAGATCGCATCGCTCATATCCTTACCCTATATGATACGCGTTTTGCAGTGGAACGCTAGAAGTCTTTTTCATAAAAAACATGAACTTCAACTATTAATTCGGGAAACATGTGCTAACATCATTATAATACAAGAAACGTGGTTTTATGCAGACACCCTTTTTCATCTTCCTGAGTTTCGTGTCGAACGCCTTGATACTAATGGAAGTGAAGGCCTTGCCATTTTTATTCATAAGTCTATTCCATATGTCCCCTTTCCTCTGACGCATTGCATTCCAAATACTCTTGCTTTAGGTATTATCGTGCGAAATATATATTTCATCAATGTGTATTGTCCTCCTGATGTTTATATCTCTACCTCTCACTGGTCCCACTTCCTTACCCAATTTGATTCCATTGACAATGTTTTTCTCTTTGGTGATTTTAATTGTTCCCATACTGTCTGGGGTAGTTCTAAAGATACATCTAAAGGGACAAATTTTCTTACGGCATCTCAATCCCATCACTTTACCCTTTTAAATGACGCGTCCCCAACTCGACTCACCCCTCCTGGTTCACCCCCTAGTTCTGTTGATCTTTCGCTCTGCCATGACCACATGACTCCTAATACCGTGTGGCATATACTCCGTGACACTCATCTGAGTGATCATTTCCCTATTCTTATTTCTTTTGGTGTTTGTAAACCACCCTTTTCCTCATCCCCAGCCTCTCAGCTCAGTAATATTCGGTCTTTCCGAAATTTTGATAAACAATCGTATTGTAGTTTCCTTCACACCCATTTCCTTCAATACACGCCCAGTACCTTAGACTATCCTACCCTTCTACGCATTCTCTCCTCATATGTTGAGACTTTCCATCCATTCAAATTTATCCCCTCCCTCTGTCCCCGTCCTTATCAGAAAATACATTGGTGGGACGACGAATGTCACAAGTTAATACTGCGGCGAACAGCTTTATTTAAATTGTATCGTAAGAATATGACGCTAGCTAATTATTTAACATTGAAACGTCATAATGCATGTATCAAACGCATATTTAATGCAAAGAGACGCGAGTCTTGGAAGGTCTTCATCTCCTCTCTTAATCATCGCGTATCTGCAACATCCCTTTGGAACGCCATTCGCGCACTTACCCGTGTTACTTCTGTACACTCTGCGCATTCGATTATTCTGCCTAATGTCCTTCTTTCTTTTCTATATACTATAACACCTGACTTCACAATTCCGCCTCCCTTTTCTTCCTTCCGTCCCATATCCCCCCAATTTTCTGTTTTACTTCAACCAATCCAACTGTCCGAATTACAGTCCGTTTTACAAGCAGTTCGTAGTTCATCTCCTGGTCCTGATAGTATCACTTACACTATGCTCCGACTTTTACCCCATACCGGTCTTCTTGTTTTACTTTCTCTTTTTAATAATATCCTTCTCACCTTACAGGTACCGGCACAGTGGAACAACTTTCATTTAGTCCCAATTCTTAAACCTGGGAAAGATCCCTCTTCTCCTTTAAGTTATCGTGGCATTGTTTTAAGTTCCTGTGTTAGGAAACTCTTTCAAAAAATTCTACTACGGCGTCTTCTCTGGGTTATGGAGAAACATCAGATCCTTCCTAAATATCAGTATGCCTTTTTTAAAGGACGTAGCACACAAGATCCACTCAATATTTTGTTGACTGATCTCCTACTAGCTAGACATCGTAAACATAGCACTATTACTGTTTTTCTTGATATTCAAGGAGCTTATGATTCCGTTCCTTTACACCTATTATGGTCTTGCCTTGATTCGCTTGGCTTTCCCTCTGCTTTTATTTCTCTATTAGAACGCCTATATACTTCTCGTACGCTCATTCTCAAATTCCCCTACCCCCGTTTCCAGGAAGACACGTTTCGCATGGAGTCCCACAGGGTGATATACTAAGCGGTATCCTCTTTGCGCTTTATATGCGAGACTTAGAACGTATAATTACAAAGAATGCACGAGCTTTAGCTTACGCAGACGACTATGTTTTATACGTATCACATGATAGTGTTGATGTGTGTAGGAGAAAAATAGAGTGTGTCCTTCATGAGGTTGCTCTCTGGTTACATGAACATGGCTTCTCACTCTCGCCTTCCAAATGTGCTGCAATCCTATTTACCCATAGTCGCGCACCTAACCGTTCTCCTCTCCTTCTTGATCGTCTTACCATCCCCTTTGTTAATCAGCATCCCTACCTTGGTGTCATATTGGACCACAAATTATCATGGACTCCTTATGTGGCCTCTCTTCAACGTAAAACTGATCGTTTTATTTCTATATTACGTACGATCACCCGTCGAAGTTGGGGCGCTGACCCCGTTACAGCTATTCTCCTTTACAGAGCAACTATTCGATCCTTACTAGATTATTGTGCTCTTTTTATCGACACCGCTTCTGCTACTACCCTTGCACGTTTAAATACAATACAATACCGCGCACTACGTGTCTGTTTAGGAGCACTTAAAACTACACCAACCAATGCCTTATTAATAGAAGCCGGTGAACAGCCTTTAAAGATTCGGCGACAGACCATAGCCGCTAAGTATGTCCTCAAACATTTTACTGTCACCCGGTCTCAGCTTATCCCCAAGCTACGACTTTTACATTCTTATTATTCTTCCAATTCTCCCCGTGGAAACCGTGTCCCTGCTTTATATACCGCATTTCGTTCTCTTATACCAAGAGAATTTGAGCTCCTCCGTTTACCCACATTGCCTTTATACTCTATCCCTTATGACAGTCAGTCCTTTTGTCCTCAAGTAATTATATCTTCTTCTGAATCATTTTCTTGTCTAACACATTCTACTACTTTTTCCCCTCTTGCAACTAAACGTATTCGACTTTCCCTCTACATAAGGGAAGTAAGCATTTTTACTGACGGATCAAAATCAGCACACGGCGTTGGAACAGCCTTTTATATCCCCCAACCGTATACTCTCTCTGAGTTTTCCCTCCCTTCTGCCTTTTCTGTTTTTACCGCCGAATTGTTTGCTATTAGACAAGCCCTCATTACCATCAGGTCACATGCGTATGATAAGGTTACGATTTTCACGGATGCACAAAATGTTCTGCATGCCTTATGCTCGCCTCTCTCTTCCCCTAATTGGTACTTATATAGCGTTAAGTATCTCTTATATATCCTTACTCGTTCTGGTGTTTATATAACTCTAGTTTGGGTTCCCAGTCACTCTGGTATCATGGGGAATGAGACTGCTGATCAGGCAGCTAAACGAGCATCACAACAATCCCCCCCTCTTTTTCTTGCGATCCCCCCTTCTGATCTCATTCATGAAGTGCGGGATATAGCATATCGACATTGGCAGTCCGATTGGAATGAAACGTCACGAGAAAAGGGATGTTTTTATCATCAATTACAACCTGTTATTCCTGTTAAACCGTGGTTTTATTATGGTACGTACTCTCGGCGCCATATCACATCTATTATACGTCTACGTTTTAATCATGCCCTTACTCCCCAATATAAAAATCGTTTTCATCTTCCTCCCCCATCTTCCTGTGCTTGTGGCTTGTCTGATACTGAGAGTAATCACCTTCTGTTACAATGTCCTGCTTTTGATGTTCCCCGCCAGCGCTTCCTATCCTCTTTGCTTAACATGGGCATCCCTTTCCCCACAAGTATTTCGTGTTTATTATCCTCTCTAACTCCTACTCTTGTGAACAGCATAAATCAGTTTCTTGATGATGCACATATTATATTATAATTCTCTGACAGTCTCTTTATGCTCACTCTTCCATTGCAAAATGTTTATCATAATTTTGGTAGGATATAAATCTCTTTACCCTCTGTCTATATGTTATCATCCTTTCTTGTGTGACTCCTGTGGTATGTTTTTTCTATCAGTTACATTTTAAAGTACAATACGAGTGATACATGTGTCAGTGTTTAAGTAATTAATGTTTTTCGTGACTGGACGATAACACATGAGTCCAACAACACCTTTCAAGAAGAAGAAGAATATATGAGATGAACCGTCGTCGACTGCGTTATTAAGAGAAATGTCCTTAGTCTAGTCAGTGAAGAAAACTTAGTGTGAGCATGTATTCATATGAGGCTATACGTTGATAAGATCGCTCTTTAGTGCTTTCATTTTGTAGTTTATTTGTGTAACGCTACATTCATACTGTAAAGCTAATCGAGTTAGCGCATTCTGGGTTTTATTATCAACCACGGTGTGTATATAATATAATTAAGGTGATCAGTGAGAGAAATCACAATGCCTAACAGTTGCTGTGTGCCTGTTATAAACGAGAAGAGCACACTCCAGTCTGTGTTTCCTTCTGATAAGGAAAAAATTAGAATGGATCCTGTCAATAATATACTAGGCTATACAATATCAGATCTTAATGCAGATATCAATATTAGCTGAAATGGCTTTCTTAAAGAACAAATCTTGAGGGAAATGAGAGTGGTGTGTTGAAACGTCTTCTTGTGTCATAAACATGGGTACCGTTGTATGTAAGTTGACTTACATCTTGTATCAAGTCGGTGTATTTAAACATTCAAGTCCAATTTATGCATTATCTAAAAGTGTTGTGGAATAAGACTGCTGTGATTTATCCTAGCAAACTGCATATCATAAGCAATGGTACAGGGTTATTCCATGAAAATTTAATATGAAAATGATTTTATAGACGTTATTTGCTGTTTAAAAATCTATATTTTAAACACTAACTTGATGTCACGACAGTGACCGTACCGTACAGATTGTTGGAGGTTAGCTTACTCGTAATCTCTCTTGTACGTACTGAATTAGTGGTACAGAAATATTTACACTTGTAGTATATTGTGTTGGTTATTGGTTGCATGCTTTCTATCAGTGTGTATGATGTGAATATTCCAGTTGACTAGAAAATGGATATAAATATAAAGGTGTTAGCCTGTGCTCACAGAAACGAACGCATGTACAAGATAAATAGAACGTTACGGGGAAGAATATGCGTTGTATGTCAGAACCAACAAACATATATGATTAGTCTTATTCTAGCGGAGCATCGCATTTAAGTGTCAACCAAAGCGTGACGTCATCAGAGCTACAGTAAGGCTTGTACATCGCGAAGGCAGTGGTCTGGAAGGTCTGGACACGATACCACAATCCTTTGCGGCCATATTGAGCCCGATGCGATAATATGCGGTTTTAAGGAAAATGGGATACTGCGCTACACTAAATGATTGTGATATAAGTGAAAGTACGGAAGATTTATTTCATCATAAGAAGGTATGTAATAGCAGTAATTAAATCTCGCTCACCGTTCGAGTTTCGCATATCGTTTTCGTTTAATTTTCTACCTCGTGGAATGATAACGAGACATATTCGCTGTTATTGCTTATGATAATGCCGTAGGTTCAATAACTTGGTATATTATCTCATTACAAGTTTCAATCTTCCAATAGCAGTGATGTATTGCTGCGTACCTTGTTGCAAAAGATAGAGTGGAAAAGTGAGAGAAGTATCATTTCCCGAATTTCCCAACCGAACTGATCTCAGAGAACAATGACTTAAAGCTAGACTTCAGACCCAATTTAGGTTCTGGATCTTCTGTGGTATGCAGCCTTCATTTTCGTGAGTCCGAATATCAACCTGCTGCAGGCTGCTGCTGTTTCCAATACTTATTCATCTTACAAAGTCCAACAGATCAAACAACACCCTATTATGAGTAATCAGACAATGCCACAGGTAGGAAACTGAGCCACGCTCTAAAGAAAGCAACACCTGCACGAGTATTCCGGAAACGATGACTGCGACACAGGAGTTACGAACCTCGAGAAACAGAGATTAAGCCTAGAATCGGAACGTTTGAATGAGTCTGAATGAATGCGTTCTTTTAATTTGGATGAAATGGCAGTAAAACAACAATTGCCATATGATAAAACGCTAGATACTTTATTTGGTCACCAAGCCACACCTGTTCCAAGTAACATCATGTCCGAAATTAAGAATGTGAGCGAATCTGAATTTCCTGCCAAAAATTTGCTTTGTTTTATCATAGCGGTGTTATGACCTAAGTACGGACTGCAAGGCGCGTAGTTCTTCAGCAAACAAATCTCAGGCAATGAACTCTGTCATCTGACACTGTCCGTAATCGGAGAGATTGAGGCTTGTGGGTTTCTTGTAGTACGTTTAGATTCCGATAATCACAAGACCAACGTTGATGTGATGAGACGACTTTCCATTAGCAAGATTTTAAAACCGCAAATTACTCAACCAAATTACTCGAACCGACCCTTATTTCTTGCTTTTGGTCAATGTCACTTTTTTAGAGAAGACCGCGTTTGGCGTGATAGTCACGTAAAACATTTATATGAATTGCAAGCAAATCAGGTGGTAAAACGTGTTCGCTTTCTGACTCGAAAAAATGTAAGCCCAAATACCTTACAGAACATGAATATGAAAGGAGCGATGTGCATATTTCTATGCCAGTAATAACAGCTCTGGAATATCTCCAAAAATATTCTGGATATCCAAACGCCCACTCGTTCCAGGACTGCACGGCTACCGTATCGTTCGTGAAAATGATTCAGAAATGGTTCAACATCTATGATTTTGGCAGTTACAACCACGCTAAGTTTTGCCCTCACAACACAGATGATGACGGGCTTCACTGGATGGAGAGTGAGTTCGTGGCATATCTTGAGAATGTGAAGGAAGCACGCCATGAGCAAGGAGTGAGTTTTCTCAGCCATGAAGGCTAGAGTTCTCTGTTTCGACGGGCTTTCATTTAGTGTTAACCAGAAACAGTGACACGCTAGTACTTGATCTGAGCAGAATTTTGAAGGTAAGGACTTCTTTGAAACGGCGAAAAAACATACTCGTGAGATGAATGGTATTAGCTGCGTCAAGTCATATCAATCAGTCCCGTCGAAAGTGATCCCTATGATTCCAGAAACAGTGACAGAAATCCTACAAAATCTTCAGAAGCCCCAGTGTACTTCACAAAATTTATTTACTCTTGGTTATTATGCAGTAAACCTAACACCCTTACAGCTATGGAGTTAGTGTCTATCAAAGTTGCATCGCTTGCTTTCCTCAGTTGTTTTGTTGTGAAAGGAATAAGAAAAGAATTAACTTATGAATCATGCCGTAGCCTAATTCACCCAGACAAATGTAGTTCTCCACTAATGGACATTAATTTTAAGCAAGATCGGTGTAATGTCTTCTTCTATCCATCAAAACGGATGGTGTGGGTTATGAAAATTGTAATTGATTTCGTGTGTAAAGTTGGAAAATCTCTTAATACCGCAGTTCTCCCTGTTTTAAAGAGAACCCTTATCCTGATTACCTTATGAAACATTGGAAATTAAGTCACTGAATATTTCGAGAGTGTGAAATATTTCAACAGCAAGCCGATCAACAGGAAACTCATCCGAATGCAACAGCTATGGTAATGGTAGTGCTCCGCTGGAGAAATTGAATACTTCTTGATGTTCACATTTTTTCTTCAAGTGGGGAGGCGTTTTGTATACTAGAGGGCGATGGCGAGCTCAGTGCGTACGGTACACAATCCCAGGAATGGTAAATGACAACGTC
This sequence comes from Anabrus simplex, assembly GCF_040414725.1. NCBI lineage: Eukaryota > Metazoa > Arthropoda > Insecta > Orthoptera > Tettigoniidae > Anabrus > Anabrus simplex. The sequence continues at coordinate 10,256,322 of NC_090272.1, read as the reverse complement.
TTGTTCTAGGTTGTTACGTTCTTACGTTGCAATTATTCCTAAAAAAATATCATATGAACGATTTTCTTTTAATTTGTGGGTTCCATTATGTATTTTCTTCTGACATCATTTTGATGAATCGCAGTTTGAACAGAAGAGAGTAGTTCGGCTCCATAGCTAAATGGTTTGTGTGCTGGCCTTTTGTCACTGCGGTCCTGGGTTCGATTCCCGGCAGGGTGGGTAATTTTAACCATTATTGGTTAATGTCACTGGCACGGAGGCTGGGTGTATTGTCTACATCATCATTTCATCCTCATCAGGATGCGCAGGTCACCTAAGGGAGTCAAATCAAAAGACCTGCACCTCGGATACTCCCGGCAATAAAAGCCATACGACATATCATTTCAGAAGAGATGGAAACACTCAAGTGGAATTCCATCGCAGAAATGTTCTTAATTCACCCGAGTCTTTAGAGTATTCTATACTGAGAGTCAACTTGAGACCTAAGCGGTATCCATAATGTTAGCCAGACTTCTGGTCAGTGAAGAGGCTTCTGCAGCAGTAACTACTTCCCAGATTGTTAACCATGGATGCTGTTCCGTGCGGAGTTCGCTATGTCAATAGTACTGATTTTAATGATTTCAAGAATAAGTTTGAAAGGAACGAAAAGAATGCTAAAGTTTGGTATGAATGTTCCTTCTGCCCACGTACGGTACAGGTGCGTTATACTTTGATTATGTATGTGTATTTCGCCTATCTGGAGCATCGGTATTCCTTTTCAAAAAAGTATGGCTAGCAATCTAACAATCACAGATGTTTTCATTCCTCTTGTAAAAAATATGTTTTTATTATTTCAAAAACTTCCCCCGTATCAATTATGAGACGGTCATCGCGCTCCCTTTCCCCCGAACGAAACAGTCACGTCCTAGTTCGTGAACCATGGGCAACGGCTGAGTGGCTCACACGGTTAAGGCGCTGGCCTTCTAACCCCAACTGGGCAGGTTCGATCCTGGCTCAGTCCGGTGGTATTTGAAGGTGCTCAAATACGACAGCCCTGTGTCGGTAGATTTACTGGCACGTAAAAGAACTCTGTGGGACTAAATTCCGGCACCTCGGCGTCTCCGAAGACCTTAAAAAGTAGTTAGTGGGACGTAAAGCAAATATTATTATTATTATTATTATTATTATTATTATTATTATTATTATTATTATTATTATTATTATTATTATTATTATTATTATTATTATTATTATTATTAGTAAGTGGTCCTGAGAGTCGGGATACCAGTTGCTATGGAATGGGAGTGGGCATCTCCGACATATTCTGAGTCGTGGCCCTCCTTGTGCTCAGGCGGCTAGGACTATAAAAATCACCGGTTGTCCATAACCCGTTAGAGGAGAGATACTCACTTGGACTATGTGCAAGTAGGGCAGCATCCTGCTTCATGAATTTACCGTGCTCAGAACACTTTAAGCAAGCCTCGGACCTATGGGAGTAATGGAGTCCCACTCCCATTTGACAGGCGAGGGACTCCTTGGAAACAACTTGGCGAACGAAATGGAATTCGATGGGGAGCTATCAATATTAATGGGGCTTGCGGAAGAAAGAAGGTAGAACTGGCTGAGTCAGCAAAGAGGATGCATCTGGATGTGCTAGGAGTAAATGATATTCGGGTAAGGGGAGATAATGAGGAAGAGACAGGAGATTGTAAACTGTACTTGACGGGTGTTAGAAAGGGAAGGGCAGAGTCTGGGGTAGGGTTCTTTATCAGGAATACCATTGCACGCAATATACTTTCTGTTAGGCACGTAAACGAGCGAATGATGTGGGTAGATTTGTCAGTGGGAGGAATTAGGACAAGAATTGTGTCCGTGTATTCACCATGTCAGGGTGCAGATGAGGATGACGTTGAGAAGTTTTATGAAGCATTGAGTGACATCGTGGTCAGGGTCAACAGCAAGGATAGAATAGTGCTAATGGACGATTTCAATACGAGATTTGGGAATAGAACTGAAGGATACGAAAGGGTGATTGGTAAATGTGGGGAAGATATGGAAGCTAATGGGAATGGGAAGCGTTTGCTGGACTTCTGTGCTAGTATGGGTTTAGCTGTTACGAATACATTCTTCAAGCATAAGGCTATTCACCGCTACACATGGGAGGCTAGGGGTACCAGATCCATAATAGACTATATCTTAACAGTCTTTGAATTCAGGAAATCTGTTAGGAAGGTACGAGTTTTCCGGGGATTTTTGGATGATACAGACCACTATCTGATCTGTAGTGAACTAAGTATCTCTAGGCCTAGGGTAGAGAAAGTGAAATCTGTCTGCAAACGAATAATTGTAGAAAATCTCCAGGACGAGGAAATTAGACAGAAGTACACGGATATGATTAGTGAGAGGTTTCGAACAGTAGACAGTAAGCAGGTTCAGGATATATAAAGTGAATGGGTGGCATACAGGGATGCTGTAGTTGAAGCAGCAAGGGAATGCCTAGGAACAACTGTGTGTAAAGATGGGAAAAGGCGAACATCTTGGTGGAATGATGAAGTGAGAGCAGCCTGTAAACGTAAAAAGAAGGCTTATCAGAAATGGCTCCAAACAAGGGCCGAGGCAGACAGGGATTGGTACATAGATGAAAGAAACAGAGCGAAACAAATAGTTGTTGAATCCTAAAAGAAGTCATGGGAAGATTTGGTAACAACCTGGAAAGGCCAGGTCAAGCAGCAGGGAAATCTTTCTGGACAGTAATAAAGAATCTTAGGAAGGGAGGGAAAAAGGAAATGAACAGTGCTTTGAGTAATTTAGGTGAACTCATAATAGATCCCAGGGAATCACTGGAGAGGTGGAGGGAATATTTTGAACATTTTCTCAATGTAAAAGGAAATCATCATGGTGGTGCTGCAAACACCAAGCTCATAGGGAGGAGGAAAATGATGTTGGCGAAAAATTATGCTTGAGGCAGTGGAAAGGATAGTAAATTAACTCCATTGTCATAAGGCAGCAGGAATTGATGAAATTAGACCTGAAATGGCGAAGTATAGTGGGAAGGCAGGGATGAAATGGCTTCATAGAATAGTAAAATTAGCGTGGAGTGTTGGCAAGGTACCTTCAGATTGGACAAAAGAAGTAATTGCACCTATCTATAAGCAAGAGAACAGGAAGGATTGCAACAACTGTCGCGGTATCTCATTGATTAATATACCAGGCAAAGCTTTCACTGGCATCCTGGAAGGGAGGGTGCGATCAGTCGTTGAGAGGAAGTTGGATGAAAACCAGTGTGGTTTCAAACCACAGAGAGGCTGTCAGGATCAGATTTTCAGTATGCGCCAGGTAATTGAAGAATGCTACGAGAGGAATAGGCAGTTAAGTTTCATAGATCTAGAGAAAGCATATGACAGGGTGCCGAGGGAAAAGATGTTCGCCATACTGGAGGACTATGGAATTGAAGGTAGATTATTAAAATCAATCAAATGCATTTATGTTGACAATTGGACTTCAGTGAGAATTGATGGTAGAATGAGTTCTTGGTTCAGGGTACTTACAGGAGTTAGACAAGGCTGTAATCTTTCACCTTTGCTGTTCGTAGTTTACATGGATCATCTGCTGAAAGGTATAAAATGGCAGGGAGGAATTCAGTAAGGTGGAAATGTAGTAAGCAGTCTGGCCTATGCTGACGACTTGGTCTTAATGGCAGACTGTGCCGAAAGCCTGCAGTCTAATATCTTGGATCTTGAAAATAGGCGCAATGAGTATGGTATGAAAATTAGCCTCTCGAAGACTAAATTGATATCAGTAGGTAAGAAATTCAACAGAATTGTATGCCAGATTGGTGATACAAAGCTAGAACAGGTCGATAATCTCAAGAATTTAGGTTGCGTGTTCTCCCAGGATGGTAATATAGTACGGTAAGTGAGATTGAATCAAGGTGTAGTAAAGCTAATGCAGTGAGCTCGCAGTTGCGATCAACAGTATTCTGTAAGAAGGAAGTCAGCTCCCAGACGAAACTATCTTTACATCGGTCTGTTTTCAGACCAACTTTGCTTTACGGGAGTGAAAGCTGGGTGGACTCAGGATATCTTATTCATAAGTTAGAAGTAACAGACATGAAAGTAGCAAGAATGATTGTTGGTACAAACAGGTGGAAACAATGGCAGGAGGGTACTCGAAATGAGGAGATGAAGGCTAATTTAGGAATGAACTCGATGGATGAAGCTGTACGCATAAATTGGCTTCGGTGGTGGGGTCATGTGAGGCGAATGGAGGATGATAGGTTACCTAGGAGAATAATGGACTCTGTTATGGAGGGTAAGGGAAGTAGAGGGAGACCAAGACGACGATGGTTAGACTCGGTTTCTAACGATTTAAAGATAAGAGGTATAGAACTAAATGAGGCCACAACACTAGTTGCAAATCGAGGATTGTGGCGACGTTTAGTAAATTCTCAGAGGCTTGCAGACTGAACGCTGAAAGGCATAGCAGTCTATAATGATAATGTATGTATGTATTAATGTTATAATTTATCCAGCAACAGTGCAGTCAGTGCAGAAATTTAGCTCGGCAAGTGACAGAACAATTGGTCTGGATAGGTTAGGTCCGGTTAGTGACAGAACAATTTGTCTGGATTGGTTAAGTCCGGCGAGTGACAGAACAATTTGTCTGGATTGATTAGGTCAATCTAGTTACAAAAACATTAGTCTGGATAAGTTAGGTCAGGCTAGTGGCAAACCCATTGATGTGGATTGGTTCTAGCGACAGAACCATTGGTCTGGATGGGTGAGGTTCTGCTAGTGACAAACCCGTTAGACTGGATAGGTTAGGTGTGGCTGGTAGTAGTAGGGCAGTGGGGTTCCCAAGCCACACGGTATTTACAAGTAGGTATACCATTTTTGCTGCCGCAGCATACGAGGTCATTATACATTAGTAATGTACCTAGGCCGGTTCCAACTCCGAGGTCATTGACCCCTTGTATATTATTAGAGTTAACCCGAATTGCGAATATTTCATTAAGAGACCGCTCCTAAGCTTCCAGTCGCCATCTTGAGGAGTGTAACCTCACTTTAACGGCTAGTTGCCACTCCCGATGCCTACAAGTGCGAGCTTAACCTCACATCCGCCATCAGTATTTTTCAGGCCAGATGCCCTTCCCATCGCCAATTTCACAAGATGGCGGCTATATACAGCTCCTTATGAGACGGTAAAGGGGCTTACTGCGCAAGGTGGCGGTTATCTAATTGCACAAGATGGCGGCTATCTATGGCTTCTATGGCTGCTATACACAGGCTAATATGGAGAAAGCTTGTTTAAAGGCTACTACGCAAGATGGCGACTATACATAGACTCTTATTAGGCGACTTAAGGGCGCTTGAGGAAGATGGCGGCTATACATACGCTCTTATAGAGAAAGATGACGGCTATGGGCGATTGCGCAAGATGGCTGCTGCTCTTATGAGACAGCTGAATGGCGCTTGCACAAGATGGCGGCTATACACAGGCTCTTATGAGACTAATTGCTAGAATCGGGGTCGGAGGTTACAGTGCAAGATGGTGACTGCTCTTAGGAGACGGCTTAGGGGGCTTGTTCAAGATGGCGACTATACACAGGCTCTTATAAGACTAATTCCTAGAACCTGGGTCAGAGGTTACTGTGCAAGTTGGCGGCTGCTCTTAAGAGACGGCTTAAGGGCGCTTGCACAAGATGGCGGCTATACACAGGCTCTTATAAGACTAATTCCTAGAACCTGGGTCAGAGGTTACTGTGCAAGTTGGCGGCTGCTCTTAAGAGACGGCTTAAGGGCGCTTGCACAAGATGGCGGCTATACACAGGCTCTTATAAGACTAATTCCTAGAACTGGGGTCGGAGGTTACAGTGCAAGATGGTGACTGCTCTTAGGAGACGGCTTAGGGGGCTTGTTCAAGATGGCGACTATACACAGGCTCTTATAAGACTAATTCCTAGAACCTGGGTCAGAGGTTACTGTGCAAGTTGGCGGCTGCTCTTAAGAGACGGCTTAAGGGCGCTTGCACAAGATGGCGGCTATACACAGGCTCTTATAAGACTAATTCCTAGAACTGGGGTCGGAGGTTACAGTGCAAGATGGTGACTGCTCTTAGGAGACGGCTTAGGGGGCTTGTTCAAGATGGCGACTATACACAGGCTCTTATAAGACTAATTCCTAGAACTGGGGTCGGAGGTTACAGTGCAAGATGGTGACTGCTCTTAAGAGACGGCTTAAGGGCGCTTGCACAAGATGGCGGCTATACACAGGCTCTTATAAGACTAATTCCTAGAACTGGGGTCGGAGGTTACAGTGCAAGATGGTGACTGCTCTTAGGAGACGGCTTAGGGGGCTTGTTCAAGATGGCGACTATACACAGGCTCTTATAAGACTAATTCCTAGAACCTGGGTCAGAGGTTACTGTGCAAGTTGGCGGCTGCTCTTAAGAGACGGCTTAAGGGCGCTTGCACAAGATGGCGGCTATACGCAGGCTTTTATGGAAAAGGCTAATCCAGGGACTACTTCAGAAAATGGCGGACTATACATATGCTCTTATGGCAACTTCCTCCTCCGAAGAGACACTGCCGCTCTCTTCCTCATCAGTATAGCAAAACGGAAAAAGGACAAAAGTGCAGCTCCTCCTAGCAAACGGCCAAATGGGCAGAAAGGAGACCTTCTCCTCATCTGTAGGGCAAAAGGGCAAAAGGGCTACTCTTCCTGGCAAAAGGGCAAAAGGGCTCCTTAACAAAAGAACACCTCCCCCTAGCGAAAAGGCAAAAGGGCTCCTGGGCAAAAGGGTACCTTCTGGTGGCGAAAGGGCAAAAAGGCTGCTCCTTATCTGTATGGCAAGGGAGTTCTTTCTTCTGGCAAAAGGGCAAAAGGACTCGTTCTTACAGTTACTGAGGTTAGTTCAATCCCTCCTCCTACGGACAGATACATTCTTGAATTGAACGTTACATAATTACAATCAATTTTACTTATGTTGTGTTGTCCTCATCACGGTACGAAGTAGGGGATAGCCTGTAAGGGTGAAGTACAGCGGGAACCTTGTGCTCCTCAGGACCGCTACGGTAGCTGTGAAGGCCTTAGAGGATCCCTGAGAAATAACGGCTAACGGGGCTCTGATGAAGTCCTTAACGGCATCTGAGGAGGAGGAGAAGGAGACCTTTGCTACGGCAAAGTTGGCGGAGGAGACAACCCTTCCTCTTGGGATAAAATAAAGAGGCAAACCACTGCCTTGTGGTGAAGAGGGAACTTCAAAAGCTAAGGGAGACCACCCAACAGAAAACAGCAGGCTTGGAGGCGTACGTGGCAGCCCCACCACCAAGCTCGGGTGCTGTGGGCCAATAACTCGCACAACCTTAAATTACTTTATTACAGAAACATCAACAATGAGAAACCGGACTGATCCAAAGATGACGTCTTTGGCTTGAAAAGGCTAACGAAAATTGGGCTATGGAATGTGAGGACTCTGCGGGAAAGTGGAAGGCTACGACAGGCAGTGGCATGTATGAGGAGTTATGGCCTGAACATCTTAGGTTAGAGTGAGGTAAGATGGAGTGAGTTTGGGGAATTGGCAACCCACGATGGAGCTACATTTGTATATTCTGGAAGACCCGAGGGCGACGGAGCGAGTTATGGAGGTGTGGGTATATTAATGGATAAGGAGGCCAAGAGGAGCCTTATGGAGTGGTACCCAGTGACTAAAAGGATAATAGTGGCACGTTTTAAGACCAATATTAGAAACATTGTGTTGATAGTATGCTATGCACCTACGGAGTCGGCGGAAACAAGCGTTCTATGGACATCTTAATAGAACGGTTAAGAAACAGAAAGGGAAGGATATCCTAGTTGGGGGAGATTTGAATGCAAAAGTGGGACAGGACAACGAAGGACTTGAACATATTATGGGAAGGCATGGTTTTGGACAACGAAATGAGAATGGACAGCTGTTAGTGGACTTCTGTGCAAGCCATGATTCGGTTATTGGTGGTACTGTATTTCCACATAAAGACTGCCATAAGATGACATGGGTATCACCGAATCATAGGACAGAAAACCAGATAGATCATGTATCTATTGGACGAAGGTGGAGGAGTTCATTGTTGGATGTGAGGAACAAGAGAGGTGCGGACATTAATAGTGATCACCATCTTGTTGTGGCTACCTTTAGAATGAAGATCCAGGCACAAAAGAGAAGGATAGAGCAGATAAGGAAGCGGTATGATGTTGGAAAGCTAAGTGATGATAGAAATGTGAAAGAAGCCTTCAGGATAGAACTAAAGAATCGATTCCAAGCACTCACTGAGGTGGAGGATGAATCTATTGAAGAAAAATGGGTGAAGACTAGATCTGTATTTACTAAAGTAAGTGAAAATATTCTGGGTTTTAAGGACAGGAGGAAAAAAGACTGGATGACTGACCAGACATGGGAAATTATCAGACAAAGGAAAGAGATAAAGGAAGTAATGAATACATGTAAGACACGAGCAAGGAAGGCAGAATTGCAATCCAAATATGCTGCGAAGGATACGGAAGTAAAGTGACGTGTGAGAAGAGATCAAAGGAAATGGATAGATGACCTATCTCAACAAACAGAGGAGGCAGCCAGAAAGGGAAACCTTAGAGAACTCTATACCATCATCAGAGTTCTGGCAAGGAAGCAGATGCAGAAAAACCGTGCAGTCAGAAACGAAGATGGTTTCGTCCTAACAAAATCCAGGATCATCTGAAGCGATGGCAGGAACATTTCTCTCCAGTGTTAGACCACTCCTTGGAAGAGCAAGTAGATGCAGGAGAAGAAGAAGAAGAAGAAGAAGAGGAAGGAACCCAGCCTGACCCAAGGATTAATGTCTGCATTCCAACAGTGGAGGAATTCAAGCGGGCATTGAGAGAGCTGCATATTGGTAAGGCAGCAGGTTTTGACAATATTCCAGCAGAAGTCATGAAGGTTGATATGGATACCACTGCCAATATGTTGCTGCCGCTAGATTGGAAATGTGGGTTGCTGGTGAAGTTGCCAAAGAAGGGCGATACGTCAAACTGTAACAACTGGAGGGGCATTACGCTTCTTTCAATCCCTAGCAAAGTCTTCACCAGGGTTCTGTTGAACAGAATTAAGGAGTATATCAACTTGAGGCTCTGACGGTAACAGGCAGGCTTTCGATCGAATCGCTCGTGTGTGTGTAGACCAAATAAACACCTTGAGGATAATTCTGGAGCAGTGTGCTGAGTGGTCATGTCGCCTCTATTCAGTGTTCATCGACTTCGAAAATGCTTTCGATTCGATCAACAGAGAAACTATGTGGAAGGAAGTGAAGCGGTATGGAGTGCCATCACAAATTACCAACCTCATTCAGGAAACATACCGTGATTAAACATTCAGAGTCATACATGAGGGCCGTGTATCAGGAGTACGTCAAGGTTGTATCCTCTCGCCAACCATGTTTCTGGTGGTGATTGATGCGGTAACGCGGAATGTAACGCGAAATGTGAAACGTGGTGTCCAGTGGGGATTGGCTAATAGGTTAGAAGACCTAGACTTCAATGACGATGTGTGTCTCCTGTCTGTGGATTATCAAAGATTGAAGACTTGGTAAAAGAAGGAAAAAAGATGGGACTAACGATTAACTCAAAGAAGACCAAGGCCCTAAGGATGAACACCAACAAACTAGACCCATTTGTCGTGAGTGATAAACCTATAGAGGATGTGGATAGTTTCACCTACTTGGGCAGTGTAGTTACCAAAGATGGAGGAGCAGTACAGGATGTTTCTCAACGTATACAAAAAGCAAATAGTGCCTTTGTTCGGCTCTATCCAGTATGGAAGAACAACAAAATATCTATCAGGACCAAACTTCGCATTTTTCGAAGTAATGTCAAGGCTGTTCTACTATATGGGCCCGAGACCTGGAAAGTGACTAAAGTGATTACTCCCAAGTTGCAGACCTTTGTCAACCGCTGTTTAAGGAAGATTTTAAACATCTACTGGCCGGAAGTAATCTCCAATCATGAACTATGGAGAAGGTGGGGTGAAACCGAGATGGCCATACCGATAAAGCGGCGGAAATGGAAATGGATAGGGCATAGGTTTACGAAAGGTGAGAGAGAGACACTGGATTGGAACCCGCAGGGTAAAAGGAGGAGAGGAAGGCCCAAACAAACGTGGTGAAGATCTGTGCACATGGAGGCGATGGAAGAAGGCAAGACCTGGAGAGAGGTGAAGAGGTTGTCTAGCAACAGGATCAGATGAAGATGCTTTGTAGATGCCCTCTGTTCCTCAAGGAACAACAGGAATTAAGTAAGTCAAAGCGTTGTCCTCATCGGATAAATTTTTCGATTGAGGAGGACGCTTTAGGAGGAGGAGGCTCGTCAAGATGACAGCAGTGAGGTTAGTGATATTCTGTTGTTTAGAATTCCGCGGCCACGTGGTTAAAGATGGCAGCTGTTATTTTGGCAGGTGTCAAAAAAGCATGTGGATTTTAATTCCGCCCCACGACGTGCATAACGCGGTAGCAATGAGGTTTAGCGATGATCCATTTTCCTGAAAGGTGAGGTTAGGGTACGTCAGGATGACAGTTGTCACCTTGACTGCTGTCAAAATGCACGTGGCTAAGCACGTGGCTTTCTTTACAAACAAGAGCAAGTTTTCGTGACGTCACGGTCACGTGGTATGCTGCGTCAGCACCCGAAGTTCAAAATCTACACCCACGTAGTTTGAACTAGTCAAAAGCAGGTAGATTTTAAATTCCACGATCTACGTCGTCAACAGCAGCACTAAGAATAGCTATGGTCAAGGATGTTGTGAACATAGCAGGAGCAAATTTTCATTTTCTACCGCTATCTATCGATTATGCATTCATTGACTATCATGCTAAACTTCTTCCGCTAGGGTGTACAACGATCGCATGTGTGCGCTGCTATCTTAGCATGATCTATGTGCACTAACTAAAATACGCAGGCGCTGGATTTGAAAATCTATGTGCTTATTGACGATTTCAAACCACGTGAGCGTGACGTCACTACAACCTGCTCGGGTTTGTAAACAAAACCACGTGCTTAGCCGCGTGCTTTTCTGACAGCTGTCAAGGTGGCAGTTATCATCTTCACGGACCCTAACCTCACTTTTAAGGGCAATAGAGCATAGTTAACACTGCTGCCGTCTTCATGGCGCTAAACCTCATTGCTGCCACCTTATGCACGTCGTGGCGCGGAATTTAAAATCCACGTGGTTTTTTGACACCTGCCAAAATAACAGCTGCCATCATTAACCACATGTCCGCGGAATCCTAAACAACAGAACATCACTAACCTCACTGCTGTCATCTTGACGAGGTTAAACCTCACTCATGCCACTTTGGTTATATGCGTTTGTGATAGTCTTCTGTTAATCGTTAAGCTGTTCGCATCATCGAAGTAGAGAGCAACAAGTGTCTAGTAGATTTAAAGAAGAATATGTTAGTAGAAAATAAAGTCCGTCATGGAAAAACCCATTTCTAGCTATATTTGCAAAGAGTGTGGAAAAGCAATTTCACGAGGCTATCACACGGGACGTCATGAGATATCATGTAGGACAATTTTTCAATACAAATATTGCAGAAGAGAGTTCAAGAACGCATACAACGCTCAACGTCACGAAGCCGCGTGTGATCTAGGTTCATCAAGAAGAAAAAACAAAGAACTCAACCTTATTCAAGCAAAGAGTGATTTATTTTTGCAAAGTACACCTCTGTGAGAGATGTTTAATTCTCCCTAGTTTTCTAGGCCCGCTGCAAGTTCTGTTACTTAGCATACATTTCAAGATAAATAGAGACAAGATCATGATTATGGTAATGAGGATAACGATGCTGATGAAAACAGTAATAAAGGAAAAGTAGAAGAGAAGGAAAAGAATAATTCAGTGTTTTATTGCCATTAGAGCTTCATTTTCTAAGCTTACTGCAAGTTCTGTCGCCGTGCAAACATCTCGAAAAGAGATGCATGATGAAGTAGAAGAAAATATCAACGCTTCATTGCAATCGAAACAAGTTAAGTTTGTACCAGAAAACGCTACTGCTGAAGCACGTATTACATCAAAACAAGTCCCTACACATCAACCGGCTGCATATAGGCTGAAAGTTCACAACAAACCTCTGTTACCCTATGTAGACTTAAGATACTCTAAAGATCCCAACGTACTCGTTAAACGTTTGAAACTGCTGAGAGCCTATCAAGATGCTAGTTACACAGAGTATAAAGCAGATATTTTTGAAATAGAGCAAGAATTACGTCCAGTAGGTATTATTGAGTAATAGCTATCTCTCGACAGAACAACAGCCTAAACACCTTCCTCTATTCCCAGCACTTACCCTCACCTAAGTGATCCTTCCGGAGTACATAGTCAATCGAGTAGCTATATTGGTATAGATTATTCTCCAACATTCTCCCTTCCTTAGGGACTTAACTCAGCCTCTAGATGTAGAGCAGGTCTCAAGCCCGGATAAAGATAGGAGAGGCACACTAGTCTATTAGCCCTTTATCGCTAGGAAGAAGGCGCGGGAAGGAGGAGGAAGAGTCCTTTCGTCATTTTGCCCTTTTCTAGTCTTGTAAACATGACAGAAGTCCATAAAGTAACTCTAGTGTTCATAAAATTTGTCAATCTGACAATTAGTGTTCTAAACACAAAAACACCTGTTGTAAGTGTCAGCATTCCGTCCTTCCATTTCGTCGGTTATGAGGCTGAGTGTTCGATTCGTAGAAGTAAATTCTTGGAGGTTACACCTATCGACTAAAAAAGAGTGACGCGTAAGTAATCGTCCCAAAAATAAAGATAGATTAACAATATATATTTCAGATTCCTCGTACAGCTCATTTTATTTTTTTATTTTATGCTATTGGCTTTACGTCGCACCGACACAGATAGGTCTTATGGCGACAATCGGACAGGAAAGGGCTAGTAAAGGGAAGAAAGCGGGCGTGGTCTTAATTAAGGTTCAGTCCCAGCATTTGCCTGATGTGAAAATGGGAAACCACGGCAAACCACCTGCATAAAGTAGTGATTATTGATTTAAGTGGAAGTACACTTCTATTCCTCTTCCCTGTAAACAAAGTTTCAATCCTATGATTTTTATTGTGTTAAAACAGAGTTCGAATCCATAGTTTTTCTCCTTAACACAATATGATGTAGGAGAAATGTATCCCCTGCTAAGTAGTAAAATCTTTTTTCTGCACAGTATTATGATTTTTATTCTATTACGGTAATTAAACAGAGATTTTCTGTTAGATGTGTTCGAATCCCTTAGGACAAGGTATCTTCTCCCATGCAGTAATCATTTTATCTGCAGTGATTAAGAAGTATGTCGGATAGGGATGTACAACATTAGCAATTCTATGTGTGCGCGTTGATTGCATAGGAGTGCGGCTGTATCAACAGAGTTTAATCTTATAATGTTTTGCGTTATAAGTTTTCTGATCTGAATATTAATAGTCAAAATGTTTTGTCTTGTTCTACAATCAATTCTAGTGTGTGCTAATTGTAAATTGTCTTGACGAATAGAAGCACAGAACCGATACAAATTTTCTGTTTAATTGCCAACATGTTCTATCTTTTCGGATAAAGACATACAGCATGTCAATACTATATTTTTGCGGTTGCATTCTGTAACTAGATTGAACCTGTTTTGTCTTGTCTGATACAGCATTTGCTTATCCTACAGTAATTTTGCATGCTGCAAAAGTAATACTTTCTACTTACTGCCTCCTCCTCCTACCGCTTCCTCCCCAATCGAAAAAATTTGCGACGAGGACAGCGCAAAGTAACGTAAGTATATTTGTTTGTAATGTAACGTTCGATTCAGGAAGGTATCTGTGCGTAGGAGAAGGGATTGAGCTAACCTCAGTAACTGTAATAAGGAGTCCTTTTGAAACGAGGAGCCCTTTCCAGGAGAAGGAGTCATTTTGCGAGGAGGGTGAGTCCTTTTGTCCTTTTGCCAGGGAAAGAGCTCTTTTGCCAAACAGATTAGGAGGAGCCCTTTTGAACTTTTGCCAGGAGGAAGAGCTCTCTTGTCATACAGATAAGGATGAACGTTTTTGCCCTTTTGCTCTTTCGCTAGGAGGAGTTGTCCTTTTTCCAGGAAGAGTAGACCTTTTGCCCTTTTGCCCTACAGATGAGGTGGTGTTCTTTTTGCCCATTTGCTCTTTTGCTAGGAGGAGCTGCCCTTTTGCCCTTTTGCCGTTTTTAGACGGATGAGGAAGAGAGCGGAAGTGTCCCTTCAGAGGAGGAACAGGTCGTAAAAGCATATTATAGTCCGCCATCTTCTGAAGTTGCTCCCGGACTAGCTTTCTCCATAAAAGACTGTGTATAGCCGCAATCTTGTGCAAGTGCCTTTAAGCAGTCTCTTAAGACCAGTCGCCATCTTGCACAACAACCTCAGACCCAGTTTCTAGGAGTTAGTCTCATAAGAGCCCGTGTATAGCCGCCATCTTGCTGAAGCGCCCTTAAGCCGTCTCCTAAGGGAAGTCACCATCTTGTGCAGTAGCCTCTGTCTCAGGTTCTAGGAGTTACTTTCATAAGAGCCTGTGTATAGCCCCCATCTTGTGCAATCGCCTATAGCCGTCATCCTTTCTCCATCGGAGCGTATGTATAGCCGCCATCTTGCGGAAGCGCTCATGGCCGTCATCATCTATATATATAAAATAAGAGTTTTGTCTGTACTTTGCTCAGAATTTGAAAATAATGGTATTTCTGTATCGGTCATGTCCATAGTAACAAGAAAATGCACTTTTTACTTTTCCGTAATTTCTGTCTGTCTGTCTGTCTGTCTGTCTGTCTGTCTGTCTGTCTGTCTGTATGTATGTATGTACACGCATCACGAGAAAACGGTTGAAGAGAATTTAATGAAAATCGTTATGTGAAGTCAGGGGATGAGCCTCTACAATCTAGGCTATAGATCATTTTACTCACGCTGAGTGAAATGGTAGTTTAGGGGAAGGCCTAAAATTGAATTCTCAACTATTTATGTTATTAGTGATCTAATGAAAATCGGTATGTGAAGTCGGGGGATGAGCCTCTACAATCTAGGCTATAAATCATTTTACTCACGCTGAGTGAAATGGTAGTTTAGGGGAAGGCCTAAAATTGAATTCTCAACTATGTATGTTATTAGTGGTCGTATTTTAAAGAAAATGGGTATGAAAAGTTGGGGAATAAGTTGCTACAATCTAGGCTATCAATAATTGTATTCACGCTGAGAAAAATGGTAGTTCAGGGGAAGGCCTAAAACTTAATTCTCAAATATTGTTGTTGTTAGTAGTCCTATCTTGATGAAAATAGGTATGCAAAGTCAGAAAATAAGTCGCTATAGTCTAGGCTATAAATTATTTTATTCACGCTAAGTGAAATGGCAGTTTAGGGGAAGGCCTAAAATGTAATTCTCAAATATTTCTTATTAGAGGTGTAATCGATGAATGCTACATAACTAAGGTTATATAGTATTAAATTTCCTATTATTCACGTCTTATACATTGTTACCGTACTGGCTATGATCACAAACATATTCATGAATTTGGATTTTTGTTACTAAGTCCATATCAGCGCCGAGTCACGACAAAATGGGTAAACAGTATTTAATGAAAATCGCTATATAAGTCGGAGAATAAGAAACTACAGTTTACGGTATAAAATATTTTACAAATCACAGAGTTGAAAGAAAACTAAATGTGTAGGCCTACAATATAGAAAGCTCCTAACATTGATCAACAATAACATTACATTGACCATTATTTGTCGTGATGTGCTTTGTATCTTCTGTTGCCCCTCATCTCCGGTAGATAGGACTACTGCTGCGTACAGAGTATTTTTTATTTGATTTACGTCGCACCGACATAGATAGGTTTTATGGCGACGATGGGATAGGAAAGGGCTAGGAGTGCCTTAGGTCTTAATTAAGGTACAGGCCCAGCATTTAATTGGTGTGAAAGTGGGGAAACCACGGAATACCATCTTCAGCGATGCCGACAATGGGGTTCGAATCCACTATCTCTCGGATGCAAGCTCACAGCTGCGCACCGCTAACCACACGGTCAACTCGCCCAGTCGTACAGAGTGTAACAGCCTGCCTGAATATTGATGGGAAGTAGCTGGGGAGTTAGATAACTTTCTTCTTTAGCATGCCATTCCCCTGGTTTATAAATTTTCTGATACTACTGGTACGTAACACACTGGATCATCATAGCATTCGGGCTATTCAATCCCTACTCTGAGGCACTGATTGGAATGAACAGTGTGCATATTTAGCGGAATAATGGCAGATGAGTGTTCATGGCAATCTGCGGCCTGGTCATCCCAGGTCTGGAACTTCGGGCTATTAGATTGGCACCGCAATCTAACCGCAGCACTGTTCGTTAAAAGTGATAAAACGTGCGGCTTTCCATTTGATCCAGTATTTTATATGATAGCATTGCTTTTAATCGCTACATTCATACTTACGTTTTTCTAATGATGTATGTTGATTTCAGTTAAGAAAACCACAAAGTCAGTCTTTCTGAGAATACCGTAGCGAAGCACGGGTACATCAGCTAGTTATCCATAAGAGTCTATGTATAGCCGCCATCTAGCGTAGTAGCCTCCAAGCTAGCTTTCACCATATGAACCTGTGTATAACCGCTATCTCGTAGTGGTAAAATTATGAGGACTATGTGAAATTACCGCTACACCGGAAATCAGTTCGTGTGGAATTTAAAAGAAAAGGTGAAAGGAAACTAATTTTTAACCTTGCCCAATGTAACGCAGCTCTGCGATTGCTAATTGTTAAACATTTAAGGTTCTTATTGGTGTAAATTGCAATATAACGGTGGGATGATCCCTTACCATTAGATATTCCGTGGAACTTTATTGTTGGTATTGGTTAGCGGGCCACTTGACTGATGACTGTTTTCCACAGCGCGCCCTGGCGTAAGCTGCTGGTACCGTGCTGTTGGTGGTCAGTTTCGCTTGAGGAAAGATGGTTTGGGTGACGACTCCTGCTACTATGGCCAGCAAACGGTCTGTGTGTGTATTCAAACCACCCTAATATGTGTTGTGTCGCACGTTGAACTAGTATTAGTGGTGGGTCCTGTGCAGTTCTTATTTTAAAGCTCTTAATGTGACCGTTCCTTTTACCATCGAATTATGCCGTAATACATGGATATAACGTCGCCACGGTCGTAAGTTTTAAAATCTGTACATTGTGAAAAGGCCTCAGCACTGTGGGTAAGTCTAACCTTGTGTACCATATAATATATTTAGGCCAGATTTGGAACTGAAGTTTTTGTGGTTAACATTGTTGAATTCCGCCTATTTAGATATGTCTAACCTGTTATGCTATATCTGAACAAGTGAATAATTTCTATTGATGGACATATTTCTTCGTCACGAGAACTGTGTGGTTTTAATATGACCTGTTCTTTTAACAGGAGCTGTGACAAGTAAAATTCTGTGTAGTCTGCTGGTATTATTAGCCTCATAAAGGCTACTGACTATTTAAAATTAATGTAACGGTTGCTGATTTTAAACCCAAGTGAATACTGAAGCGTGCTTTGGGTTGAATTATATTTTGTTCCATTTTCTTTTTTCAAATTAATTTTCTTCTGTTATTATTATTATTATTATTATTATTATTATTATTATTATTATTATTATTATTATTATTATTATTATTATTATTATTATTATTATTATTATTATTATTATTAAATTTTCCTTTTTCTAAATTTTGATTAATAGTTACTGTTCTAAAGCTGCCCTCCATTTTATTGCAAAGTTGTGGTAAGCTTCCGTCTTGCATTGTCGCGGCGTAGTGAGTGTGTGATGTGCTGACGTTCGTTGTTGTGTGGTGTCCTTATGCCGTTGGTGTGATGAAGTGGGTCACGAGATGAGTTTCAATTGCTTCAATATTATTGTGTTACCTTATAATGGTTTTATTTCTATCATTTATGATTTTCTCCTTTGATGTGGGCTCTTTAATTTAATTTAATTTTGACCGAGCTCGATAGCTGCAGTCGCTTAATTGCGGCCAGGATCCAGTATTCGGGAGAGAGTAGGTTCGAACCCCACTATCGGCAGCCTTGAAAATGTTTTTCCGTGGTTTCCCATTTTCACACCAGGCAAATGCTGGGGCTGTACCTTAATTAAGGCCACGGCCGATTCCTTCCCACTCCTAGCCCTATCCTGTACCATCGTCGCCATAAGACCTATCTGAGTCGGTGCGACGTAAAGCAACTAGCAAAAAAAAAAAAAATTTTGCCTACCTTAATGTTACTTCTGGACTTTATCGTTCTGTTGGGGGGACGCGGTTATATGTTTTCATTTGAAATGCTTCCATGTTCACTGAGGTATCTCAAACCATGTAATCATTTATTGTATGAATGCCCGTTGTTTAGTAGCAGTTTGGAAGGTTGTAAATAGAAAGGGGCGCGCGTAAACAGAAAAGTGTACATAAGATGTAAATCAGAACATCTTCTTTTAAAAGAAAAGGGTTTCGGGCTCGAACAGTAAATTGTTGGTTAAACTCAAGTTAATTTCTTCTGGAAAATATTATTGAAACGTTTAAAGTGGTTGAGATTGTAGGTATTCTAGCTAATTGACCACGCTTGGTGGTAATTCTTTGAAAATGAGCCTTGTCATTAGTTTTCCTTATAAATTTAATTGATTTCAATTTGATTTATATTCTTAAATTGCAGCACCTGCCCCCAACTTATTGTCTTTCTTATACTGAATTAAATTTTTGTCCTTTAAGTGTGACGATGAGTGTTATTATAGGGAATTGCTCTAACCTTTTACTCCTTCCACCCTCTGCTATGGTCATTGACCTATTAGTTTACCCCATATTCCATCGCTTCCCTATCCTGTGTTCGTGTCTTTCATCGAGGGCCTTCCCTCCGTAGTTGGCGCGCATCCGTGCTGGGAGGCGCCTCTTATCACTTTGATGGTTGCGCTAACAGTGGAAGACTTGGGCTGCGGTATAGTGACCTCACTTGTTGATTGCTCGCTTCTTCGATTGTTGGTATGCCACAATCTGGCACAAGTGCCCATGGCTGGTATCATTCTCCATATGAAACCTTGTATAGCCGCCATCTTGCGCAAGCGCACCTAATCTGTCTCATAAGGAGCTGTGTATAGCCGCCATCTTGTGCAATTGGCGTAAGGAAGGGTATCCTGCCGTAAAACTACGGCCATGTGTAGTTTGACTCCTCCATGTGCTTACTTATTAAACTGCTTCATAAGGAGCTGTGTATAGCCGCCTTCCTGTGAAATTAGCGTCGGGAAGGGCATATTGCCGTAAAACTAAGGGTAACCCTTAAAGATGGCTGATCTGAGGTTAGGCAAGCTCTCATAGGAGTCGAGAAGTAAAACTAGCCGTTAAAGTGAGGTTACGCCCCTCTGGATGGCGACTGTGAGGTTAGGGTCGCTCTCTTATTCAGAATTCACAAATAGGGTTAGCCCTACTACTATACTAAGGGTCAATGACATCGGTGTCGGAACCGGCCTAGGTACACTACTAGGGGTCATTGACCTCGGATGCTGACGCAGCAAAACAATAGTATACATACTTGTGGAAAACCCTGTGGCTTGTAACCCCACTGCCCTCTTACTGCTAGTGGCAACCCCATTGGTCTGTATAGTTTAGGTCCGGGTAGTGACAAAACCATTGGTCTGGATAGGTTAGATCAGGCTAGTGACGAAACGATTGGTCTGGATCGGTTAGGTCAGCTTGTGGCAAACCCATTCGTCTGGATCGGTTAGGTCAGGCTAGTCGCAAAACCCTTATTCCGGATAGGTTAGGTCAGGCTAGTGGCAAAATAATTGGTCTGGATACGCTAGGTCAGGCTAATGGTAAAACCATTGGTCTGGATAGGTTAGGTCAGGTTAGTCGCAAAACCCTTATTCCGGATAGGTTAGGTCAGGCTAATGGTAAAACCATTGGTCTGGATAGGTTAGGTCAGGTTAGTCGCAAAACCCTTATTCCGGATAGGTTAGGTCAGGCTAATGGTAAAACCATTGGTCTGGATAGGTTAGGTCAGGTTAGTGACAAAACCATTGGTCTGGATACGTTAGGTCAGGCTAGTGGCAAAGCGATTGGTTGGATAGGTTAGGTCAGGCTAGTCTCAAAACGATTGGTTGGATAGGTTAGGTCAGGCTAGTCTCAAAACGATTGGTTGGATAGGTTAGGTCAGGCTAGTCTCAAAACGATTGGTTGGATAGGTTAGGTCAGGCTAGTCTCAAAACGATTGGTTGGATAGGTTAGGTCAGGCTAGTGGCAAACCCATTGGGCTGTGTTCAAACAAGGAGGGTCTGGGTCACTGCAATATACACCTAACTGCCCCATGGCCGTTCAAATTTGGGGCGTTGGTTGGCGACCACGGGGCCCTCAGCTGAGTTCTGGCATTGCCTCCAATTACGTGTGCCTGTTTCCTCACTTCCATCTATCCTATCCGAGCTTACTTGGTCAACTCTTTTCTTTTCCGACCCGACGGTATTACAGCACACACGGCCTCGAGAGTCTTTCATTTTCATGCCCTTCGTGGCCCTTGTCTTCCTTTGGCCGATACGTTCGCTTTTCGAAGTGTCGTATCCCTTCCATTTTTTCTCTCTGACGTTATATAGAGGATGGTTGCCTAGTTGCACTTCGTCTTAACCGGGCAGTGGTCGCGCACATGGTTCATCTTAAAGTGGTCGCGGTGGGTCACCATGACCCACAAATTATTATTTAACTTATTTCGTCAGGAGTTATTATTTTTTAAACTAATTTTGTACATCAATTAATACTGTTATCTTGGACATAGAATCAACCGAACCTTTATTTATGTTCTTACTATACAACTACAATTTGTTTTAAACGTTAATACAAAACCTCCACTTAATTGCATGTGTTACAAAAATTAGTATCTTCTCTGGAATATTGTCAAAAGTCAGAAGTAATTTTATACGAATGCCTTCTAAGAACATGAAGAAAGTTTTAGAGATCATTTTTAAATAGGCACCATATTGAATTTTTCAATGATTTTCACACATAAACTTTTGGTACGAATAAACATATTAAAAAATAACAGAAACTAATAAATGTCGAAAACAACTGATAAATTCAGAATCTCTGGCTAGGATTAAAAAACATTTACAAATCCAGCTTCTCACAGTTCTGTCTCTGGTTTAGGCATTTTCCAGACAGTCTAGGCAAGTCAGTTTGCCATGGATTCTACACACAAACTTCTTACAGATCGCACACGTCTGATACGTTTTGTTGCCAGTCCTGGAGCACAGTGCACATCTTGTTCGTTTCCTGGTACCTTCGTCCTGTTGAGGTCACACAGGGAGTGGAACTGTTTCTTTCAGAGTGCGTAGAATTTCCGTCCTAAGCTGACGGCTAAGATTTCCAGCCAGCGAGCGGGTCCTCATATACGGCGTAACCAATTCCTTGGCTGCCTCCTCACCTGATGCTTGTCTTTGTTGTTCCAGGAATAAACAACTAGTGCATTGATAGTTGTCACGTCCATAAGATGAAAAAATGCAGTAAGGGGCCACCTGTTTGTTTTCCTACCCACAGAGTAACTTCCCGACATTTCATCGACTACGTCAACCCCACCTTTCGTTAAATTGTAGAACGTAGTGATCTCCGGTTCCTTCGCATCACCTGTGCTAGGATCAACAGATATACTGTGGTGCATCGTTGAAATTAAGGTGACAACCTTTCCTTTCTTTGGTACGTAGGATACCAGAGTTGTAAGATTCTTGCCAAATCCAAACATGGAAGAATGTACCTCACACCCCGTACTTTTCACAAAGCAAAGAGGAAGCTGTGTCTTATTTTTTTTAATGGTACCAACAGTTGTTAGGTTATGTTGCAGCAGCATGTTCTGAGCTAGGGGAACGCTTGTGAACCAGTTGTCGTGGGTGACATTACGTCCACTTCCTGAAATAGGTGATACAAGCCTCATTACAACTTCAGCAGGAGTTTGTGTGACTTGATGATACTGACCTTGTGGTTGTTTCCCCAAGTAGACCTCCATGTTCAGGACGTAGAAAGTGCGAGCATCAACAATGGAAAACACCTTTATGCCGTACTTAGCTGGTTTAGTTCGCATGTACTGACGAAAGGGACACCTGCCACGAAATCCCCACAGCATTTCATCGACTGTGGTATATTCCGATACACTGAAATTTGCTTGACACTTAGCTACGATGTATTCAAAAACCTCACGCAGTGGAGCGAGTTTATCACCAGCAATTCTAATGTGACGATCCCTTTTATCGTCAAAGCGAAGAGCTCTGAGAAGAACCCGGAAGCTCTGCTGAGACATTACACACCGAAAAATAGGTACTCCAGTCCCATCGTCAATCCACATTTCATCCGTATTCAAGTGCGACGATTTCAATACTCCTGCATAAAACAGAAGTCCTAGTAATGTCTTTATCACCCCTAAATTTGTGTTCTTTGAGTCTCTTTCACGTTCGTGATTGTCTTGTATTATATTGATGTATATATTGGTATAATCAGCGATCTTCTGTAGAATGTCATCTGTGAAGAAACACTGCGATGCTTTCACCGGTGTGTTAGCCTCTTTCGCTGCTCCTTTGCACCCTGGAAGATGAATCACAATACTCCGGCGTCTTGTACGGACTGATTGTGTAGGTTCAGCCAGTTTCCATTTAGTGCCGTCTTTACCAGTGTTGTTACCTCTATAAAGCAGTGGCATGTCATCATCCGAAGTAGAGTTGCCTTCCGAATGTTCACCGTCAGTGGCTACTTCATCATCACTAACATCACTTTGTTCCGGTCTTGCTCGTCTTGTATTTCTTCTTCTGGATCGACATCAGTCCCTACATCACTTTCATCACCTCCCAGTTCATTGTCTGTTTCTGCCGAGAACGATTTATTTAGCAGAGAACGAATACGGTCTGCTTCTCTCTCATCCATTTCACCGAAACGAGGAAAACGTACTGAAATATAAAATTTAACTCAGAACACATGTGAACACAAAAGGTCGCGGTGAGTCTTGCTGACCCGCATACTACTTTCCTCGAGAACTGCTTCGCTCGAACTGAGTGCCGCCTGTTGTGCTGTGTAGAGGGGGTAGACTTAGGAAGATACTGGGATGGGGGTTGCTGTGTCGCCATTGGTGGAGGAGGAGTGAACGGACGACCCACAGCGACCGTTCTCGGGTTAAAACAATAATCACCACCACCAACAAATAATGATAGGTTTGTTGCTTGTTTTTGAAATCAGGATCTTCCCTGAATTTACCTATTATAAATATTTGCCATGTAAATGTATGGAAAGTTGTATGTTATTCGGATTCGTTACTAGCTCCCATATTTCATACGCAGATGGCTGTGAATAGTTATTGTTCTCGGAGGTATCTTGTAGCAAAATATGTAATTATTTAACATGAGCTTGATATCTTATTGCATTTTGTATTTACTAAGCTTTGTTGGAGTTCATTCCATTGCTGCTCTGTTCGCATAATTTTTACGACATGGACATTGATCCAAGAAAACTGTTGGCAATACTGTCTGCCAGCAACATGTGGGTGACGCTTGAGTCACCACGGAAACACTTTAAAGCTAATAAAAGTGTGTGTGTGTGTGGGAGGGGGGGAATTATGTAAGAAGTCTAAACAAATAATTGTGACATTTACAGTCGCCTACGAGATGAGAATCCGCTGTGCTTGTGGGAGATAAAGGAGTTGCTACGTAGAGTGTTTGCACAGCTCACGTGGAATTTAATGGAATTCGTATGTTTTCTTGTGGTACGCTGTCCTGTGGTTGGTAATATACATCGTTAGTGCATCTGAAGACACGTCTCCCTAAAGTCCCTGAAATTTTAGTTTTAGTTTTAACAAAGACGATAAGTAAACCGAACTCAACTAAGCTACGTGACAAATTTATGTGCAGAAAACGTTTGTTCGTTTGACTGTTCATCAGTAGGCCTGTGTCAGCTCAGTTCTAACTCTGCTTGCCGCAAGTAAACAGGAAGAGCTTTAACACAGGTTCCTTAGTGTACTCGATATAGTAATATTAATAATAATAATAACTTTTCCGCGGTTATCTGTGGAACACAGAAGTGAAAGGAGGTGTGGGCTGGAACTGGTCTATCTACGAAAGTCAAAGATTCATTTAAAACTTTAAAATATAGGTTACATTTCTTTGCAGATCTTAAATTTTAACAAAATTCTTCACTTGGTGGAAGAACAAAATTTGAGGTACATAGCAATCTTGATACAAAAGTAGAAAACCCAAGGATTGGTAATTTACAAGTTTTGAGCTTCATGCTCCTAATTTACAAGTTTCCAAGGTCACAGTTAGATAGATAAGGAGAGAAATCTCCCGAAATACAATTCGCTCCAACGGTTACAAATACGGCCTTTCAAAGGCCCCTCTCAATCTATTACACAACTACAAAAGACCTTAAACTCTTACATCCTACACAGGGCAACCATCAATTATTACGAGACCGAAAAGAGCGTCCTTTCTCAATACAGTTTTAGGCCTCTCTAGCCACAACCTGCAATTTACAACACCATATATATATATTTTAGTTGACACAGGGGTGCCTAGTACCGGTACCCATGCTACTGGGCCTTCGTAAAAAAGAACAGGTTAAGTTAATGGCTCAAACTGAAACATTTGTGGAGGCGTTCACTTGCGCTTCTTGAAAAGCAAGTTTTAAAACCCTACTCGGGCTTTCAGCCCGACGATGCAGAGGCTAATCCCACACTACTGAGGTGACTAGAAAGGCAAGTTAATTTATAATTTACGGGAGAAAACAGTTACAAATCGTAGTCTCCTCAAGATAAATTGAAGGGGTATTTGAGAGGTTAACGCGCTCTCTATCCCCACTTTACAGTTTAAGTCTTAATGAAATTTTACATGAGAAACAACAAAGTTTACATTTTAGAAGACAGAGGGTTACATTTTTAAAGATTAGAACCTTCCTCTCGGGTCAGCTTGCGAAGATAACTACTTAGATGGGAAGACTGTTGGAAATTACCCCCGCCTCCTGTCTTAACACACACACTCAGAAATTCGACGATCAGTAAGACAAGTTAAGTTGAAAAAGCAACAGTTTTATACTCGGGAGGAAGCTTCGAGAAGGCTCTGGACTAAATCCGGACACACCCTCCCATTTTTAGTTGCAGATAAAATAAGTACAAGAAAGGTTTGGTTGGCTGAAAAATAAATACAGAAAATTTATGATTGGTTAAAAACCAACGCTGGCGGGATGAGAAGGATGGTTGCAAACCTTGAAGTATCAAAATTAATGAAAGTCAATTCATTTGAGAAAACCTATAAACAAAAATCTTCTTTAAATTTCTAGTTATTTCACTTTGCACCAGAGGGCATGACCTCAGTTCTTTAGCAGAGGCATCTACGGAGAAAAGTGCGAACTTCCAGTGAAACACCAAAACAAAACAAAGAAATCCAGTCAGTTTAGGAAACCTTAAAATAACATATTACTCTCTCATTTAGCAGTGACATCTTCTGATCAATGTCCGAACTTCATGCTCTAGCTGTTTCAAGTTCGTATGATAGATAGCGTTCCTTAAGGTGCTTCGTTACATGCACGGGGATGAGGTGTACCTCCCGTTACAACAACAACAATAATAATAATAATAATAATAATAATAATAATAATAATAATAATAATAATAATAATAATAATAATAATAATTCATGATGTGCAAGTGCGCAGAGGTGCTAACATCGATTCGGATCATTATTTAAGCAGAATCAAAATTAAATTCACACCCAAAGGGAAATTCAACAGGAAAACATCGGTGATTCCAAAATTTGATCTGCACAAAATCAAGGACTCCAAAATTTCAGAAGAATGGGAAAAACGACCTGCAGAGAGCTGGGAGAATTTCCAGACTAAAATCATCGAAACGGCGAAGGACCTAATCCCTCTTCGCAAGAAACCAAAACATCCTTGGTGGAATCAAGAATGTGAGACCGCACTAGAAGAAAGGAAAAAGGCATTTCAAAACTACAATTGTAACAAATCAGAAGAAACACAGAAGAAATTCTTCGAAGTTCGCAAGCATGTATCCAAGATTTTAAGACAAAATAAACGGAAATACGTCAATGTCCAACTGAAGTCAATTGAAGACAACTTCAAAAATTACAACACACACGATTTCTACAAGACCTTTGCGAACCAAATTAAAGGATATTCCCCACAGAACCTTTGCTTTCGGAAGCACGATGGTAAACTAGCCCTGACAAATAAGGAAAACTGCCAAGAATTAGCTACATATTTTTCACAGCTTTTAAATTGTCCAGAACCCAAAAAGAGATTCCCGAAAGTACAGCCAGAAATCATACCGGAAAATTCGTCACCACCAACTCAAGAAGAAATTTATTCACATATCAAGAAACTTAAAGACAACAAAGCATCAGGGGAAGACGGAATTGTAGCTGAACTTCTGAAAAATTTAGGCCCAAATTCACTCAGAGAAATTACACAAATAATCCAAAACATTTGGCAAACCGAAAAGCTCCCGGATGACTGGAAGATTGCTCTAATCCATCCACTACATAAAAAAGGCAGCAAGTTAGACGTAAACAATTACAGAGGAATCTCACTTGTATCAGTCACATACAAAATACTATCAGCCTGTCTCTTGCATAGAACACAACAACAATTAGAACCCAAATTATCAGAATTTCAAGCAGGATTCAGACCAAACAGGTCATGCCCAGAACAAATTTTCAACCTCAAAACCATACTTAAACTACGAGCCCTCAGACAAAAGCCGACAGTATGCACATTTGTAGATTTCAAAAAGGCATATGATTCGATAGACAGACCCTCCCTATTCCAAATTCTAGAAGAGAGAGGACTAGATCCCAAAACCCTAGAACTCATAAGACAAACACTAACGGGCACAAAATCTAAAGTGAAATTTATGGGAGAAATTTCAGAACCCTTCGACATTCAGACAGGTGTGAGACAAGGTGATGGACTCTCTCCAATTCTGTTCAACGTCGTCCTAGACAAGGTTATGGAAGAATGGGAGGAGGAACTCAAGAAACATGAATCTTGGAAACCGATCCGATTGGGCTTTCCCAAAAACAACCTCTACGTACCATACCTTGCATTTGCGGATGATCTGGCGATTTTCACAGAGGATGAGGAGACTGCCATCAAGCAGCTTGAGATACTTAAGGAATCTGCAGAAAAAGTGGGACTACAGATTTCATTTGAGAAAACTAAATTCTTCTGTTCAAAGACAGATATCACGAGCCTGAGAACAAAATACGGTAAAATCGACCGGGTCTCGTACTTTAAATACCTCGGAGAATTCATCGAACCGACAGGCCTTGAGAAGATCTCACAGCAAAACCGTCTCCAAAAAGTCAAGAAGGCATTAGGGTTAGTTCAAGACATCTACAACAAAAAATGCATGTCAAGACAGACAAAAATTCGGCATTACAACACAGTCATAAAACCAACAGTCCTTTACGCAAGTGAAACATTGTCACTTAACAGTAAACAAGAATTAGAAGAAATAAAAAAGCAAGAGAGGAAGATCATCAGGAAAATCCTAGGAGCAAGATATACCCAAGATGGTTACAGGCTACAATCAATCAAAACAACAGAAAAAGTTTCAAACATTGAAATTGACATTAAGAAAGGGCGAATGAAATTCTTTGGACACCTCACAAGATTACCAGAAAATCGACTGTCAAAAAGAATATTAAATTATGTTAGCTCACTTAAGAATTCAACACCTTGGCTGGATGAACTTCGAAAGGACCTCAAAAACGCAAACATATGTGCAACAGACATTTTAGAAAGAGACACCTTCAGACACAAAGTCAACAAGTGGGAAGTTACATCAGAGCAACCAAAGCAAAAACAGTGCAGACCGAAATGGTCGGAAGAACGTAAACAAGCCTTCTCAGAGAGAATGAAAGCCTATTGGAAGAACAAGAAGAACCCAAAGAAAGCTTGATTGAGTTGTTTGCTTAACGTCTTCCATTATTGGGAGAATACGCTAATAATAATAATAATAATAATAATAATAATAATAATTGTACCGGGCGGTACACCTCTACGCCACGAGTTTAAATATTGCACCAATTGGAACCCATCGACACGTGAAACTCCGAACTTTATAAACTGCATCAACTCATAATTTTCTCAGAAGATGTCACTACCGTAAATTTTGTGATTACGAAGTTGTCAGTACTGTGTGGATTTCAACTTGTTTTGTTTTCTATTGATCAAGAAGTGTGGACATTCTCTGCTAGATGTATCTACAAAAAACTATGATCATGCACCCTGGTGCGAAGTGAAGGAACTTTATTTGAAGAAATTTTGTATTCATAAGTTTTCTTATTACTAAATTTCGTTCTTTCATTTGTGGTTTGGCAATATTAATTTTTTCTTTCCGCCAGTTTTGAACTCAGCCAATCCAGAATTTCTGTAATTAATTTTTGACCAATCGTGTCTTTCTTCTTCGATTTTGATGTGTAACCTTAACCGACCAATAAAAGTGTGTGGGTATGGCGGTTTTATTCATGAAAGGTCTCGAAATTTTCCCGAGGGTTTAAAAGCTGCTGATGTTGTCGGCTCTTCACCACTTCTTCAATATGTAGCTTAGTGTATGGACATGTAGCAGGGGGCGGGTAGCGCCTCTTCCTTCGGGCAGCAGCTCTTCAACGAGGTAATGGCCGTTTAACACCTTTATTTCTTGCTAGCTCAGCAGTTTAACCCGCGGGGAAGGTCCCAAAATTTTACAAATATAACCTATCTTTTCAAAATGTAAATTTTGCCGTTTAATGTAAAACTTCATAAAATCTGTATCTGTAATTCGGGGATAGAGAGCGCTTTACCCTCTCGAGCTCCCCTTCATTTTCATTAGAGGTGACTACGTTTTGGTAACTAATTTTCTTATCTTCCTTAATGTATTAAGTTTTTCTTACACGAGTCACCTCCATAGTTTGCGAATAGCCCCTGGTTCATCGGCCTAGTGCCTCTTAGGTTTCAAAAAGCTTTCATGTAGGAATGCAAGTTCACGGCTCCATGCATTTTTGCATTTTGGGCCATTTGCTTAACCCATTATTTTTCTACTAAGGCCCAGTAGGCTGGGTACAAGGTACCCTTGTTTCATTTTGTGTAAGTTGTGTCTTGATGGCAATTTAGTGTGGTATTGCCTTTAATAGGCTTGGAAAACTGAGAGCGGGTCAGCTCTTTTATATGTGGTAAAAGTACCTTTAGAAGGCCTGATACGGTTTTTAGAGCTATTGCTCCTTGAATGAAGGGGTTTTCTGCCCTTTGAACAAATGTGTGCTTTGGTAAAGTTGGGCTAGTAGCTCAAGGATTGTGAAATTGGGGCTCGAAGCCCATAATATGTAAAGTTCCCAAAAGCTGTGCTTTCGTGTTCTTATTTGTAAATTATACCTTGTAACTGAACTTTCATTGTTATTTCACCTAATGAAATATTTGTTAAATCTTGTTGTCTATTGAAAATATAACCTTCGGTTAAATTTTAAGTTCAGTTTCTGATTGTGGATAGACCCATTCCAGCCCGCACCTTCTTTCACCTCTGCATTCCACGGGTAACCCCGTAATAATAATAATAATAATAATAATAATAATAATAATAATAATAATAATAATAATAATAATAATAATTGTTCCTGGGTTTATTGTGGATCACAGAGGTGAAAGAAGGTGCCGGGGTGAATGGGTCTAATTGCAACGTCCAGAAAATAATTTAAAACTTAAACTGAAGGTTATATTTTCTTAAATTCAACCTTAACAAATTTTCATAACGATGAAACATCAGGTACAATGACAAATTTTAAATAAGACAAGATAATCCAAAATTTAGTGACTTTTAATGAAACTGTGCTTCAAGCCCCTCGCTTAACAATTCTTGAGCTCCGAGCTCAAATTTACAAAAGAGCACAAATTAATACAAGGGCAGAACTCCCCTGATTCAAGGAGCACTTGCTCCTAAAATTACAACACCTAACCTTCAAGAGGCACACAGAAATCTTACTTTGAAAAAGAGCAAACATGCTCTCAGTTTTCCAAGCCTACATAAGGCAACATTGCATGAAAATATGATAATCTCTGGCCTTACGAGGCACAATTTACAAATGAAAATCAATTACACAGAGGTATCTAGTACCCAACCTACAGGGCCTTAGTGAAAAAGAACAGGTTAAACAAATGGCCCGAGTACAATTTGAATGGAGTCGAAGATTGGGCTCCAAAAAATTTTTAAAACCTGTACGGCACTAGGCCAACGAAAAAAGGGCTATTCCCAAACTACTGAGGTAGCACGCATGGAAATAAATTTAATACATTGGAGAAACAAAAACGTGGCACTTCAAACCAAGATGAAGGGGAGCTGGAGAGGGTATATCACTCTCTATCCCCAATTTACAGTTAAAGATTTTATGAAATTATTACATTAGCCGGCAGAAGTTACATTTTTTGAAGGAAGTTTACTTGGTTAACGATTTCGGACCTTTCTCTCGGGTTAAACTGCGGAGCTAGCAAGAAAGAAAGATGTTATGTGGCCATTATCTTGTCGAAGAACTGCTGCCTGATGAAGGAGGCCTCCCGCCTCCTGCTTTGACACACACACACTTAGTAAGCTGACGATCAATTGGCCAAGAAACATGAAAAGCCGCAGTTTATAAACCCTCGGGGAAAGTTCGAGACCATTCAAGATTAAACTAGCCACACCCTCTCAATTTTATTGGACAGCTTAAAAGTTATACTCAAAATCGAAGGAGAAGAAGAAGACTGTGATTGGTAGAAAATTAATTACAGAAATTAAGGATTGGCTGGACTCAAAACTAGCGGAAAGAACAGATAAATATTGCGAACCCAAAAAAATAAATGAACATCAATTAGTTAAAAACTTATGAATACAAAACTTCTTTAAAACCAAAGTTCTTTCACTTCGCACCAGCGTGCATGATCATAGTTTTTAGTAGTGACATCTGTGGGAGAATGTCCAAACTTCTTGATGAATGGCAAACAAAACAAGTAGAAATTCACACAGTTGAGGAAACTTCACAATAACAAAATTACATCAAATTTTAGTGGTGACATCTTCTGAGTAAAGTTCTAAGTAGGTCTAGTTTCAATTTCACTGATTCACCAGCAGAGTAATTCCTTTAGGCGCTAGATTTAAATGCGCGGCGTTGGGGTGTACCTGCCGGTACAATAATAATAATAATAATAATAATAATAATAATAATAATAATAATAATAATAATAATAATAATAATAATAATCATAATAATAGTACCATTGGTACACCTTCCCCGGCGAGTTAAATTGCGCGCCTTTTCTACCGCCTTCTATGTCGATAGACTTGAACTTGTGAACTCCTAGATACTTTCGTCTTCTACAGTCAGAGGTCTCTAACATTGTTATCCTTTTGGACTAGAAACGAACTACTTGACAGAGTGATAATTATTTTTGTAGTTAGTAAACCTTTCCTGAGGATTGCTTTTATTAACGTACAAAAGTTGTCAACTCTTCAGGTGGTTCCTCCTTGATTGTAATCAATCTGTTAAGATGCAGGTAAGTATGTTCTCTAGCCAATTAAACTCGGAGGTGTGTAGAGGAATCCAGTCAATCGGCAAAGTGTTCTGGAAGCTTCTCCTTACGGCACTATAAAAGCAGGGCAGTCTTGTCTGAATTACTCCCGTGCTGAGGATTGCTACTTGACGTGACCCAGGAGGCCTGCTTGAGAGAGATCCAGCGACTCAAGGTGATGGCAGAATTTACCTAGATATGTGATAGCGCCTGAGGATAGTTTGAGGGGAAGGTGTCAGCTTTTCCCCTTTTAATATAAATTTGTAAACTGGTTGTTTAAATGTAGGTTTTACGGCGAAGTCTGAGGACTCCATTTCTATTACCTAATGGGAAATATGTAATGTAAGGGAAAGAAAAGTGCTGACCCTCTGTCGTCTCCCATTCAGTCATGCATTGAGTGACTAAAGCTTTCAACTTCAAAAGTTAAAAAATCTTGTCTTGTCATTAATGTTTCTTCTTTAGTCACCCCCGTGTAAGGGGAGCTGGTGTTTCGCCTTTTGTTTAGGGTCTGTCATTTGCAACCTTTTCTTTTTGCCGTTAAGGCCACGTAGTATGGGCAATTATGCCCCTGTTTATTCATTTCAGAGTGTAAATATTTTATTATGCGAGTTCCGTTTTGGAACAGTGATTAATATAACTGTTGAGCAATGGATAAGCCCATATCGAGGTAACTGCTTATGAACAATTTAATGTGAGGTGGAATTTTTATTACTTCAAAAGAATCGTTTTGCCTCTGCGAGGCTAGATTATGGTATTGTGGAGCTCAGACTCGTGCGTAATGTAACTGCTGGGAGAAACCCTTGCTCTTGTAGAATATTTATTTGCAGCTGCCCGGAGCAATAATGTCCCTTATGTACATTAACAAATTGTTAACCATCTCAAGTTGTGTATCTGATTCTGGACTTTTAAGTCCTGGACATTGTTAGAGCTGACTAGCTCATTAATACCTTGTTGTTCATTCACATTTTCTGTCTCTCAACTTTAAACAACAACATTTCCAAATTTGTTATATTACCAGTTGTTCTAAGTAACACCTTGTCCAGCCATTCAACCAAGCGCTTCCTAATCCTCTGTGAGCCACGGAAACCCCGTAACAATACTACTGCTATTACTACTACTACTAATAATAATAATATTAAAATTTTAATCATTTGTAATTTACTTTATATTCGTAACAGCCCTCCACCTGCAGAAATGTTGTCATGAGGGGATCATGGAATCCTTTTAACCTTCTGAATGGCGAGTGTACCGTTGCCTACCTGATTAGTAATAAGGCCTCCGCATGGTAGCGCGAAATACGTTCTAGTTCCAGAGTCGCCGCTAGACTTCGTGTTAGCCCTCCATTGTTTAACAACACAGACGTATATGAGAACTGTAAAGCAAAAAGGTAAGTTAGTGAGTTTTTAGGTGAGATAAGCTTTAAAAGTAATTATAAGAGGCGTTCATTTGTGTATTCAGCTTGTAGTGAGTACATAGTTTATATTTAAATGTAAGATTAAGAAAATAGAAGCCTCCGTGACTGAGGTGGCAGCGCTGGGTTTCGTCGTTCAAATCTCGGCCACCCCATGTGAGACTTATGCAGGACAAAGCGGAGTCAGGACAGGTTTTTCTCCGGGTACTCCGATTCTACCTGTCACCTTTCATTCCAGCAACATTCTCCAAAATCATTTCACTTCATCTGTCAGTCATTAATCATTGCCCGAGAGTATTTCGACAGGTTTCGGCAGCAGGCACAGTTCCCATCCTCGCCGCTAGATGGCGCTTCATTCGTTCCATTCCTAACCCAGTCAAATAACTAAACAAGTTGTGGATTTACATTAAGAAAATGTTTTGAGCATATTGATAAATATACAAGCTCTGAGAGAGTATTTATTGTAAACATTCTATTCACAGGATGTTAATTGCGCGTGATAAACAATAGTGTTTGATGTGTACCATTCTGCAAAAGTAAACTTCAGAAACATAGTGGCATATCTTTCCACGCGCAATGTAGAACTACGAGAAAAATGGGCCAAAATTATATCATGTCGGGGTGACGAGAAAAACAGCATGTGGCAACCTTCCTCGAAGTCTGTAGAATGTAGTGAACATTTTGAAAGCACGTGCTTTAGCATTTCTACTAAAACTAGCCGCAGTCAATGCCAACACTTCTTTTCAGGGTATCCATCGGAATTGCATGGTAAGACTAGGGTATGTACTACTACTAAAATACTTTCATTCCTCCCCTGCAGGATGAGGCGGACCTCTCAGACGGCGACGCCGTCTCTCAGGCCTGGAGATTTGTTACGGTGAAGGAGATGCTCGGAGAAGATGAGGGGATTGGCGGCCGTGGTCTATATTACGAACTGTCCCGGCATTCGCCTTAGTGCAGGAGAATGGAAAACCGCGGAAAACCATTCATAGGACAGTCGATAGTGGGGACCAGCCGTAAGATCCAGCCCTGTCCCGTCTCCCGAATACAGAGGCGAAGAGCCACGGTAGAGCTGTGGCCACCCCTCCTCTACTCAATTGGCCGGTCGGAATGCAGAGCTGTTGGACCACGGACCAGCGGTGGCCACTTATGGACAGAGACCAGCTCTGCATTTATCGACGCAGACTATGTGAATACTGCAGTGTTTTATAATATACTATGGAGTATTTTAGTAGTATAATGGGAGAGTTCGGCCGCCACCTCCACCTCAGGCTCCCAGTGGCCACCTCCACCTCCACCTCAGCCAGAGGCCTCCCAGTGGCCACCTCCACCTCCACCTCAGCCAGAGGCCTCCCAGTGGCCACCTCCACCTCCACCTCAGCCAGAGGCCTCCCAGATGCCTCCTCCACCTCCCGCGGGAAATTTGAATTTGTAAACAAAGCCACGTGCTTTTTGACAGACAACAACGCATCGCAAACCTCAGTACTGCCATCTTGACGGGCCTAAACCTCAGTAGTGCCAACTTAACCTAACTAGCGCGAGGTAAACAAAGCCACGTGCTTTTTGACAACCACGTGCTTTTTGACAGATTTGTAAACAAAGCCACGTGCTTTTTGACAGCTGTCATCGACAACAACGCATCGCAAACCTCAGTACTACCATCTTGACGGGCCTAAACCCCAGTAGTGCCAACTTAACCTAACTAGCATGAGGTAAACAAAGCCACGTGTTTTTTGACAGCCACGTGCTTTTTGACAGATTTGTAAACAAAGCCACGTGCTTTTTGACAGACAACAACGCATCGCTAACCTCAGTACTGCCATCTTGACGGGAAAAAACCTCGGTGGTACCAACTTCACCTAACTAGCGCGAGATAAACAAAGCCACGTGCTTTTTGACAGCCATGTGCTTTTTGACAGCTGTCATCCGCCATCTTTAAACTACAGAGCGCTGTGCTGCCCTCTTTCGTCACCTGTCATCGGCAGTGCTGCCATCTTGGCGGGCCTAAACCTTAGTGCTACAAACTTAACCTCACTAGCTCGAGATAAACAAATCCACGTGCTGTTTGACAGCCACGTGCTTTTTTGACAGCTGTCATCCGCCATCTTTAATCCATAGAGCACAGTGCTGCCCTCTTTAGCTACTTACCTTTGAAATGTGGTGGCGGATAATTTGAAAAATGCTTTTCGACAAGCAACCATCTTTAATCCAGAGAGAACAGTGCTGCCCTCTATGTGGTGGCGGCAAATTGAAAAATTCCACGTGCTCTTGTTTGAAAACAAACTCACGTGCTTTTTTGACAGCTGTCATCTGCCATCTTTAATCTATAGAGCACAGTGCTGCCCTCTTTAGTTTGAAACGTGGTGGCGGTAAATTCCACGTGCTCTTGTTTGGAAACAAAGCCATGTGCAGCTGTCATCCGCCATCTTTAATCAACAGAGCACCGTGCTGCTATCATGCGGGCAATTTCATCACCTGTCATCCGCCATCTTTAATCCACAGAACACCGTGCTGCCCTCTTTATGGCTACTACCTTAAGCATGTAGTAGCGGGCAATTTGAAAAGTTCTGTTAGCTATCATCCACCATCTTTAATCAAGAGAGCACCGTGCTGCCATCTTTAGTTGAAATGTGGTGGCGGCAAATTCCACGTGCTCTTGTTTGGAAACAAAGCCATGTGCTTTTCTGACAGCTGTCATCCGCCATCTTTAATCAACAGAGCACCGTGCTGCTATCATGCGGGCAATTTCATCACCTATCACCCGCCATCTTTAATCTACAGAACACCGTGCTGCCCTCTTTATGGCTACTACCTTAAGCATGTAGTAGCGGGCAATTTGAAAAGTTCTGTTAGCTATCATCTACCATCTTTAATCAAGAGAGCACCGTGCTGCCATCTTTAGCTAGATACCTTTGAAATGTGGTGGCGGCAAATTGAAAAATTCCACGTGCTCTTGTTTGGAAACAAACTCACGTGCTTTTTTGTCAGCTACCATCCGCCATCTTTAATCAACAGAGCATAGTGCTGCCCTCTTTAGTTTGAAATGTGGTGGCGGCAAATTCCACATGCTCTTGTTTGGTAAACATAGCTACGTGCTTTTTTGACAGCTATCATCCGCCATCTTTGAGCACCGTGCTGCCCTCTTTATCGCAGTAGATGTAAATTCGTCACCTGTCATACGCAGTGCTGCTATCTTTAGCTAGATACCTTTGAAATGTGGTGGTGGATAATTTAAAAAGAAAAATTCTACAGCAGTCCTCTCTCAACGCTAATTGCATAAGATGGCGGCTATACATGACTCCTTAAGGGTGCTTACGCAAGATGGCTGCTATACACAGGTTCTTATGAGACGCCCTTGGGATGCTTGCGCAAGATGGTGGTTATACAAGGCTCCTTATGAGACGCCCTAGTGATGCTTGTGCAAGATGGCGGTTGCTCTTATGAGGCGGCTTAAGGGTCCTTGCACAAGATGGCTAGAGACGCCCTAAGGATACTTGCGCAAGATGGCGGACACAAGATGGTGGCTATACACGTCTCCTTATGAGACGCCTTAAGGGTGCTTGCGCAAGATGGCTGCTGCTCTTAGCTTAGAGACTAACGTGTCGTGCTAGTTCGATTCATTAAATTTAGGGCTTAAATGCAAAATGTTAAATATCTCGAAAGCAGTGCATCGTAGAGCAAAACGGACAAAAAATTTTCTGCCCAATACCTCGGTTCGCAGTACGAGGATCAAGTAAAACATAGTCTAATGATGAGATCAACGGTTCGGTTCCTACTTAGGCCCTTTGGCATTCACTCTGTTTTAGCTTGTATTGAAGTAAGTCTTCGTAACATGATCAGGTCTAGCTATGGTAGAGAGTATAACGTGCCGTGCAGGTTCGATTCATTAAATTTGGGGCTTAAATGCAAAATGTTAAATATCTCGAAAACGGATAAAATTTTTCTACCTGATACCTAGGTTTGCAGTATCAGGAACATGAAAAAAACATAGTCTAATGATGAGATCGACGGTTCGATCCTTACTTAGGCCCTTTGGCATTGGCAGCTATCTATTTCTACAAGATGGTGACTATACATAGCTTCTTATGAGACAGCTTAAGAGCGCTTGCACAAGATGGCTGCTGCTCTTATGAGACGCCCTAGGGGTGCTTGCGGGAGGTAACAGCGACAAGACGGTGACTATACACAGCTGCTTATGATACGGCCTAGAGGTGCTCACACAAGATGGTGGCTGCTCTGATGAAGAAAGTTAGCTTTGCATCGTGCAGGTATCTTTACAGCACTAAACCTCATACCTTTGAAATGTGGTAGCAGGTAATTTGAAAAATTCGACGTGCTTTTTCTTCACAGCAGCTATCTTTAAACAATAGCGGCTATACATAAGCTGTTAAGGCCTCCTCTTATGTCAAGGTATAGCTCTATCGAACAAGTTTAAACCTGCATCGGGATAGCTAGAGTAAGCATGTGCTGCAGTGATGACGTCATTATGCATGTTTAGACTTGCAAATCACTAAAGAAACATAACAAGACTAGAATCGAACACCGCACTCTATGCCGTTAACTTTATCATGTGATCGGAACATTGATTGAAGTGTTTAGAACACTAAATAAGTGATCAAGACTATAATAGAACACTGTACTCGATACAACATGTGTTTAGAACATGTCAGGGGATACCTTTGTTCTAAGAAGATTAGATAACCGCACATTCCTTGGCTAAAGGGCTAATGGGCTAAAGGGCTAATGGGCTAAAGGGCTAAAGGGCTAATGGGCTAATGGGCTAAAGGGCTAGGGCGCCTCTCCTCTCTTTATCCGGGCTTGAGACCGGCTCTACAACTAGAGACGGAGTTAACACCCTAAGGAAGGGAGAATGTTGGGAAATAATCTATACGAATATAGCTACTCGATCGACTATATACTACAGATGGATGACTTAGGTGAGGGTAAGCGCTTACTTAATAATACCAACACGACGTAATTCATGCTCTATTTCAAAAATATCTTCTTTGTACTGTGTGTAACCAGCATCATGATAGGCTCTTAGCAGTTGTAAACGTTTTACCAGTACGTTGGGGTCTTTACAGTAGCTTATATCTACATAGGGTAACAGAGGCTTGTTGTGAACTTTGAGTCTATATGCAGACAGTTGATGTGCAGGGACTTGTTTTGATATAATACGTGCTTCAGCAGTAGCGTTTCTAGGTACAAACATAACTTGTTTCGATAGCGATGAAGCGTTGAAATTTCCTTCTTCTTTACCTTGCATCTCTTCTTGAGATGTTTGCACTTCGACAGAACGTGTAGTAGGCTTAGGAAATGAAGTAAAATCATCAAGCTGTAATGGCAATGAATTTTCTTCTTCTTCTACTTTCCCTTTACTACTGTTTTGATCAACATCATTATCCTTATTATCATAATCATGATCTTGCCTCTCTTTATCTTGAAGTTTGTGCTCAGTAACAGAACTTGCAGCAGGCCTAGACAGCAAGGGAGAATTAAAAATCTCTCGCAGAGGTGTACTTTTTAAACATAAATCAGTGTTCGCTGGAATATGGTTGAGCTCTTTGTATTTTGTTCCCGATGAAGCTACATTACACGCGGCTTCATGACGTTGAGCGTTGTATGCGTTCTTGAACTCTCTTCTACAATGTTTGCATTGAAAAATCATCCTACATGATATCTCATGACGTCTCCTGTGATAGCTTCGGGAAAATGCTTTTCCACACTCTTCGCAAATATACCTAGAAATAGGTTTTTCCATGACGGACTTTTATCTTCTGCTAACAGATTCTTCTTTAAATCTACTCGACATTTGTTACTCTCTACTTCGATGATGCGAACAGCTTAGCGATTAATAGTAAACTAACACAAAAGCGTATAACCAAGGTAGCAACAGTAAGGTTTAAGCCCATCAAGATGGCAAGAGTGAGGTTAGCGACGTTCTGCTGTTGGATTTTAAATTCCGCGCTGTAACATGCATAAGGTGGCAGCCTTGAGGTTTACTGCCGTAAAGATGGCAGCAGTGAGGTTAGCGACGCTCTATTGTCCTTCAAAGTGAGGTTAGGGTTCGTCAAGAAGACAGCTGTCAAAAAAGCACGTGGTTATGTTTACCAAACAAGAGCACGTGGTTGTGACGTCACGGTCACTTCATCAATCCTTAGCTCTACGTCGTTAAGAGCAGCATTAGGATTAGCTATGTTTAAAAATCTTAGGAACAGAGCAGCAGTATGAATAACCATGTTTTAAAGCGTGGACATCACCTATCGATTTTACATGCATCGACTCTCGTACTAAACTTCTTCCGCTAGATCGTGCTGCTATCTTAGCATAACCTATACGCATGACCTTAAAGTACAATGAATAGTCATGTTTCAAAGTGTGTACGCATCAACTATCGATTTTGCATGTATCGAATCTCGTACTGAACTTCTTCAGGTAGATTGTGCAGGTATCTTAGCATGAACTTAAAGTACAAAGAATAGCCATGTTTCAAAGCGTGTACACAACAACTATCGATTTCGCATTCATCGCGTCTCGTACTAAACTTCTTGCGCTAGATTGCGCTGCTATCTTAGCATAACCTATACCCATGAACTTAAAGTACAAAGAACAGCCATGTTTCAAAGCGTGTACATATTACTTATCGATTTTGCAAGCATCGACTCTCGTACTAAACTTCTTCCTCTAGATTGTGCTGCTATTTTAGCATAACCTATGTGCATGAACTTAAAGTACAAAGAATAATCATGTTTCAAAGCGTGTACAGATCACCCTGAACTTCTTCCGCTAGATTGTACTCCTATCTTAGCATAGCCTATACGCACGAACTTAAAGCATAAAAATAACGATGTTTAACAGCGTGTACACATCACCTATTGATTTTGCATGCATCGACTATTTTTTACCGCCGGAGTGTACAACGATCGCATATGTGTATTGCTAACGTATGTGTATAAAGTTAAAGCACAAAGAATAGCTATGCTCCAAAGCGTGTACACATCACCTATCAATTTTGCATGCATCAACTATCGTACTAAACTTCTACCGCTAGAGTGTACAACGTTCGCAATTGTGTGCTGCTACCTATGTGCGTGAACTTAAAGCACAATGAATAGCGTGTACACAACACCTGTCAATTTTGCACGCATTAACTCTTGTACTAAACTTCTGTCACAACAGCGTGCGATCATCGCTTGTGTGTGCTGCAATCTTAACATAACCTATGTGCACGAAGTTAAAGCATCAAAATACCCAAGTTCAAAGCGTGTACACATCACCTATCGATTTTGCATGCATCGTCTTTCTTACTAAACTTTTCCACTAGAGCGTGCAACAACCTTATAAGTATGCTGCTAACTTACTATAACTTATACGCATGAACTTAAAGCATAAAGAATAGCGATGTATAAAAATCTTGTGAACATAGCAGCAGCAGTAAGAATAGCAATGTTTTAAAAGCGTGTACGCATTGCCTATCGATTATACATGCATCAACAAGAGTACTAAACTTCTCCCGCTAGAGTGTGCTGCTATCTTAGCATAACCTATGTGCACGGATTTAAAGCACGAAGAATAGTTAAGTTTCAAAGCGTGTACACAACACCTATCGATTTTGCATGCATCAACTATCGTACTAAACACATTCCGCTAGAATGTACAACGTTCGCATGTGTTTGCTCTGCTACTTTAGCATGACCTATGCGAACGAACTTAAAGCACAAAGAATAGTGATCTTTGAAAATCTTGCGAACATAGTAGCAGTAAGAATAGCAAGGTTTAAAAGCGTGTACGTATCACCTTTTGATAATGCATGCATCTTCTACTAGAGCACGTGACCATCACTTGTACGTGTGCTGCTATCTTAACATAACCTATGTGCACGAACTCAAAGCATAAAAAATAGTTGTGAGTAAAAATTTTGTGAACATAGCAGAGTGTTTACTACGTAGGTGTAGACATTGAACATTGCATGCTGAAGCAGCATACTACGTGACCGTGTCGTTACGACTACGTGCTCTTGTTTGGTAAATATAACCACGTGCTTTTTTGACAGCTGTCTTCTTGACGAACCCTAACCTCACTTTGAAGGACAATAGAGCGTCGCTAACCTCACTGCTGCCATCTTTACGGCAGTAAACCACAAGGCTGCCACCTTATGCATGTTACAGCGCGGAATTTAAAATCCAACAGCAGAACGTCGCTAACCTCACTCTTGCCATCTTGATGGGCTTAAACCTTACTGTTGCTACCTTGGTTATACGCTTTTGTGTTAGTTTACTATTAATCGCTAAGCTGTTCGCATCATCGAAGTAGAGAGTAACAAATGTCGAGTAGATTTAAAGAAGAATCTGTTAGCAGAAGATAAAAGTCCGTCATGGAAAAACCTATTTCTAGGTATATTTGCGAAGAGTGTGGAAAAGCATTTTCCCGAAGCTATCACAGGAGACGTCATGAGATATCATGTAGGATGATTTTTCAATGCAGACATTGTAGAAGAGAGTTCAAGAACGCATACAACGCTCAACGTCATGAAGCCGCGTGTAATGTAGCTTCATCGGGAACAAAATACAAAGAGCTCAACCATATTCCAGCGAACACTGATTTATGTTTAAAAAGTACACCTCTGCGAGAGATTTTTAATTCTCCCTTGCTGTCTAGGCCTGCTGCAAGTTCTGTTACTGAGCACAAACTTCAAGATAAAGAGAGGCAAGATCATGATTATGATAATAAGGATAATGATGTTGATCAAAACAGTAGTAAAGGGA
Organism: Anabrus simplex; assembly: GCF_040414725.1. NCBI lineage: Eukaryota > Metazoa > Arthropoda > Insecta > Orthoptera > Tettigoniidae > Anabrus > Anabrus simplex. The sequence continues at coordinate 10,214,582 of NC_090272.1, read as the reverse complement.
AAGTAGAAGAAGAAGAAAATTCATTGCCATTACAGCTTGATGATTTTACTTCATTTCCTAAGCCTACTACACGTTCTGTCGAAGTGCAAACATCTCAAGAAGAGATGCAAGGTAAAGAAGAAGGAAATTTCAACGCTTCATCGCTATCGAAACAAGTTATGTTTGTACCTAGAAACGCTACTGCTGAAGCACGTATTATATCAAAACAAGTCCCTGCACATCAACTGTCTGCATATAGACTCAAAGTTCACAACAAGCCTCTGTTACCCTATGTAGATATAAGCTACTGTAAAGACCCCAACGTACTGGTAAAACGTTTACAACTGCTAAGAGCCTATCATGATGCTGGTTACACACAGTACAAAGAAGATATTTTTGAAATAGAGCATGAATTACGTCGTGTTGGTATTATTAAGTAAGCGCTTACCCTCACCTAAGTCATCCATCTGTAGTATATAGTCGATCGAGTAGCTATATTCGTATAGATTATTTCCCAACATTCTCCCTTCCTTAGGGTGTTAACTCCGCCTCTAGTTGTAGAGCCGGTCTCAAGCCCGGATAAAGAGAGGAGAGGCGCCCTAGCCCTTTAGCCCATTAGCCCATTAGCCCTTTAGCCCTTTAGCCCTTTAGCCCATTAGCCCTTTAGCCCATTAGCCCTTTAGCCAAGGAATGTGCGGTAATCTAATCTTCTTAGAACAAAGGTATCCCCTGACATGTTCTAAACACATGTTGTATCGAGTACAGTGTTCTATTATAGTCTTGATCACTTATTTAGTGTTCTAAATACTTCAATCAATGTTCCGATCACATGATAAAGTTAACGGCATAGAGTGCGGTGTTCGATTCTAGTCTTGTTATGTTTCTTTAGTGATTTGCAAGTCTAAACATGCATAATGACGTCATCACTGCAGCACATGCTTACTCTAGCTATCCCGATGCAGGTTTAAACTTGTTCGATAGAGCTATACCTTGACATAAGAGGAGGCCTTAACAGCTTATGTATAGCCGCTATTGTTTAAAGATAGCTGCTGTGAAGAAAAAGCACGTCGAATTTTTCAAATTACCTGCTACCACATTTCAAAGGTATGAGGTTTAGTGCTGTAAAGATACCTGCACGATGCAAAGCTAATTTTCTTCATCAGAGCAGCCACCATCTTGTGTAAGCACCTCCAGGCCGTATCATAAGCAGCTGTGTATAGTCACCGTCTTGTCGCTGCTACCTCCCGCAAGCACCCCTAGGGCGTCTCATAAGAGCAGCAGCCATCTTGTGCAAGCGCTCTTAAGCTGTCTCATAAGAAGCTATGTATAGTCACCATCTTGTAGAAATAGATAGCTGCCAATGCCAAAGGGCCTAAGTAAGGATCGAACCGTCGATCTCATCATTAGACTATGTTTTTTTCATGTTCCTGATACTGTAAACCTAGGTATCAGGTAGAAAAATTTTATCCGTTTTCGAGATATTTAACATTTTGCATTTAAGCCCCAAATTTAATGAATCGAACCTGCACGGCACGTTATACTCTCTACCATAGCTAGACCTGATCATGTTACGAAGACTTACTTCAATACAAGCTAAAACAGAGTGAATGCCAAAGGGCCTAAGTAGGAACCGAACCGTTGATCTCATCATTAGACTATGTTTTACTTGATCCTCGTACTGCGAACCGAGGTATTGGGCAGAAAATTTTTTGTCCGTTGTGCTCTACGATGCACTGCTTTCGAGATATTTAACATTTTGCATTTAAGCCCTAAATTTAATGAATCGAACTAGCACGACACGTTAGTCTCTAAGCTAAGAGCAGCAGCCATCTTGCGCAAGCACCCTTAAGGCGTCTCATAAGGAGACGTGTATAGCCACCATCTTGTGTCCGCCATCTTGCGCAAGTATCCTTAGGGCGTCTCTAGCCATCTTGTGCAAGGACCCTTAAGCCGCCTCATAAGAGCAACCGCCATCTTGCACAAGCATCACTAGGGCGTCTCATAAGGAGCCTTGTATAACCACCATCTTGCGCAAGCATCCCAAGGGCGTCTCATAAGAACCTGTGTATAGCAGCCATCTTGCGTAAGCACCCTTAAGGAGTCATGTATAGCCGCCATCTTATGCAATTAGCGTTGAGAGAGGACTGCTGTAGAATTTTTCTTTTTAAATTATCCACCACCACATTTCAAAGGTATCTAGCTAAAGATAGCAGCACTGCGTATGACAGGTGACGAATTTACATCTACTGCGATAAAGAGGGCAGCACGGTGCTCAAAGATGGCGGATGATAGCTGTCAAAAAAGCACGTAGCTATGTTTACCAAACAAGAGCATGTGGAATTTGCCGCCACCACATTTCAAACTAAAGAGGGCAGCACTATGCTCTGTTGATTAAAGATGGCGGATGGTAGCTGACAAAAAAGCACGTGAGTTTGTTTCCAAACAAGAGCACGTGGAATTTTTCAATTTGCCGCCACCACATTTCAAAGGTATCTAGCTAAAGATGGCAGCACGGTGCTCTCTTGATTAAAGATGGTAGATGATAGCTAACAGAACTTTTCAAATTGCCCGCTACTACATGCTTAAGGTAGTAGCCATAAAGAGGGCAGCACGGTGTTCTGTAGATTAAAGATGGCGGGTGATAGGTGATGAAATTGCCCGCATGATAGCAGCACGGTGCTCTGTTGATTAAAGATGGCGGATGACAGCTGTCAGAAAAGCACATGGCTTTGTTTCCAAACAAGAGCACGTGGAATTTGCCGCCACCACATTTCAACTAAAGATGGCAGCACGGTGCTCTCTTGATTAAAGATGGTGGATGATAGCTAACAGAACTTTTCAAATTGCCCGCTACTACATGCTTAAGGTAGTAGCCATAAAGAGGGCAGCACGGTGTTCTGTGGATTAAAGATGGCGGATGACAGGTGATGAAATTGCCCGCATGATAGCAGCACGGTGCTCTGTTGATTAAAGATGGCGGATGACAGCTGCACATGGCTTTGTTTCCAAACAAGAGCACGTGGAATTTACCGCCACCACGTTTCAAACTAAAGAGGGCAGCACTGTGCTCTATAGATTAAAGATGGCAGATGACAGCTGTCAAAAAAGCACGTGAGTTTGTTTTCAAACAAGAGCACGTGGAATTTTTCAATTTGCCGCCACCACATAGAGGGCAGCACTGTTCTCTCTGGATTAAAGATGGCTGCTTGTCGAAAAGCATTTTTCAAATTATCTGCCACCACATTTCAAAGGTAAGTAGCTAAAGAGGGCAGCACTGTGCTCTATGGATTAAAGATGGCGGATGACAGCTGTCAAAAAAGCACGTGGCTGTCAAAAAGCACGTGGATTTGTTTATCTCGAGCTAGTGAGGTTAAGTTGGTAGCACTAAGGTTTAGGCCCGCCAAGATGGCAGCACTGCCGATGACAGGTGACGAAAGAGGGCAGCACAGCGCTCTGTAGTTTAAAGATGGCGGATGACAGCTGTCAAAAAGCACGTGGCTGTCAAAAAGCACGTGGCTTTGTTTATCTCGCGCTAGTTAGGTTAAGTTGGTACCACCGAGGTTTATTCCCGTCAAGATGGCAGTACTGAGGTTAGCGATGCGTTGTTGTCTGTCAAAAAGCACGTGGCTTTGTTTACAAATCTGTCAAAAAGCACGTGGCTGTCAAAAAACACGTGGCTTTGTTTACCTCATGCTAGTTAGGTTAAGTTGGCACTACTGGGGTTTAGGCCCGTCAAGATGGTAGTACTGAGGTTTGCGATGCGTTGTTGTCGATGACAGCTGTCAAAAAGCACGTGGCTTTGTTTACAAATCTGTCAAAAAGCACGTGGTTGTCAAAAAGCACGTGGCTTTCTTTACCTCGCGCTAGTTAGGGTAAGTTGGTACTACTGAGGTTTAGGCCCGTCAAGATGGCAGTACTGAGGTTTGCGATGCGTTGTTGTCTGTCAAAAAGCACGTGGCTTTGTTTACAAATTCAAATTTCCCGCGGGAGGTGGAGGAGGCATCTGGGAGGCCTCTGGCTGAGGTGGAGGTGGAGGTGGCCACTGGGAGGCCTCTGGCTGAGGTGGAGGTGGAGGTGGCCACTGGGAGCCTGAGGTGGAGGTGGCGGCCGAACTCTCCCATTATACTACTTATTTTCATTTTCATTGGGAGGTGAACTTTCCGGCTGCAATTATACTACCTGATTCGTATGAGCTCATCTTGAATTATTGGGTGATGCATTTATTTTTCTTCATTAAACGTCATAGAAATATCACTTTCCTACTCAAAACGCAATGTTTTATATTTGTAATGTTCTGTTATATGCAAGTTATTCTCGTAATGTCAATTTAAATTGTGCTGAAGATTGGAGGGAGACCTGACATTCAGCGGGGCTATTTGAACAGTCGCTACTCTGTCAATTTAGTACTTGAAGAGACTGTGCATGCAAAGGCCTTTACATATCACGTAGGCAACGATAACACCTAGGGACGTTCCAATATACTAAAATATCGATATTTCCTTCGATATAGACATGCCGGCATTATCCTATTATCAAAACAAAATATCGATATATCTCGATATCAAAATTATTATTTTTTCCAAAATACAAGTATTTGAAATTATTTTGAAGATATATAAACCGGGAATCACGGCAGTTCCAAGAAAAACAAGATAATTAAGGGAAGGAAATCTAATGACCAAAATATTTTGTGTAAAATCATGATAAAGGTGTGTTGCATATTCGATAATATGACAGCATTGTTACACTCTGCACCGAATTCAAATCAAAAGCAACGTTTGCTACCGTACCGGTAATGTGAGAGATACCAGTTTATCTACTAATGTTTTAATATTCATTTACACATATTAATTTCGTAAGTAGTTTAAATAATGGCACCTCCAAAAAACAAGGCTTGGAAATACTTCAAGAGGGTAGATGAACAAACAGTTCGATGTGATTTGGGTTTGAAAATTTTGAAATTTGCTCATAACACATCTAACATGTTTAAACAGGTAAGGCATCCAGCTCCATGACTAAATGGTTAGCGTGCTGGCTTTTGGTCGCAAGAGTCCCGTGTTCGATTCCCGACAGTGTCGGTAATTTTTACCATAATTAGTTAATTCTCCTCTCTAAAGAACCAGAGAAATAAGGAAATGCCATTTGGTCCTTGTTTCAATGACGGTGAAATCCTGACATTCATCTCCCCGCGGTAGAGAGGGGGCAACGACTGCATATAAAAATAATGAAGGGACCGATTATCTCCCGGTATAAGGAGATCCTCTATACCAAGTGCCAACAATCTCTTTGAGAGCGGATGAGCGGGTATGGGAAAGGACACTCTATTGTCCTGGGGAGAAGAAATTGTTCTGAAAGGCGGAGGAACCAGTTTGATCAACGGCATTAGGATGCAGAAGGCAAGGGGAAACCACTGCATTAAAGATCCCGAGAGATGTTCCAATAAATTCACATGGCATGACTGCAACGTCAGGATCAGAGCTGGCCCTGAGGATCGGAGACGACGTCTTAACAAGAAGAAGAAGAAGTTAATTCTGCTGGCACGGGAGCTGGCTCTGTGTGTCATGCAGGTCGCATACGGGTGTAAAATCAAAAAGACCTGCACCTGGCGAGCCGATCTTGTCCTCGGACACTCCCGGCACTAAAAACCATACGTCATTTCCATTTTTTAACATGTATGGAAAGACAGTTTCATGTCATCAAGTCCAGTAACAGGATTAGCGTTTCCTGGGGGTGCTGTATATTACACACTGACCGCCACTTTTGAATTATATTTACAAACTGAACTGTACCATAGAAATATCCATGCCTTGACTTTGCTAATGATACAAGTAGTATGCCGGATGCCCTTCCTGACACCTAAGAGAGCGAGCTTAACCTTACATCCGCTACCTTGGACGGCTTTAACCTAACTTTTTACCCACGAGACAGCAAGCCTAACCTCACTTTTACAGCCGCATGCCCTTCCTGACGCCTAGGAGAGCGAGCTTAACCTTACATCCGCTATCTTGGAAGGGCTTAACCTAACTTTTTACGCGTAAGTCAGCAAGCCTAATCTCATGGAAGGGCCTAACCTCAGTTTTACGGCCGGATGCCCTCCCGACGCCAATTGCACAAGATGGCGGCTATACACAGCTCCTTATGGGACGGCTTAAGGGTGCTTTGCTATACATAGGCTCTTATGAGACGCCCTGGGGATGCTTGCCCAAGATGGCGGCTATCTAATTCTACAAGATGGCCGTTATTCATAGCTTCTTAAGAGATGGCTTATGGGCGCTTGCACAAGATGGTTGCTGTATATAGGCTCTTATGAAACGCCTCACTTTTAAGGACAATAGAGCATCGCTAAGCTCACTGCTGCCATCTTTACGACGCTAAACCTCATTGCTGCCACCTTATGCACGTCGTAGCGCAGAATTTAAAAATCCATGTGCATTTTTAACACCTGACAACTGCCATCCTTAAACCACGTCGGCGCGGAATTTACACAGCAGAACATCGCAAACTTCAGTGCCGGCATTTTGACGGGGCTAATCCTCACTGTTGCCACCTTAGGCATGTGGTAGCGTGCAATTTAAAATCCACGTGTTTTTTTAACAAAATTCTGTTACTATGAAGGTAGTAGAGTCGTAGCCATAGTTAAGGTACATCTCAGCGTTTGCTTCGAAAAACCGAGTGTAGGAGGGCATAACTTAAACAGCTGTAAAGATCGCAGTTTCCTCCTCCTCCATATTAGACGCAGTTTTACAGATAGATGGGCAGTTGTTATTTTGCCGGTGTTGTTATTTTCTGGTTGCAGTGTAAAACTACACATCATATCTAACTGTAAAACATCTAATTTGTTTATGTGTGATCTTTGTAGTGTAAGTTGTTCAAGACTTGACAATGTTGAACGACATAAAGCTGAAAAGCATAACTTCGAAATATATGCATGCAAACAATGTACTGCTATATTCAACAGACGTGATAATCTCACACGACATGTGAATTCTAAACACATTTGTTTAAAGAAGCGTGATGGAAACGATATAACATCGTCACAGCTTACTACAACTTCTGTTACTAATCTCACACTAACAAATAAAGAGGAGATGCATAACGAAGAAAACAAGAACACAACGTTTCTTTTCCATCAGAGCTTTTTCATTCTACATAATTTTCTAACCCAGCAACATGTTCTGTAGCTGTGCAAACATCTCAAGAAGAGAAGCAAGATGCATCTGTAGAAGGAAAAGGAGAAGATTTAACCGCTTCTTTTCAATCAAACTATGTTAAGTTTTTATCTGCTGATAACATTGCAGAAGCACATACCGCATCAAAACAAGTTCTCCCTTTTCTACACATCAACTGTCTACACGTATTAGCAAAACTCTGCTACCCTATGCATATGTAAGATACTGTAAAGACGTTAACTTACTCGTTGAACGATTACAACTCCTAAGAGCTTATCAAGATGCTGGATACACAGCGTATGTACGAGAGATTCAAGAAATAGAAGATGAATTACGCCGTAAGCGTATTACTGTGTAACATATTCCGTTCCCGACACTACTTTTTTAAAATGTAAAAGCTGTTAAGATAACAGCTTCCTCCTCCTCCGACCGGACATAGCCGTGTTCCGTTTCCTCCGCCTCACAGGTCAGCTACGTTCCTCCTCCCCCTCGCAGTTACTTAGGTTAGCTCAATATCTCCTCCTACGGAATAGTCCTTTAAGTGTGTGCTTCGACATAGCACGCCATGGAACAGAAGGAGTACAACAAACAAAACTGCCGTTCGCATGCTCATAAGCAACATCTTATTTATCTCACACGAGTAAGTAAGGCTATTAAGATATTCTATAAACATAGAATCTATGTCAAAACATCTTATTCAATACTTACCGCCAGGAAATTTATCTACGTACGCTGTCTCTTACGTACATGCTTTTTGGGACATCCTTCCTCTACACAGTAAGATGTCAGTCGATGTAGCTTTATGCAGAACCTATCAACGTCATTACAAGCATCGAGGGGAAAATGGTGATGATGATTGGGATGGACCAAAATCGATGACTGAACACTGTACACAGTGTATGGATGAACCTTTTCCAGTACCTGATGACAATGATTCAGAAAAGGAATGCATTATCTTCTTTGTAAAGCGTAACATACTTAGTATAATATATTTACAAATGTTTGGTTTAATTTGAATATTGCATGAGCCATTTCGGAAGCATGCTACCTCTTCGCACAACTGTGTTAAGAAGCATAGCAACCTTGTTAGCAACAAAACGAACACTGTTGTAGCTCATTGTAAATACATATTTGATTGCATTCAAAATGTTGTACTTATTGCAATCCTTACATCTACTCTAAAGGCTTGAGAAAACGGACAAGTCTAAACATGGACAACTATGATGACGTCATCGCTGCTACACGTGCACACTCTTGCCTTCGCGATGCATGTTTAAACTTGTTCGATAGAGGTATATCTTAACAGAGGAGGAAGAGGAGAAGGCCATAACAGCCTATGTATAGCCGCCATCTTGTGCAGTAGCCTTTAAGCCAGCTTTTTTTCATAAGAGTCTGTGTATAGCCGCCATCTTGTGCATTCGCCCATAGCCGTCATCTCTAACAGCATCTTCGTTTAAAAACCAAGATAATAGTATATTGTGAAGTACAGCTCGGTAAGTATGTTTAGAAGGGGTGCAGCTTGCTATAAGGTCGTAGTAAATTGTAAAGGGCAGCTTGCCTGCTTGCGGCGTGGCTAAGTCCGCGTTATCCGTTAAGATAGCAGTAAGCTATGAGCATGTAGTTGAAGATAGCGGCTGACAGCTGTCAAAAAGCACGTGGAATTTTTCAAATTGCCCGCCTCTACATGCCTAAGGATAAGGTTTAGTGCTCTAAAGATGGCAGCACGATGCGCTGTTGTTTAGAGATGGCGGATGACAGCTGTCAAAAAAGGAAATGGAATTTTTCAAATTGCCGGCCACCCCGTGCTTAAGGTAGTAGCCGTAAAGATAGCAGCACGGTGGTATCTTGATTATAGATGGCTGCTGTTAGCGCCATCTTGAGCAATTAGATAGCCGCCATCTTGCGCAAGCATCCCTAGGGAGTCTCATAAGAGCCTATGTATAGCAGCCATCTTGTGCAAGCGCCCTTAAGCCGTCTCGTAAGAAGCTATGCATAGCCGCCATCTTGAAGAATTAGATAGCCGCCATCTTGCACAAGCGTCCCTAGGGCATCTCATAAGAGCCTATGTATAGCAGCCATCTTGTGCAAGCGCCCTTAAGCCATCTCATGAGAAGCTATATAAAACCACCATCTTGTAGAATTAGATAGTTGCCATCTTGCACAAGCATCCCTAGGGCGTCTCATAAGAGCCTATATACAGCAGCCATCTTGTGCAAGCGCCCTTAAGCCGTCTCATAAGGAGCCGCCATCTTGTAGAATTAGATAGCCGCCATCTTGTGCAAGCATCCCTAGGGCGTATCATAAGAACCTATATATAGCAGCCATCTTGTGCAAGCGCCCTTGACCGTCTCCTAAGAGCAGTCGCCATCTTGCGCAGGTATCCTTAAGCCGTCTCATAAGGAGCTGTGTATAGCCGCCATTATGTACAATTGCCGTCGGGAAGGGCATCCGACCGTAAAACTGAGCTTAGGCCCTTCCATGAGGTCAGGCTTGCTGTCTTTGGCGTAAAAAGTTAGGTTAAGCCCCTCCAAGAGAGCGGATGTAAGGTTAAACTCGCTCTCTTACGCGTTAAAAGTTAGGTTGAGTCCCTCCAAGATGGCGGATGTGAGGTTAAACTTGTTCTCTTAGCCGGTGCAGTCAATGCCGTGGAGGCCTCTGCGGAGGGACCTGCGGTGGCAGTGGCGGTGGAGGCCTCTGCGGTGGGGACCGCGGTGGCGGTGGCCGCAGAATCCCTGACTTATACTCTACTGATACAATCTGTCTCTATTGGTGTTGGATAAAGAGCCCTCCTAGATAACTTTGGAGCAATGTTTAGCAATAATCTCTTCTCTGAATAAAATAACTTTTCCAGGTCTGAAAATTTGGCTGCCGTAGCCGTAAAAATTTACAAACCGACTCTGTATCAACATCAATATTGACCAAACTAAATCGCATGGCGCAAGAGCCGCGAAGGGCCATGGTCTTCCAGGCGACTGCTTCTCAGCCCTAAGGTCTGCAGATTATGATGGGTACTGTGGTCAGCACGACGTATCCTGTCTGCCGTTATTCTTGGCTTCCTAGACCGGGGCCGCTATCTCACCGACAGCTAGCTGCTCAAATGTAATCACGTAGGCTGAGTGAACCTTGGATCAGCCCTCAGCTCCAGGTAAAAATTCCTGACCTCTCTGGGAATCGAACACGGGTCATGCAGGTAAGAGGCAGGCACTCTACCACTTCACTTAAAACAGCAAAAGTCTCATTAGCGTTTGGTATAATAAAGGTTTCATTTGACGTGTTTAACAAATTATTTCTAATGTACTTGAGGAAATGTACACACTGTCACGGAGTTCAATGGATCTGCAGGATTTGGTATGCATGGTTTCAAGTTCTTACTACAACATAAAAACTCAAACATTTTTCTGTTGGTGCGATGATATCAGCAGTAAAGTAGAAAACATCAAAACCTAATTCAACCGTGAATTCCAACACCTTAAGTTTAAGTGTCTGAGTTAATGTTATTCACCAGAAAAAATACCAGTGACATCTTTATTCCCAGAATGCAATGATAAAGCCATAAATACTTGCACGGTAGATGCTGCATCATATTCTTAACTACAGTATTTTCAGCCATTCCTACCATTTTACGATGTTTATATGAACTTCATCAAGCATTTTTGACACTATTTTTTTCACTCTCTTTTACAGGTGTACTTATTTCTCTCAAAAAGCTAATTATTCAGGACCTATGCCTCGACTGCTGGTGCCTGTGGACATGGCTGGTGGTCATCTGAAATTAGCAGCCGTTGATGGATGTTGTTCCGAGGATTTCTGTGGAACAGCAGAGGTGAAAGAAGGTGCCGGGGTGAATGGGTCTAACTACAGAATCAAAGTTAATTTAAAATTTCAAATAAAGGTTATATTTTTGAACTTTAACAATCAACAACAACAAAACCTTAACAACTTTTCACTTGTGAAATAAAAATTTGGAAACAAGACTAGAAGGGTCCGAGATTGCAGAACTTTTAACACTCTCGGGCTACACGCCCCTAGTTTTACCAAAGCGCGATTTGCTCAAAAGGGGGAGAAAACCCCTAACACATGGAGTCCTTGCTCCCAACATTTAACCTCAAGCCTCCCAGAGGCACTATTACAATGCTAGAAAAGAGCTGCCCCGCTCTCAGCTGTCCAAGCCTCTTAAAGGCAATACCAGACTTTACATTTACTTGCCATCAAGGCACAGCTTGTACCCAACCTACTGGGCCTTGGCAGATAAAGGACAGGTAAGTAAATGGCCCGAGACACAAAAATGAATGGAGGCGTGTACTTGCACTCCTAAATACTCATTTTAAAACCTAGAAGGCATTAGGCCGATGAAACAGGGGCTATTCCCAAGCTATGGAGGTGACCCGTATAAGAACGAAATTTACAACATTAAGGAAGAGAAGAAAATCAGTTACCAAAACGTAGTCACCTCAAACCAAAATAAAGGGGAGCTCGAGAGGGTAAAGCACTCTCTGTCCCCGATTTATAGTTAAAGATATTTACATAAGCCGGCAGAAAATTACATTACAAAAGATAGGTTACATCGTAAAAGGTTTCGGACCTTTCCCGCGGGTTAAACTGATGAGCTAGCAAGAAATAAAGATGTTAAACGGCCATTACCTTGCTGGAGAGCTGCTGCCTGAAGAACGAGGCACCACCCGCCTCCTGCAACACGTCCACGCACTAGGTTAGATGTTGATCAAGTGGCCGGGAGACAGGAAAATCAGCAGTTTGTAATACCCTCGGGAAATGTTCGAGACCTTTCATGAATAATCAAGACACACCCACGGAGTTTTATTGGTTAACATCAAAAGGTACACACACAATCGAAGAAGAAGAACACGATTGGTCAAAAATTAATTACAGAAATTCTGGATTGGCTAAGTTCAAGACCGGCGGAAAGAAAAGATTAATATTGCCAACCCACAAATGAAATGAAATGAAACGAAATTTAGTAAATACAAAAAGTTATGAGTACAAAATTTCTTCAGGAATGTTCCTTCACTTCGCACCAGGGTGCACGGCAGTGACATCTATGAGAGAAAGTCCAAACTTCTTGATAATTAGTAAACAAAAACAAGTCGAAATTCACACAGTGACATCTTCAGAGGAAAAGTTTAAGTAAGTCCAGTTTCAAGTTCACTATTTCTCCTGTAGAGGAGTACTTTAAGGCGGAAGATTTAAATGTGCGGCGTAGAGGTGTACCACTCGGTACAGATGTATTCGATGGATAATTAAACCGCGAATTCCAGTCGTAAGATAAACCAGTCGCGTGCACAGGCAGAATAAACCAATATTGATATATATGCATTGAGGTCTGATGATATTGTAGTTGGTCTTGGACTCTTGGGTTTTCATTAGCGATATATCGATACCGTATGAATATACCGATATATTACGTGCAATAAATATCGATTATCGAAAATAAGTTTTCGATATATCGCAATGTCAATATATCGGTATTTAAAAATTTTCACCATCCCTACTGCCTGCATCCCCACGCCAGTGATGTTGGCTTCACTCGGCTGCTCACAGCGCGCTCGCGAGGCACTATCGAGGGTTCAAAGGCTGGACACTATGGCGTAGCAATGCACAGATCGAGCAGAAGGAAACAGTTAAATATCGTACGTAAATGTGATACGGCAATGTTCATTGGCAAGAGGCCCGTTGATGCGAATTCCAATGGTAATAATACCAGTCCGGAAAGGTTTACCAGGTTTGTAAGTTCATTTCATAAGACTTTAAAAAATAGGCTGAATCATTAAGTTAATACTAAATACAGGTCTTTGAATAATCTACTATTGGAGTGGGTTTCTCCCTTCCACACATAATTATTGTTATTGTTATGTACGTGTGTTCCGTGACAATAGGAAAGGTGAAATCGGGGAGGTTCATACAAGTAAGAGGGTAACTGAATTGTCACGCATGTAACATATCCTAATTGCTTTTTTCATTGAAAACTTAGAAGATTCCAAATATTTATTTATTTCCACTGTTTACGCTTTCATTGGAGCACCAAAATCAACCTTATACAATAAAATATTCAAAAACTAAGTACATAAAAAATAAGTTCATTTTGTAAAACTTGATAATTTGTTCTCTTCACAAAATTCGTCATTATAGAAGATTTTTTGTTACTTCTGTCACCTGCGCAAATAATGACTTTTTTTTTGAAAAGGACTGTCTGGGTGTTAGTTCCGGAATGCCCTGGCTTGCTGTATTGACAGCAAAGGCAAAAGTGAACAATGGCTTGAAATGTAATGAAATCCATATTACCATTCGTACCCGGGAGTAATGAACACTGTTTGAATATTAATGTTACTAATTGTATTAAACCATTTGCTGCACAAAACAACTACGATGTCGTAGCAGGCGAAGAGCTGATACTCCGACGTGGCACGTCCCAGGTGGCGGATAGGGGGTCCTCACCGGTTTACTGACGCACTTCAGTTCTCACGAACCAAACACTCCACAATCTCATTTTACATCACATCATATTTCAGTCATCACCTTTCCAGATCACATTTGGAACTGTAAACCCTGACCACGGTCAGACAATCAACCTAGTATGGGGAGCCTTCTATTTGAAGAATCCACCGGTTTGGACAGCTATTATACAGGGTTATTCACCTAACATGTTACACGGAAGTAACTTCTAAACGATTAAAGATATCAGCATTCTGTTTTCATATTTATAAATGGTACCCAGGGTCTTGTAAAATAACGTGGTACTTAGTCTTATGGGGTGAGTAATAACAGAGATATTGATATTATTTCCATATTTTTAAATGGAATGGCACAAATTCGTACAGCTGGCCTAAACGTTCAACTATGTACAAGTTCAAATATGTAAGTATTTTAAAAATCGGACAAATACTTTTTGAGATATAAATAAGAACAGCACGCGCGCTTTTGCATGCCGCATCTGACGGCGTGAAGTCGGACCAGGACATATTGACGCTCAAGTAGTTTTCCTAGGAGTGAGTTCAGCCTCAGAATGGATACCAGGCATTTAAGCATCTCGTACACATGTGATGAGTTTGCAAAGTTTGTATGACAAGCGAACTCATGACAGGACAGGTAGGGTTGATGTGTTTAAAAGGAATAAATTAAGTACTTTGCCTTGAAAGGAACATAAAGAAAGCTATCCCACTGTCGGCAGCCCTGAAGATGGTTTTCCGTGGTTTCCCATTTTCACACCAGGGAAATGCTGGGGCTGTACATTAATTAAGGCCACGGCCGCTTCCTTACAAATCCTAGGCCTTTTCTATCCCATCGTCACCATATGACCTATCTGTGTCGGTGCGACGTAAAGCAACTAGCAAAAAAATAAAAAATATATTAGCGATTGCATGACAACATCCACATTTTCAAACACTAAGTTTACTCCAGAACAGTAATGCGTATACGGTCGCTCTTCCAGTAATGCATCTTATTGTTCGGGTTCCTCTCCAGACGTACGTGATTAAGGCACTAGAATGTGTACAGAGAATAGTTCTTATTTCATTTCCTGGGCTTGGACATCGTGGTCATGTAGCCCCATGTGTTTGTGTGTGTGTGTGTGTATACTGTATTTGTAATTCCGATGAGGAATTGGGGCGGAGGCGGCCGTTGTCGTAAGTAAGCAACCATCCCGACATTTGCCTGGAGTAGCGGTGGGAAACCACGGAAACACTTCCAGGATAGCTGAGATGGGTAGAGAACACACCTCTTCCCCGTTTTGCCTCACGAGGCTGAGTGTACCGCGTTCCAGTCCTCCAACCAGGATTAAATTGCTTATCAGAGCCTGGAATTGAACCCGGACCACCGCGGCGACAGCTGCGAATGCTAGCCACTACACGTGATTAAGAAACTCGACAGGCTGCGGAGAAGTGTGGCGATTTGACAGCGTGGTCATGTAGCCCCGTTTGCTTGGGTGTGTGTGTAGTACATGGCATACCTCGTTCTGTGCTGGGTTATTTCAGGCGAAGGAGCAGTGTTACCAGTGCTGGATTATTTGGGTTGGGATAGGTTAGACATTAGGGGACAAACAGCTCGACTTATTATGTGGGATGTTCAGAGCTGATCCTGGCGGGATGACAGCAACATTATTTATTTATTTATTTATTTATTTATTTATTTATTTATTTATTTATTTATTTTACACGCATTAATCTACGCGGAGCTCAAGCGCTACTGTAGTAGCGTGCATTCGGGAGAGCGCAGGTTCGAGTTCTGACTCGCCCAACCTGAAAGTGATTTTCATGGTGTCCCATGTTCAACACCAGGCAAATGCCGGATAGGTACCTTTGGGATAGGCCACGGCCGACGTCCTTTCTAAATCCTTCTCATTCCCATCCGTGGGAAAAGACGTTAAACTGGGCGCAACCTATTAAACGTGGATGCCAAAACAAAGCAGAACAACTTTAATCTCCCTTCCCCATTGTGTGCTTGACAGTCATAGAATAACGTTGCACACCCAGGGTATGTTACCGTACATCACATTATGTTTCCAGTACAAGCCTGGTATCCGTTCTGTGCCTGAACTCACTCCTAGGAAACTACTTGCGCCTCAATATGTCCTTGCCCGACTTCACGCCGTCAGATGCGGCATGCAAAACCGCGCATTCTGTTCTTATTTATATCTAAAAAAGTGATTATCCGATGTTGAAAATACTTGCATATTTGAACTTGTACGCAGTTGAACTTTTAGACCAGGTGTATGAATTCGTGCCATTCCATTAAAAATATGGAGTTAATATCAATATCTCGGGTATTAATCGCCCCATGAGACTAAGTAGCACGTTATTTTACGAGATCCTGGATACCATTTAAGAATATGAAAACAGAATGCCGATATCATTAATGGTTTAGAAGTTATTTCCGTGTAACATGTTGGGTGAATAACGCTGTATAACCATGCAAGCGAAGGCAAAACTCGGATAAGATGGAATGTCAGATAGAAGATTAAGGGGAGTCGGAGCGCCTAGACACATAATGAACAATCATGCAGACTAACCAAACTAAGAATGCACTTAAGGTCGATAAGCCAGGAAAGTTCTCGTATTTGGACACATTAAGTACGAATTCATTGATGAAGGTTGGTAAGTTAAAGCATCTAATTGATATTTTGGATCAACAAAAAATTGTGAACACAGTTCTTCAAGAATTACGTAATGCAGATCAGAACTCAATCGAATCAGGAGAGAATCGTCTCTCTACAGGACCTCAAGACGAGAGAGTAATGGGGAATTTACCTCAATTCGGAGTTGGTTTCTTGGTACACAATAGAATTCTAGATTCTATTTTTGATTTTTCCTCAAATTCCCCACGGGTAGCGTTGTTAACGATTATAGTGGAAAACAAGATGTACACATTGGTAAATATTCATGCATAAACAAATGAAAAAACAGGAATGACAAGGCGAGAACGGGTCAATTTTGGGATGAACTTGACCAATTGGTTACAAGTATACTTGATACTAATATCAACATTTTACTTGGCGATTTCAATACAAATATTGGACGTGAGAGGAGATTTCGTGTAATGGTGGGCAATGGCCAGCACTTAAATAAACAAAATACACTGAAGGGAATGGAAATTGCAACACCCAGAAGGAGTGATGCTATATTACTGCAACTGATCATGCAGGGCGAGTGTTTGGTTGTGATTCGATGATTACACTTTCGGGTCCCCCTGACCGCAAGTTTGGACAACAATCAATACAGGATGTGCCCACCACGAGCTGCAATACATTGATGATTTTGTCGAAGCATGGAGTCAATAAGGCCCCGGATCGCTTCCTGAGGAATTGTGGCCTGTGTTTGTTGCACTGCACGGGTCAGTTGTTCCAGAGTTGTGGGTGGCTCAGGACAGTTGGCCAGTTGTCGACCCCTCATGTCCCACACATGCTCAATAGGACTGAGGTCCTGGGATCTGGCGGGCCATTCTAAGGTTGTGATGCCGTGGAGAGCTTCTCCGGAGGTGCGTGCAGTGTGAGCCCGGGCATTGCCCTGCTGAAACATCCCATTAGCAATGTTCGCCATCATAGGGACAACCACTGGATTGAGAACCCTATCAACGTACTGTCGAGCAGTCATTGTGCCCTCAACAAGCACTAATTGTGATTTCACATTAACCCTTTGACCGCCAGCATCATACGTGGTGTCCATGTCCTATGCCGCCAAGGCCTAATGAGCACTTCTTACCGTGCAGTAAATTATTCGTAATAATTTCTGTTCAATTTATGTAAAGTGTATGGGCATTTTTTTGTTTTGAAGGTAATGCTTCGGCCATTTTATTGATGTAAATTAATGCACCTTTACTTTATAATTTCTTATTTTATGAAGTGATAATTCAAATAAATATTTTCTTTCTTTGAAAAAAGTGTTTCATGATCCAAAAACGTTAAGAAAATATTACTTTTACTACCAAAAACTGCATTATTTTAGAGAAGGTGGTGTTTCCTATGCCACATATAAAAGAAAAGACCATTATGTATAATATTTCAGTTACAATATTATTATTATTATTATTATTATTATTATTATTATTATTATTATTATTATTATTATTATTATTATTATTATTATTATTATTATTATTATTATTATTATTACATTAACGTGAAATTTTCTAATCTCACATTATATGCAAATGCTGCAGTTCCTGGTTCGTTTTAAGTAAAAAATATTACTAATGTCTATTTTAAACAAAATTAACGCACAAAAACTCACTTTTTGCCTTCAAAATATGATACAAGGAAATATTCACTAATATTTACACATGTTTATGACGTGTTCCAGCAAATGTGTTTAGGGAGGCACAAAGGGTGTACACCCTTCTTACACTGTTTACAGATGTATCTGGTCTTTTTCCATTTACCACCTTGACTAGTACTAACCCTTCTGCACACGAAACAGTTGCGTTCTCTTTCGTTTTCGGTAAAAGAGTGAGGGGTTCGTTGCCCGCTCGCGGGAACTGAATTGCAGCTTGGTCACCAAGACACTCGGTAGCAAGTTCCTCAACTAAACTTGTTGCATATCATTATTAAAACGAATAAGTAACTTGGAAAATATGTCTTAGGGAACGTCCGATCAATCGGACGTTGGCGTTTATAGACTGAACCTCGAATGTCCGATCAACCGGACGTTGGCGATTAAAGGGTTAAAGCCAATAGCTCCCCAGACCATTATGCTTGGTGTTGGCCCTGCGTGCCTCTCGACAATATGATCTGGGCGGCCCCTCTCCCCGGTACGTCGGCGCACACGATTCCGGCGATCACTGCGGGCAAGACAGAAGCGCGAAAGACGACCCTATGCCATTCGTCGACCCTCGTCGATCTTTACACCAGGCCAGCCTTACACGTCGCTGTTTTGGGGTCAATGGAACGCCTTCTACAGGGACACGGGCTCGTAAGGCAGCTGCACGCAGGCGATTACCAATTGCTTGTTGTGTAACGTGGGGCGCCACAGCTGCTGTTGCATGGGGTTCCATCCGGGCCATCCGAATGATGCGGCGATCCTCTCTCACAGTTGTCTGTCGCGCTGGGCCTGTGCCAGGTCTACCAGTGTGGGTACCTTCATTTGACCACTGCTGCCATACACGTTGTACCGTAGATATCTGTCGGCCAACACGTGCAGCGACAGTCCTTAGCGATAATCCAGCCACACACAGCCCAATTATCCGAGCCCTCTCAAACGGCGACAGTTGTTGATAGCGTGCTCTTCTCTGTCGTCGAGGTATGTTTGACGGGGAACACTTCACTGCACAGACTGCAAGTCAACTACGCTACACCAGAGTCCGTATACTGGAGTTGATTCCTCCGCGACCAATCTCGTGGGGAGACCTGTAGCATCAATCCAATTGGTCTGAAACTTTGATCGTTTACATACCTACATGGCAGCGTTCCATATCTTGAAAATCAGGACAAACGACCAATGCCTTCATGGCTTGAATTTGCATTTTCTTAAGCGTAAGAATGGTGAGCGGTTAATGTCATTTTGAATTAACCAAAGACTAATTTTGGAGGCGACAAGGTTTAAAAGAAAACCGCATAAATTAATGACTTGAAATTGTCCTAATGTTAACTTAGGTGAGTCTCAGATAGATCATGTGGCCATGGATCATAAATTTCATAAAGACATTTATAATGTAAAAGTTCTTTGTGGTGTCGATGTTGATTGAGATAATTATATCCCAGATATTAAAATCAAATTAAGTCCTAAAATTAAAAATAAACAGCAAATTTTCATGAGGAAAGTATGTATGATCCTAGTTCAGTCATTAATAATCCAGTATACTTTGAGAAATCCATAACGCTCTTAAGTGACAACTTGGCGACCACTGTTGACAAATTAAAAGCCTTAGCAGAAGAAATACATGCATAGCGGAATGTAGAGTGTGATACAGCAATAATACGCCGGTATAAACTTGTGTGAATGATCAACAATAAGAAAATGAAAGTTCTAGGGAAAAAATTATCGATACAAGACGACTAACGGCCAAAGAAATCAGGACGATGAAAAGGAACCATCACAAGGAATCATTAAAACCTATGGATGAAGCTTTCAATCGCCATGAAACAAAAGACTGTTATAGGACATTTAAACAATACCAAACAAATTATACTCCCCCTACTCTCCTGATGAAGGATACGGGCAGAATGGTGGCCCATAATGATTATGAAAGTGCAATAATTTGGGCTGAATACTTCAAAACACTACTTAATGGCGACGAACCTGAATATTATTTTGAATTTGATCTGTACCCCAGAAATAAAACACCCCTGGAGAAGATCATACCACCGGTTTACGATGAAGTGCTGAAACATTTTAAAGCGGCGGGAGAGAATTAACTACTAGCGGAACTTTGGAAGAATGCAAATATGCAGACTATTCGGAATTTACATAAACATCTCATTGATAAATGAAATACTGAAAAATTGCCTGAAAAATGGAATATTGCAAATATACACCCACTACACAAGGAAGGCGATAGATCACATCCTAGTCATTACCGAGGAATATCTTTGCTGGATATCACTTATAGGGTTTTGTCTAAGATTTTATATTGCAGGATTCAATAAGAACTTGATAGTGAATTTGGCGAATATCAGGGTGGTTTTCGTCCAGGACGAAGCTGTCCAGATCAGATTATCAGTCTCAAATGGATTATAAAACATCAAAGGATTAGGAGAAAATTTAGTGATCACTTTCATTGATTTTCTAAAAGCTTATGATAATATCCATCGTGGATTATTATTGCTTATCCTTACTGAATTTCGTTTACATCGGAAACATCTCAACCTTATTGCGGACATTCTTAGAAATACAAAATCTAGAGTTAGCTTCAGAAATGAAATCTCTGAGCCATTTGAAATTCATACTGGTCTTCGACAAGGAGATGGATCATCACAGTTGTTGTTTAATTGTGTGCTGGAAAAAAATATGCGTGAATGGAATAGCGTATGTCCACCGACTGTTAAGACTGACTCGCATTTGCTGATGATCTAGCATTATTAGCAAATATTATTGAATAAACAAGTAGAGGAATGGGAACGATTAGCAGCGGAGTTTGGGTTGAAGATTTCTTTTCAGAAAACAGAAATGATGCCATCTTTTCATGTTGACACGTCACATTTGATGTTCAATAATACTCTGAAAATAAAAGTTGTAGACAAATTTAAATATTTTTGGTCAGATTAACTTGGAATACTAACGAAAAAGCATCCATAGACGAGCACAACGAATTACCTGGTCGAGTTACACGAAACAATCTCTTTCGATTTACGCTAAATTTCGACATTATTAATCCATCGTAAAGTCAGAATCAACATATGCATGTGAAACATAACTGAATACCCAATCAACAACAGACAAACTGTAGTTAGTTGATGGAAGAAATCTTCGGACAATTATTAATTAGAAAACACCAGATTCATGGCCATTTGCCAAATTCAGTACTTCACGAGGACACGATGACACGATGCCAAAACGGAGGATTGCTTTCGTTGGACACGTATACCAGTTACCAAATACCAGATTCCTGAATGATTTCTTTTGGAATAGTAAAACGAAAACGCATGGTTTAAAGAAATACAGCTGGATTTAGATGAAATGAAAATTACTTAAGAACAGATTGAAAATAGAGAAGAGAAACGGATTCTAAAAAACAAGTACACAAGACTATCACTGCCATATCATCCATAATGAAGAAGTTTTGGGAAAGGAAAAAGTTGTCATGTGTTAAAAGCTGAACTTATTCCATGAAGATTTTGTTGTATAAAGTTTGATTTTCGTGCTACAATGTGGGCGTAAACTGTAAATAAATAAATAAATAAATAAATAAATAAATAAATAAATAAATATGCATGTGCCATTCGTTTTGGTGACTTAATCAACACTTCATTAGCAGAAATGAATCCATTTCGATGACCAAGATGTACTTTCAATCAATAAATTTTCGAAATAATCAATAATAATTCGTACATGATCTGTTAATGAGTTGTTGGGGAGTTCCAAACGATAATCTTTGGAATACTCTATGGACAAAAATGATAGGAATATACTGATACGGACACATTCCGTAAATATTATTGTTTCTCATTTTCGTTATTCATGTCTGGTGGTGATTATTGTTTTAAGAGGAAGAACAACTAGGCAAGCATCCCTTATAAGACAGAAAGGGATGCGACATTTCAGAAATGAAGGTATCGGACAAAGAAAGACAACGGCCACGAAGAGCGTGAAAAAGAAACACTCCTTGGGCCCCGATACCAAATACCGTAGGGGTCTGAAAAGAACAAGAGTTGACCAAGGGAGGTCGGATAGGATAGATGAAAGTGAGGAGTCTTTCACAAGTAAGTGGAAGCAATGCGAGGACTCACCTAAGTGCTCCGTGGTCGTGAACCCACGCTCCAAAAATTAAGAGCCACTGAGGCCCCTTTTAGACGCCTCTTAAGAGTGACAGGGGGTACCACTCTCATCTACATTCCTCGTAAAATACTCTTTGGTTGCTGGTGGTGTTCATTGTTTTCAAAACATGTACAACTGAACACAAATCCTCACTTACAGGAGGGAAACTATTGAAGAGGACGAGGCTATGGAGGATTGGAATGGGTGGTCTCGTGCAGGGATCCTGTCCCCCTTGCGATAAACACTCTGTGCACACTGGTTGTACTACTTTAGGATATTGTAGCCGTCCAGGTAGCGATGAAGTAACGTCATCAAGACTGCTGAAATGCAATACAGTCATTTTGATTTTAGTTGGTGTTTGGTTATCATAATGGAAAAACCTACAAGAATACTAGCACAATGTTCGTCATTTCGAATCTCTCAACATCCCCCTTCGTGAAATGGTTCACGACCTTATCGTGTGCACGAAATTCTTTATGAATTTAAATGTTCTATAACTCTCTTTTGGACGGTGTAAAAACACATAAAGTTAGTTGTGAAGTTCACTGAGGACACGAATATTACATTTTTGGAAGCATTAACTTTAAGCATTAAACATGGCATTAAAATTAACGACTAAATCGTGCGACACATGTAGTTGTCGCAGGTGTATAAATAAGCTGGGCGATGTGCTGTAGACCACACAGCAGCCACCCACAACACGGTAAGTTGAAATCTTCTATTCTGGTCTTCTTATTCATCTTTAAATCTGACTTACGTTGAAAAGCAGGAAGAAAATAATTCAATGTTTTAAAGTGAAGACACGTTTAGGCGGCAATAGGGTTGTTCCGAGATCATTTACGAATAATTTTAGAATTTCATATAAAACTAAAAAAGGATAGGAATGGTCTCGGAGGAATCCCTAAACTGTCGGGGGAAGAATGGTCGGGCTGCAGAGGACTCAAACACTGAAACAGATCGCAAGGAGCCGCAGACGACAACTAACACCCTTTCAATCAAAACTGATCTACTGGTAGACACTTAGTCATCCGCATCGTTTAGTGCACGAATTCATTCTTGTTTAATGCAGAAACCCCCAAATATCGTAACACAGTGTTTCAGCGCGATTGTATGTACGATGAGCAGCTTGGCAGCCATCTGGTTCAACAATACTTCAAACACCCGCAGAACTGAGATGAACATATCTACAATGAGAGTGACTGTAACTTGTTCATTCACTCATTCGTGTGCTCAATATATTCCTTTCGCTCTATCAGTCATTCACTCAGTCAATGCGCCAGCCATCCACTCACAAAAATACGTAGCAGTTCCTTTTAATTTCAGTTTTCTTTACGAACAGCAGAAACTCTGGAAGCGGCAGTTTCTTGGCATATCATGACACTGAATTACGTAACTCTGAGGAGCGCCAATATAAAAAGAACACATTCGGAAGGGCTGAGCGGACCCTTGTGGCGAACAGTGTAAGATGCAGAGGGGGATTTCCCTCGTAAGTCAGGTCACTTTGTTTGGCTACTGTGTCAATGGATGGGAGGCGAAGCGACACATTACTCTCTGTTGCGCGATGCCGTAGTTCAGTACGGGCCGAACTGAGATTGTTCCCATATACGAATATTGTACCTTCCATCTTCACACCGTATATTACATTTTAAATGATTACAGATACACCGCGAAAATATCACAGTGGCCTTCGTGTTTCCCTGATCTGATGATCAGTGTATAGATTTAAACAGTCACGGGATAGATTTTTGGTTTTTTCTAGAAACATGGTTATCTGAAGGTTTGTGGAAGAAACAATGATAATATAGTTTCTTTGCAAAGATGTGGTACTGCTAAACTGGAACATGAAAACGTACAATTGAAAACATATTTGCAATAACTTGTTAAAACAATTTTAAGCAAGAGAGAGAATAGAAACATACTGACGAGTGAATTAACATTCTCTCAGTGACGAACTTTCAAACAAACACCCACACATTACGTCCTGAGCGCTGATCATACGTATTTTTCCTAGATACTGTCCAGTAAATTCTTTAAGGTAATGGGGATAATTACGAAGAGCTTTGTGGTGATTGGTTCCCTATTATGATATATCTTATTACAGTCTTGTAAACCGTTAGACTCCTTCTAAGGCATGTTAGGTTAATTAAATGTGGTATTCAATAAGGTAAATGTCCTTAAATTCATGCACATGAATTATGATCTATAAGGTATACACTCTTGTAACCCGCAGTTTGTACTGGGTTCATGGCTTGAAATGCACTTACTCATGGCTGCCAGAGGAAATAGTAACACCAGTGTTTTACTCAGGTAATATCTTAAACGTATGTGTTCTGAATTCAATCTTTTTTGCTGATTCTTGGGAATTACTTCATTCTTTGTGTAATATGTCAATAAGGAGTCGTTGGCCCTCTTGAAAATCCAACAGTAGTGTGAGGTCATAGTTTTAGTCTGTCTCCCCTGGAACCTCCTCTCTTTACTCTTTATACTTAGAACATCATTATAATATCTCAAATAATCCGAAAAATAGTCGATATGGGAAAATATTTTTGAAAATTTCCTTTACGTCGTCCCGACACAGATAGCTCTTATGATAACGACAGGAGTGTGAAGGAAGCTGCCGTGGCCTCAGTTGAATTACAGCCCTAGCACTTGCCTGGTGTGAAACTGGGAAACCACGAAAAAGGGTCGCAGTGCTGACAGTGGAGTTCGAACGCACTATCTTCGGAATACAAGCCGATAGCTATGCAGGAAGTGGAATTTTACATTCATGTCCAAACCTAACTGCCTGCAATGTTCCAACATTAGTTTAGCATTGGCCCTGTAATTACAATCTGCCAGTAACAGATCTGGAGGCGGTTCATTTTCTCTCTCCTCCATTGTTGTATCAAAATCCTCATCCTTGATCTGTTCTTTTATCTGAGGACCAACAATTCCATTTTTAAAATTTTCTTTTGTGATGAAGAGAAACTTTTTAGAAAGGTAGTTGAATAGAAGTGATAGAGTATTTACAAATTGCTTCATTAAGCCCAGTTATGTGTGTAGTTGTGGAATGGGGGCATACAAGCGGTGCATGGAGGATGTTCTGCGCTATGCTATGCTTATTTTCAATCTACTTATTATATCTATCTATCTATCTATCTATCTATCTATCTATCTATCTATCTATCTATCTATCTATCAGTTTTTATGTGACGAGACTCTCAGAATTATTGGTGAACCTACCCCGTCTTCGCTCCGCCAGTTCCTCACCAACGAACGTATCTTCTTCCAATGGCAACTGCAGGAGTGCATGAAGTTTGTACAGCACAGAAACATTTCCAAAATAATTAGAAAAGTGGACTCCGCGCTTTATGAAACGTGGTGGTGGTGGTGATTATTGTTTTAGAGGAAGTACAAGGCAACCATCCTCCATACAACACTAATCAGACAGAAAAAATAAAAGTGATCTGACACTTCGAAAAATGAAGGTATCAGTCGAAGAACGGCAAGGGCAATCTTGGACGTGAAAATGAAAGACTCCCTACCCCTCGCAAACCTAATAGCGTCGTTCACCAAGAGAGGTCGCTTAGGATAGATGGAAGTGACAAGTCTGGCAGGGGATACCGCCCCCTCCCATAGGGGGGGGGGCATCTCGCTAATTTAACACTTCAGTGGTCAGATGGGAGTAAGATGTAACGAAGTTAGGACCGGTGAAGGCGGGTAACCTGGCAAAAGTTAGTGGATCAGTCCCACACTTCTGTCATCAACCCACAGGGTATTTCTGCGGAGCCCCTGTGGCACGTGGTGTCTGAAGTCATTCATCAGTTTGTGGTTTTTTTTTTTTTTTTTTTTTTGCTAGGGGCTTTACGTCGCACCGACACAGATAGGTCTTATGGCGACGATGGGATAGGAAAGGACAAGGAGTTGGAAGGAAGCGGCCGTGGCCTTAATTAAGGTACAGCCCCAGCATTTGCCTGGTGTGAAAATGGGAAACCACGGAAAACCATTTTCAGGGCTGCCGATAGTGGGATTCGAACCTACTATCTCCCGGATGCAAGCTCACAGCCGCGCGCCTCTACGCGCACGGCCAACTCGCCCGGTAGTTTGTGTTTTTGTTGGCGATTATTGTCGTAGAACTGAGCTTCCATTCTCTCTTAACATTAATCGTAGAAAGAGATGGAAGATGCAGTAGAAGGACGGCCAAGAGTATAGAAAACCTAGGACCGCAGTTTTAGAGGGTGGGATTGAACCTATCATATTATCATCCGGAAGAACATTGTCAAGCAACCATCCATTTCCACGTGTTTATTCTTCCTTCCATTTTGTAGACACCATTTCTTGTACTCACGATTACTCAGTTCTTTGCGGCTACTTAGATCTCAAGGTACGCGGGTTTATTAGGGAGATACGGATAGGGCAGATCTTGTGACAGTCGTTTGCGTTTATCGGAATTGTCTTGCTCTTTAAGTCTTTCCTTCCCATTTTGAGCGAGGAAGACCGAACCCATTGAATTGTCTTTCTTCATATAGCATTGCATCAGGTGGGTCTCCGGGAAGTGATTGTGATTACCTAATGAGTACCTTCCAGAAATTTCAAGGGAAAATAATTAATTTAGTGGAGCGTTTTCGTTATACCAACATCATTGTTATTGAGAACTATTTGTTTCTGTTCTAACTTGAATAAGTAACTCATTGATAAAATTTCTTGTCACCTAAGTGTGGAATTATAGAATTAGGATCATGCTTAATGTCCTCGGAAAGTTAACCACAAAATATTTAATTATTTGCTCTCTACGGATACTTTTAATATTCAGGTGAAACACCTGAATATCTTCACTATATTTCAGATCATTTCTTTGAAATCTCTCTAAATTTAACTGCAAACTAATCTAAAACAAGTTTATTATGGTCATTTATGCTACAGCTTGCTTGCGCTTCGGTGCTGTAACAAGATTGTCTGCAAAACCAAGAACAGTTATTTTACCAAGATCTTCCAAATCGACAAATGAACCTTCTGGAGGCTCATCAATACCAGGTTGAAAAGAGAAGGCATGTTTGCTAGTTTGAATTTTACCCTGTTCATCTTGTTTACTCCAATATTAATTTGAGTAGGATTTCCTATTAGGATATTTACCCTTCTTACAGTTTTGAAGGAAGTACAGTTCTCTGAATTGTTAACACAATGCTGCCATGGTCAACGGTGCCAAATTCCTTTAAATATCCATATATGTATTAGCCTTCACTAAGGCTTCGTTTGATAATGACACAATTTTATTGGTGTCATCTATAAGTATAAATCCCCTCTGACTTAATTAAAATATACATTGTGTCTTAGCATTCGTTCAAACATTTGCTATAATCTTCCTAAGAATAGAACAGTAGGTGTACCCGGCGTTGTCCGGGGAGCTTTTGAATGTTTACCTTTAGTATTTGTATTACCAGTTAGTTAAGTGTGAAGTGGATGCTTATTGATTAATTTTGAGATGTTGATATCACTACCTATTATGCAGTTTTAGAGTTATTTAGACGTATCTGATTTCAAGTTATAGATTATTTAATTTTCGAGTAAAACCTTGTTGTTGTGGAGCTAGAATTGACTGGGAAGTATTTGATTCTTTCCAAAAAAAAAAAAAAAAAAAAAAGATAATAATCTTAGCGACCCCATAAAGTATGGATTCGACAATGTTTTTGATGATATTTATTTCTCTCCCCCTCGCCTTCTACCCCTAACGGTTCCTGTGGTGCCTTAAACCCAGGCGGTTTTTCTCCTGATACTAAAAATCCGGAGTGTCAATATTCACCTTAGCGACCCCGAAAACTATGTATTGACATTATTTTCGATTCATTTTATATATCACTCCCCCCGCCCCCGCCCCAAAGAGGGCAGAACTTGGACTTTAAAAATTCCGGAGTGTCACTATTAATCTCAGCAAACCCGAAAAGTATGGATTCGGCACTATTTTCGATGATATTTATATCCCTCCCCCTCGCCCCCCCCCCCCGCCCCTAACGGTTCCTGGGGTGACTTACACCCGCGCGGTTTTTCTCCTGATAGGTACTAAAAATCCGGAGTGCCAATATTCACCTTGGCGATCCCGAAAACTATATATTCGACACTATTTTTGATTCATTTTATATATCACTCGCCCGCCCCCCACCCCAAAGGGGGTTGAACTTGGACTTTAAAAATATTCGGATTGTCATTATTCATCTCAGTGACCACGAAAAGTATGGATTCGGCACTATTTTCGAATATTTTATATATCACTCCCTCGCCCCCCAACCCCAATGGGTACATGGTGTGTCTTACCCCCACGTGGTTTGTCAAAAATAATCCGGAGTGTAATTATTCAGCAACCCCGAGAAGGGTGGATTCGACACTATTTTCGGTCATTTTGACATATCACTCCCCCCGCGCCCCTGACAAAAGGGGGCTGAATTTGGACTTTAAAAAATTCCGGAGTGTCACTATTTATCCCAGCGACCCCAAAAAGGATGGATTCGACACTTTTCCTATTACGTTGATATATCACTCCCCCTCGCCCCCCCCTCTGCTAAGGGTACTCGGTGTGTCCTACCCCCACGCGGTTTGTCTCCTGATACTAAATCGTGAGTGTACCAAGTTTGGTGTAAATCGCTCCAGTGGTTTAGGAGGAGATGTAATACATACATACATACATACATACATACATACATACATACATACATACATACATACATACATACATACATACATACATACATACATACATACATACATACATACATACATACATACATACATACATACATACATACATACATACATACATACATACATACATACATACATTCATACATACATACATACATACATACATACATACAATGACATTTATATATATATATAAATATTCCGATTATCATTCTCGTGAATTGGGACTACATGTAATAACTGACACTTACCTAAATGTTTACTAGCATTCTGCTTGCAATAAATCAGTATGTTAGCAAATTTCTCGCATTTGATGACTCGGATAAACATATTATCGGGGCCTGGAGACATGTCTATGACTATGCCTGAATTAAAAGTGGATTTTCGTTGTTTTCGAAATGCTTTTCAACATTTTCGGCATTCAGCGCGCGTTCTTTAGGTCCATATAATCTGAGTAAAAAGTGAAATCTAATTCTCTATCATTCCGTCCCGATTAGCCTCGTACCCCTGTGTAGATTAGATGGATGTGAGTACCCACTCAGACTATGTTTTATGTTTTCCATGGATGTACGCGCATCACGAGGACATGGATGAAGAGAATTTAATAAAACTCGGTATGTAAAGTCGGGGAATAAGTCGCTACAATATTGACCATAAATAATTTTATTCACGCTGAGTTGAATGGTAGTTTAGTGGAAG
Source organism: Anabrus simplex (assembly GCF_040414725.1). NCBI lineage: Eukaryota > Metazoa > Arthropoda > Insecta > Orthoptera > Tettigoniidae > Anabrus > Anabrus simplex. The sequence goes on along the minus strand of NC_090272.1, from coordinate 10,185,148 downwards.
GCCTAAAAATTGAAATCTCAAATAATTATGTTGTTAATGGTCCTGTCGATAAATACTACAAAACTAAAGTTATACAGTATTAAATTGCCGGCGATTTATGTCTTATACACTTTTGTTTTTTGTTTGCTATTTGCTTTACGTCGCACCGACACAGATATGTTTTATGGCGACGATGGGATAGGAAAGGCCTAGGAAGTGGAAGGAAGCGGCCGTGGCCTTAATTAAGGTACAGCCCCGGCATTTGTCTGGTGTGAAATTAGGAAACCACGGAAAACCATCTTCAGGGCTGCCGACAGTTGGGCTCGAACCCACTATCACCCGATTACTGGATACTGGCCGCACTTAAGCCACTGCAGCTATCGAGCTCGGTCATACACATTTTTACTGCACGGGCTATGATAACAGAGATATTCATGAATGTGTACTTTGGTTGTTAACTCCATATCATCGTCGACTCGCGAGAAAATGGGTAAACAGATTTTGATGAAAATCGGTATGTACAGTCGGCGAATACGGAACTACAGTCTACGCTATAAATAATTTTATCAGATATCTTAATACTGCAAAGTCGGAAGAAGGAAAATGTGAAGGTCAAAAATGTAAGAATCTCATAAAGTTGACAAACAATAACATTACATTGACCACTGTCTCTTGTGATGTGATTTATGTCTTCTGCTGCCACTCATCTCCGATAGATGTGATTACTGCTGCGGCCGAGTATAATAGCGTGCATGAATATTGGCAAAAATATATGGCGAGTTAAATCTCTCTTATTTAGCTTGCCAGTCCTTTCCTCTGGTTCATAAATTTTCTGATACTACCGGTACGTAACACAATGGTTTGTCTTAGCACTCTAGCTATTCAATCCCTACTCTGAGGCACTTGATTATAATGAGCAATGCGCACATTTAACGGAATAATGACAGAGGAATGTTCGCGGCTGTCTGCTTCCTGGTCAATCCAGCACTGGAACTTTGGACTGTTGGATCGGCAGCGTAGTACTTTTCCTTAAAAGTGAGACAAATGTGCGGTTTTTCATTTGATCGAGTATTTTGCTATGATAATTTTTCCTTTAATCGCTAATTTCCTACTGACGTCATTGTAATGATCTATGTTGACTTTAGTTGGGAAAACGACAAGGACAGTCTTTTGTGAGAATTTCGTAGCGAAGCACGAGTACATCCGCTAGTTGCCAATAATATTTGACTCAAAAATAAATTGGAAAGTTATATTCACCGGGAGAACTGGATCACTGATGCAATGGGCATCACAATGAAATTCCCATAGACTACAACCTATAAAATGTGCATTTGAAATTTAGATGGAACATTAATTTAAATAGCAATCTTACTATCGTTCAAGAGGTACAGTGCGTCTGACGACATTATAAAACATATGATACAGATGACACTGTGGCGCCGCTCAAGTTGCATCTACGTATAAACTATTGTAATCATAAATCTACCACACAATGTACAATGTATTAGAATGGATAAGGGACAACGTTTTGTACTCATCCTGGCTGGTAACTTCCTGAAGATGTGAGCTGATGCTCAGGACACTATGACATTCCCTCATCCATGTGTGTTACTTGGATATCACCGCATTTTCCTGGTCGACCGGGACTCCATCCCGGCTTAGGCCTGCATTTAGATTTTGGTAAAGAATTCAATAACACGACCTTTCCTCCGTTCCTTCATTGATAAACTTGCATCTTGTAGGTCAGATATTAATGCAATGTTGCACATGAATAAATGCAATAGTATTCTGCTCCAACACTCGCATTTTTTTTTCAGAGAACTAACATTTCTCACGTAATGTTTTAGTCGTTTATACAATCAAATCTCAAATTCATCCATCACGGGAACTAGATATTCTTACTTTTTGAGACATTCCTCATACGTTCTTACGTTATTATAACCCATTTCATTGATAAGAATGGCATCGACTTGGCCTCCTTCATTGTGCACCAGACAATCTTCGAAATAAGACGTTTCACGAGTATGAATGCTCGGTTGACAATGGAATGCACCCTATAATTCATATTTCGTTGTCTCTTCAATGCTATTTAAATCAGTATTCCCTCTGAGAGTTCACCATCAATTGTAGATGCCTATAAGTGGACGACTTGCTTATAGACTGCGTCATTGAGAAGGAACATATCAGAGTAGCACTCAGTTAATTTTCGTGTCAGATACGGTCATATTCACTCAACAGTGGTTGATGATACTTCAAAATATCGAAATTCATGACGTGAATTTATGCGGTACTATGGAGTTCTGAGCTTGTAAATGTTCACATATCAAATATTTATTTAAATTTAACACTCAACTGAACAATTTGCTCATAAGATAACTTGTCCAGGTGTCTAAATATGATTTCAACTGAGCTCAATGTTACCATAAACCTCAATAATTCACTCAAGTTTGGTTAGGAATAAGTTGAACGGTTATAAGATCTATAGAAAAAATGTGTGTGTGTGTTTGTATTGTGCCTTTCTTACCATAATTCGTGTGAGTGGGTGAAGAGTTCGTGAAGCTCGAATATTCACCCTTCACTTCTCCCACGTCTTGAAGGGGTACACACAGATTCTAACTAAGGGCTACTCTATCGAATAAAACAGGCTGACTCTATTCAAACTGAAATGTATTTACCAGCACGACAAAAATGAAAAGCGAGAACTGAGTTGAATAAAATAAAATAACATAAAATGGAGAATAACGTGAAAATTAAATTAGGTATACGAAATAAACTAAATCGAACGAAAGTCAGTTTGAATTAACTTTAATGAAAATGAAAATGAAAACATAAACATATAAACTCCTGTGGTGCACATCACATTACATTAAATTTTATATAATCATCATTGGAATGTGCTCATAACGCAGTAAAGTCCTTTACAATCGCTACGTAAGCAAGCCTCGGACCTATGAGAGTAATGGAGTCCCACTCCCATTTGACAGGCGAGGGACTCCTTGGAAACAACTTGACGAACGAAATGGAATTCGATGGGGAGCTATCAATATTAATGGGGCTTATGGAAGAAAGAAAGCAGAACTGGCTGAGTCGGCAAAGAGGATGCATTTGGAAGTGCTAGGAGTAAGTGATACTCGGGTAAGGGGAGATAATGAGGAAGAGATAGGAGATTGTAAAGTGTACTTGACGGGTGTTAGAAAGTGAAGGGCAGAGTCTGGGGAAAGGCTATTTACCAGGAATACCATTGCTCGCAACATAGTTTCTGTTAGGCACGTAAATGAGCGAATGATGTGGGTAGATTTCTCAGCTGGAAGAATTACGACGAGAATTGTGTCCGTGTATTCACCATGTGAGGGTGCAGATGAGAATGAAGTTGACAAGTTTTATGAAGCATTGAGTGACATCGTGGTCAGGGTCAACAGCAAGGATAGAATAGCGCTAATAGGCGATTTCAATGCAAGATTTGGAAATAGAACTGAAGGATACGAAAGGTTGATTGGTAAATGTGGGGAAGATATGGAAGCTAATAGGAATGGGAAGCGTTTCCTGGACTTCTGTGCTAGTATGGGTTTAGCAGTTACGAATACATTCGTCAAGCATAAGGCTATTTACCGCTACACATGGGAGGCTAGGGGAGCCAGATCCATAATAGACTATATCTTAACCGACTTCGAATTCAGGAAATCTGTTAGGAATGTACGAGTTTTCCGGGGATTTTTCGATGATACAGACAATTATCTGATCTGTAGTGAACTAAGTATCTCTAGGCCTACGGTAGAGAAAGTGAAATATGTCTGCAAACAAATAAGTGTAGAAAATCTCCAGGACGAGGAAGATATGGAGAAATACCTGGATATAATTAGTGAGAAGTTCCGAGCAGTGGACAGTAAGCACGTGTAGGACATAGAAAGAGAATGGCAGACATACAGGGATGCTGTAGTAGCAACAGCAAGGTAATGTCTAGGAACAACTGTGTGTAAAGATGGGAAAATGCGAACATCTTGGTGGAATGATGAAGTGAGAGAGCTTCCAGACGTAAAAAGAACGCCTATTAGAAATGGCTCCAAACAAGGGTTGATGCAGGCAGGGAATTGTATACAGATGAAAGAAACAGAGCGATACATATAGTTGTTGAATCCAAAAAGAAGTCGTAGGAAGATTTTGGTAATAACCTGGAAAGGCTAGGTCAAGCAGCAGGGAAACCTTTCTGGACAGTAATAAAGAATCTTAGGAAGGGAGGGGAAAATGAAATGAACAGTGTTTTGAGTAATTCAGGTGAACTCATAATAGATCCCAGGGAATCACTGGAGAGGTGGAGGGAATATTTTGAACATCTTCTCAATGTAAAAGGAAATCATCCTGGTGGTGTTGCGAAAAGCCAAGCTCATGGGGAGGAGGAAAATGATGTTGGTGAAATTACGCTTGAGGAAGTGGAAAGGATGGTAAATAAACTCCACTGTCATAAAGCAGCAGGAATAGATGAAATTAGACCTGAAATGGTGAAGTATAGTGGGAAGGCAGGGATGAAACTGCTTCATAGAGTAGTAAGATTAGCACGGACCTTCAGATTGGACAAAAGAAGTAATTGCACCTAACTATAAACCAGGGAACAGGAAGGGTTGCAACAACTATCGAGGTATCTCACTGATTAGTATACTGGGCAAAGTATTCATTGGCATCTTGGAAGGGAAGGTGTGATCAGTGGTTGAGAGGCGCAGAGGGGCTGTCAGGATCATATTTTCAGTATGCGCCAGGTAATTGAAAAATGCTACGAGAGGAATAGGTAGTTGTGTTTATGTTTCGTAGATCTAGAGAAAGCATATGACATGGTACCGAGGGAAAAGCTGTTCGTCATACCGGGGGACTATGGAATTAAAGGCAGATTATTAAAAGCAATCAAAGGCATTTATGTTGACAATTGGGCTTCAGTGAGAATTGATGACAGAATGAGTTCTTGGTTCAGGGTACTTTCAGGGGTTAGGTAAGGCTGTAATCTTTCACCTTTGCTGTTCGTAGTTTACGTGGATCATCTGCTGGGAGGTATAAAGTGGCAGGGAGGGATTCAGTTAAGTGGAGATGTAGTAAGCACTCTGGCCTATGCTGACGACTTGGTCTTAATGGCAGATTGTGCCGGAAGCCTGCAGTGTAATACCCTGCAACTTGAAAATAGGTGCAATGAGTATGGTATGAAAATTAGCATTTCAAAGATTAAATTGATGTCGGTAGGTAAGAAATTCAACAGAATTGACAGTTAGGTTAGAGATAAAAAGCTGGAATAGGTAGATAATTTCAAGTATTTAGGTTGTGTGCTCTCCCAGGATTGTAATATAGTACGGTAAGTGAGATTGAATCGAGGTGTAGTAAAGCTAATGCAGTGAGCTCGCTGTTCCGATCAACTGTATTCTGTAAGAACGGAGTCAGTATCTTTATATCGGTCTGTTTTCAGACCAAATTTGCTTTACGGGAGCGAAAGTTGGGTGGACTCAGGATACCTTAATCATAACTTAGAAGTGACAGACATGAGAGTAGCGAGAATGATTGCTGGTACAAACAGCTGAGAACAATGGAAGGAGGGTAATCGAAATCAGGAGATAAAGGCTAATTTAGGAATGAACTCGATGGATGAAGCTGTACGCATAAACCTGCTTCGGTGGTGGGTCATGTGAGGCGAATGGAGGAGGATAGGTTACCTAGGAGAATGATGGACTCTGTTATGGAGGTTAAGAGAAGTAGAGGGAGACCAAGACAATGATGGTTAGAGTCAGTTTCTAACGGTTCAAAGATAAGAGGTATAGAACTAAACGAGGCCACAACACTACAGTAGTTGCAAGTAGAGGATTGTGGCGGCGTTTAGTAATTTCATAGAGGCTTGCAGACAGAACGCCGAATGTGATGAAACTACCGCTCATTGATTCCATGATGATAAATCAATGGAAATGTATAAAGGTAAAAGTCGCTAAAGCATTTCTCACATGAGATTGGGGAGTAAAACTTATTTTGTCTTATAATATTCCGGCGTGGACGACGAGACGCTGGTCTTGTTGCGGCCTTCCTCTATTTAAGACAGCGTCAAGAAGGCGTCACTTTTTGGTGTGAGAGTCTGTTTCTCACCTAAATGTATCACTCGGCGGATATAATTTCGGAAGGTTCGGGGTTCACAGGCTGTGCGTTAGCACTGTATACTCTGCCATATGGAGTAACAACAGTTTCTCATGCACACGAATAATATATATATATAAGTCATCGTATGTATGTGTGTGGGTGGGTTTGTACCACATCTCCTCCCAAACCATTGGAGCGATTTCAACCAAATTTGATACACTTATGACTTGGTATCAGGAGACAAACCGCGTGGGGGTAAGACATCCCAAACACCCCTGGGGACGGGGGGACGAAGGGGGTCTTATATAAAAATAAATGAAAATAGTGTCGAATCCATACTTTTCGGGGTCGCTGAGATCAATAGTGACACTCCAATTTTCTTAAAGTCCAAGTTCAGCCCCCTTTGGGATGGGGGCGAGGGGGGAGTGATATATAAAAATAATCGAAAATAATCTCGAATACATAGTTTTCGGCGTCGCCAAAGTGAATAGCGACACTCCGGATTTTCAGTATCAGGAGACAAACCACGTGGGGGGTAAGACACCCCAGGAACCCTTAGGGCTGGGGTGCGAGGGGGGTCATAAATAAAAATAAACGAAAATAGTGTCGAATCCACACTTTTCGGGGTCGCTGAGATGAATAGCGACACTCCGATTTTTTTAAAGTCTAAGTTCAGCCCCCTTTCGGGTAGTGGCGAGGGGGGAGTGATATATACAAATAATCGAAAATAGTGTCAAATACATAGTTTTCGGGGTCGCCAAATGGAATAGCGACACTCCGGATTTTTGGTATCAGAAGACAAACCACGTGGGGGTAAGACACCCTAGGAACCCTTAGTGGCGGGGGCGGGGGGGTCATATATAAAAATAAACGAAAATAGTGTCAAATCCATACTTTTCGGGGTCGCTGAGATGAATAGTGACACTCCAACTTTTTAAAGTCCAAGTTCAGCCCCCTTTGGGGTGAGGGCGAGGGGAGAGTGATATATATAGAAATAATCAAAAATAATGTCGAATACATAGTTTTCGGGGTCGCCAAAATGAATAGCGGCACTCCGGATTTTTGGTATCAGGAGACAAACCACGTGGGGGTAAGACACCCCAGGAACTCTTAGGGGCGGGGGACGAGGGGGGTCATATATAAAAATAAACGAAAATAGTGTCGAATCCATACTTTTCGGGGTCGCTGAGATGAATAGTGACACTCCAAGTTTTTTAAAGTCCAAGTTCAGCCCCCTTTCGGGTGGGGGCAAGGGGGGAGTGATATATACAAATAATCGAAAATAATGTCGAATACATAGTTTTCGGGGTCGCCAAAGTAAATAGCGACACTCCGGATTTTCAGTATCAGGAGACAAACCACGTTGGTGTAAGACACCCCAGAAACCCTTGGGGGGGGGGCGACGGGGGTCATAAATAAAAATAAACGAAAATAGTGTCGAATCCACACTTTTCGGGGTCGCTGAGATGAATAGTGACACTCCGATTTTTTTTAAAGTCCAAGTTCAGCCCCCTTTCGGGTGGGGGCGATGAGGGAGTGATATATATACAAATAATGGAAAATAGTGTCGAATACATAGTTTTCGGGGTCGCCAAAGTAACTAGCAACACTCCGGATTTTTAGTATCAGGAGACAAAACACGTGGAGGTAAGACACCCCAGAAACCCTTAGTAGTGGGGGGCGAGGGGGGTCATATATAAAAATAACGAAAATAGTGTCTAATCCATACTTTTCTGGGTCGCTGAGATGAATAGTGACACTCGGAATTTTTTTAAAGTCCAAGTTCATCCCCCTTTGGGGCGGGGAGCAAGGGGGGTGAGATATAAAAGTAATCGTATTTAGTGTCAAATATACAGTTTTTGGGGTCGCCGAGGTGAATAGAAACACTCCGGAATTTTAATATCGGGAGACAAACCACGTGGAGATAGGACACCCCAGGAACCCTTAGTGGTAGGGGGCGGGGGGCTTGAGATATAAAAATCATCAAAGTAGTGTCGAATACATACTATTCGGGGTTGCTGAGATGAATAGTGACATTCCAATTTTTTTAAAGTCCAAGTTCAGACCCTTTGGGGTGGCGGCGAGGTGGAAGTGATTTATACATGTAATCGAAAATAATGTCGAATACATAGTTTTCAGAGTCGCCAAAGTGAATAGCGACACTCCGGATTTTTAGTATCAGGAGACAAATCACGTGGGGAGTAAGACACCCCAGGAACCATTAGGGGTGGGGGGCAAGGGGGGTCATATATAAAAATAAACGAAAATAGTGTCGAATCTATACTTTTCGGGGTCGCTTAGATGAACAGTGTTATCCCGGAAAATTTTTAATTCCAAGTTCATCCCCCTTTGGGGTGGGGGGCAAGGGGGAGTGATATATAAAAATAATCGTAATTAGTGTCGAATACATAGTTTTCGGGGTCGCCAAAGTGACTAGCAACACTCCGGAATTTTAGTATCATGAGACAAACCACGTGAGGGTAAGACACCCCAGGCGCCCTTAGGAGCGGAGGGGGGGGGCGAGGGGCTGATATATAAAAATCATGGAATGTATTGTCCAATCCATACTTTTCGGGGCCACTGAAATGAACAGTGTAACTCCGGAATCTTTTGAACCAAGTTCAGCCCCCATCGGAGAAGGGGGGGAGGTATATAAAATTATCGAAAATAGTGTCGAATCCATAGTTTTCGGGGTCGCTGAGATGAATAGTGGCACTCTGGATTTTTAAAGTCCAAATTAAGGCCCCGTTTGTGGTGGGTAGTTAAGAAGGGAGTTAGATATAAAATAATCGAAAATAATGTCACATCCATGGTTTTAGGGGTCGCTTAAATGAGGAGTGACACTCCGGTTGTCGTTTAAGTCCAAGTTGATCCCCAATTGCCAGGCGGGTGAGAAGGAGTCAAGAACAGAAAATATCCAAATGACCGAGATTAAGGATGTTTTTCGTACGTTCCAGTATAACTGTCATCTGAACTTAATAGAAATATTACCTACTACCTGTAAACATATTAAGGGGGAAAGACACCCCTAGAAGCCTTAGATAATGGGACGAAATGTAATTAAGACTGAAAATGATCGATATTAGTGTTGAATCCATACGTTTCGGGACTACGGGAACAATTTCAAACAAACTTGGTCACTTATGACTTATTATCAGGAGACAAAGTGCGTGGAGGTATGACAACCCTAGCACACCTACGACGGGATGAGATGTAGAAATAATCGAAAATAGTGTTTAATCCATTCTTTTCGGGGTCGCTGAGATGAATAGTTACGCTCCAATTTTTTTAGAAGTCCAATTTCTGCCTCCTTTCCCATAGCGGTGAGAAAAAGTGAAAAACAAAATTTCGAAAATGACCGAGAGAATGGATGCATGTGTGTATACTGGACCTACTGTCTGGAGAAATATACCCTAGGGTTAAGAGACTCCTAGCCTCTAAAGTAGGGGCGAAATGTAAATATTAACCAAAATGACCGAAATTTGTGTCTAATCCATATTTTTCGGGGTCGCTGAGATGAACTGTAACACTCTGGATGCCGTTTAAGATAAAGCTCAGTACTACTCGGCAGGCGGATGAGAACTGGCAAAAAATTGAAAACGTCCAAAGGGACAGAGTTTAAGGATGTATGTGTGTATGTTCTAGCATATCTCTCAATCAAACTTAACTTATTATACAGAAAACATTACTGTGGAGGTCAGATACACCTAGCCCCCGCTGGTGTTGGGGAATGAGAGGGGCTGACGTGCAAAAATAAGGAAAATAACCAATATTAATGTCGAAATCCATTGTTTATGTGTCGCTGATACGAACTGTGACGCTGTGGATAGCATTTAAGTCCACGTTCAGCCTCCATCGAGGCAGGAGCTGAGAAGGGCTTAAAAGTAAATGGTATAAAATGACCGAGATTCGTGTTTACTCGATAATTAAATAATCTAAAACTTGAAGTCAGATACATCTAAATAACTCTAAAACTACATGATAAGTCGAAAAATCAACATCTCAAAAAGAATTCTATAAGCATTCACTTCACACTTAACTAACTGGTAATACAAACATTAAAGGTAAACATTCAAAAACTAACCGGGCAACGCCGGGTACTACAGCTAGTACTAATTAAAGAACAAGCGTATCTGGTGTTAGAGTTCTCAGCCTCACAGCCACGTCACGCGATGACAATTTCTACACCATAGGTGACGTCACGCATTCATTAAACTTAGCCAAACCGTTTGTAAAACGAAACTCCCGAGTTGTGGATAAACCTTAATTTATAACGATCCACAAGAGAACAAATTTGCCACTGACTTTATATCTCTGTCAAAAAGGAGCTTAATATCCTCGTTCTGGACCTCTGAGAAAGTAAGCGTAGAAATATTGTGATTGGCTAGAATCCACCATCAACATGGGATTTCTCCAGAGGTTCATCAAACAACGCGTTAACTTGGACGAATACCTCCCCGAGTTGTCTCCTTACTTATCGGAAGCAGCTGCGTGCACAGCAGCCAAATGGTACTTACAGGGTGTTGCGCCTTAATTTTTTATCCGGTCACACAAAGCCTTCAGAACGAAATTTATTTATTTATTTGAGTTTAGGAGTGGCGACGTTAGGGCTCGTGGCCCTCTAGTTACACTTAACCACATAAGTTACAATTTAACACATATATAAAAGTGATGTATTATTCCATTATAAAATCAAGGATAACTAACCCAAACAACACATATGGAGAACATATACAGAGGAGTGAAAGCAAAGCTCAACGAATAAAACAAGATCCGGAGCATTAAAGTGAAAAGTGTGGTGACCTACCTTTCCTGCCGAGCAGGCCGGTCCCGGGACTCCAGAAATGAGAAGACTAAGTAAAAGCGACTGTCCTTTATTAGTCAGGACGATGACAACTACTATATACAAGTCCTCACAAGGTTGGTCGGACGGGAGCTTGCTCAGTAGCCCACTACTCTGAGCTAAGATCGGACTCTGCTTGCGGCATTTAACGTACAACTGTGTCTGGTTCACTGTCAAGAGAGCTCGAGGGCCTGATCCAGAGAGGCAATCTGCCATATTGGTTTCGGGTTTTATCTACCCTCAATAAAGCAAAGGTCAATCCGTTCCCACTACCTTAGGGGCTGGACTGCGGCCTTCTACTGTAAGTGCTGCTCTCTGGATACAAACTCTTACTCCGTACTTTCGTTTCTCTCTCAGATCGGAAAATAACTACACTGAGGATGCTGCCTTTGATCCTTTTGTCGGTCGAGACCGAGTGCACTGTCTTGTTCGGTCTGCTTTCCGCTCTTGTAAACATGTTGTTATTGCAGGCGCGTGAGGCAAGCTCGCTGCCTGACTAACACTATTCATTATTCTAATATAGAGAAACGTTTCTCCTTCATTCTAACTATTAACATACAATTATGCCATTACAAGATGTCCCTTGTTACTGTCCCTGCTGCCGCTTATCTGACAGTCCACCGCTTCGACGCGATAAAAGCATGAGGAAAGGTCATAATGAAAATCTTAAATACAAACATAAAAGCATAAGCAGTGCATAAACAGAACACAATACATAATAAAGTAACGGAAATACAAGTGCGGCATAAACAATGATCTATGTACATGAACATTTACTCTATATCAACCTATAATTGTAAGAACAACACTATTCTTCAGCTGTACAGTAAAATGCCAATGAACGGTATTCAAGAGGTAATCTCTTGTTGGAGTTCCTCACAGCAGCTGCACGAGAATTCCGAAATCGTGACCCTGACGCAACGAATACACTGAAGATTGATAGATAGGAATAGCAAGTCAGAACCAGATCTAGTGTTACAACTACGGAATGAGGATAATAAATGGAATTTTGAAGAAACATATATGGGTAAATTTTATTTCAGAGTTCAATAAATCAACGTATGTGAAACGTCCGTCGCTTTTCGGGTTTCAGCCCGGAAAGAGCTGTGTTGCTGGGGATTATGTGAGCATTATAACTCGAGTTAAAGGCAAATCGAAGACCAGAGTTCAATGCACGTTGAAGTTTCGTAGTCTGTTCACGTGTCGCATGAACGAGGAAAATGTCGCAATATTCAAGTATTGGTAGTATCACTGTTCGGAGAAGTCATACCTTTACGTCTTGTGGCAAAATATCCTTATGTCGTTTCAGAGAGTGTAGCGTCGCGTACATCTTTCTACATGTATTTCTTACGTGTGCAGACCAGTCAAGAGTTCCAGTGACTGTCATATCTTGAATCTTCACTTCCTTACTGAGCGGGATTACGGTTGCATTTAGTGTCACCAGAGGAACGGTATAATTTTTATACATGGGGTTCAGTAATTTCTGAGAACCGATTGTAATTTTTTAAGTGTATTCGGGTTCAGGAGGAGAGAGTTTTCACTGGCATACAAACTGAATTATTCAACGTCTGAGTTAATATCTCTCCTCGCGTGCGATATATATTTTATTTTAACGTGGCAGTAAATATGGAGGATTCCGGCAAAAAGGTGATAGCTATTACACGTTATCTTTGAGTATACATATCATTAATATAGAGGGCAAACTGGAGCGAACCAAGGACAGAGCCCTGAGGATTTCCATCCTTCCTGTCCCGCCACTGTAAACTAATATCATGAGCTATAACACGTTGCTTACGATCTGTAAAGTAAGAGCGGAAACGTCTTGAAGCTTCACTACCAAAAAATGGTTCAAGTTTTAACAATATCTGAATACTGATCGTGTCCAAAGCACTGCTGAAGTCGAGGAGTGTGAGCATAGTCACTTGTCTTTCGTCTAGTGCTTGTCTGATATCGTCAGTCTTTTTCAGTAAGGCAGTTGCTGTATTATGGCCCTTCTTGAAGCCAGACTGCAGCAGATCCAAAAGGGAGTGAGAGTGCAGGTATTCCTGTATTTGAACATGTACCGACCGTTCAAGTACTTTGGAGAGGGCAGGAACAATAGAAATTGACGGTAATCGGATAAAAGTTTGGAACCTTGCTCCTTAGAAAGTGGGATAACATTAACTGATTTCCAAATAGTTAGTAGTGTGCCATTCTGCAGACAACAATTAAAGACATGCGTGAGAATGGGGAGAACAGTACCGATAATATTGTGTATAAAAGGGATAGGAATATCATCGACCCCACTCGCCCAAGATTTAATCGAATACAGGACTTTCTTAACTTCATTAGTGCTGACTGTACGAAAGGAGAAACAAGGGCGATTTCGAGGTAAAAGTGATGGGACTGTTAAGAGGATCAGACTGAATCCTGCCTTCCGTGAACCACGTGGTCAGCTCGTCGAGTAGAATGTCAGGTGCCTGGTTCTTTTCCCTCCTTCTACCAATGCCCATAACTGCGAGATTTTTCCAGGCACTAGCCGTATTTAAGTTACTTACTGAATCACGAACATATTTAAATTTAAGATTACGCATAATTTGTTTAGTTGTATTCTTTATTATTCTGTAATTTTCTGAAAGTATGATTTTAATTAATTTCAACCTTAGAATAATGGATGCATTAAGTATGTATAAATTGCTAATATTTTTCTGAAAGTACGTACTCACCTCGACCTGTTATTTCTCCAGGAATTCAACAATGGAGTTGCGTGCCGCAATGTTGGTCAACATTGCACTAACCACTCTGTCCGCTGCTTTCCCGTTGGAAGATACGAATCAATTTGAGGAACATGTATTCTATCAAAAGCTCGACCATTTTGATCCCGACGATGTAGAATACTTTAAACAGGTAAGGTCCTAGGCAGACGTTCCGGCTACAATATTGTGTGTGGTTTATTGCGTGCTCATGTCCACTCGCTTTCTATGTCGTGACCATTGATGTTCGATGTTCATTGCTGTATTTGCAATGGCTTTGGGAAACTGCGAAACACTTGGATACGACAGGTTTCACGTCTTCTGTTCGAAGTGGGAGAAAGACAGACATTACCTGGATCCCTTCGAGGTACATCTGAGGTGTCGTTGCAGGCAATTGTTGTTAGATTGGAAGTTAAATTAGAGAACACTAGTAAGACGAAACGGTTATAGAGAAGAATAATCAGCGGAGGGCGTGGAAAAGAAAGACACACTAGGCATAAGGTCATCAGTTCTCTGGATCACGTCTTAGAGTAGACATGAGATACTTCCCCCACACTCAGCATTATCCAAGTTGAATGGCAGATGATAAGTCCTTTGTATCACGTCTTGAGGTGATACGTCTCCAACACTCAGGAACCAAGTTGAATGACAGGTCATCAATTCGCTGAATCATGTCTTGAGGGGATACGTACCCCTAATTCAGGAGGATCCACATTCAATCAATCAATCAATCATTACTGATCTGCATTTAGGGCAGTCGCCCAAGTGGCAGATTCCCTATCTGTTGTTTTCTTAGCCTTTTCTTAAATGATCGCAAATAAATTAGAAATTGTTGATGTCCTCCCACGCCATCTCTCCACTGACAGCTCGGAACATACCACTTAGTCGAACAGTTCGTCTCCTTTCTCCCAAGTCTACCCAGCCCAAACTTTGCAACATTTTTGTAACGCTACTCTTTTGTCGGAAATCACCCAGAACAAATCGAGCTGCTTTTCTTTGGATTTTGTTTCAGTTCTTGAATCAAGTAATCGTGGTGAGGGTTCCATACACTGGAACCATACTCTAGTTGGGGTCTTACCAGAGACTTATATGCCCTCTCCTTTACATCCTTACTACAACCCCTAAATACCTTCATAATCATGTACAGAGATCTGTACCCCCTTTTTTTTTACATCGTTATACTCAGGAGAACTTGCTTAGCTGATGTGTTGGCCTTCTTTTCCTCCCAAAATCTCTTCATCCTCTCGCTGAGCTTCTTCCTTCGTTCTTCCGTCCAAGTTATAATAGCTCTGGTGTTGGGTTTATCTTCAAAGTGGTGATTGTCGATTTTTGTTCTGAATTTTCGTCTGTCCTGTACAATGTCTTCTGAGATGTTGATTTCCTGGAGATCTGTTTCAATTTCACAAAGCCAGCTGTTCTTGGTTCTGGACGAAAGGGCCAGGTTGAGAATTCTTTTAGTTAGCGTGTTAGTGTTCATTCTGATAATGTATCCATAACATTTCAATCGTCTTTTCCGAAAAGTGTGATAAATTTTTTCTGAACGACAGTATATCTCCTGGGATGACTTTTTTCTCCATATTCCATCTATACAAACTGGGCCAAAAACTTTTCTCAAAATTTTCCTTTCTTGTTTCTCAATGTCTTTGATTGAAGATCCGCCACCAATAATTAGGGTTTCTGAGGCATACAACACTTCAGGTTTCATTACTGTATTATAGTGTCTAAGTCTTGCATTCCGACATATTTACTTTTTATTATTCCTGTTCCAAGTGATCCTGTATGCTTTCTGTAATTTGGAAATTCTTTCTTTATTTGGTTCGCGGTTTAAACCAGAGGGCTGAATAATTTCTCCCAAATATTTAAATTGTTTCACTTGAACAATTTTGCCGAATTTAGTTATCATAGGTTGTCCATCTAAGTATCGTGAGGTTCCTTCCATGTACTGAGTTTTCTCATATGAAGTTTGAAGTCCCGTTTGGATGGCAATTTCATGTAGTTTTTCAATGGAATGAATTGCTTCATGCCTATTATTGGAAAAGATTGCTATGTCATCAGCAAAGGACAGACATTGCACGCGAATTCTGTCTTTACGTAGTCTTCCAAGGGTTATTCCTGTAGTTTCCTTTTCCCAGGTCCTGATTACTTTCTCAAGTACCAAGTTCATCCCTTTGAGGGATCCCGGTGTTAACAAGTGCGAATTAATGTTTGTTTGATTAATTCTCTTGTCTTTTTATCCACTTGAATTTCTTCTAGAGTACTGAAAAGTGTTTGACGGTCTATAGAGTCATATGCTTTTCTGAAATCTACAAAAGTAGTGACTGTTTGTCTGGTTTTGCGAATTTGGAGGATAGTTTAAAGATAAAGGATTTGTTCTGTACAAGATCTTTCTTTTCGGAAACCTGTCTGATATTGACCAATTAGATGGTCTGTTTGTTTCTCAAGTCTAGTGAGCAGGGCTTCGGAAAATATTTTGTAAGCAACTGGTATCAAGTGAATTCCTCTATAATTATTGATGTTCGTTTTACCCCTTTT
Organism: Anabrus simplex; assembly: GCF_040414725.1. NCBI lineage: Eukaryota > Metazoa > Arthropoda > Insecta > Orthoptera > Tettigoniidae > Anabrus > Anabrus simplex. The sequence goes on along the minus strand of NC_090272.1, from coordinate 10,168,963 downwards.
CTTGTGTAGTGGATGGATTAGCGCACATTTCCAATCTTCCGGGATTTCTTCAGTGATCCAGATGTTCTCAAGAATCGAGTGGATTTTCCGGGCTACACCTCCTATCTTCAGCATTTCGACAATTATAACATCTTCCCCCGGGGCTTTGTTATTTTTGAGTCAATGAATTATTTCTTTGACTTCTTCCAGTGTTGGGGGTTCTGAATCTTGATTAGATAAGGGTTTCTCAAAGGTGAGTAGATCTGTACCCTTTATTAACAATCATATTTATGTGATTACCCCAATGAAGGTATTTTCTTATATTAACACCTAGGTACTTACAGCGATCCTCAAAAGGAACTTTCACCCCATCAACGCAGTAATTAAAACTGAGAGGACTTTTCCTATTTGTGAAACTCACAACATGACTTTTAACTTTGTTTATCATTATACCATTGCCCACCGTCCATCACACAACACTATCGAGGTCACCCTGCAGACGCTCACAATCTTGCAACTTATTTATTACTCTGTACAGAATAACATCATCTGCAAACAGCCTTATCTCTGATTCCACTTCTTTACACATATCATCGATATATATGAAAACATAAAGGTTCAATAATACTGCCTTGAGGAATTCCCCTCTTAATTATTACAGGGTCAGATAAGGCTTCGCCTACTCTAATTCTCTGAGTTCTATTTTCTAGAAATATAGCCACCCATTTAGTCACTCTTTTTTCTAGTCCAATAGCACCACAGGGGAATCGTCATTCCTGGTTGGCTCTTTACAGGTGAGTAGGTCAATATGTTCGTACAGGCAGATGTAGAGGATAAGTAAAATAACCTTAGACCCTGAATAACTAAAACTACTGTAATTGTTTGACTTTCATCGCTTACTAACTTACCTCTCTGTTTCAGAGATATTTCAAGTTAGATTTATTCCATCGTGATGGTGCACCCATATTCCTTGAAATTGAGGGTGAAACTCCAACGGACGGTCCTACAGCTTTTTTAACTGGCATTGCACTCAAATACCAAGGTGTGATCATGGCTTTGGAACATCGTTACTATGGAAAGAGTATTCCTTTAAGGCAAGTATACCAGATGTGTCCTTATTTTTACAGCTTTCCATGGGTCCCATTGTGAATAATGATGTGGACAACAGATCTAGGAGCTTTCTGTCAGTGATGAATGTAACATATGTTCCAGGGGCTTAGGACATCGTAGCTTAAGGTTTTTTGTGGTGACTGTAGTAGAGTGACTGTAAAATCTACTTTATCATGTAAGTTAGTGCCTGTGGTCTTGGAGTAAAACACTATCACAGTCACTACCGATCTCAATTTAGGACAATCAACGAGGTGACAGATTCCCTATCTGTTATTTTCCTAGCCTTCTCTTAAATGATTTCAAAGAAATAGGAAATTTGTTGAACACCTCCCTGGGTAAATTATTCCAACCCCTGAGTCCCTTTCCTATAAATGAATATTTGCCCCAATTTGTCCCCTTGAATTCCAACTTGATCTTCAAATTGTGATCCTTCCTACTTTTAAAGACGCCACTCAAACATATTCGTTTACTATTGTCATTGCAAGCCATCTCTCCATTGACTGTTCGGAACATCCCACTTAGTTGAGCAGCTCGTCTCCTTTCTTCAAAGTCTTCACAGCCCAAACTTTGCATCATTTTTGTGACGCTATTCTTTTATCGGAAATCACTCTGAACAAATCGAACTGCTTTCCTTTGGCTTTTCCAGTTCTTGAGTCAAGTAATCCTGGTGAGGGTCTCATGCACTGGAACCATACTCTAGTTGGGGTCTTTACAGAGAATTATATGACCTCTCCTTCTCATCCTTACTATAACCCCTAAATACCCCCATAACCATGTGCAGAGATCTGTACCCTTTAATAACAATCCCATTTATGTGATTATCCCAATGAATACATTTCGTTATATTAACACCTAGGTACTTACAATGATCCCAAAGAGGGACTTTCATACCACCAATGCAGTAATTGAAATTGGGAGGACGTTTCGTATTTGTGAAACTCACAACCTGACTTTTAACACAGTTTGTATCATACGATTTCCTGCTGTCCATCTCACAACATTATCGAGGTCATTTTGCAGTTGCTCACAATCTTGTAAATTATTCATTACTCTATACAGAATAGCATCATCTGCAGAAAACCTTATCTTTGTTTCCACTTCTTTACTCATATCATTTATAAATACAAGAAAACATAAAGGTCCAATATTAATGCCTTGAGAAATTCCCCTCTTAATTATTACAGGATTTGATTACCCTCCGCCTACTCTAATTCTCTGATATCTATTTTATAGAAATATAGCCACCCACTCAGTCACTACTTTGTCTAGTAAAATTGCTCTCATTTTTGCCAGTACTCTCCCATGATCCACCCTATCAAATACTTTAAATGGGTCAATCGCGATACAATCCATTTGACCTCCAGAATTCAGGATTCCTGCTATATCTTTCTGGAATCCTACAAGTTGAGATTCAGTGGAATAACCTTTCCTAAATCCAAACTGCCTTCTATCGAACCAAACATGTCTAATATAATCAGAAAGAATGCTTTTCAAAAGCTTACATATAATCCATGTCAAACTGACCCTTCTCCTTATACACAGGGGCTACTATAGCAACTCTCCATTCATTTGGAAAACTCCTTCATGTAAGAAATAATCAAATAATTACCGCAGGTATGGTACTATATCCCAACCCATTGTCTTTAGTATATCCGCCGAAATCTGATCAATTCCACCCGCTTTTCTAGTTTTAAAATTTTGAATCTTATTACAAATATCGTTGTTATCATGGGTAAATTATTTACTCACCTCCTCTATTATCCTCGTAACCAACAATCTTCTCTTCCTTATACTTCACCCATGCTGCATTTTCCAGATCGCACATCTCCAACTATGTTGGTACTTATACCTGCTTGCCTTATGTTGTTGGTACTGACATGAAACACAACCAACTCTTCTCCTTTCCCTCCTTCTTCTTTTCTGGTTTCCTCAAAATCTGCCTTAACCTAACTCCTGCATAATACTCTACCCTGGTTCCCTTTCCACCGCACACTTTCCCCACATGTCTAACAATGGAATCCCCCATGACCAGCGCCTGAACTCTACCCGCCTCATTTGAACTTCTCCCCTCTTGGTCAGGAGCTTTCTCCCTCCCATGACCTTCTGCCACCTGTCTTTTTGTCTCTATATTTACCTTTTATCGCTTTTCCTTACCTCCTACTTACACACTTCTCATCAACAGTTGCCCGTTCCTTATCTTCCCTCTGTTGTTCTACCTACAGTGACTCGTACCGATTTCTCACAGACACCTGTCTGAATTCTGCTCCTGAATAGAGCCCTTATCCTGCAATTTCCTTCCCTTTAAAACATTAGACCACCTGTCTTCTACAATTTCACCCTTTCCTTCCTATCCCACTTGTACATCTACTGTATCATGTACATTGTTTGATGGAGGCCTACTTTCCTTCCTGTCCTCTGAGGGAATCCTAATTATCTCCCTCATACTCCCTAATGCCTGGCCACACCCACACTTCCTTATTTCTAGCCCATCATGTACCTCAAGGAAAGGCAAGCATTCCCTCTAAACATTCATCAGAACAATAAACAGGTGATGGTGGTGATTATTTTTAAGAGGAAGTTCGACTGGGCAACCATCCTGTATTAACACTAATCAGAGGGTAAAAATGGAAGAAATAAACACAAGGGCCACGAAAGGCGTGAAAATTAAAGACTTGCGAATTTAATAACGTCGATGTCGAAACAGAAGAAGAGTTGACCAACAGAAGATGAAAGTGAGGAGCCTGCCCAAGTAAGTGGAAAATATACCAAGACTCAGGTCTATACTGTTTCGTAATATCGTTATCCTGAATTTCAGCCTGTGCTCGTCTATTATCTGGGGTTTAGTGGGACTCAGAGCAGCTTGGAAACTTTTCTTTAAGTGACTTATTACTGGTCTTACTTTACAGAAACAATCCCTGTCTGGTTGAGCCTCATTGCAAGATCTTCCTAATTTCTTCAAATCCATCAACAGATATCACAAAAGGAACTGCTCAGTCGGGTTAAGTTGACGAATGACTGCTGATTGTAGAACGATTTGATGACTCGTCCTTAAATTCATGCCTAAATAATAATAATAATAATAATAATAATAATAATAATAATAATAATAATAATAATAATAATAATAATAATAATAATAATAATAATAATAATAATAATAATAATCGTATAGCCTCAGCTACCGTCTGCAGACATTTCAATTTGACGCCATCTGGCTGTCTGCTCGTCAATTTCGACGTTCCGTTTTACTGTAGGCCCACTGGATGGCAGACCGAGTAAACCGAAACTCTCTTGGGCGTCTATGGCTTTAATGAATTTTGTCGGGTAAACACCAAATGTGTCACCAGAGATCTTTTACATGCCGACATCGTACGACATGGAGTGTCGAATGGACTTTCTTTCGCCCTTCAAAAATCCGACTACCTCTGCCGGGTTTGAACCCGCTATCTTGGGATCTGGAGGCCGACACTCTACCAACTCTACTGGTGATTCTTCAAAATACAGAAATAATAGGGGAAGGACACTGTGCTATTAATAAGGAGGAGGTTCGAAGTTGACACTCCAAACAATCTTTCCATCACAACATTCAGCACAAAATGACTATTCTTCATTAAACATTTTCGCACGCATGTCATAAATATTCCACCAATGGCTACGTTAACTCCCCCCTGAAAACCACCGGCACTCACTATTATGAATCTAAAGCCTAACTACAAATGTGTGCGGTGAGGTAGGTAGCGAATGAAGAAATACTGAATAGAATTGGTGAGAGAAGAATGATTTGGCGAAATTTGAACAGAAGAATGACAGGGTACATCTTAAGTAACACAGGACTTGTTCAGGTGGTTTGAGAGGGAAGTGTAGTGAGAGTAGACCAAGGTATGAATATGAAGAACGGGTTGGAGCAAATGTAGGTTGGTATTGGGTGTCACGGACTGCTGCATTAAACCAGTCAGACCGGAACAACAACTGGACGGTATTTTAAATAACTGGTGGGATGTAGTGACACACTATCAGGTTCTATGTCGTTTGATACATTAAAGAAATTTAGGCAGTTTAAGGTCGTGTGAGTCAGTGCATGTATGACGGAATGGAATGTAATTCAAATTGTTCAGAGAATACTTCAAAATGTGTGTACGTAATCTGCTACGATGTAGTTGTAAAATGTATCTAAATTTAGTCGCCTATAATAGTAGTAACACTTAGTTCGTGGTAACTTACACATTAAACAAAATACAATATTTGATGTTTCAGCCCTTTTTACAGCGAACCAAGGTATCTGAGCTCAGAACAGGCTCTGGAGGATATTGCATATTTCATACAAGCTCAAAAAGAACAGTACCCAAATAGTCCATGGATAGTAAGTGGATGCTCATATGCTGGCAATCTGGCGACGTGGATGAGACAGAAATACCCTCACTTGGTACAAGGCGCCATCGCAGGCAGTGCTCCGTTGTTGCTTAAAGCGGACTTCTATGGTGAGTATTCATATCAGATATAGACAATCGAAAGCACACGAAATCAATAAATAGAATATAATTCCCACTCTATGAGACGGGATGCTCCAGCTAATGCAAATAAAGGAGGTCAACAAGGTGGGAGCATTGTTGGTAGTTGTTTGATGGAGGAGTTACAACTGCCCACCGTCCTGTCTTAAGAAAGATGAATAAGGTGGGAGCATTGTTGGTAGTTGTTTGATGGAGGAGTTACAACTGCCCACCATCCTGTCTTAAGAGAGATGAATAAGGTGGGACCATAGTTGGTGGTTGTTTGATGGAGGAGTTACAAGTGCCCACCGTCCTGTCTTAAGAGAGATGAATAAGGTGGGACCATAGTTGGTGGTTGTTTGATGGAGGAGTTAAAAGTGCCCACCATCCTGTCTTAAAAGAGATGAATAAGGTGGGAGCATTGTTGGTAGTTGTTTGATGGAGGAGCTACAACTGCGCACCATCCTGTCTTAAGAGAGATGCTTAAGAAGGGAGCATGGTTGGTGGTTGTTTGATGGAGGAGCTACAACAGCGCACTATACTATCTTAAGAGAGATGCTTAAGATGGGAGCATGGTTGGTGGTTGTTTGAAGGAGGAGCTACAACTGCGCACCGTACTATCTTAAGAGAGATGCTTAAGATGGGAGCATGGTTGGTGGTTGTTTGATGGAGGAGCTACAACTGCGCACCATCCTGTCTTAAGAGAGATGCCTAAAAAGGGCCATAGTTGGTGGTTGTTTGAAGGAGGAGCTACAACTGCGCACCATACTACCTTAAGAGAGATGCTTAAGATGGGAGCATGGTTGGTGGTTGTTTGATGGAGGAGCTACAACTACGCACTACACTATCTTAAGAGAGATGCTTAAGATGGGAACATGGTTGGTGGTTGTTTGATGGAGGAGTTACAACTGCCCACCATCCTGTCTTAAAAGAGATGAACAAGGTGGGACCATTGTTGGTAGTTGTTTGCTGGAGGAGTTACAACTGCCCACCATCCTGTCTTAAGAGAGATGAATAAGGTGGGACCATTGTTGGTAGTTGTTTGCTGGAGGAGTTACAACTGCCCACCATCCTGTCTTAAGAGAGATGAATAAGGTGGGACCATTGTTGGTGGTTGTTTGATGGAGGAGTTACAACTGCCCACCATCCTGTCTTAAGAGAGATGAATAAGGTGGGACCATTGTTGGTGGTTGTTTGATGGAGGAGTTACAACTGCGCACCATCCTGTCTTAAGAGAGATGAATAAGAAGGGAGCATTGTTGGTGGTTGTTTGATGGAGGAGCTACAACTGCGCACCATCCTGTCTTAAGAGAGACGAGGGGAGCCGTGGTGCTCCGTTATAAATAGGTCAGATGGTATGTCTTGATATAAAATTGATTCCGTGCGCTACCCGGCTAGTTTTTGAATGTCTAGTTTCAGGTGGTGGTGGTGATTACTGTTTTATGAGGAAGTATAACTGGGAAATCATCTTCTATGTAACACTAATTGTGGTGGTGATTACTGTTCAAAGAGGAAGTACAACTGGGCAAAATATTGAACGGATCCGACGCTTCGAAAAGTGAATTTATCGGGAAAAGAAAGACAACGGCCAAGAAGGATGTAGGCGTCGAGTGTCGGAAAAGAACAAGAGTTGAGCAAGGGAGGTCGTGCAGGATAGATGGCAAGGGTGTTCATTACTTCTTAATTATGTGTCAAGTGATTTTTGTAGATTTTTGGTGATGTTGGTATTTTACGAAGTCGTTTATTAGTTCTAGAGTTATGTTTTGTCTTTATTCAGCCCATACTGTCTGGGAAGTAGATGATCCCTTCAAATAAATATTAAAATAAAGCGTCGCCCTCTAGATACAGAATGATGTTCGCGTTTCCAACGGACAACGTCGCCAATCAGCCTAGCGAACTGCGAAACAGCGCTAATATCGATAATTTGGGACATGTTCTTTTTCAACGTCTTCCACCCACTCCTCATGCCGATAGAGTTTGAAATGGGATTTGAAGTGCATCCAGAGTGTCACTGTTTGTCTCACCGAGACCTAAAATGATGGATTGGACAATAATATTGGTTGTTCTTGATGATTTTAACATGTCAGACCCTCCCAACACCCGACCTTAGTGGAGTCTTATCCCCACAGTATTTTGCTCCAGATTGTAAGTCATATGTATGGTTGAGAGCTATGATGGAACATACGTACATATATAAATCATAAATACGTAATACATAATCTCGGTCATTATGGACATTAGCTTTTTGACCCTTTCTCCTCCCCGATTAGGAGTGTGAGTATGCATATCAGCGATCCCGATAACTAACATATGGTAGGATTGCCTTTCTCTCCATATAGCATGTAGCTAGTCGTCGTCACAGTTAATCTCAATACTTCGCCGATGTCTTGACCCAAACCAATTTCTCCTTAATTGTGTGCAACCCACTAAGTACGGAATGTATTGCGGGCTAAGTTAAGCTATCGCCTGCAATTATCCGAGTGGCCATTTACTCAACGCTGACTTAAGGTGGAGACCAATTAACGCCTGATGATTCACCGGTAGGTAATTCCGGAGAGAATCGAATAAAAATTAAGCGATTCGGTCAAGTAGAACGGACAGAGTTGGCAAAGCTCATTTTAGTAAACTTTTTTAATATATAGATAATTCAGGTGGGAGTATTTCTGGTGGTTGTTTGATGAGGCAGATACAGCTTGACGCCATGGTCTGGTCACATAAAGAACAGTTTTGATCCTTCATAGAATTAAGTTATCGGCAAAGTAAAGTGAATGGCCATAAAGACTCTCTACCGCTCACAAATCTAACACCGTCGTGTTCGGGAAAAGCAAGAGATGACTAGGAAAAATGAGAGTTCGCAGCCCGTCACATGTATTTGTGATACGCAGCAAGAGGCCTAGAGTCGGCTGTTACGATACTGTGGATGCAGTGTACCACATACCCTCACGGGGCGTCGCGGAGTGGGTTGTACGGTAGGTGTAAAGTTGCGGTGAAGTTCTCTATGCGAAGTTCTTCTTTCGTTTCAGAATATTATGAATTCGTCGGGGAGGTACTAAAGAAGAAAGCTCCGCTATGTCACCAGAAATTAGTAGAAGCCAGTGAGGAATTTACTACGCTTGAGAAGACTCCTGAGGGGCAAAGGAAGCTCGCCAGCATGTTCGGGTGAGTAGAATATTGTATCATTTAACGATTCCTGAAGAAAAGTTATCTATATATTTTTCAAACGACATCAGCTCATAAAGTGTAAATGATACAAGGATCCTGAATGTTTACAATTTGGGCGATGATAACCGAAAATATTAAACTTTTTGTACAGAAATGAAACACTAGATGATTTATCATTTAGGAGTAGTATAAATGATCATTTAAGATTGTTATCGAATCTTTTAAAATGTCCACTATATTTTTTTCTAAAGTTGTGTGCCGGATTCCAAATATTTTCAATATTCCCCATGTATGCTTATATACTCTGCCTCTGCTTCCAAATAGCAGACCTATTACGGGCGAATGTTATGTCTCTCAATCAGATATTGGATGCTGTTATTTTCCTAGTCAACTTTCTTGGCCTGGAAAAAGTTTCTTTCAAACCGGATGGTTACATCAAGAATAACAGCTGTTGGAGTCTGTTGGTGGATTGCAACAATATCTTCTCTTCTGTTGGGACGCTACAGATCTCTCATCGCAGAGGCTAAAGTTACTCTCACTCTGTGATGACGGGTGTTCCTTAGCAATTCTCCTTTGCCGCAGTATTCTAACACATGACGAAGAGCATCATTCTCACCACAGTGTGGATGGCGGCAGAAGATTGTGCCAGGACATCTGCTAGGAACTTCTCGAACCGTCCAGATGTTGCAGGACATTTTGAGAGCAATTGCACATTCAGAGTTTGACAGTCCTTTCTTATTACTTATCCAGAATTTTGCTTTAGGGTTACCGACATAATCTTCAATGCCTTTTCCTCTTAAAGAGTAGGCTCAAGTGCGGAAGTTTTGTTCTCGTTGTAATTTACGAATTCGCCGACCAGTGAATCGATTACTAGTATCATCATTATCTGACTCCTTCCCTGCCCTTAAGTCTCTGATGGCGAGAAGGTGATCGTCTCTAACACGAAGAAGACGGCTGCAGGTGTTTCCCATTTATCGAAAATGTTTTGGAGAGTGGTTATAAAAGAGGCGAGTAATTTCTTTGACTCCGCCTTTTAACAGCTTATCAACATCTTCCAGAAAGCTATTTTTTATTTTACTTAATGGAGTACATTGAAGAGGGTATATACTGACTGACAGAGCAAATGCAACACCAAGGAAGATTGGTTCGAAAGGGTTGAAAGTTGGGGAAAAAACAGAGACGGCACGGACGAATAATTGATGTTTATTTCAAACCGATATGCAGGTTACACAATGCGCACGGCATCGACTCAGTAGGATGTAGGACCACCGCGAGCGGCGATGCACGCAGAAACACGTCGAGGTACAGAGTCAATAAGAGTGCGAATGGTGTCCTGAGGGATGGTTCTCCATTCTCTGTCAACCATTTGCCACAGTTGGTCGTCCGTACGAGGCTGGGGCAGAGTTTGCAAACGGCGTCCAATGAGATCCCACACGTGTTCGATTGGTGAGAGATCCGGAGAGTACGCTGGCCACGGAAGCATCTGTACACCTCGTAGAGCCTGTTGGGAGATACGAGCAGTGTGTGGGCGGGCATTATCCTGCTGAAACAGAGCATTGGGCAGCCCCTGAAGGTACGGGAGTGCCACCGGCCGCAGCACATGCTGCACGTAGCGGTGGGAATTTAACGTGCCTTGAATACGCACTAGAGGTGACGTGGAATCATACGCAATAGCGCCCCAAACCATGATGCCGCGTTGTCTAGCGGTAGGGCGCTCCACAGTTACTGCCGGATTTGACCTTTCTCCACGCCGACGCCACACTCGTCTGCGGTGACTATCACTGACAGAACAGAAGCGTGACTCATCGGAGAACACGACGTTCCGCCATTCCCTCATCCAAGTCGCTCTAGCCCTGCACCATGCCAGGCGTGCACGTCTATGCTGTGGAGTCAATGGTAGTCTTCTGAGCGGACGCCGGGAGTGCAGGCCTCCTTCAACCAATCGACGGGAAATTGTTCTGGTCGATATTGGAACAGCCAGGGTGTCTTGCACATGCTGAAGAATGGCAGTTGACGTGGCGTGCGGGGCTGCCACCGCTTGGCGGCGGATGCGCCGATCCTCGCGTGCTGACGTCACTCGGGCTGCGCCTGGTCCCCTCGCACGTGCCACATGTCCCTGCGCCAACCATCTTCGCCACAGGCGCTGCACCGTGGACACATCCCTATGGGTATCGGCTGCGATTTGACGAAGCGACCAACCTGCCCTTCTAAGCCCGATCACCATACCCCTCGTAAAGTCGTCTGTCTGCTAGAAATGCCTCCGTTGACGGCGGCCTGGCATTCTTAGCTATACACGTGTCCTGTGGCACACGACAACACGTTCTACAATGACTGTCGGCTGAGAAATCACGGTACGAAGTGGGCCATTCGCCAACGCCGTGTCCCATTTATCGTTCGCTACGTGCGGAGCACAGCGGCGCATTTCGCATCATGAGCATACCTCAGTGACGTCAGTCTACCCTGCAATTGGCATAAAGTTCTGACCACTCCTTCTTGGTGTTGCATTTGCTCTGTCAGTCAGTGTAAATAAAGGGCATATACTGATTCATGATGGATATATTTTGATCCGGTTTCAGCAAAGGAGAGGTGCATAACTTCGTAATGTTTGTCGTTAAGTCAACAATTACCGTTCCCTCGTCAAATACAATCTCATCATTGAAATTACATCCAGGGTATTTAATACGTTATTCATTAGATGTCAATGAATGTATGCTGTGCCCGTCTACAGTGAGGATTTAAGCAGGACAGAATTCCACTTCTCATACAAATTACTTTGGTTTTATGTGGATTGATCTTTAGGCCAATTGTTGCTAAAGAGTTTTCTGCTTGGAAGATAAGGCTAATGATACTGGCTTCGTCTTTTTCTATGAGAGCTATGTCATCAGCACAAGCTAAACAAGACAGCTTTTGTAATCCGTCGACTACTTAAAAACCGTGAAAATAAGAAAATCATGCTTAGAAAGCTCTTTTAACGTAAGACAGATTAAACACACAAGGGGGTGAGTAACTCTTCTTTTTGGCTGGATGATTCTTGACTTATTGCTTACATTTTCAGGCATTCCTACAGGAAGCTAGAGATCATGGAATATGATCATAACCCGACAGAACCAAAGTATTTACTGACATCTAGAAATCAGAACAGAAGTTCATTTTCATAGACTTAGCTTTTTTGAAACATCCATTGATCAGAGATTTCTTTATGTGGGTATCGGAAGATGGAAGAAATCCTCTCTGGGGGGATGAAATCATATGTAAATACGAAGCTTCTTGTCTATAACACGTTCCATGGTTCTTCTTATAACACAGTAAATCGTCATAGGCGTCTAATCAGAATTGTTCTTCCAATATTAAAAGCATGTGGCACGATTCCGTATCGAATCATGGCGATTCCTAGCAATGAGATAAATTTATCTGCCTTTAGATGTTATAGGACTCGAACCAACACTCTATCTGCGCCGGGTGCTGTGTCAAGACGAATTCTGGAAAGGGCTTCGTTCATGTCCACTTCAAACAGTTCCATTATGTTTGGATTAATTGGATTAAAATTACTCGCAACCAAAAGTATCTCATTATAATCCTTTTCAAATATTTCTGCAAAATATTCCTCAATTTCATGCATTTGAAGAGACGAATTACTGCGGGATTCAAACAACACATTTCCTGTGATTATAATACAGTAGTTATACTGTGAGACAACTTCTCCTTTTCTTTTTCTCTGTTAGATCCTCGAGCTGGGTTGTAGCTCTGTGAATAGGCAAATCCCTGAATTTTGCCCCAATTTTAGGGATATTATAATACTTTACAGCCGGATGTTGAAGGCCTGATAGTGTGTTCATCGGAGAGAGGGAAAAGGAGGTTACGTCGGATACAATACACTTAATTTCATGACGTGTCTTCGGTTAAGACCTTCCCATAATTTCCTAGCATCTGTATTTGTTCGTGTGTCAGATACTTGTCAAGAGCGGTTGCATGTTACGGTGCCCAATTTCTTAGTAATTTTTGCCTGTGTGCTTCGGGATGAGCTTCACTAACATGTATTTTAACAGATTTACAGAACTTCCCTCAGATGTTGCGTGTATTTTTTTCCACCTGAAAAATTTACTTTTGGGCCTATCTTAATTGGAATTATTAATTTTGATAATGAATCACTGTCCGCAAAACTTACTAAATTAGATGGGTTGTAGAATGCTATAATGTACAACTATGCTTGTAAGTGTGTTTATATATCGCACTATAAAAAATGTTTATCAAAATACTCAGCATTTCTTATATGTCATGTCATGGCTATACGGTTAAGACGAAAAAAAGAATATTAACATAAGCTACTTCATGCGTTGAATGGACTCATGACGCATAGTGCCTGGTTGTGAGTATCATTAGCTGCTCTTTTGGCAGTAGGCAAACACTCAGTGCACAATGAACGCCAAACAATAAGAAGGCTGCCCTCTTAGCCACAAAATTGTCGTATGCAAATAGCTAAGAATTTCCGCAATAAAAGGATATGAATAGCAGATAACATCGTATGACACAAAAAACACAATAACAAATCGTACATTTGTAAGAATATATCTTACAAGAAGGGAATGTTCACCACCACACAAATTCACAGCCGCATCATAATAATTTCTATGGCATCACCTTGCAGATATTTTCATTGGTAACCACTTTAAACACTTTACTAGGTGATAACCACTCCGCTGTGGCAGACGTTTCACGGCAGTGTAGGTGGCAGTGATTTTGGTTCGAACCCGAAGTGCACTGGCAAGCATCAGCTGGGTACTCAGCTTTGTCCGGTATTATTATTTTTTTAAAACTTATGGAAAACGCCAAAATGAACAATAATATATAAAAACGTATTTGAACAAGTAATGCACAAAGTGGAACAATCTTTTTTAAACAACCAATTTTAATTCTGATTGCTAACTACTTGCTTGTAAATTATGTTCTTAGTTGCTATCTTAACCGCAAGAGGAAACAAATTTTGAGTGAACCAGAAATCGTGATACTCGTCCGCGACTTTCACTGTCCAAATCAATTGGCGTATATGATTTTCTTTGCTTACAACTTCAACGTTTTAAATGGTAAGTTGATAGGGATTCTGGTATTAGGAAAATACATTGCTGGCTTTCGACAGAGCCCTGAGTGTTGAGGTAGGAGAGGGAAACATCTCATCTCGCGGTGACCCGAAACTTGCGACTGGGGGAAAATTAAACCTGCAGACAAGCCCCGTACTGACGTCAACCAAAGGAAAAAAGGAAGAGGTCCGATATTTCCGAAATGAAAGTATCGGCTAAAGGACGGGCATGGGAATGAAAGACTCCCTAGACTTAGAAACCTAATGTTGTCGGGGTGGGAAGAGTAAGTGGTAACAATGCTAGACTCAACCCCCGCTCCAATATGGAATCCTTTATTTCACCTTTAAAACAAGTGGGTGTTCCCCACCAACAGGAGGTGAAAAATGAAAGATGTTGTGGTTTGAAAGAAAGTACACCTAGGAACCATTATTATGAACAATAACTGGACGATAAGATTAAGAGCGGTAGTGGTGGTGGCGATTATGGTGTTAAGAGGAAGTAGGAAGTGGTGGTGCATACGTTGATTACTGTTTTGTAAATTATTAATGTATCTATTTTAAATTTCCAGGATTGCTCGGTATTATCCACATAAAGGTGAACATTTCCATCAGAAATTAGCCGAAAAAATGTCTGGTGTAAACGGGAAAAATATTCAATCTCTGGAGTACTATCTTCCATATACCTCTGAGGTGTGCAATTTGATAACAAGAAACACTCACGGAAAATCAACCTTGGAGATCCTCATAAATAACTACCGATTAAGTGGACGAACCGGCGCTCTAGAGTCTGTTATAAGAAGAGCCTTCGATACTGACTTCCTAAAGTGGTCACGCGAAGATTATTGTAAGTATCTAGTTACTAAGATAAAGACAGTTGATAAATGTTGATTAGTTAGTTCAAACCAGTGAAATGCCCGGTGGTGGTGATCACTCTCTGTGCACCCTCTTTAGTCCCTACATAGGACAGAAAGCTGAACTTGGTGTGGGTTCTAACCATTTTCGAAGAGACACTGGAATTGGTTCGCCAGTAAACAACATCTTCCTCATCCTCCATTTCTAACCCCCTGAAGACAGTCTATTGATTCTGTGGTAGGCGTGGTTAAACATGATGGTATAAAAAATAGTTCCCTAGTTTCGACGTAAAATAAAAAGAAGAAAAGTTTAAAATTATGTTTAAGTCGTGGATGGTAAAGTTTAAAACAGAATTACTTCTGCCTACAGGCCTGGTGTTATCTTTGCTCCTCAATTTGATTCAAGTGTCGCACTGAATTTCCTTGAGCAGGGAATATACGGGTACTTGGAGTAGACCAAAAGTAGTCGCTCTAAGGAACCTGGAAAGAAACCTAGTGACCCAAGAATCTTTTGACCATCTCTACACAGTACTCGAATGAATAGTTCTTAATAGAATATCGTATCCCGGTTTCCGGCCAAACACAATGAATCGAAGACAGCTATGAATCTGGGGAGATCAGAGATGCAGCCTATGACACTGTCAACCATAGCAAGGAGCCGCTGCCTCAGCCGATCAAACCTGATACAAAGGCGTTTATGCTGACGAATGAGCCACTGCTGTTCTCTGAGGAGAGCCTGAAGATTGAACGATCTATTATGATAGAAGCCTGACAAAGAGAGAAGATGAGTATAGCCTGGTGAGGCCAACATCTGTCACACTGAGGTACTCCCCATCACTCAAAGCCCGGACATCACCACACGGGTACAACCAAGGCCTGTCTACACATGTGCTCTTGCTTTGTGTTTCTCAGCTGCTGAGTATTCTGCACGAGTCTGACAAAGTTCCGGTCGCGCAAGACAGCTTGATAAGGAAACAAGATGTTAAACAAAAATGCTCCAGAAGTTGAGAAAAGAGGCAGAGAAAGTTGCTCCTTGCCTTATCTCCGGATATGAACCTGAAAAGTCGAGAAAGAGCTTCGCAACACATTTAATTGCATATTTTTATTGTCATTTTTGTTAATAGGTTTTATAACAGCTCATTTTAATGTATATTCGTATTCCAATAGTTTATGCACTCGATACGTAAAGAATGGCATGTCCTTACGAACCTGCTATGTACAGTCGTGTGACGGCAAGCCTGCTTCTTGTTGTTGCTCTACAAACGTTCCTGTGGGGAAGAGCTGATCATTTTCTGGACTGCCATCCTCTCTTAACACTGAGGAGAGGAAAATGGAAAAGAATGGCAACAGTCTCAATAGAACAAGGGTGTCAAACATTGGGCCGTATAAGGTAATCACCAGTAATAATTCGTTGTGAGATATAAAAAGCCATCTCTATGCAAGCTAAGCAGGTCCTTGGAGGACTGGAAGGTAAAGGCTTTTCTCCCTTGGCCGGCGGCCTTTCTGTTAACGTGACGTTCACTTTTGGAGTAAGCTGTGTGAACCTCAGGGACATGTGCCACTCCAGAAGTGAAAATATTTTATGGGGAATCGAAACCACGTTTTCTTCCTCGGCTAGACAGTTCTATTTGTGGGACATAGGCCCATATATTTTATAATAATACAGTACATAATAATAATAATAATAATAATAATAATAATAATAATAATAATAATAATAATAATCAAGCAAAAATGGCCGGTAAGAAATACGTTGTCATTTTCGTCGACTTTACAAAGGCGTATGACTCGGTAGACAGACCTACTCTTATGAAGATTTTGCAGGAACTAGGACTTGATGAGAAGACCCATAACCTAATCAAACAGACTTTAAGCAACACCAGGTCACGAGTAAAGTTCAGAGGAGTCATATCAGAAAGTTTTGAAATTAAATCAGGAGTGAGACAGGGAGATGGTCTGTCCCCTCTCCTCTTTAACTGTGCCTTGGAGAAAGTAATAAGAGAGTGGCGAAAGGAGTTAGCTAGAATGGAGATTCCAAGTGGCATTTATTTGGGACATAAGCGCAATGAGCTCAATGTTGACTGTCTGGCGTATGCCGATGATCTGGCCCTGATATCTAATTCAATAGAAACTTCAGTGAAACAACTAAATGTTCTCAGACAACAAGCAGCAAAGGTTGGGCTACATGTGTCTCTCGAAAAAACACAATTCATCACGAACATCGGTGAATCTCCTTGTACGTTGCATCTAGAACAGGGAGAGATCAGGAAAACCAATAGGTTTAAGTACTTGGGAGAATGGTTGGAATCCAATCTCTCTGAAGGAACAGCTTTGTCAACTCGAGTTAACAGGCTTGAAATGGCCTACCAACTGACCAAGAATACGTAAAATAAAAAGTGTCTCTCTCGTAATACTAAGATGAAGCACTACCAGACAGTCATCCGCCCTGAAGCCTTATATGCTTCAGAATGTCTAACATTCAACAGGAAGGGACTCATGGAAAAACTTGAAATCCAGGAAAGAAAGATAATGAGGAAGATACTGGGGCCAGTCAAGGAAGGGGACAGTTATAAAAGACGGCCTAACAAAGAGCTCTACAAGTACTGTGAAAGAATAACGAATGTAGCAAGGAAGAGACGCCTAGCATTCTATGGGCACGTCTACAGGATGCATCCTACCAGGTTGACCAACCGGATTCTCAGCTACTGGCAAAATAGGAAGACCAAGTCACCATGGTTGATGGAAGCGAATAAAGATCTACAGGAACTGGGAATAACAGAATGAATCTTAAAGGATCGTACAGCACTCAGGAAGATGCTTAAACATAAGAAGTTCCAGGACAGATTATCAACAAAGAAGACTGGCGCCCTTTGGACAAAGGAGAGGAAGGAGCAACACAACCTGAGGATGCGCAACTACTGGGCAAACATCAAAGCCCATTCCAAAATGCAATAGTTGAATGTCGTGGTCCTTAGCTGGCCTATACGAAACAAGAAGAAGAATGACCTAGCTCTCCTGAACTAGCTACTCAACAAATCAATTAACTTTATGAATGTGCAGTTAATTTTCTCCACAATTCTCCTAGCCGAAACCTACTTCATTTATAACGTCAAACATGCTCCACCACATTTTTTGACTACCCACGGTAGAATCTTGAAAGTGGTGAATGGGTTAAATCGAACGATATTGAGACGTTCGCCTTCTTAACACGTGTCAGCAAGTTTGAAAGCGCCTTCCGACTCACTAAAAACGTATACAACAAAATACATCTCTCGAAATTAGGCATTATCAAACAGTAATTAGACCTGCAGCAGAACGCATAGCCTGCTTGGAAAACTGGCGATTAAGGAAAGGAGAATTATCCGAAAAATTCTTCTTCTCATCCTCGAAGATGGTGTTTACAGACTTCGGAGCACCTTAGAAATGTACATGCTCACAAGCGTAATCCGGAAGAGTAGGATAACTTTAACGCTCACCTTTTCAGAATGCCAGATGACAGAATCTGTAAGAGTTCGTTATCTTACTTCCGACGTCTCAAACCGATTTCTCCTTGATGGTGGAGGTCGACGAGGAAACAGACATTCAACTCCGAGCACCGCTCGAACACAAACATAGGCATGTTCATCGAGGAGAAGTCCCAACTCGAGTGAAGCATGTCCATTCTGATGCATGGCAGAAAGCACACTCCGAAAGGATGAAAAGCTTGTTGGTCCGCAAGAAGACAAACAGTTGAGATCTCGGGGTCCTTACTTGCCCTAAGGAACAATAATAATAATTGTTCGTCAATTTCAACGTTCGTCTATTAGGTGGCAGCCCAAACCTACGGCTAATTTGTGATGAATGTTCCAAGGTAAACACCAAAAGTTTCGCCAGAGATCTTTTATTTGTGACATCGTGCGACAGGAAGTGTTCGCCCGTCAAAACGCCGACACGACGTCTTGTGATATACGTCCGGCTAGTTGGCTGAACACGCGCCTCTGGCCTTCCTCGCACGTGGGGGATTTAGATACTCTGGCTCGGGGACTGGCCATTTGCAACACTTTACACTAGCCACTAGCACATAAACATGCAATATTCCACAGCATTGGCGCAAGGAAGGGCATCCGGCCGTAAAAATTGGTCAAAACCTACATCAAATGCTGGCCCCAAGACATTGGCCAAAGTACCAGGAAGAAGAACAGAAGTAAGAAAATAACGAAGAACCTACAGAATATGCTACAAAAATAATACATTAAATGTATAGTACTGTATATGACTTATAATGCGAGTTTTGTCTGCACATTGCTCAGAATTTAAAAAGGATGCTATTCCTTTATCCGTCGTGTCGATAGTAATAAGGAAATGCACTTTCTAATTTTCCGTAATTCTGTCTGTCTGTCTGTCTGTCTGTCTGTCTGTCTGTCTGTCTGTCTGTCTGTCTGTCTGTAATTATGTGCACGCATTACGAGAAAATGGCTGAACAGAATTCAATGAAAGTCGGTATGTAAAGCTCGAGAATAAGTCGCTAAAATCTAGGCCGTAAATA
This sequence comes from Anabrus simplex, assembly GCF_040414725.1. NCBI lineage: Eukaryota > Metazoa > Arthropoda > Insecta > Orthoptera > Tettigoniidae > Anabrus > Anabrus simplex. The sequence continues at coordinate 10,149,775 of NC_090272.1, read as the reverse complement.
ATATTATTCACGCTGAGTGAAATGGTAGTTTAGAGGAAAGCCTAAAATTTAATTCTTAAATATTTGTGTTATTAATGGTACTATCGAAAAATACTACATAACTTAAATTATTCCTTTGTTGCCTGAATAGTGAAAAATAATAAGTATACATGATTTTTTCACATTATTCTAATGGAATATGTTCAAATAGTAAATGCTAATATTTTCAAATCATAATTTTAATTTTTGGTATGTTTTTGGTGCCTGGTACTTTTAAGTACCATCAGGCATATAGGAGAATGTTCACATTTTGGAATTATATCAGATTTACTGTCTCAAAATATTAGTAGAACATGTTTTTCATACCTAAAACTATTACAAAAATGTAAAAGCAAAATTTAAAGCAAATATGTGTAATAAGAGTGAAGTTTCATATGTAGAACATCTTGCAATCATCCTATACAGCTGACACATTATGATACTCTGCAAAGCAGTTCTTTTCTTCATTGCAGCAAAGAAAAACTCTACATGTAGTAAACTTTGAATGCGGTCTTGACTGCACCTTCTTTCTCGAACACACCTCACATCGACCACGGTTTTTTTACAAAAACAACAAAATGATTTCCACGATTAGTTAGTCTGACATCACTGGGCACAGAATATTCTGTTTTCCTCCTTTCTGGTAAACAAGTTTGCTCTGGTGACTTTGGTGACCTCATATCACGTGAAAGTTTTCGTGGAAGAGCAATTTCTTTCTGGTACATCAGTCCTAGGGCCACATTATGCTGGAATGCCATCAGAGGGACTTTCTCATGCAGATTACAGTATATGATGTAGGCACTGACAAATTCTATGTCAATCATTCCCAAATAATCTATGCCACCGTTTTTGGATCGACAGTCTAAACCATACCCCTCGAAGTCTGTCAGCATGGTCCACTCCACCCATGTGTGCATTGTAGTCTTGCACAACAACCGGGAAATCAACAGTAACATTACTTCCATCCTTCTGTTTCCTAGAAACAGTTGTGGCTTCTGTTCCATTGAAATTAGATGCTAAGCACACACCTTTACTGTCTTTCCATAGAAAAACACTGATGTCCATCGAAGAAAAGAATTACTTTCGGTTTTGGATATGACTAACATGAGACGCTCCATATGGCCTGACGGTACTTCTAAGTACCTCGCCATTTACTAGCTGTATATCCACATCAATTGCAAATTTCATCAATTTGAGTATTTTATTGCATTATAGAAGCATACTTACATGTACTAAGATCACTTGCAGGTCGAATGTAACAATAGGAGCAAAGAAATAATCAATCAAAATGTCATTTGTTTACAGTGGTAACACTATGACTACACTGCTAAGAATAAAACTATCTCCCGCGTTTTCCATCAATACCAACCTCAAAAATGGAATATCTCTGTTTCAAGAATTAGTTACTTGAAAGTACCATGAGGAAAATACAAGGGTAGGATTTACTGAATAATTCCAAAGCCATGAAATATAAGCTGGTACTTTAAAGTACCGTCAGGCAACAAAGGGTTATTTAGTATTAAACCGACCATTTATGTTTTATACATTTTTACCTTAGCGGTTATGATAAGAGAAATTCATGAATTTGAACTACAGTCTACGCTATAAATAATTTTGCAAGACGCCCTAATATCACAGAGTCGAAAGAAATCTAAATGTGAAAGTCTACATGATCAACAATAACATGACATTGTTGTGTCTTCTGTTGCCACTCTTTCAGTCAATCAATACTGATCCGCATTTAGGGAGTCGTCCAGGTGGGATAGGTCGGGATTACGGTGTATACCGAGTTTTTCTAAAAAAAAATTCACGTCGCACCAACAAATATAGGTTTTATGGTGACGATGGGATACGAGTGGGAAGGAAGCGGCCCTGGCAGCCCCAGCATTTTCCTGGTGGGAAAAAGGGAGACCATGGAAAGCCATCTTCACGGCTGTCGACAGTGGGGTTCGAATCCAGTACCTCCCGGGTGCAAGCTCAGAGCTGCGCTCTAAGTCGCCCGGTCGTACGGACTATAACAGACTGCCTGCATTTTGACGAAAGTATCTTCTTAAGCATGCTATTCCTCTGGTTCATACATTTTCTGATACTACTGCTACGTAACACACTGGTTCATCACAGCATTTGAGCTGTTCAGTCCCTACTCTGAGTCACTGATCGGAATGAGAAGTGTGCATATTTAACGGAATAATGCCAGAGGAGTGTTAACGGCTGTCTACGGCGTGGGCATTCCAGCTCTGGAACACTGGGCTGTTAGGTCGGCAATTGGACTGTTAGATTGTCAATATCCAATCGGTACTGTTCGTTAAAAGTGAGAAAATGTGAGGATTTACATTTGATCGAGTATTTTATATGATAACATTGCTTATAATCGGTACATTTCTACTGATCTTTTTGTAATGGCCTAAGTTGATTTCAGTTAGGAGAACCACGAAGACAGTCTTTCTGAGAATCCCGTAGCAAAACACGTGTTGATCAGCTAGTATATTATAAATTGCACGAAGAGGCATAGGATGTGAGCATAGAGATTTAAAAAGCTTATCTTGGATAATGGTGGTGATTACTGTTTTAAGAGGAAGAACAACTTGGCAACCATTCTCTATGTACCGTGTCACTGACCAGGGATCGACCAAAGAAAGGCAACGGGCACCTCGGACTGAAAATTAAAAACTCCCCAGGCATCGGTACCTAATTTTGTCGGGGTCGAAAAGAACAAGAGTTGATCAAGGAAGGTTGGACGGGGTAGATGAAACTGATGAGCCCGGCACAAGTAAGTGGAAGCAATGCTAAGACTCAGCTATGGGCCCCGTGGTCACCAACCATCGCTCTAAAGTTCAGAAGCCACGAGGTCCGTTACAGTCGCCCTCAACCATAGAGAGATTATGTAGGATAGCAGAACAGACGTCTGGCGTCACATGATCTGTAACGTGCATTATTCTTCATTATAGAGTTTTGTACCTTTCAGCGTTCACTCTGAAACCCTCTGTGAATTAACTAAACGCCTCCACAATAGACTATTTGTAACTAGTCCTGTGCCCTCGTTTAGTTGTATTAATTTTATCTTTAAATCTTTACAAACTGAGTCTAACCATCATCTCCCTGTACTTCTCTTACCCTCCATGTATCCCCTAGATAACCTATCCTCCTCTCTTCGCCTCACATGACCTCACCACTGCGAACAGTTTCAACCAAAGACTGCATTCTTAACTTAGCGTTCCAAGTACCTTCCTGCCATTGTTCCCACCTAGTTGTAATAGTTTCTATGAGCGAGAAAAACTTATTTTTAAACATTTCTCTTTCAGCTATGTGGACTTACCAAGCGTGCAATGAGTTAGGCTTTTTCCAAACACTGTCATCGAAAAATCAGCCATTTGGAGCAGGGCCTGACCTTAATGACCTGTATCACAACATATGTGATAAGTGGACGTAAGTTACAACTGAAACTATTAACAACAAGTCAAATGCCATATCTTAAGAAATGAATGATAATTTTCAATGAACGCTTATGGATTTTTGCTTAATATTGGCAGCTGTGTTGCATTAAAAGTTTACTGTATAAACATGATTACCACGTGGCATGGCTTATATTAACTTAAATACTTTATCTTGACAGTTGGAACACATTTTAAAACACTTATGAGAAGCACACATATTTTGCTGTTATTAATTATAGAGAATTAAGGCTTGTTCTACTGGTGATGTCAAAGACGAAGACAACATTTTATCTAACAACAGTCCATGTACAAGAAGCAAGCAACACAGTTCAAAGTCTTGCCAACATTGAAATATACAAGGATTAATAAAACATAAAAATCAGACAGTAAACACAAGTACAATACGTAACATACTGCCCCCTAAAACACTGTTTCAACAAGAACTTGAACCCAAATCACACACACACACACACACACACACACACACACACACACACACACACACACACACACACACACACACTCAAAAGACATAACAAAATACAATTTTAAAAATGCAACACATTCCACTTCACGTAAGTTTCCAGTTTCTTAATTTTCACAATTTACACTTAAACATGACACGGAGAATTTGCACATGGCTGAGTCACATGCGAAGTCTTCACTATTGATTCCTCAGAGTCTATAGGAAGTAAACTCATCGTTTTGATTGGTCTCCTAGAGGTATCAATAGAGGTCCGAACATGCCCATCCCTAGCTGGATGGATCTCCAGAATCACCCCTACAGGCCACTGCAGAGGAGAGAGTTTGTCTCCTCGCACAAGAACTGCATTACCCACTTGAAAGTCCCCATTATGGCGACCCCAGGTGGAGTTCTTGTGGATAACCTGAAGACCATTGCTTCCAAAAGTTTTGAAATCTACTTTGTTGTTGTTTCCATCTGCTGATAGGGTTCATATTTGTATTAGTTACACCAACAGACGGCAAGTGAGTTAGATGATCACCAATTAAGAAAGGCCAGGGGAAGGTAACGAAGATGAAGATCATTAGGAATAGCATACAAGGTTCTTGAGTTCATACATGCGTCTATTTGAGTGACTAAGGTGCAAAGTTCTTCATAGTTTACAATTTGATTGCCAAGTACTCTTCTAAGATGGTGCTTCATTGACTTGATCAATGATTCCCATGACCCACCAAAATGAGGAGCATGTGGAGGTTCACACTCTCAGTTACAGCCATCATGTGAAAGCATATCTGGAATCCTCTCGTTATGGCCCTTTGATTGCAACGGACTAGAAAATACAATAGCAGTGCTAGTGACTTTGCTTTTTCGACTCCAGAGGCTATAGACTATATAAGCAATTTGTACATACGTGTATAGTGTAGATCTTATAATCAATAGACGCTGTATCTCTAGCCATACGCTAAATAAAATAAATAAATTTGATTGCAACATTTTTTTCGATTCATGAAGTTGCTTAGCTGCACCCTGCAAATTGGTATCATTGTCGTAATGGACTTCTGATGGTTTTCCGTTACGAGCAATAAATCGCATCAGTCCTGCAAGAAAAGCTTCTGTAGTGAGACTAGTTACAACTTATAGATGAACTGCCTTGAAAAGAAAACAAACATATACTACAATGTACCCCTTCGATGTAATCCTGCCACGTGGTCAAGTAATTCTCAACGCGATTGTTCCAGCATAATCTACACCAATTGTTCTGAAAGGACGACTTGGCTGGATCCTAGTAGTTGGAATGCTATTCTGAAGCCTTTGCCTTAAATCGGTAACACCTAATACCTTGAAAAGTAATTGATCTTGCTAGTAGCTGGAATCGAATACAGCTTTGAAATTCGTAACTGTAAGCCAGCATGAAGTAGTTTGTGATGTTCCTTGACGACAATGAGTTTTGTAAGATGATGTTTTTGAGGCAAAATGAGTTGATGAATAGCAATAAGAAAAGTCTGCATGTTCCAGTCTTCTCCCACTCTAAGGAGTCCATCTCCATCAATGAAAGGAACTAAACTATAGAGTTGAATATCTCTTGAGATTTTGTGTTCCTTTAAAGCTTGTCCTGATGATAACATGAATGCAGGTAATGAATGCATCATTTGTCTCCCTCGCAGTAAGTGGTGATGAACTTGGAGTTCTACATTTGTTACAAAGTCTTGTTATGTAGGCAGTTACTCCCAACAGTCTTGACAGTGAATATTGAATTTTCACTACCGCATTGTAATCGAAACAGACTTTCAACGTATTAGGTCGTGTTACGTAAAAATTCAATATTTATTGACATGCCCCACAACGGGCGACTTTAACGCACTCTACAGTGTGCTAGCAGCAGTGCCAGACCTGTAGCTCAGATCCTTTCAAACAGAACAAAGATGGCCTAGGCTACCATAGCTCAATTGGTAGAGCAACCGACGCGAAATCGGGAGGCTGTGGGTTCGGATACCACTGGTGTCCGGCTGGCCATTTTTGTTCTGTACTTAACATCTCTTCAACACGTACTACATGTACATAACACGACCTAATACGTTGAAAGTCTGTTTCGATTAGTCTTGACAGTGTTTCATCTTCCAACCTTATCAGAAAAATTACTGTTCTTCTTTATGAGATTGTTTGTGGTATTTTCACCTCTAAATTTGGCCACGTTGATGGTTCTCCTTCTAACCATGATGCACCCTTCCACTACAAACTGCAATTTTCAAGTCCTTCTGCACTAATACCTCTCGAAATCAATTTGCCAGGTTTTGAAGATGATGGGACATGCCTTCAACCTTCACAGGCTGAATTATGGTGACGCTGTTGCCTACGTAGGTCTTCCATTTAGTTGAACGTCCTGCAGTCCATGTTAAAACAAGTGGTGATTCTGTCCCAAGAAATACTCGCTTGATATTGAGCTTTTGAGTTAAAACTGTTTCCCTCAGCAATGTTGATAATAGAACAGCTCCAACCTAGGACGATAGTGCGTTTCACTTGTGCAACTCTTGTTTTTGAACACACCAAGGCACGAACTATCTTTCCGTTCCTGTCTCTTGAACGAAGATACGCATGCTCCATAAACCCCTTGACTACTATTACAGAAACCATGAAGCTGAACGTTTGACGCATTGTTACACATCACCTTTCGATTGATTTCAATACTGGATACGGTACGAAGTGAGTTGGTTTATTTATCTAATGATTTAAAAGTGTTTGTGGTGACGGTTTATCCCATCCTAGTTGGTATTGCCATAGTTACTGAAGAAAAATTTTAAAGGTCACAGTTGTAGGAGTGAGCAGTTCTAAGGGATCAAATCACCCTTCGTTTGGTGGACGTTTCACCCTTATTATTATCAGCGTTTGTAATTTTAACCTGAAACTGATCAGTATTTTGTTGCCATAACTATCTAAAGTAGTTGCGCTAAAACGTGCATTAAGGTCTAAAGGTTCTTGGGTCTCTAGAAGACAAGTGGGAATTTTGGACAAGAACTCTTGACAATTTGAAGACCATTTTCGAAGAGGAAATCCTGCTTGGGAAAGTAATGACGTTAGGTCTTATTGGATCTTCACTAGAGCTGCAACCGCTGAGATGATCATTCACATCAAATTCATTTCTGAGGATATTAGAAATGCCAGGATGGTTTAGCTCATTTTTATTTGCTAACATCCTGAGACATCTAACAGAAAGGAAAGGTGCTGAAGTGGTACCGTAAGTGACGGGTTTGAGTCGATAGACTCTTACTGAATCTTCTTGTGGGCTACACCGTAAAATGCGTTGAAGGTCTTGATCCTCTGGATGTACTAAAATTTGCCTGTACATCTTGGCAGTGTTTGCCTTTAAGGTAACTTCGTGAGTACGAAAATTTAGGACCATGCTGCAAAGATCTTACTGAAAGTAGATCTATTTATTGCAATCCCTTTCTAAGTCTTGGCCCCGCCATCAAAGACAACTCGTAGAGAGGTTGTACTGCTCTCCTTGAAGACTGCATGATGAGGCTTTCTCTTTGCTGTCATCTACATAGACTCATTCCATGTGATCCAAGTCCTCATACTCCTGCATGAAGTTTTCCCATTTATATTTCAACCGTCGATTCTTTGCTGTTCCATTCGGATCTCCTCCTTTCGGGAAAACGAATCTGGAATATGCCGTTTGGAAGACGACTGAAGTGAGGTTCACATTTTCCCCTTCTGGTGTAAGAACAGAATGATCGATTGGCCCAGGTGCCCAAAATCTCTTCAACTGGCATACAAGAGTGTCCACTGTTTGAATAAAAACGTGCACCTGTTTCAGCTATTGGAGTTGTGACGTGGTCGAACGTGTTTGCCATGACGTAGAAAACATGTCCACCGAATAACAAATCTGTGCGACTAAAAATTGTGAACGGCTGATTCTAAGTTTTCAGGCATATTCCATCCAATCTTCAAATTTATGTAGGTGGAATGAATATTACCAGTTATGCGAGGCAACACTGAACACTCAATGGTGGTGTGCCAACCATTGATTCTTGACCTGAGAGTAATAGACACAATATGATGAGCTTGTGAATTTACATCAGAAATTCCCTTTAGGCAGCGTAAGTTGTTGAACTAGTTGTTCTGTAATAAAATTGCTGTGCGATGCTGAATCTTGTATTGACCTGCAATGAACTAATTGTCCATACTTGTTTGGAACAATAACTACGGCAGTAGCTAAATTTATTTGTGTAGTTTGTTTACTTTTGCTTTAGCGACAGATTCATTTCTTGATGTAATGCTATGCGAAGGGGACTTCACATTGTTATAGGAATTTGGGTTGTTGTGCCTGATTACCCGATTATATACCTGAGTTATATGTAACAATGTATGATGTTTCTTGTAGCAAAGCTTTCAATTTGAGTTTGAACATTCGTGGTTCTTAGCGTATTCCCTGAGGCAATTTAAACATGAATTCTCTTGCTTCACATGAAAAAACCCTTGCTTTACATTCATAGGAAGAAAGGTGGGACATTTGAGCAATGGATGTATTTCTTTACTACTTGAGCGATGTTTGTAACTCATTGTTACATGAGAATTATGTGACCTAGACTTGTCACTCCTCTTCCTGACTTGATTGATTGACTTGTTAGCTGACTTACCATGAGGACCGCGTATTAACTCCAGAGCGTTCCATTTAGTTCCTAAAATATGAATAAGTTCCTCACGGGAGGAAAATTGGGAGAAGCACTTGCTAATTCATACTCCTTTCTGGTTTCACCGCATGTAATATGTCCTGACTTCATGCAATGGTACTTCAATGTTCAATGCTTGTACTTTGAACATGATTAATGAGTATCCACAACGACTGAAAACCACAGTTATTCACTCCTGATAGGTTTAACAATTGCTTCATATGAATTTTTGCAATTAATTTATGTTTTAGCTGTGTTTAAGCAGATCCCATGCTACACAGAAGGTTTCATTACTTACAGCTAAATTCTTTTTGAGTATGTGCACTTCACCACCAAGGAGTTTGAACATCAGAAAGGTGACTGCTGTGAACTATCAATGCTTCAAATATACCGGTATCTCTAAAATGCACCCATTCATCACCTTTACCATTGAATTTAGGTAATGATATGACTGGTAACTTAATATGAGCCTGACAAACTAGTACTTGAGCTATGTTCACATGACGACTGACACCCCGATTTAAAAATAGCCTCATACTTCGCCTTAACATTACAGTATTTATCCACAAAATCTTCCCTATCTTGAGAGTGATCTTCAACATCTATTTCCAATGCATCTTGAAATTCTGAATATTTATCCCATATTTTTGTAATCTACTCTTTCCTTGCTGTGAAGGGTTAGAAAGTCGGCATGCGAGCGAGACTTTGTGTTCAAATTTTCCAAGCCCAAGATAATGGTGCGGTGATTTTCACACTTGTCAGCGCTTGGTTTCTTTGGAATACCTACAACATTCTGTCTAAATTCGGATGGCACTTCATATGTATTATGCATCTTACACACTAAATGGAATAACATCCCCATGATGATTTATCCTAAGGCGGTCAGTAATTCCAAGCCCATGTAAGAAATTCCAGGCCCCTTGTTCCTATTTTGTGTATCAAAGTTCTGAATAATTAATCCCTCAAAATTTTGTCTCCCATTTCAATCAGCTTCTACAGCTTCTGCTCGTTCCAGAACCTTATCAACTGCTTTTACCCCTTGATACAATTATTTAATATGTTGCTGCCATCTTTCTGCCTTACCTTCTTTCCATTGAGGTGGTTTTCCACCTGAGTTCTTAATATTCATACACCTTTTTTCCATTTCTGCAAAGGTTTCTTTCATTTTCCTCTATGCATCATCCACCTTTCCAACAACCTTCAACATCCCTGCACTTCTCTTTTATCAATCTTCTTTAGCTGTCCTGCAATTTCTATCTCTTTCAATATTTTAATAGCCTCATTCTTCTCTGCCCTCCTCATTTTTCTGCTTTCTCGTGTCTTCGCCGTTCGACAATCTGATTAATATCTTCTGAGTTATCCACTGATTCTTACTTGACCTTGCCTTTCTTCCTAACATATCTTCAGCTGCCCTGGTAATCTCATTCTTTACGACTGTTCACACTTCACCTATTGCGTTTCTTTCAACCATTTCATTTAGTCCTTGTGCAACATGTTCCTCGGAAAAATCACTAATTTTCCTTCTTTCAACTTATCTAGATCCCATCTTCTTGAATTCCTCCAGTTCTTCAATTTCTTCAACTTCAGATGACATTTCATGGCCACCACGCTGTGATCAGGGTCCACGTCTGCTCCTCGCAAGGTCTTGCAATCCAGCGCATGTTTTACAAATCTCTGCCAAATCATAATTAATATCTTGCAGTTTCTCCAGGTCTTGTCCACGTGTACAGCCGTGGTTTGAATCAAATATTAGCAGGGACTAAATAATAATCAGTGAAGAATTCAGTTAGCCGACTTCCTCTTTCATTCCTCCACCCAGGTCGGAATTCCTCTACCGTATCACCTTCTCTTCCTTGGCCTACGACTGCATGCCAGTTTCCCATCGCAAGTACATTCTCGACTCCTTTCACATGTTTTATTAGATCTTCTCTCTCCTCAAGTATTTTTTCGATCTGTTTATCATCTGCTCTGTTAGTAAGCATGTAGACCTGTACTGATGTCTTGGGCATTGGCTTGGAGTCTATATGCTTCAATGGGGCGCGCAACACTGAGGAACTATTTACAGACTCACACATTTAGTATACTTTGTCCTCTTGACCAAACTCCGTATGTGGAAGTGTTATTTATCAGAATGTATATATTGAAACCGTAATGGCTCGAGATTCAGTGCCACCCTGTTGACTAAAGCCAAGTGGATCCTTGAAAATTCATGTGGTGAAAACCCAATGCGTACGCGGGATTCAAATGCACACTTCGCCGCGTCCATAATCTTGATTTTCGGGTTTCTCTAGATGTGGTATATTTGAGTCTAGGATAATTGCTCCAGCGATAAAGGGATGGAGGAAATTTTAAGAATGCTCTAATTTACGTGAAATGTAAAACTTGAAAATTCACAAAACCAGCATTTAATGACCTCGGTAAACAAATAAATAAAATGGAACAATTTAACATAAAATAAAATGTATACTTTATTTTCGGTCATTACAAACATTTTTGGCGTATTTGATTATCCGGCGTAAAATTCAAATCATGAAGTGATTTCGAGCTACTTTCAGACGAGTACATTATAATTAGTAAACTATTAAAATATCGTAACTATGAATGCGTTAGCGGACCCTAAACATTGCTCCCTATTCGAGTGGTTAGTAGTTCTCGTATTATTAACAACACAAGACGAATAAGAAAATAATAATAGCACTCAGTTCCAGGACCGCTGAGCAACGAACTCAAGATACTACAAAATGGTTAGTCAGAACTCACCAACAAACGAAGAAGACGATATCACAAGAACAAAACACAAACGAACTTGCTGGGTGTCCGTGTCTGGCACCGAGCGCGGCTTCACATTGGAACCATTGATTCTCTGCCATAATGGCGGGTTACTGAGAAGGAAAAGGATACACACTTTATTTTAAAAAGAAAGGGGTTCCTGCCAACTACAACTCGTTAATTAATTACCAAGCTTTAAGGAACAAATATCTCCTGGTATTTTAAAACTTTAAAAATTAAGATTCCTCTGGTGAACAATCTTGCGTGACACGATTTTAGAGCCCTTACCTGACCGACGAAAGTCATTCATTTGACGCTGACAGCCATGGCTTGAACATAAGAAAGGGCCTGCTCCTCACAGCACTTCACCCCAAAACTACCTTTAAAAATCAGCTCTGGCTGAAGTCCTCTGAACGATGCAAATAAGATTCTATTGAGGATATATTTCATAATTTGCTAATTTGATCTCACTAACTGTTAAAAAGTATTTGATGCTTGTCGAGTTTGTATTCTACTGCTGTGAATGATTGCATTTTCTATGCCTTACGCCACTAAGCAGAACAGTTATCATGTGAATGCTCCGGGAGCTTCATTTCGTGTGCAAACATTTCCATGCGCAGATTCAATTTAATCGTCACTGCCTTCAGCAGCAGTATGACGTCCACATCGGATTTCTGATGTCATTAGACCATTGTCAACTGACACTCCTAACTTCTCTCTTACAGCAGCCCAATCCTCGTCATTATGAATTGTCACAGGAACACTTGTTTCACAGGGTGTTGCGTCATGGCCCAAAATAAATTTTAAAAGCCCCTGCTCATTAGCCGTTCCTCAATACCCCTATTGTTCGTTAGCCGTTTGGTGGCCTTATTCCCTTAACCCCGAGCTCCTTAGCTCTTGCTCATTAGCCCCTGATCATTAGCCACTGCTCATTGGCCCTTGTCTATTACATATCATTAGCCCTTCAGCCATTTATCCCCTGCTGGTTAGGCATAGCTCATTATCCCGTTAGACCTTTAGCCCTCTTTTCCTCGGGCATTAGCCATTGCTCAATAGAGACTGCTCATCGACACCAACATCGGTGGTTTTCTATTATTTTTTTCATGTTAATCCCCACCAACCCCCATCCGTATGGTGCTAGGTGTGTCATACCCCTACGGTATTTTTCTCTAGATAGTACCACGCTATACTTGAACGTACACATTAACATCCATAATCTGGATGTTTTCTTTTCCCGCCTTCTCACTCCCTTATGGATGGTGGCTGAACACGGCTTAAATGGCATCCGGAGTGTCAGAGTTCATGTCAGCGATCCCTAAAACTATGAATTCGACATCCTATAAGATTATTTTTACTTGCCGTTCTCCCCATCCCCACAGTAGTCCCGTCCAGATAGTATTACACGGTATATATACCACGTTTTGTTGAAATTGCACGTTTGCCTAAGGTCCCTTGTCGTGTTACCACGTGGAATTTCGAGTATAAATGCACTAAAATGGACGGGACCGGACACACACCGTGGTTTTTCGCTGCGCGGCACGGGACAAGGGGTGTCTTCAAGGTGGAGGATGGGCCTAGGTCCATTTATTTGGAAGTTTTCCCAGTCAGTGCTTGGCCTCACGTGAAAATTGCGCGTTGTCGATCTGCGTTCGTTTTGTACTTTCAGCTTGCAAAATGGAATTAAACACTCAATTAACAATTTTGTAGGTACAGCGTACCCGTGCCTTTAGGATACAAAGGACCGAGAGTTCTAAAGCAGAGATGCGTGATTATCAGTAACGGGTGTTGTGTTTGTGAAGATGTTGTGTTTATTTATTTTCCTGAAAGCAATTTTCAACAAACATGAAAATCATTTCTAATGTATCTTGGTTGTCTTTTTATATATTGTGTAGGAGTACGAATTGTCCTTTTGATGATCTGTCGCTTGTTATAGGATGGATATAATATTTTTCTTTGACGACAACGACGAACAACCAATGCAGCATATAACGCAGCAACGGCGTTATTATGTCATGGAATTCCTTCCACATGCAGAATGGTGAAGCTGTGAGCACTCGAGTGAAATATCGCCTTGCAAGTGTGGCCCTACCCTTAGTTTCGCCGATATCATTCCGTAAATATATTGCTCCTGAACTGTGAGCAAGCCGCGAAGTAAAGACTGTATGGGCCATTACTGGAGTGGTCATTTAGTGACTTGATTTTACGATTACTCAAAGTTGATTGAACCTGGGGACCTGACAATGACGGATGATTCACCGCCAAATCATCCGGGAGATAAATGAAGCAAATGTTTGACGAACTGGAAGTAGCATGCGGATTACTGACGTTGTTATTATTATTAGTTACATTCTTTAATTCTGTAGCATTTTAGTTAAATTATGAATCATGGGTTAAGTAGTAGAGTCCTGACATCCCCACCAATAAAGACGGTGGGGGTAGCAACAACATCAGTACATAGACACATTGATGCAGTGTTCTGTCAAGCACTTCTTCCTCTCTACGTGACTAAAGCAACCTGTATCCATTCTAATATGTTTATCATATTAAAATCTGTGCCTCGTCTACAGTTTAAACCCATATATACCACACGCGTAATTACCCTGTGAAATCAACGGGATAATTCCTATCTCAAGATGTGTCCTCCCTCTTGCAGGCCCAACATTACCCAATCGTTATCGTCTCACCATCATGATTCAGCATCACTTCGTTTGTGGTCTTCAGCTACAGCAGCAGCATATTTCAGTGGCTTTCTCCATGTTGTGGCCGTGTGTGTTAACGTGCTACAAGCTCTGTATTCGGAAGAACACTGGGTTCGAAACCCACCGTCGGCTGTCCTGAGAGTTTCCTGTGGTTTCCTATTTACACTTCCAGTCAAACACCGGGACGGAGCATACCGGTTCCTTCCACCTCTTTACCAATAGCTCCTGATGGTGTCCCGCATTAGGGACACACACCCAGCTTGTCCATAGCCAGTTAAGGTTTGACACGGTGGTTCGAGTCCTGTACGTGGAGAAGAAGAAGAACTACATCAGGATGTTGCTAGTGGAGGTGGTAATCACTAGAATGTGTATCAAATGCTTCGATTCAATTCCAAGCCTCTCCACTGTGTTCGTATGCTGAGAGGGGAATAAGGCGCTGTTGGGTGGGGACGTTAAGCCTTGATCATGACAGCGAGTAGGCTACGTACTAACAACCTCTCCCTACCTCACCATCTTACACCCAGACATGTAGGTCGTCCATGGGCGTCAAGTATAAAGACATGCACCAGGCGACCAGAACATGTCGTCGAACACGCCCGGCGCACAAATCCGTGCGCTAAATAAATACATAAACAAGTTCCCTTCAAAGTTTTCCTCCCTTGATAAACTCCGTTCCATGTGTTGAAGTTCTGCAGTATTTTGATTCGTAATGCACAAGTCCCACTGGAATTGCTTTTAAATAATGAACGTTCATGTTACAGCGTTAGTCTGGAAACGCTTGAAGACAATATACGGAAAACCAATCTGCGATATGGCGGGAAAACTCCGAACGTGACGAACGTGGTCTTCATGCACGGCTCCAATGACCCCTGGCTCCCACTAGGAGTACTCCGGGACCTCTCCAGCTCGGCAAGGGTGTTCATCTTTCAAGGTAAGTGTTATAGCACGTGTCTTTTTTCCAGGTGAGCTTGAAGTATTAAAATTAGGAACTTCTATCAAGAGAGGAAATGTGAGGGTGGTAGTTGTTGTTGTAGTTGTGGTTGTTGCACGTAGCTAGGAGTCGTGGACGCCTCTAAAAATAACGAACCAATATTCTGGGTGTCTTCACCTGCTGGGGAATGGTCAGCATCTGGATCCTCCTACATGAAGTGACAACAGGAGGAAGTTGCGCACTCCAGTACCACTGAGGCTTGCCGAGCGGGTGGCTGCGGTTGCATTCAGGTTCGAACCCCGCTGTCACAGCCTTGAAGATGGTTCTTCCCTTGTTCCCCATTTTCACAGTGGGCAAATGCCGG
The DNA here is from genome assembly GCF_040414725.1 of Anabrus simplex. Lineage (NCBI taxonomy): Eukaryota > Metazoa > Arthropoda > Insecta > Orthoptera > Tettigoniidae > Anabrus > Anabrus simplex. The sequence goes on along the minus strand of NC_090272.1, from coordinate 10,134,427 downwards.
GCTGTATCATAAAGGCCACGGTCGCCCCCTTCCCACTCCTAGTGTTTCACCATCCCATCGTCTCCATAAAAACCATGTGTCGGTGCGACGTAAGTCATCTCGCCAGTCGAAAGGCGCTCTATGTCCGACGATTTGATAAAACTCTTACTTCAATGTACTTTCTTCATTGTTACAGGATTGTCCCACTGTGAATTTTGCAATGGAAGGGTATACTTTCAAATAGCAGAGGACGAAAGAATTCCGGAATGGATGAAGATGTATGATGAAATTGACTCGATTATTGGAAGCTGGTTTTAAGAGCAGGTTAGACACAATGTATTACAAGAAATAAAGTTACTCATCTGATGTAAAATAACCATTGTTTCTTTTATTTCCTTCACGATTTAAAATATCCCCTATTACACTGGCTGACAGAGCAAATGCAACACCAAGAAGGAGTGGTCAGAACTTTATGCCAATTGCAGGGTAGACTGACGTCACTGAGGTATGCTCATGATGTGAAATGCGCCGCTGTGCTGCGCACGTAGCGAACGATAAATGGGACACGGCGTTGGCGAATGGCCCACTTCGTACCGTGATTTCTCAGCCGACAGTCATTGTAGAACGTGTTGTCGTGTGCCACAGGACACGTGTATAGCTAAGAATGCCAGGCCGCCGTCAACGGAGGCATTTCCAGCAGACCGACGACTTTACGAGGGGTATGGTGAACGGGCTGAGAAGGGCAGGTTGGTCGCTTCGTCAAATCGCAGCCGATACCCACAGGGATGTGTCCACGGTGCAGCGCCTGTGGCGAAGATGGTTGGCGCAGGGACATGTGGCACGTGCGAGGGGTCCAGGCGCAGCCCGAGTGACGTCAGCACGCGAGGATCGGCGCATCCGCCGTCAAGCGGTGGCAGCCCCGCACGCCACGTCAACCGCCATTCTTCAGCATGTGCAAGACACCCTGGCTGTTCCAATATCGACCAGAACAATTTGCCGTCGATTGGTTGAAGGAGGCCTGCACTCCCGGCGTCCGCTCAGAAGACTACCATTGACTCCACAGCATAGACGTGCACGCCTGGCATGGTGCCGGGCTAGAGCGACTTGGATGAGGGAATGGCGGAACGTCGTGTTCTCCGATGAGTCACGCTTCTGTTCTGTCAGTGATAGTCACCGCAGACGAGTGTGGCGTCGGCGTGGAGAAAGGTCAAATCCGGCAGTAACTGTGGAGCGCCCTACCGCTAGACAACGCGGCATCATGGTTTGTGGCGCTATTGCATATGATTCCACGTCACCTCTAGTGCGTATTCAAGGCACGTTAAATGCCCACCGCTACGTGCAGCATGTGCTGCGGCCGGTGGCACTCCCGTACCTTCAGGGGCTGCCCAATGCTCTGTTTCAGAAGGATAATGCCCGCCCACACACTGCTCGCATCTCCCAACAGGCTCTACGAGGTGTACAGATGCTTCCGTGGCCAGCGTACTCTCCGGATCTCTCACCAATCGAACACGTGTGGGATCTCATTGGACGCCGTTTGCAAACTCTGCCCCAGCCTCGTATGGACGACCAACTGTGGCAAATGGTTGACAGAGAATGGAGAACCATCCCTCAGGACACCATCCGCACTCTTATTGACTCTGTACCTCGACGTGTTTCTGCGTGCATCGCCGCTCGCGGTGGTCCTACATCCTACTGAGTCCATGCCGTGCGCATTGTGTAACCTACATATCGGTTTGAAATAAACATCAATTATTCGTCCGTGCCGTCTCTGTTTTTTCCCCAACTTTCATCCCTTTCGAACCACTCCTCCTTGGTGTTGCGTTTGCTCTGTCAGTCAGTGTATAATGTCATTTATTATGCGAATACGGACACATTCAATGATATTTATCACAAATGTCTTCTTTGTAATGTACATAGATTCTACGATAATTAAAATATGAAATTATCCGTGGTTTCAGAAGAAGCCAGTTTGAATGCGCTCGCCACAGCAATTTGGAAACGTTCTTCCAGTCTGTGGACACGCACAGGTAGTATGAGATGGTAGACTCCAATGTAACGAGAGGAATTGATGCCTGGAAGTGGTGGTGATTACTGTTTTAAGAGGAAGTACAACTAGGCAACAATCCTCTATATAAAACTTATCAGACACTTTCAAAAATGAAGGTATCGGCCAAAAGAAGACAACGGCCACAAAGGGCGTTAAAATGAAAGACTCCCTAGGCCTCGGACACCTAATACCGTGGCGGTCGGTAAAGAACAAGAGTTGACCAACGGAGGTCCGATAGGACAGAAGCTTGGCACAAGGAATACCAGGGCATCGTGGTCGCTAACCCTCGCTCCTATGTTCAGAGCTCCTGAGAACCCGCTTACCGGCTTCGTACCACAGCCAGGGGATACCATGGGTGTCCCAATAAGAGGTAGGAGAATGAAATTTTCCGCAGAAGAAGTGGGGAGGAATCGAAAAGCTATGACAGTCGCACTCAAAAGAGAACAAGATTTGGCTAAGTAAGGTTGGAAGGGAAAGTGTTGTCAATAACTCGGCTCGTCATTCCTTCCTCCATACACGGGGGTGGTAGTCCAGGGTAAAGCTTCTTAATATTATAAACACTATTTTCAATTGCAACACGCTAATGTCGTTCATATTTACGATGAGGAAGAAGGTCGATTACAGCAGGACATTTCACCAACGCGGTTGTGGTGATTATTGTTTCAAGAGAAAATACAACCATCCTCAAATTTTATATTTTATTTTATGAAATACTTCCTCTCATGCAGAGGCTGCCTTGCGCCAAAGTGTGCTTTCATATTCGTTTTTAGAACAGAAATATATAAAATTGAGAAATGTAAATTGTAGCAATGATGTAACCTCTTAAGGCTATGATGGCAATGTACCCTAACGCTGCCATTGACAGGGACATCTCTTTCTGAAAATTGGCGGTAAAAACAGGGATTGTTCCCCTCGCTCCAATCATCAGACTCACTCTATCGATATCCTGAAGCTGGTATTTCTCCCTGTTGGTAGGTGAATGTTCCCTTTCTCGAGGTTGACATCTGGCTTTCAAAGCGGACACTGGGGTCGATGATGTACCTTCTCTTCTTATTTTTGAAGGCAATGATGTCGAACTTTCTGTTGCTTACGTTGTCCCCTAAGCCATGAACCTCTTCAAATACTTGGAAGCCATGGTCTTCCAGCGTTGTCGCAATTAACAAGCAAGTGTTATGATGAGGCGTATTCGTTAAAAGTTCACCATGAGGACAAGATCCCAGAACATGCGCAAGAGGTTCAATCTCCTTGAGGCAACGCCTACAAACGGAATCGATCTGAGATCCTCACGCCATTCACTACATGACAAGGCTTGATGGTCTCGAATCCAGGAGTTGGCAGGAGTGTATTCATTGTACAAACATACACCTCTTCCTTTCTGATGCAAGTCACACCACTCACTGAATGCCTTTTCTCTCAGTACTCTTCTCACTTTCCTGGCATCAGATATTTCTAGGCGAGGATGTAGCAAAGTGTCAGATGGAGGGACATCGAGGGATTGTAGTGATACAGAAGAGCTCCAGAGTTGACCAAGGGAAGCTAGATAGGATAGATGACAATGAAGAGTCAGGCATAAGCAAGTGGAAACAATGCCAGAACTCAGCTACAGACCCCGTGGTCGCCAAAGCACGCACCCATTTCAGAGCCGGTGGGGCTCCTCTTACGACCGGCAGGGCACACCGTAGCTGTTATTCTTCTGTCCCCACCCACAGAGGGAAACTTGATGGGATCCGAAACTTCTCAGAACGAAGGTATCGGCCAAAGGAAGACAAGGGCCACGAAGGGCGTGAAAATGAAAGACTCCCTAGGACTCACAAACCTAATGGCGTCGGGGTCGGAAAAGAACAACTGTCAGCCAAGAGAGATCGGATAGGATAGATGAAAGGATAGTGGCACAAATAACTGGGAGCAATGCCAGGACTCAGCTAAGGACCAGGTGGTTGCCAACCCACGTTCCCAACTTCTGAACATCTCACGTCAGAGAGCGTTTAATGTGGGCGTTATTATACCGCCGTACCCACACGGGGAGAACCCTTGGGATGGTCGTGGTGATTATTGTTTTAAGAGGAAGTACTACTAGGCAACCATCCTCTATATAACACTAATAGGAGAGAAAGAAACGGAACGGGTCCGACACTTTCTTCACCGACTGGACTTGTAAGTCCCGGTTAAGTTTTAAGCCGTATATTGAAGAAGATAGGTTTATTCTAACTCTGGATGTCCGTCCCATGGACAACACACTGTAACGCTGTTGTTCAGGTAGTATAGCGCTAAGGTGCAGGTTAATCTGACTAAAGCCCGCCAGAGTGTTTGTGCTTTCATTAATGAGGTGAAATATGTCTGAAAGTTATTTTTGCAGTCAGTGTAGTTCCTAATGTGTTTTCAGTGGTTAAAATAAGCCATTCATTATATCTAACAAGAGTAATACGTAATTATACAACCAGGACCAGAAAATCCAATCGGAGATCGAAGGTACAGTATGTTTACCAGTGACCTGACCTGTGCAATCGCGCCAGCATGCCTCGTGCGATGACAGACGCAGCGACAGTCATCTGACTTTTACATCCTCCTGATTCCAAACGTACTTCATTTGGGAGTGTTTATCAATCAAATCTTATTGATCACGTGTGAAATGGTTGCTGGAGCAAAGAACACACTTACTGCTGCTGTTGTTTTTGGAAATGTCAACAATACTGATCAACGTACATCTGGAGAAAGCGATGGAAATAATTCATGAAGCTTCCAAAGTCAGATCGCCGCTGGAAGGAGGATGCTGAAAACAGCTTGACAGCTTACAATCAACAAGAAGGTAATATCTGACTAACAGCTATGCATTGTGCTATATCTAAACCCCAAATAAGAAATAACGTGTGTAACATGTAACAGAGGAACACACTGGTCTCTAGCAGAGGACGAAGCAAAATGTGTGTGTTGAGTCACGACCCCGTTCTAAATGTTCTCACTGTGAGGTTTTCCTCTGTTTGAACGAAAAGAAGAACTGCTTTCTTGACTACCATGTTTCCAACCGGGTCAGTTCCATCTGGCGGTGAGGATGCGAAAGCATGTCGCACTCCTCTGGGGCAATGATTAATGACTGACAGATGAAATGATAATGGGAGTGTTGCTGGAATGAAAGATGACAGGGAAAACCAGATTACCCAGAGTGAAACCTGTCCCGTCTCCACTTTGTCCAGCACAAATCTCACATGGAGATGGAGATACCGGGATTTGAACCACGGAAGCCAGCGCTGCCGTCTGAGCCACTGAGGCTCCTTACCTACCATGAAGTATGAAACTGAAATGAACTTTATCATCTTCGTTCTCGAGTTGAAAGTGTGTAACCATGTAATTTGATTGTTGCCAAATAATTGTGTGGGCCGACATGTTCGCGCACACTCATTTCTGTGTGTACAATAGTTTGCATTTGTAAATAATGTATGTAATAAATGTGTATATAAAATTGATTCACATTCAAATATAAATAAACAGAATTATCATGTACCTGAGTTATCCTCGTAAAAAGGAACGCGGATTCCCGACGGGACTTGTAAGTCCCGAGTTGAAGAAAAAATATTCCAAAATTAATTATAAGTTGAAAAAATGGGAGGAGCACAGTTAGCCCGTTATGCACACATATTGCATGATGATATATGAAATAACTGAGTTTTAATATGTTTGGACTAGAAACGGTTAAATAATTCAGTGTCCATTGACTTGCAAACGCTTGAAGACAATGTGCGATCTGGTGGGTAACTGACGTCTCTAGCTGGTTGTTCCTACACTTCGAGAAGTGAAGATATCGGCCATGAAGGCCGTGAAAATTAAACTCTCCCGAGTGCCCTAATGCCGTTGGAGTTGCAAGAGAACAAGCGTTGACCAAGGAAGGACGGATAGGACAGATTAAAGTGAGGAGCCTGGCACAAGTAAGCGGAAGCAATGCCAGGACTCAGCTAAGGACCTCATGCTCGGCAAACCACGCTCCCAAGTTGAGAATCCCCTTTAGTCGTCTCTTACGACAGGCAGGGGATACCGTGGGTGTTCTTCTACCGCCCCCACCCACAGAAGGTAACAGCGGGTAATGCCGATACAGGTGGTGATTATTGTTTTAAGAGGAACTACAACCACACTCTACAGCATATAACGCTAATCAGAGAGATTACAAACGGAAGCGATCCGAGGTCACGAAGGCGGACTCCCTAGCCCTCGAATTGTTGGGGTCGGGAGATCGCATAGGAGAAATGAAAGTGAGGAGCCGGGTACCCAGGACACAGCTTAGGGTTGAGAGCCTCTGAGGCCCTTAGTCGCCTCTTATGAGAGGGAGAGGATACCAGGGCGTTTTCCTGCCGCACTGGGGGAGAGGAAGTAAAACGGCCAATCATCTCTTAATGCTAAACAGAGGCAAAGAAATTGAAAGGGTCGTTCACATCGATAAATGAAGATATCGGCCAAAGAAGGACAAGGGCTCGATGGGCGTGAAGTTGAAAGATTCTGTAGACCTTATACCGTCGGGGTCGGAAAAGAAGAGGTGTTAACCAAAAGAGGTCGACTAAATTGAGGAGCCTGACACAAATATGTGAAAGGAATGCCAGGACTCAGCTACCGGTAAGGGCCTCGTGTTCACCAAAGTCACACTCTGAAATTAAATGGCCCTGAGCCCTTTCCAGCCATCCCTTGTACACAGAGTTTGTGGTCGGTGAGACCATTGGCTAAGTGATGGAAATACCTGTGTCCATTGAGTGCTGGCTGGTACAGATTGTGACAGTGGCGTATCTCAACTACCGTTATTCATTCGTCATCTCGATATACAAACATTACTGTACTTGCTTTCATTTCCACACCTTTTACAAATAGAATTCCCTCGCGAGCGTCGATCACAACCAGGTTGTTACAAGGTTCCTCAGACTCATCAGACTATACAATATTTAGAGGGTCAGGTACGTTGTATTGTTTCCTATTCACAGACATCTTTTAAGGTGAGGTTTTGTTTCTCTAATATCTTTTGCCTTATATACTGAGGCTATATCCCACTTATAAACGCGTGTCGGATGCACTCATCTCTGTTTACATCTGAAGCAACCGCTTGACAATTACAGTCTTTGACTAAGATTTTATTGGTAAAGACTCCGTGGCTCAGACGGCAGCGCGTCGGCCTCTCATCGCTGGGATCCGTGGTTCAAATCCCGGTCACTCCCTGTGAGATTTGTGCTGAACGAAGCGGAGGCGGGACAGGTTTTCTCCGGGTACTCCGGTTTTCCCTGTCATATTTCATTCCAGCAACACTCTCCAATATCATTTCATTTCATTTGTCAGTCATTAGTCATTGTCCCAGAGGAGTGCGGCAGCCGGCACTATTCCTATCCTCGCCGCTAGATGGGGCTTCATTCATTCCATTCCTGACCCGGTCAAATGACTGGAAACAGGCTGTGGATTTTCATTTCACTAAGATTTTTAACACTCGCAGATTTTGGACAGTTATTGTTTCCTCAGGTAACCGACACCGAAAGGCTCCGCTGATAGGTTTGTGCGGCTTATGAACTCGTAGACACTATAAGATATATAATCAATCAATCGTCCAATTTTATTCGGACCGAATGGTGGCTTCTAAGAAATTTGAGGAAGTTCGAGATCAACGACTCCGTTGTTTACTGTTACAGGCTATGTTTGGATCCAGGTCCAGTCTTTCTGGCTTAAGAAGAGTTCTTGCGATCGTTCTTGACATGTCTGTGTTTAATACATCAGCATAACATCATAGGAACCAAGAGGTTTTATTGCACATAGCACAACGACAGATAGCAGGCAAGGAGTAATTAACAACCTATGCAGGATTACTGAGGAGGGCTCATCCATTTAGCTAATGCGTCATTGTTTTTTGTACTCATTTTGGAAGAGTAATATTCTTTGCAATCTCAGACAGGAAAATATATTGAAGTCTTTAAGGGACTTGGTTGTAAAGTACGGTCTATGAAAATAAACCTGAGAAGGCCGGGTAGGCTTTAGATGTAATATATTTATTCTTCCAAGGGTTTAGGTAGGAAGTAGTTACAAAGTCAGTACCAAATCATTAGGAGCAGACTCAAGCAGTCATAATAACACTATTCCTAGAGCAGCTGGTCTTGTTAATTTTAAGCCTAATAAAAAATGCCATTGTGTATTTTGTGAAGGGTATCACTTAAGCGAGGCTTATTTTAAATCACAGAAAATTGAGTTTGGTGACAAGAGGAACATTTTAAATAGAAAGAACTATTGTTTTGCTTATCTTAAGAATGGCCATGTCAGTACGAAGTGTAAAACTATTCTGAAATGCATAATTTGTGAAAGAAAGCACTTCCCAGTTATGTGCCTCAGAACTTATAAGCAACCAACTACAAAATAAGATGTAACAGTTGAGAATTCCCTATCGAACGTGAAATGTAGTCAGGTTTTTCTACAAATACTGATGTTGACTATAATTGGCGAAAAGGTAAAAAAGTACGTGATCTCGTGGATCCTGCACCACGACGTTCCTAAATTAGGAAATACACTGCTCGGTGTATGGGATATGAACCCGTCGGAGATGAGACACTGATGCATGATTCGTTCGGGGTATGGTAACTAATCCAGAAACACACCTCGCTTACAAGGTGAGGTTAATACGTCTAGATGGGACATATGCTTGTAATTTTGAAGTACTAGACGAAGAAAACATTTGTTCACAAATCCCTGTCGTTCAGCCTGGCCCATGGTTAACTGAGCTAATTGAGGAAGGTATGAAGCTCTTCGATGAAGATACGCTAGTTGAAGTTTTGGGTGGGGTGGATATATATGGAAAACTTCTCATTGGAAGAAGACAGATTGTACGGTGTGGACTTGTCGCATTTGAGAGTTATTTGGGATGTATTCTAACGAAGAAGATTAAGGGACACAAATCTTCCAACTATACGACAGCACTGTTTATGTTCGTTCACACAGATTCTATGCGCAAACTTTGGGAGCTAGATACTCTTGGTATTCAAAATCCAGGTGAAAGAAAAAATAAAGAAGAAAGAGAACAGGCGACTCAAGATTATTTTCTCTATACTGTTAGGGCAAATGAAGAGGGCCGCTATGAAGTGAGATTACCATGGATTGGAGGACATCCCCCAGCTCCAAGGAATATGGTACATACCCTTAAGAAACTAGAAAAAATGGCTCTAAAGCAATGCATGATGAAATTCTAAATGAATGGGTACAAGAAGCAATCATCAAAGAAGTAGCTGTCTCGCAGTGGAATTAAGGAAGCTATTTGCCAGATCTAACGTTTTTAAGAAAAACCTATACATTTTGCACCGGGATAAAAATCATATAGAATGTTAACATAACTTAACACATTGTAATTAATAAGTTTTACTAAACGAACCCTGTACATAAGGAAATATAGAATAGCATCACTTAGCAGCACAAGATTGATAAGATATATGACTTGGCAGTCCGTATGTCCAAGTCTAATAACATGTACAAGCCAAACACCAACTTGCAACATTAACATAAGGAACAAGAAGCGCAAGCCCGACAAATTTTAAACTGGAACAACAAAACCATCCCCAATTAAGATTATAAATCTATACTGGCAGGAAACAAGGAAACAGAGGCCAGAACCCACATCAACCAGGCTTAATTTGGGCAAATGGACACTCCTAATCCAATTGGCGATGGGATCATTCACCAACACAGATACTGGAGCCAGAAACTGTAACACAGTACAGGGGGCTTGATACCGAGGAGCAAGTTTGGCTGAAAAATTATTGACGGCCTAACTGATGGGGTAATACTTGACAAAAACTTGGTCTCCAACTATCAACTTAGTAGGTTTTCTACCTTTGTTACACCTAGTCTTGACCTTCTCATATGATACAGCCAAATTCTTCTTCGCTTCATCCCAAGCCTACGGACATCGTTTGGCGTGGACAGATCAGGCATGATGATATGAATGAACGCAGACTTCAGTTTGCAGTTCATTCTCGCAGTATAAGAAGGGTTGGAGTAATAAAGGGTAGTGGTGACGTGCGAGAGGCACAGTTCAAACAGATAGCATTATCAGAAACCAAGTACTTGGGTGAGCTAAAGTTGCAACTGATAGTGGTTCGAGAATTGGTAGATCTAGTAGGAAAAATCCATCAGAATCGAGAGAATGCGTCAATAGCTACAAAATGTGAGTATTCCCCAATGAAGACCTAGACAGGAAACCCACGTAGTAAATGAATTGTTTGTCCGTAGTGCGAGAAGCTTGTGAAGATGACACAATCCAACACGCTCGTCCGAGCTGTTTGCTAATTGCACAAGTTTGACAAGAATTAACCATGTTTAAGATATCGCATTCCATTTCTTTCAGATGAAAATTGTCTAATTTTCTGCCAAAAGGAGAATGGTGGTAATACTTAAATCCTTGGGAACAACAATTTTGAAGTGATGGTCACTCCGACTTTTACAAACAAGAAAACCCTTACATAGAGAGCAAGGTTTTACCTCAGTTCCGTCTTTAATTTTATCATTTATTTCGTTCATTTTGGGGTCTGTTTTTTGATGATCACCTAGTTCATGGTATAGCATGGGAAGGTCCGAAAGAATTGCACTTACACCAATCATATTAATTACTTCAAGATTCCAAGAATCAGATTTTCTTTCTGGCACATCACCACCATGAAACATCCGACTCAGGCTGTCGGTGATGACATCAGTTCTTCTGATGTGCCTAACGTTGAAACTGAACGCAGCAATTTGCAGAGCACATCTAGTGATCCTACCAGTTCTGTTAGGATGGTTTAATACAAACAATAGGGCTTCATCGACAGTTTCTAGGTAAAAATTTACATGCTCGATGAAAGGCCCGAATTTTTATTAATAACCTTGACCATAGTGGCCGGTATTTGATCCGTATTGACTTGATCACAACAAATATGTAGGTGGATGGTCCGCCTAGTCAATACTAAATATTAATTATTTATATTTATTTACATAAGTCTAGTACATGTTTCAGGAATCTATATACATTCCCTTCATCAGCTGGTCAAATTAAAATTAAAATTATTGTACACAAAAAGACCTAATAAAAAGGGGTGCACATAAAGAAATCCATAAGTATTGCCAATACAATTTAACATTTTAAAAATCAAAGTGTGGATGCATGGAATAAAATTCCATCTAATCGAATACGATGAAACACAATAGAATAGAGTTTGTATGCATTAAAATATTGTGCACTATGTTCTTGTGGCGTTAGATTACTGTGTACTTGATGATCCGATGATTTCTTGTAAAATTCAATTGGAGTTAAGAATAAAACATTAGTGCAAAAACTTGTTGTCATGCCGAAACCATCCGTTAATGGGGATATTATGCAGCCAGGCGATGTGACCTTGAAATGATTCTATAAGAGGGAAAAGTAAAATAGAAACTATAATCGGAAGACTATAACAAACAAAATGAGAATACAACGCGTAAAATTATTAAAACTTACCAATATAATGATACAAGAAGTACGTGAGGCTGTCATATAACTATAAAGGATATATAATGAGCGGTTGAGGTTGTTCGGCGACTGATTGCAGAGTTGCAGTGGGAGGCGCGCGGAGGAGCGAAAGTACTGCCCCTGTGTGCTAACGTCATACTTCCCCTCTTACGCGCTTTTCTTCCTTCTCTTTTGCTCTCGCGTATTGGGTCACCAATTTAAACAACTGGTTATCCTTTGCCATGTGCTCGTTAAGCCCATTTTCATTATCGAATTTTTGTAACATGTAAATTTCTCATTTTTCAAGGGTATTCATTTCTTTACCTTTGTTTAGCGGGTGTAATAGAACCATGTCCCGTTCAATATTAGTGAAGTGATGATTATTTTCGTGCATGTGTTCGCACATAGCAGAGTATCTAGACTGTCTTCGTGCAATCACATGCTCTTTATACCGTACCGACACACTCCTTCCGGACTGTCCTATATACTTTGCTTCGCAGTCTTGGCAAGACAATTTATATCCTCCCGACTTAATGAAAATGCTACTGGTGTTTACGCTATTCGAGTTGAAATTTTTTTATTATTATTATTATTATTATTATTATTATTATTATTATTATTATTATTATCCGTCCTAAAGGATACATGGATGTTGTGTTTCCTAAAGAGTTTAAAAAAGCCGTATGATTGTTTGTTAATATAAGTGAATGTTGCGAATTTCTTCTTTTCTTTCCTATTTACAAGTAGAGTATTAGGTCTATTCACCACCTTACTCTTTATCCTGTTGACATAGCTCGTAGGGTAACCGTTTCTTCTGGCAATATCTTGGATAATGTTTATCTCTTTATTAAACTCACTTCTATATAGTGGTGTTCTTACTGCTCTATTAATCAGGCTATAAAATGCCGCTTTCTTGTGTTCTCCCGGGTGGTTTGAGTCTTTCCTGATAACAATATCTGTATGTATCGGCTTTCTGAATACATGATAAACAAGGTTTTTCATTTTCTCTAGTTACTGTTACGTCTAGGTAGTTTGGGCATTTATTATCTTCCGATTCAATTGTAAAGGTTATGTGTTTATCTAAGTTGTTTAACTGGTCTAACAGTTCGTTTGGTTCGAGGTCCTGTTCGTTAATGATAACGAACGTGTTATCAACAAACCTCAACCATAAACCTAATCCTCTTATTTTACCGACTATTTTATTAGATTCCATGTGGTCCATATATATATCCGCAAGGATGCCAGACGCTGGTGATCCCATGGCCAACCCGTTAACTTGTTTATGCACGTTGTTATTAAAAGTCAAAACGTTGTTTTCTAGTGTGAGCGTTAATAAGTTAATGAATTCGCCTATCTCTACTCTACTCGACGGGCTATGTGTATTCATCTTTCACAACATTAAAAGTCTCTTAATCGGGATGTTCGAGTACATATCTTTAACATTAAAACTATGGATGGTGTTATGTTGCGATAAAATGACGTTTTTTGTCCTATCACAGAAATCCGTGGTATTGCGAAGGCTAGCGTCTACTTTGAATGTATAATATTTCTTTAAAAACGTGTGTGTAAATTTGGCCGTTTTATAGTGGGACTGTTTCTGAAGTTTTACCGGTCTAATAGGTATACCTTCTTTGTGTACGTTAGGCATTGCCCTCAATTTAGGTAATAGTAGTATAATAGGACAGTTCGGCGGCCTCCTCCTCCTCCCGCGGGAAATTTGAATTTTGGCGCGAGATTTGAATTTGTAAACAAAGCCACTGCTTTTTGACAGCCGTCATCGACAACAACGCATCGCTAACCTCACTGGTGCCATCTTGACGGGCCTAAACCTCAGTGGCACCAACTTAACCTAACTAGCGCGAGATTTGAATAGGTAAACAGATCCACGTGTTTTTTGACAGCCACGTGCTTTTTGACAGAAAACAACGCATCGCTAACCTCAGTGCTGCCATCTTGACGGCCTAAACTTTAATGCTAACAACTTAACCACACTAGCGCGAGATTTGTATCGGTAAACAAATCAACGTGCTTTTTGACGGCTGTCATCGGCCATCTCTAAACTACAGAGCGCCGTGCTACCCTTTTTATCGCAGTAGCTGCAAATTCGTCACCTGTCATCGGCAGTGCTGCCATCTTGGTGGGCCTAAACCTTAGTGCTACCAACTTAACCTCACTAGCGTGAGATAAACAAATCCACGTGCTTTTTGGACAGCTGTCATCCGCCATCTTTAATCTATAGAGCACAGTGCTACCCTCTTTAGCTACTTACCTTTGAAATGTGGTGGCGGATAATTTGAAAAAAGCTTTTTGACAGCAGCCATCTTTGAGCACCGTGCTGCCCTCTTTAGCTAGATACCTTTGAATTCCACATGACAGCAGCCATCCTTAATCAAGAGAGCACCGTGCTGCCCTCTTTGTGGCGGTGGCAAATTCCACGTGCTCTTGTTTGGAAACAAACTCACGTGCTTCTTTCTGGCAGATGTCATCCGCCATCTTGCATCACAAACCTCAGTGCTGCACACTTTAGCTAGATACCTTTGAAATGTGGCGACGACAATTTGAAAAATTCTATGTGCTCTTGTTTGGAAACAAAGCCACGTGCTTTTTGACAGCTGTCATCCACCATATTTAATCAATAGAGAACTGTGCTGCTATCATGCGGGCAATTTCGTCAGCTGCCATCCGCAATCTTTAATATACAGAGCACCGTGCTGCCCTCTTTATGACATGTAGTAGCGGGCAATTTGAAAAGTTCTGTTAGCTGTCGTCCGCCATCTTTAATCAAGAGAGCACCGTGCTGCCATCCTTAGCTAGATACCTTTGAAATGTGGCGGCGACAATTTGAAAAATTCTATGTGCTCTTGTTTGGAAACAAAGCCACGCGCTTTTTGACAGCATCATCCACCATCTTTAATCAATAGAGCACTGTGCTGCTATCATGCGGGCAATTTCGTCAGCTGTCATCCGCCATCTTTAATCCACAGAGCACCGTGCTGCCCTCTTTATGACATGTAGTAGCGGGGAATTAGGAAAGTTCTGTTAGCTGTCATCCGCCATCTTTAATCAAGAGAGCACCGTGCTGCCATCTTTACCTAGATACCTTTGAAATGTGGTGGCGGCAAATTGAAAAATTCCACGTGCTCTTGTTTAGTAAACAAACTCACGCGCTCTTTGTCAGCTGTCATCCGCCAACTTACATCGCAAACCTCAGTGCTACACTCTTTAGGTACATACCTTTGAAATGTGGTGGCGGATAATTTAAAAAGAAAAATTCTACAGCAGCAATCTCTCGACGTTAATTGCACAAGATGGTGGCTATACATGACTCCTTGAAGGTGCTTATGCAAGATGGCCGCCATACGTAGGTCCTTATGAGACGCCCTTGGGATGCTTGCGCAAGATAGCGGTTATACAAGGCTCCTTATGAGACGCCCTACAGATGCTTGTGCAAGATGGCGGTTGCTCTTTTGAGGCAGCTTAAGGGTCCTTGGACAAGATGGCTAGAGACGCCCTAAGGATGCTTGCGCAAGATGGCGGACGCAAGATGGCGGCTATACACGACTCCTTATAAGACACCTTAAGGGTGCTTGCGCAAGATGGCTGCTGCTCTTATGAAGAAAGCTAGCTTAGAGACTAACGTGTCATGCTAGTTCGTTCCATTAAATTACGGGGCTTAAATGCAAAATGTTAAATATCTCGAAAACGGTGCATCGTAGAGCAAAACGGACCAAATTTTTCTGCCCAATACCTCGGTTCGCACTACGAGGAACATGATAGCACAAGAAAAACATAGCCTAATGATGAGATCAAAGGATCGATTCCTACTTATGCCCTTTGGCATTCGCTCTGTTTTAGCTTGTATTGAAGCAAGTCTTCGTAACATGATCAGGTCTAGCTATGGTAGAGAGTATACCGCGCCGTGCAAGTTCGATTCATTAAATTTGGGGCTTAAATGAAAAATGTTAAATATCTCGAAAACGGACAAAAATTTTCCACCTGATACCCAGCGTTGCAGTATCAGGAACATGATAGCATATGAAAAACATAGTCTAATGATGAGATCGACGGTTCGATCCCTACTTAGGCCCTTTGGCATTGGCATCTATCTTATTCTACAACATGGCGGCTATACATAGCTTTTTATGAGACAGCTTAAGAGCGCTTGCACAAGATGGCTGCTGCTCTTATGAGACTCCCTAGAGGTGCTTGCGCAAGGTAGCTGCGACAAGACGGTGACTATACACAACTCCGTATGATACGGCCTAGAGGCGCTCACACAAGATGGTGGCTGCTCTGATGAAGAAAGCTAGCTTTGCATCGTGCAGGTATCTTTACAGCACTAAACCTGATACCTGTGGAATGTGGTGGCGGGTTAATTGAAAAATTCTACGTGCTTTTCTCTTAACTGCAGCTATCTTTAAACAATAGCGGCTATATATAAGCTGTTAAGGCCTCCTCTTATGTCAAGGCATAGCTCTATCGAACAAGTTTAAACCTGCATCGGGATAGCTAGAGTAAGCACGTGCTGCAGTGATGACGTCATTATACATGTTTAGACGTGCAAATCACTAAAGAAACATAACAAGACTAGAATCGAACACTGCACTCTATGCCGTGAACTTTATCATGTGATCGGAACATTGATTGAAGTGTTTAGAACACTAAATAAGTAGAACCGAACACTGTACTCGATACAACATGTGTTTAGATCATATCAGGGGATACCCTTGTTATAAGCAGATTAGGTTACCGCACATTCCTTGTAGGGCTAATAGGGTAAAGGGCTAATGGGCAAAAGGGCAAAAGGGCTAAAGGGCTAAAGAGCTAGGGTGCCTCTCCTCTCTTTATCCGGGCTTGAGACCGGCTCTACAACTAGAGGCGGAGTTAACACCCTAAGGAACGGAGTATTTTGGGAAATAATCTATACGAATATAGCTACTCGATCGACTATATACTACAGATGGATGACTTAGGTGAGGGTAAGCGCTTACTTAATAATACCTACACGACGTAATTCATGCTCTATTTCAATAATATCTTCTTTGTACTGTGTGTAACCAGCATCATGGTAGGCTCTTAGCAGTTGTAAACGTTTTACGAGTACGTTGGAGTCTTTACAGTACCTTATATCTACTTAGGGTAACAGAGGCTTGTTGTGAACTTTGAGTCTATATGCAGACAGTTGATGTGTAGGGACTTGTTTTGATGTAATACGTGCTTCAGCAGCAGCGTTTCTAGGTACAAACTTAACTTGTTTCGATAGCGATGAAGCGTTGAAATTTCCTTCTTCTTTACCTTGCATCTCTTCTTGAGATGTTTGCACTGCGACAGAACGTGTAGCAGGCTTAGGAAATGAAGTAAAATCATCAAGCTGTGATGGTAATGAAACATTAAGATTTTCTTCTTCTTCTACTTTCCCTACCCTACTGATTTGATCAACATCATTATCCTCATTATCATAATCATGATCTTGCCTCTCTTTATCTTGAAGTTTGTGCTTAGTAACAGAACTTGCAGCAGGTCTAGACAACAAGGGAGAATTAAAAATCTCTCGCAGAGGTGTACTTTTTAAACCTAAATCTGTGTTCGCTGGAATATGGTTGAGCTCTTTGTATTTTGTTCCCAATGAAGCTACATTACACGCGGCTTCATGGCGTTGAGCGTTGTATGCGTTCTTGAACTCTCTTCTACAATGTTTTCATTGAAAAATTGTCCTACATGATATCTCATGACGTCTCTGGTGATAGCCTCAGGAAAATGTTTTTCCACACTCTACGCAGATATACCTAGAAATAGGTTTTTCCATGACGGACTTTTATCTTCTGCTAACAGATTCTTCTTTAAATCTACTTGACATTTGATACTCTCTACTTCGATGATGCGAACAGCTTAGCGATTAACAGTAAACTAACACAAAAGCGTATAACCAAGGTAGCAACAGTAAGGTTTAAGCCCGACAAGATGGCAAGAGTGAGGTTAGCGACGTTCTGTTCTTGGATTTTGAATTCCGCGCTATAACATGCATAAGGTGGCAGCCTTGAGGTTTACCACCGTCAAGATGGCAGCAGTGAGGTTAGCGATGGTCTATTGTCCTTTAAAGTGAGGTTAGGGTCCGTCAAGGCGACAGCTGTCAAAAAAGCACGTGGCTTTGTTTACTAAACAAGAGCACGTGGCTGTGACGTCACGGTCACGTAATCAATCCTTAGCTCGACGTCTTTAAGAGCAGCATTAGGATTAGCTATGCTTAAAAGTCTTGGGAACAGAGCAGCAATATGAACAGCTTTGTTTCAAAGCGTGTACACATCACCTATCTATTTTAGATGCATCGACCCTCGTACTAAACTTCTTCCGCTAGATCGTGCTGTTATCATGCCATAACCTATACGTATGAACTTACAGTACAATGAATAGCCATGTTTCAAAGCGTGTACACATTACCCATCGATTTTGCATGCATCGACTCTCGTACTAAACTTCTTCCGCTAGATTGTGCTGCTATCTTAGCATAACCTATACGCAAGACCTTAAAGTACAAAGAATAGCCATGTTTCAAAGCGTGTACACATCACCTATCGATTTTGCATGCAACAAAAGTCGTACTAAACTTCTTGCGCTAGATTGTGCTGCTATCCTAGCATAACCTTTTGCGCATGAACTTAAGGTACAAAGAATAGCCATGTTTCAAAGCGTGTACGCATCACCTATCGATTTTGCATTCATCGACTCTCGTACTAAACTTCTTACGCTAGATTGTGCTGATATCTTAGCCTAACCTATACGCATGAACTTAAAGTACGAAGAATAGCCATGTTTTAAAGCGTGTACACATCACCTATCGATTTTGCATGTATCAAATATCGTACTAAACTTCTTGCGCTAGATTGTGCTGCTATCTTAGCATAACCTGTACGCATGAACTTAAAGTACAAAGAATAGTCATGTTTCAAAGCGTGTACACATTACCTATCAATGATGCATGCCTCGACTCTCGTACTAAAATTCTTCAGCTAGATTGTGCTGCTATCTTAGCATAACTAATACGCATAAACTTATACAAAGAACAGCTATGCTTCAAAGCGTATACACATTACCTAATGATTTTGCATCAAATGACTATCATACTAAACTTTTTCCACTAGATTGTGCTAAAATCGAGTAAGTGTGCTGCTATCTTTGCATAAACTATCGATTTTACATGCATCGACTATCGTACTAGGCTTCTTCCACTAGAGCATGTAGCAATCGCTTTTGTGTATCCCTAACCCATGTGCACGAACTTAAAGCACAAAGAAGAGCTATCTTCCAAAGCGTGTACACATCACCTATCGATAATGTATGTAACGACTATCGTACTAAACTTCTTCTGCCAGAGCGTACGACTATCGCTTGTGTGTGCACGAACTTAAAGCATAAAGAATGGCAATGTATAAAAATCTTGTAAACATAGCAGCAGCATTAAGTATAGCCATGTTTAAATGCGTGTACACATCATGTATCCATGATGCACGCAGTACTAAAATTATTCCACCAGAGAGTACAAAGTTCGCATGTGTGTGTGCTGCTATCTTAGCATCGCCCATGTGCATAAACTTAAAGTATAAAGAATAGCGATGTTTAAAAATCTTGTGAACATGGCAGCGGTAAGAATAGCAAGGTTTAAAAACGTGTAAACACCACATTTTGATAATGCATGCATCTTCTACTAGAGCATGTGACCATCGCTTGTATCTGCTGCTACCTTAACGTAACATATGTACATGAACTTAAAGCGTAAAGAATAGTTATATGTCAAAAATCTTGCGAACATAGCAGAATGTTAACTACGTAGGTGTAGACATTGAACATTGCATGCTGAGGCAGCGTACCACGTGACCGTGACGTCACAGCCACATGCTCTTGTTTAGTAAACAAAGCCACGTGCTTTTTTGACAGCTGTCGCCTTGACGGACCCTAACCTCACTTTAAAGGACAATAGACCGTCGCTAACCTCACTGCTGCCGTCTTGACGGTGGTAAACCTCAAGGCCACCTTATGCATTCTATAGTGCGGAATTTAAAATCCAACAACAGAACATTGCTAACCTCACTCTTGCCATCTTGTCGGGCTTAAACCTTACTGTTGCTACCTTGGTTATACGCTTTTGTGTTAGTTTACTGTTAATCGCTAAGCTGTTCGCATCATCGAAGTAGAGAGTAACAAATGTCAAGTAGATTTAAAGAAGAATCTGTTAGCAGAAGATAAAAGTCCGTCATGGAAAAAGCTATTTCTAGGTATGTTTGCGAAGAGTGTGGAAAAACATTTTCCCGAAGCTATCACGGGAGACGTCATGAGATATCATGTAGGACAATTTTTCAATGCAAACATTGTAGAAGAGAGTTCAAGGACGCATACAACGCTCAACGCCATGAAGCCGCGTGTAATGTAGCTTCATTGGGAACAAAATACAAAGAGCTCAACCATATTCCAGCGAACACAGATTTAGGTTTAAAAAGTACACCTCTGCGAGAGATTTTTAATTCTCCCTTGTTGTCTAGACCTGCTGCAAGTTCTGTTACTAAGCACAAACAAGAGAGGCAAGATCATGATTATGATAATGAGGATAATGATGTTGATAAAATCAGTAGGGTAGGGAAAGTAGAAGAAGAAGAAAATCTTAATGTTTCATTGCCATCACAGCTTGATGATTTTACTTCATTTCCTAAGCCTGCTACACGTTCTGTCGCAGTGCAAACATCTCAAGAAGAGATGCAAGGTAAAGAAGAAAGAAATTTCAACGCTTCATCGCTATCGAAACAAGTTATGTTTGTACCTAGAAACGCTACTGCTGAAGCACGTATTACATCAAAACAAGTCCCTACACATCAACTGTCTGCATATAGACTCAAAGTTCACAACAAGCCACTGTTACCCTATGTAGATATAAGATACTGTAAAGAACCCAACGTACTCGTAAAACGTTTACAACTGCTAAGAGCCTATCATGATGCTGGCTACACACAGTACAAAGAAGATATTATTGAAATAGAGCATGAATTACGTCGTATAGGTATTATTAAGTAAGAACTTACCCTCACCTAAGTCATCCATCTGTAGTATATAATCGATCGAGTAGCTGTATTCGTATAGATTATTTCCCAAAATACTCCGTTCCTTAGGGTTTTAATTCCGCCTCTAGTTGTAGAGCCGGTCTCAAGCCCGGATAAAGATAGGAGAGGCACCCTAGCCCTTTAGCCCTTTAGCCCATTAGCCCTTTAGCTCATTAGCCCTTTTGCCCTTTTGCCCATTAACCCTTTAGCCTATTAGCCCTACAAGGAATGTGCTGTAACCTAATCTTCTTAGAACAAAGGTAACCCCTGACATGTTCTAAACACATGTTGTATCGAGTACAGTGTTCGGTTCTACTTATTCAGTGTTCTAAACACTTCAATCAATGTTCCGATCACATGATAAAGTTCACGGCATAGAGTGCAGTGTTCGATTCTAGTCTTGTTATGTTTCTTTAGTGATTTGCTCGTCTAAACATGTATAATGACGTCATCACTGCAGCACGTGCTTACTCTAGCTATCCCGATGCAGGTTTAAACTTGTTCGATAGAGCTATGCCTTGACATAAGCGGAGGTCTTAACAGCTTATGTATAGCCGCTATTGTTTAAAGATAGCTGCTGTTAAGAGAAAAACTCGTAGAATTTTTCAAATTACCCGCCACCACATTTCAAAGGTATGATGTTTAGTGCTGTAAAGATACCTGCACGACGCAAAGCTTGCTTTCTTCATCAGAGCAGCCACCATCTTGTGTGAGCACCTCTAGGCCGTATCATAAGGAGTTGTGTATAGTCACCGTCTTGTCGCAGCTACCTTGCGCAAGCACCTCGAGGGCGTCTCATAAGAGCAGCAGCAATCTTGTGCAATCGCTCTTAAGCTGTCTCATAAGAAGCTATGTATAGCCGCCATGTTGTAGAATTAGATAGCTGCCAATGCCAAAGGGCCTAAGTAGGGTTCGAACCGTCGATCTCATCATTAGACTATGTTTTTCTTATGCTATCATATTCCTGATACTGCAAACCTCGGTATCAGGTGGAAATTTGTTTGTCCGTTTTCGAGATATTTAACATTTTGCATTTAGCCCCAAATTTCATGAATCGAACCTGCACGGCACGTTATACTCTCTACCATAGCTAGACCTGATCATGTTACGAAGACTTGCTTCAATACAAGCTAAAACAGAGCGTATGCCAAAGGGCCTAAGAAGGAACCGAACCGTTGATTTCATCATTAGACGATGTTTTTCTTATGCCGTCATGTTCCTCGTACTGCTAACCGAGGTACTGAGCAGAAAAATTTTGTACGTTTTGCTCTACGATGCACCGATTACAAGATGTTTAACATTTTGCATTTAATCCCCAAATTTAATGAATCGAACTAGCATGACACGTTAGCCTCTAAGCTAGCTTTCATCATAAGAGCAGAAGCGATCTTGCGCAAGCACCCTTAAGGTGTCTCATAAGGAGTCGTGTATAGCCACCATCTTGCGTCCGCCATCTTGCGCAAGCATCCTTAGGGCCTCTCTAGCCATCTTCTGCAAGGACCATTAAGCCGCTTCATAAAAGCAACCGCCATCTTGCACGAGCATCTCTAGGGCGTCTCATAACGAGCCTTGTATAACCGCTATCTTGCGCAAGCATCCCAAGGGCGTCTCATAAGGACCTACGTATGGAGGCCATCTTGCATAAGCACCTTTAAGGAGTCATGTATAGCCACCATCTTGTGCAATTAGCGTCGAGAGATGGCTGCTGTAGAATTTTTCTTTTTAAATTATCCGCCACCATATTTCAAGTGTATGTACCTAAAGAGTGTAGCACTGAGGTTTGCGATGTAAGTTGGCGGATGACAGCTGACAAAAAGCGCGTGAGTTTGTTTACTAAACAAGAGCACGTGGAATTTTTCAATTTGCCGCCACCACATTTCAAAGGTATCTAGCTAAAGATGGCAGCACGGTGCTCTCTTGATTAAAGATGGCGGATGAAAGCTAACAGAACTTTCCAAATTCCACGCTACTACATGTCATAAAGAGGGCAGCACTGTGCTCTGTAGATTAAAGATGGCGGATGACAGCTGACGAGATTGCTCGCATGATAGCAGCACAGTGCTCTATTGATTAAATATGGTGGATGACAGCTGTCAAAAAGCACGTGACCTTGTTTCCAAACAAGAGCACATAGAATTTTTCAAATTGCCGCCACCACATTTCAAGGGTATCTAGCTAAAGAGTGCACCACTGAGGTTTGTGATGCAATATGGCGGATGACAGCTGTCAGAAAAAAGCACGTGAGTTTGATTCCAAACAAGAGCACGTGGAATTTGCCACCGCCACAAAGAGGGCAGCACGGTACTCTCTTGAATAAAGATGGCAGTTGTCACGTGGAATTCAAAGGTATCTGGCTAAAGAGGGCAGCACGGTGCTCGAAGGTGGCTGCTGTCAAAAAGCATTTTTCAAATTATCCGCCACCACATTTCAAAGGTAAGTAGCTAAAGAGGGCAGCACTGTGTTCTATAGATTAAAGATGGCGAATGACAGCTGTCAGAAAAGCACGTGGATTAGTTTACCGATTCAAATCTCGCGCTAGTGAGGTTAAGTTGGCAGCACTAAAGTTTAGACCCGCAACGATGGCAGCACTGCCGATGACAGCTGACGAATTTGCAGCTACTGCGATAAAGAGGGTAGCACGGCGCTCTGGGGTCTGTCAGAAAGCGCGTGGCTGTCAAAAAACAAGTGGATTTGTTTACCTATTCAAATCTCGCGCTAGTTAGATTAAGTTCGTACCACTGAAGTTTAGGCCCGTCAAGATGGCAACAGTGATGTTAGCGATGCGTTGTTGTCGATGACGGCTGTCAAAAAGCACGTGGCTTTGTTTACAAATTCAAATCTCGCGCCAAGATTCAAATTTCCCGTGAGAGGAAGAGGAGGCCGCCGAACTGTCCTATTATATCGGGCTACACGAAAGATTAGTGGAAAGAAGACATGAGGTTTTCCAAGTAAAACTAACCATCCCAAGTTTTAACATAATAGATCCTAAAATTTCCATTTTCTTTCCGTTAGCCGTGGCATATTCATCTTCAATATTTTCAAATCAGGGAGTTTAAAAGGTGATTTCATTCGATAGTGCCAATTAGAATCAATGGCATTCTCAATACTGCCAGAATCAATTAAGGCAACCAAAGATTAGTTGTTTACCTCAACATGGACGGAGGTCCTCTTGGACATTACATTTCCAGACATTTACAGAATCACAATTACCAGAAGTTTCAGCATCACGAAACTCACATCTTTTAACTTTAAGGTTTAGTCATTGGCCAATATTGCGAAGGACGTGGTGAAGTAATTTTTAGTGTGTTGCTTCGATCCACAAAAACCGGTACTCCTCCTTACAGAAGGGCAAGCATTATTACCACAGTTGAAACACTTCTTATTATTACTACTTTTAGGTAATTGAGGAGTAACAGAATTCACAGGACTGACAGGAGGGGGATGATGAATCGGTCAGGACGCATCGCCATGTTTTACATCCTCTGCAAACGAACACGCAGTCTCTAGTTCCTCAAAATTTGTTGGACACTTTGTCAAAGCGAGGTACGGCTTGTATGCTGGCGTAATTCCCTTCAAAATTCTAGCTACCATCTCTTCCTCAGGTTCAGAAATTTGGAAAAATCTACAGTAGAATCGCAGGTTTAAGATGTAGCATAAGAGATTTTCATGTAGGAATCGAGTCCTAAAGCAATGTTTAGGGACTAAGCTCTGGAGAGCTAAAGACGGAATGCACTTATTGAGGATCAATTCATGCAATTAATTCATTTTCAGATTTTAGTAACAGCTTCCGAACTCTCTGTCTTCAAAATTCCTCACAATGGGGACAAAGAGCTCGAAGAATACCCAGGTCATCTACACAATGCACATTACCAGATTCAGTCAACTCGACTAAGAAACGCAGGAATGTTATACTCTCCCTTGGTCAACTCTTGTTCTTTTCCGACCCCGCTACATCAATGGGTTATGCGAGGGCGAGGAATTTAATCGAGATACCAGGTTTACAAAGGCAGGGTAGGTAGCATAACATAAAGACTGGTGGTTGGGAAAGGACACAACATGACTAGGTGAAGTTTCAGGGGTAGGATTACAGTTATTCCCTATCTCAGAAGTAGCTAAATTTTCCATATCGCTACTCGCCATCATCACATCAAGTTCTACGAAGATACTCATGGCAATAGTCAACAATTTAACGGCCTCAGAGAAAATTTAGCTTCGGAATGAATGGACAATAAGTCATATATTCTTCCTATTTAATGATGCACCCTAGCTTTGAACCTATTTATTTGGCTCTTGGAGGTACCTTGGTCAATAAATTTCTCACGAATAATCTCTAGTTCTGTAAACGAATTAGTAATGAAGTATAAATATTGAAGTATAAACGCTCACCAACATTTCATGGTAAGATGAGAGAAAGGTTGATAAGCACCTGAGAGTTGGCGGACTGGAGAGCTGGTCATTCCTGAACAGACTTAGCCGGCTTAACTCCTCTGATTTGGAGTTCATACACGAGTTCAATCCTACGCAGCTGGTAAGGAAAGATCACAGCCCGGGACATCGTGGCAGACATGTAACAACAAAGTCAAGAGATTACTGAGATATTGCACTTGTTTTTACAGTAATGTTTCTTAACAATACTTTACTTGTTTTTCTTTAAACAGTCGAGCTACTTAAAACATACAGTGACCACGTTAAGGGGATGCAATTAGATAACGGTTAGCCACGAGCCCAAGGAGCACTATAACACAGGTTACTAGTAACCAATATGTTGTTCAGAAGGAATAAGTCACCTGAAGCACCGATCGAAAGTGAAACAACAATAACCACCCCGATGCTACCACTCATCTCGTCCTCTGCATAAAGACTGTTTTGTCCTGAGCAATGCGGGATTTAAGGTCAGTGGTGCACGCTCCGTCCTCTGCAATCTTCTCACCTAGGTAAGTGAAAGGCGTGATTCGTTCTATATCTGAGTACGTCAGCGGGTCTCGGTGGCAGAAGGTATTCCCTGTCTGTCGTAAGGGGCCTCATCAGCTCTCAAGTTGGGAGCATGTGCGACCATGACGGGGCCCTAAGCTGAGTCGTTGTATTGCTTATACTTACTTGCGGCAGGCTCCTCACTTTCATCTATCCTATACAACCTCCCTTGGTCAACCCTTGTTCTTTTCCGACCACGACCGTATTAGTTTCCGGAGGCCTAGAAAGTATCCCACCTAGTGGTCCTTCTTTGGCCGATACTTTTTTTCGAAGTGACGGATTCCATCAATTCTTTCCACCTGATTAGAGGTAATACTGGACCATTGCCTGGTTGTGCTTCCTCATAAACGATAATCATCACCACCACCACATCTGATGTTTGAAAACCTACAGACTGGTTTCCAGTCACTGACCGGGTCAAGGATGGAATGGATGAAGCCCCTATCTTGTGGCGAGGATAGGAGTTGTGCCGGCTACTGAAGCCTGCCGCACTCCTCTGGGGCAATGATTAATGACTAACAGATGAAATGAAATGAAATGAAATGAAATGGTACTGGAGACTTTTGCTGGCATGAAAGATGACAGGGAAAACCGTATTAGCCGGTCAATATCCTGTCCCACTTCCTCTCTGTCCAGCACAAATCTCGCATGGCGTGACCGGGATCTGAAACACGGCACCCAGCGGCCAGAGGCCGACGCGCCGCTGTCTGAACCACGGAGGCTTCGTATTTTATACTAGAAGCTGAAAATGTACGTGCACTTGACGAGAAGCGGACATCTGGGAAGATGTTGGCAACTACCACTATCAATAGCAGTGACTTCATACTGCCCGTTTTTTGCGCTAAAATGTGAACGAAATTTATACCCGTACCTCGACATGCTGAGTGATGACCAATCCCGTTTTCTTCTACGTCTTGTACTTCTGTGTTATGCAGTCTGTTTGGTCTTCTTCACGACCAGAATTATCAAGGTTTCTTCCCTAAGTCGCTCTATCTTTTCTTGAGATCTAGGCAGACTTTTGGCATTTTCCCCATTTGGAACGTTCGCTGCTGCATGTGGATGGAGACATTAAACCTCAAGCACGAGTCGGTTGTGCGCCATACATCACATTGAACACACGCCTCTGAAGCATGGAGTAGCTACCACCTTCACGGTCCGCACAACGAAAAGCGTCCATCATGGCGGCCAATCCAACATATTTATAGAGCCGTCTTTAACATCCTGAATATTGGTCTGTTTTCGCCAGTCATCACCGTCATTTGCTAATCAAAGGCAGATCACTATATTTCGGAAGTGTCACTTATTTTCAGATAAGTATGACTTAGAGTTCACTCCAAGATAATAACAGCCCATTTCGATCCCTCATCCTTTCAAAGAATAACTGCCAGGCTTACAGTACAACTGTTCAGCGATAGTGTAAGAAAGGACATGATCTGTAGGCAGTCAGTAGACTGAGTTATTTACAACTGATTTGAACAATATTTCTGCTGCACCCAATGCATTCATACCTTTCAATACTCTCCTATCGTCATCCTACAGAAACACGGTCCTCACTTTACTTCAAACTCTAAAATCTACAGATAACACGTTGCCTCATCTAGGACTTGTGGCGGCTGGTGCAGAAAATCAGTCGTGTGCTGCAGCCCATTCCCCCTCGAAAAAATAAAAATATTTAGAAATATATGTGGTTTTCAATAGGCTCTCCAGAGAGTTTTCCATTCTGAACAAACATGCAAACAATCCCACACAAGTAGTATAATAGGACAGTCCTGCGGCCGCCTCCACCTCCGGGCTCCCAGGGGCTTCCTCCTCCTCCTCATGAGGGGCCGTGACAGGGGCCCACTCCTCCTCCTCCTCCCGAGGGGCCTTCCCAGGGGCCCGTGCCTCCTCCTCCTCCCGGGAGCCTTCCAAGGGGCCTGCTCCTCCTCCCGCGGAAAAATTGAATTAGTAAACAAAGCCACGTGCTTTTTTTGACAGCCACGTGCTTTTGACAGCTGTCATCGACAACAACGCATCGCTAAACTCACCGCTGCCATCTTAACGGGCCTAAACCTTAGTGGTACCAACTTAACCTCACAAGCGCGTGATTTGAATTGGTAAAGAAATCCACGTGCTTTTTGACAGACAACAACGCATCGCTAACCTCAGTACTACCATCTTGACGGGCCTAAACCTTAATAATACCAACTTAACCTCACTAGGGCGAGATTTGAATCGGTAAAAAAATCCACGTGCTTTTTTACAGCTGTCATCCGCCATCTTTAAACCACAGTGCACCGTGCTGCCCTCTTTATCGCAGTACCTGCAAATTCGTCACCTGTCATCCGCAGT
Source organism: Anabrus simplex (assembly GCF_040414725.1). Classification (NCBI taxonomy): domain Eukaryota; kingdom Metazoa; phylum Arthropoda; class Insecta; order Orthoptera; family Tettigoniidae; genus Anabrus; species Anabrus simplex. Next base: position 10,106,553 of record NC_090272.1, on the reverse strand, counting down.
GCTGCCATCTTAACGGGCCTAAACCTTAGTGCTACCAACTTAACCTCACTAGCGCGAGATTTGAATCGGTAAACAAATCCACATGCTTTTTTGACAGCTGTCATCCGCCATCTTCAATCTATAGAGCACAGTGCTGCCCTCTTTAGCTACTTACCTTTGAAATGTGGTGGCGGCAAATTCTACGTCCTCTTGTTTGGAAACAAACCCATGTGATTTTCTGACAGCTGTCATCCGCCATCTTTAATCCGGAGAGAACAGTGCTGCACTCTTTAGCTAGATACCTTTGAAATGTGGTGGCAGGCAATTCCACGTGACAGTAGCATCTTTATTCAAGAGAGCACCGTACTGCCCTCTTTGTGGCGGTGGCAAATTCCACGTGCTCTTGTTTGGAAACAAACTCTCGTGCTTTTTTCTGATAGCTGACATCCGCCATCTTTAATCCGGAGAGAACAGTGCTGCACTCTTTAGCTAGATACCTTTGAAATATGGTGGCGGCAAATTCCACGTGCTCTTGTTTGGAAACAAATCAACGTGCGTTTTGACAGCTGTCATCCGCCATCTTTAATCCAGAGAGCACCGTGCTGCCCTCTTTAGATACTTACCTTTGAAATGTGGTGGCGGCAAATTCTACGTCCTCTTGTTTGGAAACAAACCCATGTGATTTTCTGACAGCTGTCATCCTCCATCTTTAATCCGGAGAGAACAGTGCTGCACTCTTTAGCTAGATACCTTTGAAATTTGGTGGCAGGCAATTCCACGTGACAGTAGCCATCTTTATTCAAGAGAGCACCGTACTGCCCTCTTTGTGGCGGTGGCAAATTCCACGTGCTCTTGTTTGGAAACAAACTCACGTGCTTTTTTCTGACAGCCGTCATCCGCCATCTTTAATCCGGAGAGAACAGTGCTGCACTCTTTAGCTAGATACCTTTGAAATACGGTGGCGGCAAATTCCACGTGCTCTTGTTTGGAAACAAATCAACGTGCGTTTTGACAGCTGTCATCTGCCATCTTTAATCCAGAGAGCACCGTGCTGCCCTCTTTAGCTACTTACCTTTGAAATGTGGTGGCGGCAAATTCTACGTCCTCTTGTTTGGAAACAAACCCATGTGATTTTCTGACAGCTGTCATCCGCCATCTTTAATCCGGAGAGAACAGTGCTGCACTCTTTAGCTAGATACCTTTGAAATGTTGTAGCGGCAAATTCCACGTGCTCTTGTTTGGAAACAAATCAACGTGCTTCTTGACAGCTGTCATCCGCCATCTTTAATCAACAGAGCACCGTGCTGCACTCTTTAGTTGAAATGTGGTGGCGGCAAATTCCACGTGCGCTTGTTTGGAAAACAATTCTACGTGCTCTTCAGCTGTCATCCCCCATCTTTAATGAAGAGAGCACCGTGCTGCCCTCTTTAGTTGAAATATGGTGGCGGATAATTTGAAAAATTCTTTTTGACAAGCAGCCATCTTTAATCAACAGAGCATCGTGCTGACCTCTTTAGCTACTTATCTTTGGGGCGATTAATTTGAAAAATCCTATTTGACAAACTGCCATCTTTAATGAACAGAGAATCGTGCTGCTATCTCGCGGGTAATTTTTACGTCACAGCTGTCATCCACCATCTTGCATTGCTAACCTTAGTGCTGCCCTCTTTAGCTACTTACATTTGAGGCGGACTATTTAAAAAAGAAATCTATTTGACAAGCTGTCATCCGCCATTTTGCATTACAAACCTCAGTGCTGCACTCTTTAGTTGAAATGTGGTAGCGGATAATTTGAAAAATTCGATTTTGAAAAGTAGCCATCTTTAATCAACAGAGCATCGTGCTGCCGTCTTTAGCTACTTACCTTTGAGGCGGTTAATTTGAAAAATTATATTTGACAAGCTGCCATCTTTAATCAACAGAACACCGTACTGCTATCTTTTCGTAGTAGCAAGCAATTTAAAATCTAAATGCTTTTTCTAACAGCTGTCATCCACCATCTTGCATCGCAAACCTCAGTGCTGCACTCTTTAGTTGAAGTGTGGTGTCGGATAATTTGAAAAATTCTTTTTGACAAGCAGCCATTTTTAATCAACAGAGCACCGTGCTGCCATCTTTAGCTATCACCATCTTACATCGCATACCTGCACTCTTTAGTTGAAATGTGGTGGCGGCAAATTCGAACAAGTTTAATCATACATCGGGGGAGCTAGAGTAAGCACGTGCTGCAGTGATGACGTCATCATGGATGTTTAGACTTGTTCGTTTTCTTAAGAGTAAGTAGGTAAAAGGAATGCAATAAGTATGCATCATAAAAACAAGAGTGTGCATGTTTAAACCCGTTCGTTGACTAAAAGCTTTAGTCTCCGAGAAACAGTGATAGAGAGGGGAGTGCAAACATGACGAAAACATTAATAGTTGATGTGCAAGGCTTTAAAGTAAACGGCAACAAATTTGTCTTTAACGAGGTGGCTGTGTTAGATTGCAGTGTGCTCTGGGCACCAATACTTGCTAGTTTAGTATTTAGCCCACCGTTCCCTTACTGTTTGCAAACAGATAAAGATAAATAGCAGACTCAATGGATTGAAAAATATTTAGGTTTGAAGTGGGAAGAAAAAGGAATAGCTTTTTTCTACGTTTGATGATGAATGCACATTTGTCAAGAGCACATCTTGTTCTCTTAAAGGGTTGTGAAAAGAAAGTATGGTTGCGTGATTATCTACCATCATCGTGTGAAAATATCGACATGCATGAATTGGAGTGTCCATCATTTAAAACTCTTCCGAAAGAGCATAGTAGAGAAACAAGTAAACAGTCTTTACAACATGTATGCATGCTCTTTGATTGGTTGTGTTGCAGTGCATGCCGGGAAGTGAACAACATATGTAAACTGCAGTGTCGAAATAACCTTAGTGTAAAAGAAACATTTGTAGAGTAAAGACATCATGTCATTTCTAACAGATGCTAAGTGTAACGCAGTTGAAAAGGCGATCGTAAAGTTTTATGCATGCAAAAAGAAACTAAACACTTTTACTGAAGAAGAGTTAATGCATTACCAAAGGCATTTTTGGTTAATGTAGCTGCGAATGCTGTAAAGAAGATTTGGGATAAGGTGCCTCGTGAGTGGACTCAAGATCCTGTTTTGTTAGAGCTTCAAATGTGTAGTTTACATCAAAAACACGTGAGTTTAGGTAGAAGACCTTCTGTGAGACAGTGCCGTACATGTAAACTAATTAAACTGTATCACGGACCTAAAACTAACGAGTTGTCTTCGCTTATAAACACTTATCATGGCTGTGGAGAGAGAAAACAAAGAAAAGGTGAAGAATCGTGCTGAGAAAAAGATGACGAAGCATGTTGGGCGTGGACTCATCAATAAAGTGATTGATCTATTTTTCTTCGTGCTTCATCTCCCCTGCGGCCCTAGAACACGTTCGTCTGACACGTAGTTACATGCTGCCTGCACAGAGTATGTCGTGTAGCTGTTAAAATCTGCTTCCTAAGTTATGCTGTGCGTGTGTGTTATTACCTAGTGCTTTAGCTGCTCAGAAGATAGCAGCACTTGTCGTTGTTGGTGCAATAAAACGAAAACTGAGTGACAAAGACTGTAAAATAAACAAAGGATAAAAATGTATATATATTCTAAAATAAATATGAATTGTCAAAACATATTACAGGTGTTGTTTAATCCTACAGCATATCCTAGTGACTTAGAAGAAAGGAGATTTAGAGGATTAAAAGAAAACACACATAAGATTTAAAGTACATCCTCTTTATTAATCCATGATTTAAAGCTGTTATTAAAACCAAGACATTTAACATACAGTTTATTGCCACGACGTCGAATAACACGTTCAACTAAATAGTGGTCAGGGTATTTTGTATTCTGCAGTTCTTCGATGTAGAATCCTCCTTGAATAGGCTGTCCTCTGAGATCGCGAAGCAAATACGTAACTTTATTAGTAAGCATAACACTTCTGCTTTGAAAAATTTCAGTGCTCCAGTTAGGTGTGTATCGTTTTGCAAAGATAGACTTGTGTTTGCTGATGCGAACAAAATCACCTTCTATAAAGCGATGGCGACGTGGATCAGCTGTTTTAATTACAAGATGAATAGGATCTATACGAGGTGTATTATTTGTAACAAGACGTGGCTTTGTTCCGATAGTGCGATGAGGTGTATCGATGTAGGTAGATAAAAGTCTAGGTAGCAGATCAATCCAACGATATTAACCTTGCGCTGTAAATTCTCGCCACATCATTGTTTTGAGTGTACGATTAAAGCGTTCTACAACACTTGCTTTGAGATTGCTGAACGTATAGTAGTGTTGAATGCCAAGTAACTTGAGGTAGTAAGAAAAATCCTTGTTGTAAAACTCTTTACCTTGATCAGTTTGAAGAAGCCTTGGGCAGCGTTTCGATTCTTCAACAATATGTTTAAATGCTTCTTTAACTTGAGCTGCTGTTTTAGAACGCACGGGTTGTGCAAAAGCAAACTTCGAGTACACATCGATAACAGTAAGTAGATACTTATACCCCTTATTACTAGAGGCATATGGAATCATTTCTACTAAGTCTGCTTGCCAGAGATCATCTTTTCCTCGTGTAATAACGCGTATGCGACAGTAGGTGCGACGTGCTGGTTTATGTAACTCATGTGCGATGTTTACCTTTACAGGTGAGATCTTTTCTTGACGAGCCATTACAAAATAGTACCGGCATAACGTAGTCCTCTTTCTATTTCTAGAATTTCTGATTCGTGACCTGTGTGACCAGCCTCTTTCGATGCTCTTAAAAGTTGTAATCGTTCAACGAGTAAGATTGGGTCATTCCAGTATCTTACAACCACATGCGGTAACAAAGGCTTGTAGATAACATCAATACTACGTGCAGTCGGAAACAGCTTAGAAATAAACTCACGATACTTGTAACTCTTATATGCATTTACAGCTTCTGTTCTCTTGTAATTACGTCGTGTTGCGTCAGTAGCAAAAAGTATTGCTTTATATTTTTTAGATCATCTTGTAAAATTATATCCTTGTCAGGTATTCGTGAGAAAAGAAGTTCTAAGAGTCCTTTCGTAGGTTTATAGGTAACACCTTTTACAATGAGTTTGTTGTTATTAATCTTAACATTTGAATTTCCTATCCCGAAACAGTCATCTTCGTAGCGAATACCGTAGGTAGTGTCAGTTTGTCCTGTAAAAAGTTTTTCTATATAAGCTGCAAAGAATGATCCATAAGTATCTTGAATAAAAGTTCTAAACCGATTGCGATACTCTGGTGTTATCATAACCTCAGACAAAGATGGTGGATTTTGCGTCGATGTAGTAGGTGTTTCAGCAATAACATCTGTAGTTAAAAACTCAACACGCTTAGATGGTGATGTATCATTAAGTTCTTCTTCTTCTTCTTCCTTATCTTCCTCTTCCTCTTCTTGATCTACATCCTGCTTCTTCTCTTCCTTATCTTGTTCATACTTTTCTTCTTCTTCATGCTTCTCTTTATGATATGATGTTTGCATAGAAGCAAAACTTGAAATAGACTGCGGTAATGAATTAGAATTAAAAATTTCTTTGATTGGTGTACTTAGTTGTGTTTTTAAAAATAAATCCGTGTCTGCTTGAATACGTTTAAGCTCTTTAAATTTCCGTCGAATATTGTTTCGAGCTTGGTTGATATGTTTTGTGATCTCCTTCCTAGATGTTAACATGATGATGGTTTTTAATCAAGTAGTTTCTGTGTTAATGCATATAAAATGATCGAAACCCATGCGATATCATCCATGCTGAACTTCACTTTCTTTATCAATAACTAAAAAGCTGTAACGGTGTAATGACTAACATTTACCGCACATACGTTTAAAGTCATCGAATGTCATATCAGTGTTAACATGATCGTTATACACATGTCGCATGTTGCGCTCATCTTGCCGAAAAAGCACAATAACAATTGCGTTGTCGCGTATCAACTGCTTAGGCACACAAGAATAGGTTTGACACAAATAGATGCAATCAACATATTTATGCCGACCCATACTAAAGAATGCACGAATAACGTTTTGCTGTTCTGTTGCGACATCATCAAAGATCATAAGAGAATTAGGAAGCACATCGTCTGGTGATGGTACTTGCTCATGCGAATTAAATTTTAAATATCTTATTCCATCTTTAACTAGATCTCTCATTACAGTTTGTAGAATAGTATATAGCGGTTGATAGAGTGACTTTGCAAAAACGTAAATATTCTCGAACCGTACACCATTTACAGGCGTAATAAGTGTGAGTAAAAGATTTGTTTTCCCGCATCCCGACGGGCCTGATATAATACATCGAACAGTAAAAGGAAACAACGTTCCATGACGTTTTCTTGTAGTTGTACTAAAACTAGGTAAGAGATGTAGTACAATGTCTGTAACAGGTTGTGTGTCTTGATGCTTTATAATCTTCATGATAACTGAATCATAAAGTACGTAATAGTAATATATATATTAAACGAAACAAGAAGTAACGGTCAGTTTATGATTTGGTCTTGACTAGTAAAGTCGTGTACAGCATGGTGAAACAACGATATCCAAACGACATGAAGAAGAAGAAGAAAGTAAAAACTGTTGAATGGAAAGATGTTATAAAAGCTGCGCAAAAGGCTATTCGAGGGGAATACAATTCTCGTGCAGCTATTACTAAGGCATTACGCGCAGCAAGAGCGAGAATTTCTCCAATGTGCAGAGCAATATTTAGTAAACGTGCACGAATTATTCCTGTACCGAAACGAGGAGGATTTCTTCCTGCTCTGCTTGCTAGCCTAGCAGATTTAGGGTCATTGCTAGGTGGTGCTAGTGCTGTAGCGAGAACTATCAAAGCTGTAGAAGAAGCGAAACAACAGTTGAAAGAGAGTGAACGTCATAAAAAGACGATGGAGGCAATTGCGTTACGAGGCAAACGTGTGAACATGAAGCTAGCGCCATACAAGAAAGGGCTTGGTATCTACGTTTCTCCAAAGAACGTCTACTGAATGCACTGCCACATCCAGCTCTAACGCATGATGAAGTTTTACGTTTGCTAAACAACAAGGAATTCATTATTTTCGAGGAGTGTATTTGCGCGATCAACTACCAGCGCGCCCACGTGAACGTGAAAGTGCCGTAATTAACTTGGACGACAGTCGTGGACCTGGAACTCATTACGTTGCTTATGTAAAACGTAAATCTAAAGTATGGTATTTTGATAGCTATGGAGACTTACCTCCTCCTTTTGAGCTCATGCGTTATTTCGGAAGCAGTGCAGATATTGTTTACAATAAAAACCGTGTACAAAACTTTAATACACGCATGTGCGGACTATTATGTCTTATGTTCTTATATCAAACCCAGAGAGTAGAGAAAGTGCATTAGTGTCTACGTGATGACTAACAGTGAAAGAACGTTTGCTGTACGTGGAGAAGGACCTGAAACAACCGTCTATTTTAATCCGCAAGTCGAACTTGGCTATCAGCCGCATAGTCTTGGACTAGTATCGTTTGAAAGCTACAATAAAATCTATAATGTGCGTGATGGTGTAAACAAGTTCTATTACGATGAGTATGTGCTAACACTACCTTCAGGTAGTTATACAGTAGACGATATTCACGACTATATTGAAAGTACGTTAATTGATCAGTTTGGAGAAGATAGCTTTAGTAATCATAATTACAAGTACTCAATCACTGTAAGCAACATTACACATAAATGTGTTATCGAATCATCATTTAAGATTGACTTCAAATCACAACCTGATTCGATTGGACCATTGTTTGGATTTTCATCGAGGGAGATCCTACCGAACGTACGTTACGAGTCTGATCAACCTATAAAACACTTCGATGATTATCACGTGAACATTACTTGTAATATTATTACAGACTTGAAGAGTAACCATCAATCTTCACACGTCCTGCACGACTTAATTGTTACAGAGGAACGTGGATATACCATTTGTGAGAAACCAGCAGTAGTTCTTTATCATCCCGTGTCTGTAAAACACATTAGCAACATTACTTTTAGACTTGTAAATAAACATAATCAGCTTATTCATTTAGATCGGCACGCGTACGCAGCTTGCAAACTACATCTCAAACCAGTATGAAAAACATCTATAAAACACGGTGTACATTCCGAAGACATAATACATGTGTGCAGAGACTCATCGAGTTAACAGATACCCATAAGCAGATACTCCAAGATTTAGGATATACTCTACTACAACAGAATGGAAGAAATGCTAGACTTTACGAATACAGTAGAAAGTCGTGAAGGTGTAGTACGAAGTGAGCTTCATTCCTATCAACCTTTTACGTTTGGATTAAATAACAATGATGAAATTCATTTTATTATTAATCAGCAAGATGTATACACCTTTCCACATGAAGGCTACCTCTATATTGAAGGACGACTAGAATAGTCGGATGGAAGTGGACCTAGCACTTCACAAATAAACAACCATGCTCTACCTTTTTTCTTTTTTGAAGCGCGATATGAAGTTAATAATATTGAAATAGATCGAACGAAGAATGTCGGTAGTACAAGTGCAATGAAACCCTACCCTTCTTTCTGTCATGAAGAAAATAATCTTTTGCGGATGGCAGGATGGTGTCCAAAAGCTACTAACAACTGGATGAATAATGAGGATGGAACTTTTACGGGTATGTTATCACTGGAACATACTTTTAGATTCGCAGAAGACTTTACACGTATTATAATCAACGCAAAACAAGAGCTTATTATAATCCGTGATCGAAGTGATTACAATTCTCTTAAAGCAGTAGAAACACCAGTAGAACCAAAAATTACACTTCATCGTATACTGTGGAAGATTCCACATGTAACCTTATCTGATCGTGAAAAACTTCGATTGCTCAAGATTGTAGAAAATGATACACCATTATCTATACGTTTTCGAAGTTGGGAACTGCATGAATATCCTGTGTTACCACCTAAAAACAAGCATAGCTGGGCTGTTAAAACATCACGTTTTACTGAGAACCCATTGTATTGTACCATTTCCTGTCATTATTGCCGACCAGACTCAGGGTTCGGTAAAGCGGTGGTCCTGTTCGATGAATTTTGGGCGACTCAAAAAAATTAATCTATTCTTATGCTAATGAGTATATTGACAGGAAGGGTGGACATATATATTGAAATGAGAAACGCTAATGGGGTAAAATGGATTTATTAATCCCGAGAAAAACATATAAATGATCCATGCTAAATGGAATGTTTTAATAATAACCGAAATCGACCTCAAACCAGCCGTAAATATAATTAATTACACTGCGTAAAGCGCTTACAAGAAATATTACAATTTAAACAAGCAAACAAGATCGGGTTCAGGCCCGACAAATTACAGTAAATCCTCGTAACTATACAGGGGAATTAGTCGTCAATATAATTAAGTTGATTGGTTAAAATTTTAGCAATTACAGGTTAATTAATTATGAGCTGACGTTATAACACCTGACATACAAACGGTCAACGACCTAAAAATTGACGAATAAGCCTCTAACGACAAAATTAATTGACGATAAATTATTTGACGACTAAATTATCTGACGACTAAATTTATTTGACCCATCGTATTTTAATGGTTGACTACTCCGGATAAGAACCATAAATCCAATATGATTGTCCGTAGGCCGTGTTGTAATACAACGTCTCTGTGATGAACCGGTAGGACTAATACATTCGTGAAATAGCTAATACAAACATTTACAGTCCGTCCAAATTGCGGATACAAACATATAAAGACACTATGGCATAAGGGGGTTCCCTAATTAACTTATGTACTACACAGCTTCGACCGTGGGCTCGCGGGCTCACCAAATCAGTCCAGGCAGAACTGGAAATCAATGAAATCAGCTGACGAGCTGACATGCACCAAAATTTACGCAACAAGACATAAATCACATAAACAATGCAGAAGATCACACCTGTGGAAAGAACTACATACAAATATATATATATATATATATATATATATATATATATATATATATATATATATATACACACTAATGATGATACCTGGGGAGTCGAACTCGTATGCAGACGGCGTCAGATTTTGCGTCTTCACAGACACAAAGTTGTCAATATTCTCGGCTCTGTAACAATCAGCTGTTGAGGAAAAACAAATACTGAGCTGTCGAGGGAAGGCACCCTCAGGGCGACTTTCACTTTCACACAGTAGGGGAGACATATTCTCTGCCAGTGGTTCACTTGACTAACGGTACTGCAAGTGGTCAGGTCTTGGCCTGCTACACAAATATTCTCGAGGCAAAACAAGTGAAGAAAAGCCTTCTCTACTTCTTAGCCGATGCATTCCTTACATTTCTCTGCTGGCTAACTTAGCACTCACGTATTAAGGCTCCCTCAATTTTCAAAGACATATCTCGCCTTAACACATATATTAGGCCTCATTTCAAGCCTCAAGCATGTCAAGCCTCTCCTCTCAATTATCTTGGGTTCGTCCCCAAGTGTTACCCCTGACTTGCCTTCCCGCAATTTTAAAAGAAACTAACTATCTCAACGTAGGACAGGATCGCACAACAATTTCCGAGACAGCTGAAATAATATTAATATAGCATGCAGAGAATTACCTGACTAACTTTATGCTGCTAATTACGTGAATTACCCAACGGTGTTGGCGGATGGCCTTTGTTCATATCAATGACTCTCTTCCCCAAATAACTACAGCAAACGTGGAATAACATAAAACACACAAGCAAAAAAAATTAACACAAACAGACTAAGTAATTCCTAATGCGTGACCCTCTACCCTTTTAACTAAAATAAATATGTACAAGTGGCATAGGTGAAGAACATGCACACCCCCTTTGCCAAATATTTACCGTTACATGAAACAAACCAGACTACAGCTGTAATAGCTGTTATTTAACAAGACTAACTAGTAGCTAATTTCCCTAACCTGAATGTACTTTCCCTACTAGTATATCGTGCCATTTAACATTGGATTCTGGTACTTATCTTTCGTAGTCAGTCGTCATTCACCCCGGATTCCACAGCCACATGTCTAGGCTGTTTAGCTGCTCATAATCACGGTGCTACACAATGGATTTTCAGGTCCGGACGTTGATACCACGTTCCTCCATGATTCTCTCCTGGGTTTCTGCAGAATACAAGTAGATTAATACCAACTTCTTCACCGCTTAACGTGTACACTATACACGATGCCGATCCTGATGTTAGGCTGTAATTGGCTCAGCCTACACATAAATATTAGTCCGAAGTATGTGTCATCAGTTTAAGGGTTCAAACCCAATCGACATAAGTTTATGTAGCGGCTAAATGTACGAGACGCACACGACACATGTAACCCGCTCAAAAACCGCTGTGAGATACCGGTCACAGTTCGGGTGTTCATCAACCTCACGTGCAGCACTCGAGCTTTAATTAATTTGAATTTCTAAGTAAAATCTTCGCGGGACCAACTCGTGGTCTATGGACACGGCGAATTATAACTTAGGACATTAAACTGTCCTGTAACTGTCTTGCTCGAGATGAAAATAAAGTAAACTATACACGCGCACAAGTGTATAACGGTCCTTTGTTAATACAAAGAAAGTCTCCCGTTCGCGGACAGCGTGTTACTCGCACCACCAAGTTCAGAAGAATGAGGACGCTTATCCCGCTAGGGCTCCTTAAGTAACCACCTACCCCTTTGTGTCACGAGGCGCACCCACGGCTAACGGTAGCTGGGTGACGCTTGACCGGCTTTCTCCTTGTCAACGACTTCTCGTTCAAATGAAATTATTAAATAGAGACTCGAAATGACGTTATTAGGATCCAAGAGCGAATGATAGTTATGACTGCAGGTGATCTTTAGTTTGGAACTGTGGAATCCTAGCTTAATGGGGAAATGACCGCTGACGATCTCGAGATGCATTACTGCGAGTTCGAAGTTGGTCATCCTGGCATCTTGTTGTAGAGCTCTCTTCGTTTGAATCTAGCCACTCCCACACAAAATTCAGTAAAGTTTGAAAGTTTGAACATGGGTAGCGTGCATAGTAACCATGGCAACGACTCGCTTCGAATTCAAACTGGAGAGCTACCCTCTGGAAAATTCCATTCCATACCGCGCCCAGCTTGCTTATAACGGAACTTCAGAGTTCGTACCCTGCTTCTTGCATGCGAATAATTGATGCGTTGCTAAGATTACCGTATTACGTATATTGAGGCATTCAGGGAATGGCTCATTCTCCGCCCACTCTGGGTAAAAATTTGCTGCAAGCAAATTTTTAGCAGAAATACAACGCATCATCTCTAACACAGTTGTGGGTCGCTAAGGCACTCTCGTTTCTCATTTCACACTCGTTCAAATTCCTCCTTCATGCGTTCATTGTCCATCCTAGTGTGGTAATAGATGTCAAGTAAAGCTTGAAATTTACGTTGGTTACTAGCACATCCCTTGCATGTATCTTCAGCAGATTGTTCCAGAATTCCATTTACAATGATGTTGACGTCCTCAACGACTTCTTCTTCTTCTTCTTCTTCTTCTCCTACCAGAATATATCCTACTTCCAGGTCTTCCTCTTCCTCGATGTCCTCATCTCCTTCGCCGTCATCATTTACTTCCTCTGCATCCTCATCTTCAGGTATGTCCTCTATCCGAATCTGTCCAGCGGGATAATATAGCCTCAGGTTAGCTGCGTTCATGGTTTTCTCTACCGTTCCGTCCATGCTCCTAATTCGGTAGGAATTGTTACCATAAACGTGCACAATTCTATACGGACCAACATATAATTGTGCAAACTTGTGATAAAAACGTGCAGGCGCATCTGAACTGGTGGGACGTTTGACCAATACAAGTTCATTGACCCTAAGCTCGCGGTGAAAGCGCTTGTGTCTGTTCCTTCTCTGCCGGCGTTCTGCCTGTGCTTTCATTCGCTCCGCCGTGCTCCGAATGCACATTTCAGGCGTCGGTCTTGGGTCACTAGGACAAGGTATAGTCCCATGCCAGGGTTTATTTGGATACTCATTTAAATGCAGTACCGAGGGTATCTGGCCTGTAGATTCGTGGCGAGTTGAATTTATGCTCTCCATAATTATTGGAACGACGTCTAACCATTTCCAGTGTTCCTTAGGTATGAAGGCTCTGCAATACTTGGCAATTTCACGCATGATACGTTCACTTGGGTTAGCTTCAGGGTGCCGAATAGAGCTTAAAATATGTTTAATTTCCATTTTCTCGAGCTCTCGTTTAAACGTAGGCGAAGTAAATTGAGGGCCGTGGTCGCTCAATATGCTCTCCGGTTTGCCCATCTTAGGTATGATTTTATTTTTAATTTGGTAGAGTGCAGATCTCGTGTTGGCCTTTTGTACAGGGCATAACATTACGAATTTTGAAAAGACGTCCATGCATACAAGTATGTATCGGACTCCTCGACGACTAGCAGGAAGTTGTCCATAGTAATCTATTGCAAAAATCTGCTTTGGGTGATCTGGCAACACTGGCTTATTGGCTTGCTTCAACAGAAAGGTGTTAGGTTTAATGCGCTGGCAGGTGTCACACGTCCTATGCACTTGTTGTATCATTCTTCGCATTCTCGGCCAGATAAATGTTTCTTGCAGTACGGCTATAACCTTATCTATCCCAGCGTGTCCAGTTGCGTGATGGCCCAACCATATCAAGTCAATCTGGAACACCGGTGGGACGACAATCCGGAGCTTTGTATGTTCGTCGTCAATATATTTATGCTGTAAGTTATTGAAGTAGTGATACACCGCAGCTTTCTTCTGAGCTTCCAAGTATCTCGGGGTACCAGGTTCAATCTCCTTCTTAAAAAAATCGATTAACAGGCGGGTGGGTGGATAATTAAGCTGTTCTTCACCGATGTTACGAAGTTTATCAATGATGTTCTGATCGTCCTCTCCTAGTAATGCTAAATTAACGACGGCCTCTTCCGAATTTGGATTTCTGCTCAGGGCATCAGCGACTATGTTCAACTTTCCAGGACAGTGTTCTAGCGTGAGGTCAAACTGTTGAACAAAAAGTGACCAGCGGTAAATACGGTCGCTTCCAACGTTAGATTTCATAATGAAAGTGAGCGCCTTATGGTCCGTTCTGATGGTGATCGGAAATCCATAGATGTACTTTCTCCACTGGCTTAATGCATAAACAATAGATAACATTTCCAACTCAGTTGTTGTCCATTTTAGCTCATGAGGTCTCAACTTTCTGCTCATAAAGGCCAGATATGTAATTTTCTGTTCGCTCTCCGGTGTCTCTTGGTAAAGCACGGCTCCTATACCAACTCTAGAAGCGTCTGTCTGAATAATAAAACGACGGTCGTACAAAGGATAACCTAATTTTACCGCATTCGCCAGCATTTCCTTCGTCTTCCTGAAGGCCTCGTCATGTATCTCACTCCATTTCCAGCGGTTGTTATGTTTCAGCAAATCCTGAAGGGGCGCTACCGTCTCTGTATAGGCAATACAATGTTCGGAGAAAAACTGACATAACCCCAAGAATTGCCGGATATGCTTCACACGGGTCGGCCTTGGAAAGTTATGGATGGCAGCAATTTTCACAGGATTAGGCCTGACCCCTGTGCCATCAACCACATGACCCAAGAATAGTGTGCTTCGCGTACAGAAGTGTGATTTCTCCAAATTAATTTTTAAGTTACATTTATTCAAGTCTGCCAGCAATAAATCCATTTTTCGGAGATGTTCTTCCATTGTTCTCGAGCAGAAAATGATGTCATCGATGTATCTCAGTGTAAATGCCTTAACCTCGGGGCTTAGGTTGTTTTCCAGTGCTCGTATGAGCGCAGAACTTGAGTTCATCAGACCGAACGGTAGCCTCTGAAATACGTAAGTTTGATTGTCAAACATAAAGCCTGTAAGCATGCTTGATCCAGGATGTAATGCTATGTGATGAAATGAGCACGTAAGGTCAACGGTCCCAAAGAACTCCATGCCTCCAAACTTCTTTAAAATGTCCTTAATCACCGGGGCTTTATCATACTCGGGGACTAGGCGTTTGTTAACGGCCCTGGCATCCAAGCATACCCTTATGGAACCGTTTGGTTTTGGCACTGCAAGTATTGGGTTTAAAAAACAAGTGGGTGATTTAACTATAATTTAATTCCTTTCCATCTCTTCGATGATTTCTTTGACCTGGGGAAATAGTTTTTCCGGAATCGGGTATGGCTTTTGCTTAAAAGGTTCCCAATTGTTTACCCTTATCTTATACTCATAATTAGGGATTTTTCCTGGTTTCGATCCAAAGACAGTACGGTGCTTTATTAATATTTCCCGCATCTTTTCACGTATTTCTTCATCCACGGGTGCCTCTGATAATTTCTCAGGCAGCAATCTGTTAAATTTTTCCTCTTCATTCTTTTCCTCGAGGTTTGCTATCATCGCCTCAAAATTTTCGCGTAGCTCGCTACAATTTTCAATACAGTCCATCGGAAAATCAGTATACTCCTTTTCTCCTTCCGTGACGGTAGTCGTCCAAATCCTTTCTTCATTAAAAACGTCATCCGCTTGATCCAATTTCAATTCTTCATTAGAGTGCTCAGTCCGAAATACGATATTGTTATTACCCATATCGATTACTGCATTGTATTCCCCCAGAAAATCTGCACCCAAAATCAGATTATATTCCATTTTCTGAAGGATTACACAAGGATGTGACATAACAGAACTCCCGACTTCTATGTCTAATAAGGCCTGCTCCTTGCATACCGCCGTTCTGTCGGGCACAATGCCTCTCACTTTCAATCTAGATATGGGAATAATAGGTATGTGGGTCTGAGATTTCAGCTCATTAATTAGTGTTTGGGACACCACACTAATCGTCGCGCCCGTGTCGATCAAAGTACGAATGCGCAAATTTCCCACTCTAGTAAAGATAACAGGTAATTGTTTGATAAATTTTGAATTTTGTGGAATATTTTCTTCCAATAGGTCTTCCGGTTGGACCACCCAACTATCCACCGTCACCACAATCCAACTATCTCCATTTTCTTCCCTGGTCAAATTTAGGCTATCTCCTCTTATTGGGGTTGTGATTTTTTTTGTACGCTCCACCTGCAGCATTGTAACTCGGAGCGTTCGGGTTCAAATCTGGTCCTTGTTGTTCCCTTCTAAACTCACGATATGAGGCACTTTCGGCCCCATGGCACGGCTCTTCTCCTGTTTCTTGAATTGCCTCTTGCCATCTAGCTTCTCCTTGTCTTCTGTTTCTCAACTCCTCCACATATTTCCGGGATTCATTACTACGCTGTTCGTAGCTTGGCCGAAAGTTTCCCGTATTTCCTCGGTTCCTTGGCTCTCTTTCATCCCACCTATAATAAGGTCTTCTGGGTCCTGACCAATTCCCGTACTTATACCTGTACGTCCGACCATTATGGCCATTAGGATAATTTCTTTCTCTCTGTTCCTGCGGATTTTCCCGATGTCTATTGCTTCTCCTGTCATCTATCGGACTCCGTGATTGCCAACTCGAATTCTTCGGTTGATTATTCCCAAATCTCGCATGTCGAGTCGTGGTTTGTGTGCCTGAATTTTGCCGCTCGCCGTTTTTCCGTAATTTCGGCGGCGGTCCTTCATCTTCGCTTACTGTCACAGTATGTACGGCCTCTGAGTTCCTCATGCGAGATTGATTCTGGCTAGATGTTTAGTCGAGCTGACGTAAAGTGACTTCGGCCTCTGCCACGGTTTTAACGTTCGCAGCGATTAGCGTCCGTTGAACTTCTACCGGTAATTGCCTAGATATAGCAGCGATAATCTCATTCTCGCTTGGGGGCACGTCTAGATCCCTAAACTTAATGACCTGGGCCACGAAGAAAGGAGAATACTTGGTTGGCCACGTGGTTGGATATTTCCTCGTGTATAATTCCATCCGAAGTCCTTGTTGCACAGTGACATCCCAAAATTTCTTTAGAAAGGCCTCCCTAAACTCTTCATACGTGCTAAACGTATATCTGAACGCACTCATCCACTTTAGGGCGTCGTCTCCTAGAAATTTCTCCACAGTTCTGAGCTTTCTCTCTGGAGGTATCTTTAAATCAGACATATAATCCTCAAGCTCACGTAGAAATGCCCGTGGTGTCCTATCCTCTATCCCCGTGAATATCTTCGGCTTGTCCTCAGGAGCACGAATAATATTATATACAGGCGTCCCTCCTATCGCGTTGGGAGTCGAAGTACGTTCTTCGGGTCTAGGGAGATGTAAAAGATCGTTGAATAATGCGGGCTCGCTGCTCTGGCTTGCAGGTCTCTCCATGCTTTGCTGCTGTATCGAGCATTTAATACGGCTGACCTCTTTATTAGTACGTAAATCGATCAGCTCAATTTTATCCTTCATATGTGCTAGTTCCTGCTCCATTGAGCTCAGCTTGCTCTGATTTTTCTGTGTGACCTCACTCCAAGCCTCGATACTAGCACCTACTTCCTGATTGTTTGCCCTCACTAATTCGCGGTCCGCCAATATCATTCTCTTCAATTCCTTCCCTTTTTCAGCTATTTCATCCTCTATTTCTTCCCTCAATTGTTTCTCCATCTCCAACATCTTTTCCTCAGTTTCCCGTTTCCTTTCCTTAATTTTGATTTCTAATTTGTCTTCCGTCTTCTGCTGGGCGTTAGCAATTTTAATACTAATCTCGGCCGACATGGTTTCAAATCGAGTCTCAGTATCTGTAGATAACTTATCTATGGCACTTCGGTTTAAACCTATTTCCGTTCGAGCCCCATCCAAGCTTGACGTCATCTCATCTAAGCGCTTGTCTGTCTTAGTAGCATTTTCCGCCACCTTGCTAGATAATTCCTCAACAGAATTCCTTATCCTTTCAACCTGCATTTGAGTCTTAATTTCTACCTCGTCTAGTCGCTTCTCTACTCCCTGTAATCCTTCACGACAGCATTTCTGCACAGTGTCTATTCTCACCTCTAACTCTCCTGTCACCTGCTTTAATTGCGCGCTTAGTTCCTCACGTAATTTCTCACTATTATCCGCAACTTGCTTAAATTGTTCATCTATTCTATTTGTGAGTTCCAACATACGCTCCCTTTCGCGCTTATCCGCCTCGTCCGTCTTTTGATCCATCCTATTTGAAAGTTCCTCTCCTAGCTTTCCTAACGCCTCGTCCATACGACGTGCACACTCTTGCGCTGCTAACTCCATGCGGCGTTCACTCTCCTGCGCGTTCAGTTCCAACTTCGCCAACAACTCCTCTAAGGTCATCGACATGATGATACTGTTACAAATGCGACGGCGCGGCTGGGTCACCGGGACGAATGAACTATACGTACGGGTCAATTATTCCCTGTATTCACTGTACTTTAAGAATTATTAAAATTTAAGCTTCTAATACCCTACGTTAATCAGACAGCAATCAATGTGGCTAAATAACTCACCACTTAGAAGCTTCCTATCGGACCAAATTTATGTTTTCCTAATACCGCAATAACACAATAAAAGTACAATCACGAGGAATTATTAAAAAAAATATAAATTGTAGCCCCAAATATTTCAGCTTTATAAAAATCTCTAAATATCCTAACTTTGGGCTCAAGGCTAAGTGCTAGACAACAGCACATGACCCTGCTTACAACACATCTCCGGTTTGAGGCGAATATTCCAAACAGAGGTTTATCGGCCACAAACCTTTGACATAGAAGCAAGCATAATCATACTACTTCACATGGAACTGAGGTCATCCCGTGTATCTAACCTTATTCTAGTTGGAAAGCTATGTAAGATACTGGCAATGAACATTTGTACGCAAACAGATGTTCAGGCTGTCTGTGACGATTCATATCTGAAGGATATGTCATCGTCCACTTTACCTCATTGAGAAATCATTTTATTGTTCTCAGGCTCAAATAGAGTCATTTAATTTGTCTGACATGCCTTGCTTATCGGCTCATGTTTCTCATTTCACCTAACACTAGAATTTAAATGCCGATTCAGATCTAACGTTATCTGGTTCATTTAGGCTTTCCTGATTCTTCCTAAACACACGATTTCAATCGAAACCTTGCCCTTATGTCCGTATACTAACACGTATACCCGCACATAGGACTGCTAGACTCAAGATGTCTAACGCTAGATTGCCAGGTTTTAGTGCACCCCGGTTCGAAGTTAACTACTCCTACATTAAATACTAAGTGCCTGACTTCGAACCAATGCCCTAACATGATAACGAAATAAATATAATAACTACACTTGCGGGCGTCTTACGCTATGGCGCTAAAGAAGACAGACACAGCTCAAATGGCACTCGCCTCATGTTCGAATTCCATGGTTTACTCCGAACAAGATTATAAGCTCTGTCCAAATACTAATAATCATAATAACGCATCCACACTTAGTGTCATTACATAAATATCTTTCCTAAAGATGCGCTCTATCAAAATGTCGCACAGTGGATACAATATTATGGTCACGCACGTTCAGATAATCCTAACATTACGTCGCGAAGAGGATACGTCAGGTGCCGGCCAAATGACGATTGCCCCAACGTTGTACAGGCGCCAGAAAATATATGTACCATTTCCTGTCATTATTGCCGACTAGACTCAGGGTTCGGTAAAGCGGTGGTCCTGTTCGATGAATTTTGGGCGACTCAAAAAAATTAATCTATTCTTATGCTAATGAGTATATTGACAGGAAGGGTGGACATATATATTGAAATGAGAAACGCTAATGGGGTAAAATGGATTTATTAATCCCGAGAAAAACATATAAATGGTCCATGCTAAATGGAATATTATAATAATAACCGAAATCGACCTCAAACCAGCCGTAAATATAATTAATTACACTGCGTAAAGCGCTTACAAGAAATATTACAATTTAAACAAGCAAACAAGATCGGGTTCAGGCCCGACAAATTACAGTAAATCCTCGTAACTATACAGGGGAATTTGTCGTCAATATAATTAAGTTGATTGGTTAAAATTTTAGCAATTACAGGTTAATTAATTATGAGCTGACGTTATAACAGCAGACATACAAACGGTCAACGACCTAAAAAATTGACGAATAAGCCTCTAACGACAAAATTAATTGACGATAAATTATTTGACGACTAAATTATCTGACGACTAAATTTATTTGACCCATCGTATTTTAATGGTTGACTACTCCGGATAAGAACCATAAATCCAATATGATTGCCCGTAGGCCGTGTTGTAACACAACGTCTCTGTGATGAACCAGTAGGACTAATACATTCGTGAAATAGCTAATACAAACTTTTACAGCCCGTCCAAATTGCGGATACAAACATATAAAGACACTATGGAATAAGGGGGTTCCCTAATTAACTTATGTACTACACAGCTTCGACCGTGGGCTCGCGGGCTCACCAAATCAGTCCAGGCAGAACTGGAAATCAATGAAATCAGCTGACGAGCTGACATGCACCAAAATTTACGCAACAAGACATAAATCACATAAACAATGCAGAAGATCACACCTGTGGAAAGAACTACATACAAATATATATATATATATATATATATATATATATATACACACTAATGATGATACCTGGGGAGTCGAACTCGTATGCAGACGGCGTCAGATTTTGCGTCTTCACAGACACAAAGTTGTCAATATTCTCGGCTCTGTAACAATCAGCTGTTGAGGAAAAACAAATACTGAGCTGTCGAGGGAAGGCACCCTCAGGGCGACTTTCACTTTCACACAGTAGGGTACTGCAAGTGGTCAGGTCTTGGCCTGCTACACAAATATTCTCGAGGCAAAACAAGTGAAGAAAAGCCTTCTCTACTTCTTAGCTGATGCATTCCTTACATTTCTCTGCTGGCTAACTTAGCACTCACGTATTAAGGCTCCCTCAATTTTCAAAGACATATCTCGCCTTAACACATATATTAGGCCTCATTTCAAGCCTCAAGCATGTCAAGCCTCTCCTCTCAATTATCTTGGGTTCGTCCCCAAGTGTTACCCCTGACTTGCCTTCCCGCAATTTTAAAAGAAACTAACTATCTCAACGTAGGACCGGCTCGCACAACAATTTCCGAGACAGCTGAAATAATATTAATATAGCATGCAGAGAATTACCTGACTAACTTTATGCTGCTAATTACGTGAATTACCCAACGGTGTTGGCGGATGGCCTTTGTTCATATCAATGACTCTCTTCCCCAAATAACTACAGCAAACGTGGAATAACATAAAACACACAAGCAAAAAAAATTAACACAAACAGACTAAGTAATTCCTAATGCGTGACCCTCTACCCTTTTAACTAAAATAAATATGTACAAGTGGCATAGGTGAAGAGCATGCACACCCCCTTTTGCCAAATATTTACCGTTACATGAAACAAACCAGACTACAGCTGTAATAGCTGTTATTTAACAAGACTAACTAGTAGCTAATTTCCCTAACCTGAATGTACTTTCCCTACTAGTATATCGTGCCATTTAACATTGGTATCTGGTACTTATCTTTCGTAGTCAGTCGTCATTCACCCCGGATTCCACAGCCACATGTCTAGGCTGTTTAGCTGCTCATAATCACGGTGCTACACAATGGATTTTCAGGTCCGGACGTTGATACCACGTTCCTCCATGATTCTCTCCTGGGTTTCTGCAGAATACAAGTAGATTAATACCAACTTCTTCACCGCTTAACGTGTACACTATACACGATGCCGATCCTGATGTTAGGCTGTAATTGGCTCAGCCTACACATAAATATTAGTCCGAAGTATGTGTCATCAGTTTAAGGGTTCAAACCCAATCGACATAAGTTTATGTAGCGGCTAAATGTACGAGACGCACACGACACATGTAACCCGCTCAAAAACCGCTGTGAGATACCGGTCACAGTTCGGGTGTTCATCAACCTCACGTGCAGCACTCGAGCTTTAATTAATTTGAATTTCTAAGTAAAATCTTCGTGGGACCAACTCGTGGTCTATGGACACGGCGAATTATAACTTAGGACATTAAACTGTCCTGTAACTGTCTTGCTCGAGATGAAAATAAAGTAAACTATACACGCGCACAAGTGTACAACGGTCCTTTGTTAATACAAAGAAAGTCTCCCGTTCGCGGACAGCGTGTTACTCGCACCACCAAGTTCAGAAGAATGAGGACGCTTATCCCGCTAGAGCTCCTTAAGTAACCACCTACCCCTTTGTGTCACGAGGCGCACCCACGGCTAACGGTAGCTGGGTGACGGTTGACCGGCTTTCTCCTTGTCAACGACTTCTCGTTCAAATGAAATTATTAAATAGAGACTCGAAATGACATTATTAGGATCCAAGAGCGAATGATAGTTATGACTGCAGGTGATCTTTAGTTTGGAACTGTGGAATCCTAGCTTAATGGGGAAATGACCGCTGACGATCTCGAGATGCATTACTGCGAGTTCGAAGTTGGTCATCCTGGCATCTTGTTGTAGAGCTCTCTTCGTTTGAATCTAGCCACTCCCACACAAAATTCAGTAAAGTTTGAAAGTTTGAACATGGGTAGCGTGCATAGTAACCATGGCAACGACTCGCTTCGAATTCAAACTGGAGAGCTACCCTCTGGAAAATTCCATTCCATACCGCGCCCAGCATGCTTATAACGGAACTTCAGAGTTCGTACCCTGTTCCTTGCATGCGAATAATTGATGCGTTGCTAAGATTACCGTATTACGTATATTGAGGCATTCAAGGAATGGCTCATTATATTATTTTTGGATTTCAAACTGATCGTAAATTCAATCACGAGAAAGATAGCTCACTGTTTGATCACTGTAAATTAAGACAAGTTAGACTATATCTGAACGGAATTACGTATCCCTACGAAAACATAGACATTAACTTTGGGAAAAATAAGTTTGGGATGCTCTATGACATGTTTTGTAAATTTCAATCCTCGTATTATCAGAAAGAAGATCGTCCGCAATTTACACCTCAAGAATTTAAAACTAAAGCGCCGATTGTAGTTATAGACTGCTCTTATCATAAAGAATCTATAAAAGAATCTCCAGTTGATATTCGTTTAGAATTTGAAACATCTGAAAACATTCCTGCTAACAAAGCAGCCTATTGTCTTATTATTCATATGAGTGATGTTACTTACCATCCGCTAACGAATATTGTTACGAGACTATAAATAAGAATAGCTCTTTATCATTTACATTAGTGTGTGCTTCGACATCGTACGCTATGGAACAAAACTGTAAATGTGCATGCTGTTTGCATGCTCATACGCAACATCTTATTTATCTTACACGAGTGAGTGAGGCTATTAAGATGTTCTATGAACACAGATCGTCGATGCCAAAACATCTTATACAATACTTACCACCAGGATTTTTATCTACATACGCTGCCTCTTACGTACATAATTTTTGGGACATCCTTCCTCTACACAGTAAGATGTCGAACGAAGTAGCTTTATGCAGACCTTGTCAACGACATTACAAGCATCGAGGGGAAAATGGTGATGATGATTGGGATGGAATAAATCCGAGGATTGAACACTGTACACAGTGTATGAATGAACTTTCTCTAGTACCTCATGATGATGATGATGATGATGATTCCGAAAAGGAATAACAACAAGGTAAGAAGTGTATGATCGTCTCTGTAAAGCATAACATACTTAGTATAATATCTTTCTAAATGTTTTTTGTTTAATTTGAATGTTGCAGGAGGCATTTCAGAAGCATACGTTGTTAGGAAGCATACCAACCTTGTCAGCAGCAAAACGAACACTGTTGTAGTAGATTGTAAATAAATATTTAATCGCATTCAAAAATGTTGTATTTATTGCATTTCTTAAACCGATTTACTCTTAAGGAAACGAACCAGTCTAAACATGCACGATGTCGTCATTACTGCAGCACGTGCTTACTCTAGCTTTCCCGTTGCATGTTTAAGCTTGTTCGAATTTGCCGCCACCACATTCCTCTACACCGACTTACTCTTAAGAAAACGAACAAGTCTAAACATGCATGATGACGTCATCACTGCAGCACGTGCTTACTCTATCTCCCCCGTTGTATGATTAAACTTGTTAGAATTTGCCGCCACCACATTTCAACTAAATAGTGCAGGTATGCGATGTAAGATGGCGGTAGCTAAAGATGGCAGCACGGTGCTCTGTTGATTAAAGATGGCTGCTTGTCAAAATCGAATTTTTCAAATATTCCGCTACCACATTTCAACTAAAGAGTGCAGCACTGAGGTTTGCGATGCAAGATGGCGGATGACAGCTTGTCAAATAGATTTATTTTTTCAAATAGTCCTCCTCAAAGGTAAGTAGCTAAAGAGGGCAGCGATAAGATTAGCAATGCAAGATGGTGGATGAGAGCTGTGATGTAAAAATTACCCGCGAGATAGCAGCACGATGCTCTGGTCATTAAAGATGGGAGCTTGTCAAATAGAATTTTTCAAATTAACCGCCTCAAAGATAAGTAGCTAAAGAGGGCAGCACGGTGCTCTGTTGATTAAAGATGGCTGCTTGTCAAAAAGAATTTTTCAAATTATTCGCCACCACATTTCAATTAAAGAGGGCAGCACGGTGCTCTCTTGATTAAAGATGGTGGATGACAGCTGAAGAGCACGTAGAATTTGTTTCCAAACAAGAGCACGTGGAATTTGCCGCCACCACATTTCAAGTAAAGAGTGCAGCACGGTGCTTTGTTGATTAAAGATGGCGGATGACTGCTGTCAAAAAACACGTTGATTTGTTTGCAAACAAGAGCACGTGGAATTTGCCGCCACCACATTTTAAAGGTATCTAGCTAAAGAGTGCAGCACTGTTCTTTCCGGATTAATGATGGCGGATGACAGCTGTCAGAATAGCACATGGGTTTTTTTCCAAACAAGAGGACGTAGAATTTGCCGCCACACATTTCAAGTAAAGAGTGCAGCACGGTGCTCTCTGGATTAAAGATGGCGGATGACAGCTGTCAAAAAAGCACGTTGATTTGTTTCCAAACAAGAGCACGTGGAATTTGCCGCCACCACATTTCAAAGGTATCTAGCTAAAGAGTGCAGCACTGTTCTCTCCGGATTAAAGATGGCGGATGACAGCTGTCAGGAAAAAGCACGTGAGTTTGTTTCCAAACAAGAGCACGTGGAATTTGCCACCGCCACAAAGAGGGCAGCACGGTGCTCTCTTGATTAAAGATGGCTGCTGTCAAAAAACATTTTTCAAATTATCCGCCACCACATTTCAAAGGTAAGTAGCTAAAGAGGGCAGCACTGTGCTCTATAGATTGAAGATGGCGGATGACAGCTGACAAAAAGCATGTGGATTTGTTTACCGATTCAAATCTCGCGCTAGTGTGGTTAAGTTGGTAGCACTAAGGTTTAGGCCCGTTAGGATGACAGCACTGCGGATGACAGGTGACGAATTTGCAGGTACTGCGATAAAGAGGGCAGCACGGTGCTCTGTGGTTTAAAGATGGCGGATGACAGCTGTCAGAAAGCACGTGGATTTGTTTACCGATTCAAATCTCTCGCTAGTGAGGTCAAGTTGGTAGCATTAAGGTTTAGGCCCGTCAAGATGGTAGTACTGAGGTCAGCGATGCGTTGTTGTCTGTCAAAAAGCACGTGGCTGTCAAAAAGCACATGGATTTGTTTACCAATTCAAATCTCGCGCTTGTGAGGTTAAGTTGGTACCACTAATGTTTAGGCCCGTTATGATGGCAGCGGTGAGGTTAGCGATGCGTTGTTGTTGATGACAGCTGTCAAAAAGCACGTGGCTGTCAAAAAATGTACGTGGCTTTGTTTACCAATTCAAATTTCCCGCGGGAGGAGGCGGAGTGGGCCCCTGGGAAGGTCCCTCGGGAGGAGGAGGCCCCTGGGAACCCGGAGGCGGAGGCGGCCGCAGAACTGTCCTATTATACTACTCCAACACATATTCATATTTCTCATACAAAACTGATTAACCGCACAATAACATCTGCAATGACAAAACACTCACGAATCCAGAAACACTTTGTCTTAGCACCCAAAAACAGGAATCTCAATGTTACCGAAATATTTGAAATAAAACCGGCAACGTCTTAATGAAAAATTACATGTTATGAGAAAATTATAAACTACACATTTCGTTATGACCTTATTTTGACAACATGAAAAGTATAATTCTCTTTGTTCATCGGTTTAAAAATGTGGCTATGGAATAGACAAGTTGGGAGTATTGAGAGATCTGGCGGGAACGGCTGATGGCCTCCCCGCAGTATTTTGTTTTCCCGTTTCCTTTGAGTGATCCCTGCTTGAATACTACTGCTGAGTCTGAATCTGCCCCGTTGTAATTTCGGTGTGACCAAGCTGCCTCTCTCTGGTCGAACGAAGACTCGCTGTGAAGTAACCTCTTGGCGGTCTTGGCTGTTGTTTCCACAGCACATCGGAAAAGTCGAGCACGCATGAGCAAAAGGCACAGTTCCTCCTTTCTGGCAAAAAGCTTACAAATACTCACTGAGCTGTGACGTTGTCTACGTAACATACAAGGCCTGGAAGAACGGGTGATTTTCCGCGAGAATAGCGGACACTTGAGGTTTGTAGTCGTAGCGGTAGATATCAGTGTTGTGGGCTGTTTTCAGTGCATTAGATCTGTAACTTGCGCTACGTGTGTGGTGCGGTTGCTGGTATAGCGTGCTATAGCTGTACGAATTATAGAACCCTTGTTCTATCGCTTTTCCTTCATTAACACAACTTTAACAATGTTTCGTCTGATTCCGTTTATAAGTTGGTTTCGATTCTCAGAGCTGCCTTCGGCTCAACAGCGTCTTGTTTCGCAACTCTGCATTCGGGAGGCGGATGGTCTGGTTCCAACATCAGCTGTCCTGAGAATGGTTTTCCGTGGATTTCCATTCTCATTCACTAAGGCAAGTGCTACGACGTACCTTTTCATTGGCCACATCTTCAAATCTGGTCTGCCTGCGAAAGTGGCGGCCGGCTTAGTCCATCAGGGTACAGAATGGACACGTTTAATATTAGTAATGATTGATAGGTTCTTTGTTCCTCTAGTTCTGTGCCAATACTCAAAGACTACCGTTAGCTTTCTTTATGGCAGCGGCGAATAGTGTGGTGTTGTAAGGTCAAGTCATGCCGTGCACAATACGGGAATGTGAGTAAAGTGTTAAAAACTGTGCACTGCTTTGTTCCATGATGTACTCCAAACAGTGCAAGGAAAGAAGAAAATGCGACGTTCCGTCCGTTTCTGGCTGATCCAACCTTACTAGAAAAGTGGGAAATTGCTGTTTCGAGGTAAGGCAAAACTACCAGGCTTTATATGGTTTCCAGAAAGACCGCCGAAGGTGTAAAGCAAGCATTTGTTTGATTATGACTTACTTCAGATATAATACGATACGTATTTAAAGATTACACGAGCATAAACAAATATGTGGGAAAAGAAAATTGATCGTACCCCAGATTAAATTTATCTAAACCAGAAAGAATTCAGTGAATGACAGCTTCACCTACCGAGAAACTCTTCAACCTCTTATGACAAAAGCAGCAATTCTAGTATTTACCTCAACTCCAAAAGCATCCCGAAAACTTAACACAACAGAAACAGAAGTAAATCTATCTTGTTGAGGAAAACAATTGATTTACAAGTTCGGACAGAAAATGAAAGAATTAAAATCGCAGAAGAAGGCAAAAATAAGAAAAGTACACACGAAAGTAAATTAATTTTTTTTTAAATGCCAGTAATGATCATTTAAATGAGCTATTTTTTGCAGAACAGCTAGACCGTACCGAAAAAGACATTAAAAATTGGTGAGACTACTTTGAAATTATCTGTTTTATGGCATAGAAAAGATCAATGGGTTGGCTAAAACTTCCACACAGGAATAAATTAAAAAATTGCCACCGCCACACAAATGGAGAGAATGGAAATTGAAAATTCAAACGATTCTTCAAAACATTGTGACAGGTGCGGTAAGGAATACGTATTACGTGATTATAGCATTTTTATGAGTTTATCAGGTGGAAATAAACAGATTTGTGTTATTTCCCATTTAAGAGCATTGTAGAGGTCAGCCCATAAATATGACATCTGGCGGCAAATTCTGAAACTCTTCGTGACCCCACGTAGGCAACAGCTGTGATGTTCACGCGGCGAGGAGCGCGCGACTAGCTACCTGCTTGTTGTATGGCGTCCTTTTCAATGCACTGCAGATAATATTGTTAAAGTAATTCATTTTCATATAGACAACATGTTGCAGCAAGGTATGGTAATACATTACAGAGGAGTGTCTGTATGCTGAGAGGGAAACTCACAGTGGATCGCTTGGATTGACACTCAGTTTCTCATTTGCATTTAGCCTATGCACGTAGCAGGCACTATCTCCTGGAGGAAACTGCGAGCCGAGCTGACGGCCTTTGTGACTTAGTTGCGAATGTTGGCCCGAAATGTGAAAGTGTGCAACGAGACTGTAAAATCAGTCAATGGCAATTTCTATTAAAGACAAAATCGTGATACAAGTTGGTTTACATTTTGAAGATGCCGAAGTGTTTAGTTTATGATGTAATCTGCTAGGCTCACGTGTATGTTGTTAGCTAATCCTCAGAATTGTCAAGTGTATTTACCCGTCACGAAGGTGTAAGTAGTCTTACAGTTCCTAAGGAAGTCTGCCAGTGTCACGAGGTTACTGACACTAGCTCGATGTGGGGTGATATATTTTATGAGTATCTTGGCTCGATGGATACAATTTCAGTTGTGCCATCAGGAGCTGGCTCTTATATTGAACACACTTGGGAAATTATTCCTAACCTGGTCTACCAATATTCAAAGTGCTGGTTCTTCTTCTTCTTCTTCTTCTTCTTCTTCAGAACGAGAGAAATCTGCGAAGATCTCCAAGCCTGTAAGTTTAATCGTAAACTATCGAAAGAGGCCTGAAACTAATTTTCATTTACTTCAGCTGAGAAAAGTTTCAGTATTATATTTTGTATTTTCAATTATGTAACGCACAATAGTGCTTTCCCTTTCCAACTCGTATTTACTCTTATTAAAGTCAAAAAGGGGCTGAGACAACTCTCCGACAGTACCGGTATTATTCATGTCTAAACGACTGGGCGAGCGTAACCCCCGTTAACACAGCTGACGGTGTAGCGTTGGTACATTGCTCGACTAGCGACGTACTGCAGGGGCGCGCTTGAACTCGGCGATCCCCACACTACCTAGACCTTACTGTGTCTAATATCCATTTCTTTAATTTTTGCATAGAATTTCATAAACTTATCCTCCATATATTTCGATATTTTTGTACAGTATCCTAAATTTAGTAATTTTTCAGTAACAAACCCTTCAATATTAGCCTTGTTTACAGTCACACTTTAATGTTTCTTGTGTTTCCTGATAGATATCGACGACACAAATCCCGCTCGTCTCTGCGTGCAACATCTACAGGCCAAGCTTTGCCGTGGAGTAACAGACCTTCCACTACCAAGAACATATCCTAATTTGTCGGCCGTCTTGTGTTGACGTCATTACGTCGCTACTTCAAATAATGTACGAAATACATCCGTATAACACTTTCAGTGCTATTATCACTTTGTGCGTCAAATGAGAAGTGCCATATCGGCTATTCGCCAAAGAAGAACGTCCGAGATTTGAACGATGTTCCACGTCAAGTTTTCGGTATCTAATACGTTTCTCTCTAAGTGACGTAGAGCAGAGTCTCGATTACTGGAGTGAAATGAGGAGCGAAGAGAGTTCCCTGATGTATGGTAGAGAGCTCGGAGGGACGACATTAATGAAATGGATGAGTGCGGAGTGTAAGGGGGAACACACCTGCACATTAATTCAGGTTAATGTATCAGGCGGATGCAAGCTGTTTCATCTATCACAGATAACTTTACCTTCTACCTTCAAAGTCCGACACGTGCTTGTTAGCGTTCTGGAATGCTTTGTCTAACAGAACCGTTTGTAGTAACCTCATATATTTGAGTTCCGCGGCAACAGATTTGTCTTGTGATCCATAGGAAATGCAATAACTGCCATCACCAGCGCACTTCAGATCTGCTACTTTCATAACAGGTGCTCCGCCACATGTCTAAATAATAATTTTCAAACTTTACCTTTATCTTACACTAGCTGATGAACCCGTACTTTGCTACGGAATTCTCCATTGTATACAGAATTCTAGGTTAAATAGTGCATACATTGTGAGCAAGATTGTATTAAATTGTATAGCTCTTAACGTTACCCTAGAAACGCGACGGAGAAATCACCAAACATCTTTTCTCACATGAAGAATGAGTTAGGGAATTTTCAATGCAAAGGTGCGCCCGCTTGCCTACCATCAGTCACAATCAGGTTGGGGAGTTTTCATTATAATGGTGGACACTCACTCTCCACCTGACGTTTTACATCCTCAGAAAGACCGTCTTAGTGGTTTTCCGAAAGGAAATGAACATAGATAATTACAACGACGTCAGTTGGAATGGCGCGATTTAAAGCAATGCTTTCACATGAAATAGGGCCTACTCGATCCAATGAAAAACCACACATTTTCTCACTTTTAGCGAACAGTACTACGCTGTCGATCTAACAGTCCAAAGCTGCAATGCCAAGCCGCAGAGAGCGGTGATCCGTGAACGCTCTTCGTCTTTTTCGGCGGTGGGGGAATAGTGGAGAGTCCCCGGGCAAACTCTATGCCCTGTTACTAATCTGTTTCCTAGGAGTACCCGATGATTTGGTAAATCTCAATTCCTACACTGGAGGCTATTTCCCGCCAATATTCAGTCAGGCTGATATACTCGGTACGCAGCAGTAATCTCATCTATTGGAGCTTAGCCTACAAGAAATACAAAGCCTGCTCACTCGCAGTGCTCTCTTCAGAGAACAGTGTCCGCCTGGCAGTGCGCGTCTTGATCACTGCTGCGCTAGTATACCACCTCACATCAGCACTCACTAGCATTGATAACGGGAGTTACAAATGTACCTCTACACTATACTTCCTGTATATTATATACGTTACTGAGCAGAATGATGTAGAAAATAATAAATGTTCACCTTTTACCCCCTAGGAATTCAATTCAGCTGTGGATATTCATTTCAGATAACTCACATAACTGTCGAAATGTATGTCTGGCTTTCCAGTTGTGTTTGAAAACTTCTTGCTAACTCAGAATTCGTTGCTACCGGTTCATCGGCGTGAGCGATTCGTTCACTAACTAGCGGTTGCAAAAGTTGGAAAAGATAAATTTTATTTATTTTGTTCCAAAAAATAAGAAAACCATTTAGAAGTTTATATGAGACCATTTATTCCTTATCTGGTTATTTTTCACGAAAAACTGAAAGGTAAAAAGGAGCTACTTATATATTATGCCACATTACGATCCACAACTATTTCTCTCTTCCTCCTGCATCGACGAGCACATTAACTTACGCTCCGTGATAAGAATGGGCAGCTGCACTCTTCGAATATTCCAAGGTTCAAATCACAGTTTCGACACTGGCAATTCACAGTGTGGGTTTCATGTAGAGTATACCACGGAAATAATGAAAGTATGAGGGAGCCTTCAAGTCCCGGGGTACCTACTCCAATATTTGTGCCCAATACGATGGCCATGACGCCCTAGGAGTCTGGCATTGCTTATACCATCCCAAGTAATACACTAATGTTCACGGATCATGTTGTTGTTGTTTGAGTCATCAGTAAATAGACCGGTTTGATGCAGCTCTCCATGCAACCCTATCCTATGCTAAACTTTTCATTTCTACGTAACTACTGCATCCTACGTCTGCTCTAATCTGCTTGTCATATTCAAACCTTGGTCTACACCTACTGTTCTTACCACCTACACTTCCTTCAAAAACCAACTGCAGAAGTCCTGGGTGTCTTATGATGTGTCCTCTCATTCTATCTCTTCTTCTCGTCAAATTTATCCAAATCATCTCCTCTCACCAATTCGATTCAGAATCTCTTCATTCGTGATTCGATCTATCCATCTCACATTCAGCATTCTTCTGCAACACCACATTTCAAAAGCATCTATTCTCTTTCTTTCTGAGCTAGTTGTCCATGTTTCACTTCCATACTATGCCACGCTCCACACGAAAGTCTTCAAAAACATCTTTCTAATTCCTATATCAATGTTTGAAGTGAGCAAATTTCTTTTCTTAAGAAAGCTCTTCCTTGCTTGTGCTAGTCTGCATTTTATGTCCTCCTTATTTCTACCATCGTTTGTTATTTTACTACCCAAGTAACAATATTCATCTACTTCCTTTAAGACTTCATTTCCTAATCTAATATTTCCTGCATCACCTGCCTTCGTTCAACTGCACTCCATTACTTTTGTTTTGGACTTATTTATTTTCATCTTGGACTCCTTACCCAAGACTTCGTCCATACCATTCAGCAGCTTCTGGAGATCTTCTGAAGTCTCAGATACAATTGCAATATCATCGGCAAAACTCAAGGTTTTGATTTCCTCTCCTTGGATTGTGATTCCCTTTCCAAATTCCTCTTTGATTTCCTTTACTACCTGTTCTATGTAAACATTGAAGAGGAGGGGGGACAAACTGTAGCCTTGCCTCACTCCTTTCTGGATTGCTGCTTCTTTTTCAAAGCCCTCGATTCTTACAACTGCAGACTGATTTTTATACAGATTGTAGATGATTCTTCGTTCTCGGTATCTGATCCCAATCACCTTCAGAATCGTAAATAGCTTGGTCCAATCAGCATTATCGAATGCATTTTCTAGATCTACGAATGCCATCTACGTGGGCTTGTCCTTCTTGATTCGATCCTCTAAGATCAGACGTAAAGTCAGGATTGCTTCACGTGTTCCTACATTTCTTCTGAAGCCAAATTGAACTTCTCCCAACTCAGCTTCAACTTGTTTTTCCGTTCTTCTGTAAATAACGCGTGTTAAAATTTTGCAGGCATGAGGTACCAAACTAATGGTGCGGTAGTTTTCACACCTGTCAGCACTGGCTTTCTTGGGAATAGGTATAACAACATTCTGCCGAAAATCGGATGGGACTTCTCCTGTCTCATACATCTTACACATGAAATGGAATAACCTTGCCATGATGGATTCTCCTAAGGCAGTCAGTAATTCAGAAGGAATGTCATCAATTCCAGGTGCCTTGTTCCTATTTAGGTCACTCACAGCTCTGTCAAACTCTGACCTCAAATTTGGGTCTCCCACTTCATCAGCATCAACAGCCTCTTCTTGTTCCAGAACCAAATTATCTACATCTTTACCTTGATACAACTATTGGATATGTTCTTGCCATATTTCTGCTTTGTCTTCTTTCCCTAGAAGTGGCTTTCCATCTGAGCCCTTAATATTCATACACCTAGATTTCCTTTCTCCAAAAGTTTCCTTGATTTTCCTGTATGCAGCTTCTACCTTTCCCAGGACCATACAACCTTCGACATCCTTGCACTTCTCCTTCAGCCATTCTTCCTTAGTTACCTTGCACTTTCTATCCACTTGATTCTTTAATCGCCTGTATTCTTTTCTGCCCTCTTCATTTCTAGCATTCTTGTATTTTCGTCGTTCATCAGTCAGGTCTAGTATCTCCTGAGTTTTCCACTGATTCTTAGTTGATCTTTTCTTCCTTCCTAACATTTCTTCAGCAGCCCTACTGACTTCATTTTTCATGACTCTCCACACTTCCTCTATAGTGTTTCCTTCAGCCTTTTCATTTAGTCCTTGTGCCACATGTTCCTTGAAAAACTCCCCCACACTCTTTTCTTTCAACGTGTCTAGATCCCATCTTTTTGCATTCTTTCCTTTCTTCAATTTCTTCAACTTCAGATGGCATTTGATGACCAACAAGTTGTGGTCAGAGTCCACGTCTGCTCCTGGGAAAGTTTTGCAATCCAACATCTGGTTTCTGAATCTCTGCCTAATCATAATGAAGTCTATTTGATACCTTCCAGTGTCTCCAGGTCTCGTCCACGTATACAGCCGTCGTTTGTGGTGTTTGAACCAAGTATTGGCAAGGACTAAATTATGATCAGTGTAGAATTCAACCAGCCGAATTCCTCTTTCTTTCCTTTGTCCCGATCCGAATTCTCCTACTTATTACCTTCTCCTCCTTGGCCTACCACTGCATTCCAGTCTCCCATCACAATTAGATTCTCGTCACCTTTTACATATTGTATTAAATCATCTATCCATTCATATATTCTTTCGATTTCCTCATCATCCGCTGAACTAGTAGGCATATAGACCTGCACTATTGTGGTGGGCATTGGTTTGGTGTCTATCTTGACAACAATAATTCTTTCACTATGCTGATCGTAGTAGCTAACCCACTGCCCTATTTTCTTATTCATTATTAAACCAACTCCTGCATTACCCCTGTTTGATTTCGTGTTGATAATTCGGTAGTCACCTGACCAAAAATCCTGTTCTTCCTGCCAACGTACTTCACCTATACGAACTGCATCTAACTTCAGTCTATCCATCTCCCTTTTCAGATTCTATAACCTACCTCAACGATTCAAACTTCTAACATTCCACGCTCCGACTCGCAGAATGTCAGTATCCATCTTCCTGATGATCGCCCCCTCTCGTGTAGTCCCCACCCGGAGATCCGAATGGGGGACTAGTTTACCTCCGGAATATTTTACGCGGGAGGAAGCCATCATCAGTACATCATTCATACAGAGAGAGCTGCATGTCCTCGGGTGGTAGTTACGGCTGTAGTTTCCCATTGCTTTCAGCCGTGTAGCAGTATCAACACAGCTAAGCCATGTTGATTATTATTACAAGGCCATATCAGTCAATCATCCAGACTGTCGCCCTTGCTACTTCCGAAAGGCCGCTACCCCTCTTTCGATGAACCATTCCTTAGTCTGGTCTCCCAACAGATACCCATCCGATATGGTTGCACCTGCGGCTCGGCTATCTGCGTCATTGGGACACGCAAGCCTCCCCACCGCGGTAAGGTCACATGGTTCGCAGAGGAAGACGGATCATGTAAGTACTAAATATTTTCACCGTCTCTCAGGCCAGGAGATTTATATCGAAGATGATGGTAATATTATAAGGAAAGGAGCAATAATAATAAGTAACCCATTTTTTCCGTCACATGGACTGCGTATTTATTATACCATACCTTGTCTGCTTATTGCTTTAATCTATAATTCCCTAGTTGGCTCTTGGCAAGGGAATTCATGCAAACTAGTTCCAGGATCTTTATTTCTAGATTCTTGTTTGTAAAACGGCACGCAACAGTTCACCATTGTAATATAATTCACGTATTTTAACAATGCGATGTCACCCGTAAGCATACGACGTGTAGAAATACCGCCAAGCGAGGTGTTCATGTGAGGTGGAATTGCAGAGCCTCTAGCGGCAAATATAGCACCCACAGGGCGGACAGCTGTAGGAGGCTATTGAACAGGCCTTGTATTCCTTGTAGGCTAAGGATATAGACACAAGCCTGGCGCTGAGGAACGTACGAATATGGAAAACACCCAGACGAAACAACAATAGTGAATTCTTAATGGCTGTCAACCAGGTATTACTTACTTAATAGCCGGTGTCCCTGTTGAAATTGTTAGGATTTCTACGTATTTCCACAGCTTACTGTATAATCCTGGACCTGTAGTGTCTAGTGTGGGTAAGAAATCGAGCATCTTGGAACATGACATCCTGACCCGACGATAGAGCGTGCTCAGCTATTGACGATTTGTCTGGTTGGTTGAGACGAATATTACGTTCATGTTCCCTGATACGGGTACCAATAGACCGGCATGTTTGGCCGATGTATACATTACCGCAAGTACAGGGAATTTCGTATACCCTAGGATGTAAAAGTGGGTTTTACTCAGATTGTGAGCAATTTTAGTGGCGGTGCCAAACACGGTTTTTATATTGTGCATGCGGAGGACGTTGGCAATTCGATCTGTGGTGTTGTGAATGTAAGGCAAGTAGGCAGTTCCTGTCACTTCTTCCTTCTGTGAGCTTTGCTTGGTCGTTCTCTGAGATGTAGGGCTCTATGAATCTGCAAATCACTGTAACCATTACCCTTGAACGCGACTTTGAGGGTGTCCATCTCCACCTGCATATGTGATGGCTCACAAATTCGTCTCCCCTCTTGGCGAGTGTCGTGAGAATACCTTGCTTTTGTGCTGGATGGTGGTGAGAATCTGCAAGGAGATAGCGATTTGTGTGGGTAGGCTTGCGAGGTGTTCATGTGAGGTTGAATTGCAGCGCCTCTAGCGGCGAATATAGCATCCACAGGGCGGACAGCTATGAGTGGCTGTAGGCTAAGATCGGAGTTGAATGGCAGCATAAGAGACAAAACAATGGTGCATGTAATGTTATTATTGCTCAATGTTATGCGCTTTCGATATTATGCGCCTTCACATTCAGTTTCTTTCCCACGCTGAAATACCACTCTTATCACAGTCGGTACGGTAAAACTGAATATGATTGGAAATTGTATTCTGCATAACGTTTGTTGTGTAGTACTTTTCTACAGGACCAATAACATAGGTATTTAAAAATTAAATTTTAGGCGCCTCCCCCTTAACTACAATGTCATCCAGGGCGAATAAAATTGTTTGTGTCCTAGAGTGTCCCCGACTCTATATAGCGATTTTCATTAAATTCTGTTCACCAATTCTCTTGTGGCTCGGCGGTGATATGGACTTTGCTACAAATGCAAATTCATGACTACCTTTGTTATGATTGCGGTACGGTACGGTAAAAGTGTATAAGCCATAAATAATCGGAAATGTATTTCTATATAATTTTATTTATGTAGTATTTATTGATAGAACCACTAATAATGTAAATATTTGAGAATTACATTTAAGGCCTTCCCCTGGACAACAATTTCCCTCAGCGTGAATAAAATGATTTATAGCCTAGACTGTAGTGCCCCATCTCCTGACTTCACATACCGATTTTCATTAAGTTCTCTTCAGCCGTTTTCTCGTGATGCGTGTACAGACAGACAGACAGACAGACAGACAGACAGACAGACAGACAGACAGACAGACAGACAGACAGACAGACAGACAGACAGACAGACAGACAGACAGACAGACAGACAGACAGACAGACAGACAGACAGACAGACAGACATTACGGAAAAGTAAAAGTGCATTTCCTTGTTACTGTGGACATGACCGACGCAGAAATACCTTTCTTTTCAAATTCTCAGCAATATTCAGACAAAAACTCGTATTATATACATACATTACCCACAAAGATATATAATATTATTTGACAATTTTTGGAGCCCCAGATGCGCTGATGCGTGACTCGAATTGAAATTCGAGTGCCGCAGGTTTAAGCCCAGATAACATTGCGTGAGATTCTCATTAGGTCTGTCTCTCCGGGGTTCGCCCAGAAGCAGTAAGTGACGGTGTTCAGAAAGGCTATCCTCGAG
This sequence comes from Anabrus simplex, assembly GCF_040414725.1. Taxonomy (NCBI): domain Eukaryota; kingdom Metazoa; phylum Arthropoda; class Insecta; order Orthoptera; family Tettigoniidae; genus Anabrus; species Anabrus simplex. The sequence goes on along the minus strand of NC_090272.1, from coordinate 10,069,213 downwards.
CTGTGTAGGACACAATTTCTGTCTCGCAAGAAGCCAGGTTTATGAAAATAGTTATTGAAGAGTGTCACCTTAGCCTCATCCATTGAGTTCATTTCAGCTCAACCAAAATCTGTCTTTTATCTCCCAATTAGTGGTCACCTCATGCTGTCTTCCCCCTGTGGGTAGTGGCGATACCCGATACGCCGCGCCTGTCGAAGAGGCCCCAGGAGCTCTTGGCTTGTGAGTGTGGATTGCCCATCACAGGGTATTTAGCTAACTTTTATCTACGCTATCCATCCTCTCTTGGTCAACTCTTGTTGTTTTCCGACCCCGAAAGTATTTGGTGTCGAGGCGTGGAGAGTCTTTCATTTTCGCTCCATTCGCGGCCCTTGCCTTTCTTGTGACTATACCCTCACCCCTTCTAATTTTCCCTCTGATTAGCGTTAAGAGAGGATGGTTGCACAATTGTACTTCCTATTAAAACAATAATCACCCCCACCAGTCATTGTACCAGTTGTAGACTTCTCCCTCATAAATACCACCAGCTCCGGTCTCTCACCTGCGTGGTGAATTCGGCCTGGAAACCGAGTGATTCTAACAGAAGACCGTACCGTTAAACGTTCATGTTAAATTATTGTGTAATTTTGTGATTAAATTAAGCCCTGCCCGCTTAATTTCTGATATGTATCAAATGTATGAAGTGATTTCTTCGTTGTGGCGTTGATTGACGTTTTACGACTCATGTGTAGGTTTAGAGTTATTCTTTAAATGTACGTTTTAATTTGATACCATGCAGTTTCGCAGTACGCGTTGTCTTGTGCCAGCCGACATTGCTTGGGAAGTTATTATTAACAAACACATTGTAATTAAAATATCCCGGCGGCAGTGGTCACTTACCCTTGAAGTAAAGTTAAAACATAATTACCCAACAACAACAACTACAATAACAGTACAAAAGCATCTCCATGGAAAGAACATATTACAGAAAATACTATTAGCATGACGAATATAAGAGCAAGTGTGAGGACTCAGCCATTATAACATGGTAGTTCGTGGTCCCGCCACCGCAAGCACTACAAGCGGTTATATCCAACACGTGCTCCAGTAGTTCCGGCAAGAGTTACTGTGCGAGGTATTTCAGTGAATAAGTTCCTAACCTCAGTTTGTTGTGAGTTGTGTAATTCAAGCATGCCGTACTGTTTTGTGCCCGGCTCTAAGTCCCGCTATGATAGAGTAGTTGATATATGCGATTTTTTCAAAGGATATAAATCAATTTGAAAACTGGGCCAGAGCAATTCCACGTAAGGATACTGAGTTAACGTGTAATGGCAAAATTTGTCATGTTCGTTTCTCTCATGATCTGAAGGTTAAATCAGATAATTTTATAGTGTATGGTGAAGAAGTGGATATCACTCGTGTGAGATGAAAATTACGTCCAGGTGCACTTCACATTTACGCTAATTTGCCGAAATGCCTTTCACATGAGATTAAATCCCGTGTTATTCCAAAGAAGAAAAATAACCTAGACACCATCAGGAAAAGAATATTGAAGACGGCAGTGCAGCAGCAGTAAAGACAATATTATCGCTCAAAAAGTGCCAGTAGTGCTAATCGAAATTTAATAAATAAAATAAAAACTTGCGGTTGAAGGGGCAGTAAATATCGAAGACTCGGAAAGCTCTGTACCTGAATTTGATAGCGCTGTCCAAAACTCTTCGATTGAGGTGTTCAGTGTACCACTTGGCTGGGTACGCTGTTAATCACTCTTATAAATTTATTAAGGGTTAGCATTTTGCCCATCCTCTAAGTGAGAATAATCAAACTAAATTGTCAGTTCTCACCGAAATAAAAGACTGGTTCAAGCAACAATGAAGATATTTCACATGCCCTTTGAAAAGTGTATGCGACATTCTTTTCCAGACCGTGAAAGTAACTAATGAAAAACAGAACTCAACATCGATGTGGGTCGAAATACTTTTTGATTGTATCTATTCCATAGAAAAATATCCAGTTGATCCTTCAAGCAGCTGGCAGTTGTCTTCAACATATTATGGATATAATCCCCAGACTTGTTTGTCATTATCTGAAGTGCCGATTTTTCTTCATAACGAAGGAAATCCGGCGAGATTTACAATCTTGAACATCCGTCAAATCTTCACGCATCGAAAGTCCAGTAACCGATAAACTGAGTTGGTAAGTAGAGTATGTTCATGGGTGTTTGTTTTCATATGCTTGGATTTATGTGCTACTAGCTTATGTACCCGTGCTTCGCTACGGGATTCTCAGTTTTCCTAACTGAAGTCAACATAGGTCATTACAAAAACGTCAGTACGAATGTAGCGATTAAAAGCAATGTTATCACATGAAGTACTCGATCAAGTGAAAAACTACACATTTTCTCACTTAACGAACAGTACTACGGTGCCGATCTAACAGTACAATGTCCCAGAGCTGGAGTGACCAGGCCACAGACAGCCGTGAACACTTCCCTGCCGTTATTCCGTTAAATATGCACCCTGCTCATTTCAATCAGTGAATCAGAGAAGGGGTTTAATAGCTCGAATGCTATCAACCAGTGTGTTATATACCAGTAGCATAGGAAAATTTATGAAACAGAAGAATGGCATGCTAAAGAACAAAGTTACCTAACTCCCCAGGTACTTCCCGCCAGTATTTAGGCAGACTGTTGCACTTGTACGACTGGGCGAGTTGTCTATGTGGCAGCTGTGAGCTTGCATCCGGGAGTTAGTAGATTCGAACCCCACTATCGGCAGCCCTGAGGATGTTATTCCGTGGATTCCCATTTTCACACTCATAGCCCTTTCCTATCCCATCGTCACCATAAGACCTAACTGTGTCGGTGCGACGTAAGGCAAATGTAAAAAAAGTACTCGGTACGCAGTAATCCTATCTATCGGAAATGAAATGGCGTATGGCTTTTAGTGCCGGGAATGTGCGAGGACATTTTCGGCTCGCCAGGTGCAGGTCTTTTGAACTGACGCCCATAAGACGACCTGCGCGTCGTGATGAGGATGAAATGATGATGAACACTACACATATACCCAGCCCCCGTGCCAGAGAAATTTACCAATGATGGTTAAAATTCCAGACACTGCCGGGAATCGAACCCAGGACCCCTATGGCTAAAGGCCAGCACGCTAATCATTTAGCCATGGAGCCGGACAATATCTATCGGAGATGAGTGGAAACAGAAGTCAAAGCACATCACGACAAACAATGGTCAATATAATGTTATTGTTGATCAACTTTATGAGCTTTCTACATTGTAGTTCTTCACATTTCGTTTTCTTTAGACTCTGTAATATTAGGGCGTCTTATACAATTATTTATAGCGTAGACTCTAGTTCCTTATTCTCCGACTTTACATACCGATTTTCATTAAATCAGGTTTACCCTTTTACTCGTGACTCGGCGCTGATTGGTACTTAGTAACAAAAATCCAAATTCATCAATCTCTCTGATCATAGCCGGTATGGTAACAATGTATAAGACATAAATAATCGGAAATATAATACTACATATCTTACGTAGTATTTATCGATACGACCAATAATAACATAATTATTTGGGTATTAAATTTTAGGCCTTGCCCTAAACTATCATTTTTCTCAGCGTGAATACAATTATTTATGGCCTGGCTTGTAGAGACTTACTCCTCCGCTTCCCCTACCGATTTTCGTTAAGATGAGACAATTAATAACAAATGTACATACATACATACATACATACATACATACATACATACATACATACATACATACATACATACATACATACATACATTATCATAATAGACTGTTATGCCTTTCAGCGTTCAGTCTGCAAGCCTCTGTGAATTTACTAAATGCCGCCACAATCCTCGATTTGCAACTAGTGTTGTGGCCTCATTCAGTTCTATACATCTTATCTTTAAAACGTTAGAAATCGAGTCTGACCATCGTCGTCTTGATCTACCTCTACTTCTCTTACCCTCCATAGCAGAGTCCATTATTCTCATAGGTAACCTATCCTCCTCCATTCGCCTCACATGACCCCACCACCGAAGCCGGTTTATGCGTACAGTTTCATCCATCGAGTTCATTCCTAAATTGGCCTTTATCTCCTCATTCCGAGTACCCTCATGCCATTCTTCCAACTGTTTGTACCAGCAATCATTCTTGCTACTTTCATGTCTGTTACTTCTAACTTATGAATAAGATATCCTCAGTCCACCCACCTTTCGCTCCCGTAAAGCAAAGTTGGTCTGAAAACAGACCGATGTAAAGATAGTTTCGTCTGGGAGCTGACTTCCTTCTTACAGAATACTGTTGATCGCAGCTGCGAGCTCACTGCATTAGCTTTACGACACCTTCATTCAATCTCACTTACCATATTACCAACCTCGGAGAACACACAACCTAAATACTTGAAATTATCGACCAGTTCTAGCTTTCTATCACCAATCTGACATTCAATTCTGTTGAATTTCTTACCTACTGACATCAATTTAGTCTTCGAGAGGCTAATTTTCATACCATACTCATTGCACCTATTTTCAAGTTCCAAGATATTAGACTGCAGGCTTTCGGCACAATCTGCTATTAAGACCAAGTCGTCAGCATAGGCCAGACTGTATGCTACATTTCCACGTAACTGAATCCTTCCCTGCCATTTTATACATTTCACCAGATGATCCATGTAAACTACGAACAGCAAAGGTGAAAGATTACAGCCTTGTCTAACCCCTGTAAGTACCCTGAACCAAGAACGCATTCTTCCATCAATTCTCACTGAAGCCCAATTGGGAACATGCATCATTTTCAAAAATATTTTTTTTGAGAAGTACACCAATGAAATAGTACGCAAACGTATTACATTGTGGTATGCTGCCTTGTTTTCTACCATTAAAAAAATATTTAATAGTGCCTTTCCGCAAGGCGAGTGAAACGGCCTCTGACGTAAGCGGCGCGCTGTGACGTCACGATCCAGTACCGCATGGAGCTCTATCAGCCGTTGTGCATCAGCCGTTGCTAAAAGCCGATTGTTTATTATTCACGATCGCGAATAACTTCGAAATGACAGAAGAAAGGTTCGAAACAGCAAAGTCAGAAAATCTACTATGTGTAGATGTCATCATTCTTGAAAAATGTGACTTTTGTGGCCGCAGAAATTCGCGGATAACAAGCAAGTTTGTAAGTGGCGTCTTTTATATACGTGCAATGTACTGTAACCCATAGTATTAGGATAACAACGAACCTGGATAGATATCACATCACTTTCAACATTTCCTTCTAGACTGATTCCTCTATTAAAGAAGAACATTACATTTTCGGGCTTTCAGCATTAGTAAAGTAAGAGATCGGATTTCAGCACTAACATAAACATATAGGTAGCATTATAGTACTAGTCCGCTTCTGTGGTGTAGTGGTTAATGTGTGCCACTCCCGGAGGCCCGGTTTCGATTCCCGGCTCTGCCATAAAAGTTGAAAACAAATAGTACGAGGACTGGAACAGGGTCTACTCAGCCTCGGGAGGTCAACTGAGTAGAAGGGTTTCGAATCCCACCTCAGCCATCCTCGAAGTGGTTTTTCGTATTTTCCTACTTCTCCTCCAGGCACCTAAGGCCACGGCCGTTTCCTTCCCTCTTCCTTGTCTATCCCTTCCGATCCTCCCATCCTCCAACAAGGCCCCTGTTGAGCATAACAGGTGAGGCCGCCTGGGCGAGGTAATGGCCCTCCTCACCAGTTCCATCCCATACTCAAAGTCTCGCGTTCCAGGACACTGCCCTTGAAGTGGTAGAGGTGAAATCCCTCGCTGAGTCCGAGAGAAAACCAACCCTGAAGGATACACTGATTAAGAAAGAAAGAAAGAAAGAAAGAAAGAAAGAAAGAAAGAAAGAAAGAAGGAAAGAAGGAAAGAAAGATCATAGTACTATAGGGCTATAATCTATCATTCCAAAAAAATATATATTTATGGTTGGGACAACTGGCCTACCCACTTCCAGGGCCCATGAAAGAGAATTAAATATCTTTGTGGAGGGAATAAGTTAAACATGATAAAGATAAATATGACTTCATCTAGTTTTCACAAGTCGGGCTGAGTGGTTCAGACTGTTGAGGTGCTGGCCTTCTGACCCCAACTTGGCAGGTTCGATCCTGGTTCAGTCCGGTGGTAGTTGAAGGTGCTCAAATACGTCAGCCTCGTGTTGGTAGATTTACTGGCACGTAAAAGAACTCCTGCAGGACTAAATTCCTGCACATCGGTGTCTCCGAAAATCGTAGAAGTAGTTAGCGGGGCGTGAAGCCAATGTCTTTGGGTGCTGTGACTTTTACTTTTTTTTTGCTTTACGTCACACCGTCACATATAGGTCTTATGGCGACGATGGGACAAGAAAGGCCTAGGAGTGGGAACTTTTTTTTTTTTTTTTTTGCTAGGGGCTTTACGTCGCGCCGACGCAGATAGGTCTTATGGCGACGATGGGATTGGAAAGGCCAAGGAGTTGGAAGGAAGCGGCCGTGGCCTTAATTAAGGTACAGCCCCAGCATTTGCCTGGTGTGAAAATGGGAAACCACGGAAAACCATTTTCAGGGCTGCCGATAGTGGGATTCGAACCTACTATCTCCCGGATGCAAGCTCACAGCTGTGCGCTCCTAACCGCACGGCCAACTCGCGCTGTATTTTTACCCTTCGGTTTATTGACTTGGCTTGTATAACCTAAAACTTAGGCTAAGTTGGATAATATTTTAAACACCTACATCACTATTTTCACCTGTGTGCAATTATGTTATTTATTTCATTAATATTATGATAATTATTATAATTGAGCATTGTTAACTTATAAGACCCCAACAGACAAGCATTGGTTTTGTGTAGAGTTATACATTTGTTAAATTCACGTTGTTTCCTTTCATGATGTACACGCCTATTCTTTGTTACATTATAGAGTATTTAGATATAGCCTAAATTTCTTTACCAATTAAGCTCTTCAATAAAGACATACATAACTGTCCCATGCCAAGATATATTGGTAGAATTAGAGCTGTCAAAATGGTTCATAACCCCTTTGATTTATTATCTTGACATGGATCACCCAAAACATAGGTTAGGTCTGGAGAATACTTTAATAATCAGCATTATTTAATGCACTGTTTTTTACTTTCATATTCCAAGATGTAATTGAAGCATTTAAATAAAGCATCATACATTAAAATTTAAAGTTTTACCACTAGAACAGCTGACATGGAAAAGTGATTTGAAAATTCAAACAAATTCATCTTACGTTAAAATCTTCAAAAAAAATAAACTGTAGACTTTTCCGATATATCACCAGCATTTCTCCGGCTCGCCAAAATCCATTTCTCCCTAGTTTTAGCGTCTTTGGAATATTTATGAACAATTTGTTTGGTATGGTATGCGATGTGCTATTGCACATCGGAACTCTACACCATTTATAAGTTTTCTGCCTCACTGTCTGCGCAGGATTCATTTTAAGTCTAAAATATACCACTCAGATTATTATCCAATGTATAGACCTCGAATTTAACCATACTAGACACTAACGTAAAGTAGAAATACGCAAAGTATATCCTGCTTCTCACAGCACACTATGTGTTACTTCGTCTGCTAATTCAGTCAACCTGTACGATGACGTCAGACCAATGAGATCGCGTGCTTGCGTGACGTGACATTTTCGTAGATTTTTATCCCGTTTGGAGTTATTATTTGTACATTCTGATCACATTTTTGAATTCTGCATGGAATTTTGAATCAGATTAGCATATTTTTAATTAAAACCCCGGATCATGCATGTTCCCTATTGTCAACATAAATGCCTTTGATTGCTTTTAATAATCTGCCTTTAATTCCATAGTCCCCCCGGTATGGCGAACACCTTTTCCCTCGGTACCCTGTCATATGGTCTCTCTAGATCTACGAAACATAAACACAACTGCCTATTCCTCTCGTAGCATTTTTCAATTATCTTGCGCATACTGAAAATCTGATCCTGACAGCCTCTCTGTGGTCTGAAACCACACTGGTTTTCATCCAGCTTCCTCTCAACGACTGATCGCACCCTCCCTTCCAAGATGCCAGTGAATACTTTGCCTGGTTTAATAATCAGTGAGTTACCTCGATAGTTGTTGCAATCCTTCCTGTTCCCTTGCTTATAGATAAGTGCAATTACTGCTTTTGCCCAATCTGAAGGTACCTTACCAACACTCCATGCTAATTTTACTACTCTATGAAGCCATTTCATCCCTGCCTTCCCACTATACTTCACCATTTCAGGTCTAATTTCATCTATTCCTGCTGCGTTATGACAATGGAGTTTATTTACCATCCTTTCCACTTCCTCAAGCATAATTTCACCAACATCATTTTCCTCCTCCCCATGAGCTTGGCTGTTCGCAACACCACCAGGATGATTTCCATTTACATTGAGAAGATGTTCAAAATATTCCCTCCACCTCTCGAATGATTCCCTGGGATCTATTGTGAGTTCACCTGAATTAGTCAAAACACTGTTCATTTCCTTTTTTTCCTCCTTTCCGAAGATTCCTTATAACTGTCCAGAAAGGATTCCCTGTTGCTTGACCTAGCCTTTCCAGATTATTACCAAAATCCTCCCATGACTTCTTTTTGGATTCAATAACTATTTCTTTCGCTCTGTTTCTTTCATTTACGTACAAATCCCTGTCTGCCTCGGCCCTTGTTTGGAGCCATTTCTGATAAGCCTTCTTTTTACGTTTACAAGCTGCTCTCACTTCATCATTCCACCAAGATGTTCGCCTTTTCCCATCTTTACACACAGTTGCTCCTAGGCATTCCCTTGCTGTTTCTACTACAGCATCCCTGTATGCCACGCATTCTCTTTCTATATCATGAACCAGCTTATTGTCTACTGTTCGGAACTTCTCACTAATCATATCCATGCACTTCCGTCTAATTTCCTCATCCTGGAGATTTTCTACAATTATTCGTTTGCAGACAGATTTCGTTTTCTCTACCCTAGGCCTAGAGATACTTAGTTCATTACAGATCAGATAGTGGTCTGTATCATCGAAAAATCCCCAAAAAACTCGTACCGAGCTCGATAGCTGCAGTCGCTTAATTGCGGCCAGTATCCAGTATTCGGGAGATAGTAGGTTCGAACCCCACTATCGGCAGCCCTGAAAATGGTTTTCCGTGGTTTCCCATTTTCACACCAGGCAAATGCTGGTGCTGTACCTTAATTAAGGCCACGGCCGATTCCTTCCCACTTCTAGCCCTATTCTCTCCCATCGTCGCCATAAGACCTATCTGAGTCGGTGCGACGTAAAGCAACTAGCAAAAAAAAAACAACAACTCGTACATTCTTAACAGATTTCTTGAATTCGAAGTCGGTTTAGATATAGTCTATTATGGATCTGGTACTCCTAGCCTCCCATGTGTAGCGGTGAATAGCCTTATGTTTGAAGAATGTATTCGCAACTGCTAAACCCACACTAGCACAGAAGTCCAGCAAACGCTTCCCAATCCTATTAGCTTCCATATCTTCCCCACATTTACCAATCACCCTTTCGTATCCTTCAGTTCTATTTCCAACTCTCGCATTGAAATCGCCCATTAGCACTATTCTATCCTTGCTGTTGACCCTGACCGCGATGTCACTCAATGCTTCATAAAACTTGTCCACTTCTACCTCATCTGCACCCTCATATGGTGAATACACGGACACAATTCTTGTCCTAATTCCTCCAGCTGATAAATCTACCCACATCATTCGCTCATTTACGTGCCTAACAGAAACTATGTTTCGTGCAATGGTATTCCCGATAAAGAGCCCTACCCCAGACTCTGCCCTTCCTTTTCTAACACCCGTCAAGTACACTTTATAATCTCCTATCTCTTCCTCGTTATCTCCCCTTCCCCGAATATCACTTACCCCTAGCACATCGAAATGCATCCTCTTAGCTGACTCAGCCAGTTCTACTTTCTTTCTTCCATAAGCCCCTTTACTCCCATAGGTCCGAGTCTTGCTTAAAATATTCTGAGCTCGGTAAATTCATGAAGCAGGATGCTACCCTACTTACAGTTGTCCAAGTGAGGATCTCTCCTCTAACGGGTTATGGACCACCGGTGAATTGTATAGCCCTAGCCGCCTGAGCACAAGGAGGGCCATGGCTCAGAATATGACCGAGATGCCCACTCCCATTCCATAGCAACTGGTATCCCGACTCTGAGGACCACTTACTAGGCCACTCAGCCGTTGCCCATGGTTCACGAACTAGGACGTGACTACGGTAACCCACAAACATGAACCATAATAACAAATATTTGAGAATCAAATTTTAGGCCTTCCCCTAAACTACCATTTCACTCAGCGTGAACAAAATTATTTATAGCTTACGTTATAGCGACTTATTTCCCGAATTTGTATATCTATTTTCATTAAGATGTGACCACTAATAACATAAATATTTGAGAATTAAAGTTTAGGCCTGCCCCTAAACTACCATTTCAGTTGATGTGAATAAAATTACTTATAGCCTAGATTGTAGCGACATATTACCCAACTGTGTATACCGATTTTCATTAAATTCTCTTCAGCCGTTTTCTCGTGATGCGTGTACAGACAGACAGACAGACAGACAGACAGACAGACAGACAGACAGACAGACAGACAGACAGACAGACAGACAGACAGACAGACAGACAGACAGACAGACAGACAGACATTACGGAAAAGTAAAAAATGCATTTCCTTGTTACTGTGGACATGACCGATACAGAAATACCATTCTTTTCAAATTCTGAGCAATGTACAGACAAAACTCTTGTTATATATATATATAGACTTATCTGTACGTGTACACTCCAGTAACCTGTGCTTTCCGCAACAAGTGATGCAGGCCGTTGCTCTTATTTCCATGTATGAGCTGTAGTATTTTAATTGTAATCTCTCATTGATTTTTAAAAGACAATGTACTGTATATACTTACCAGTTACGGAGTAATATGTTTCCTAAGACCAGCTGATCGGTACTATGGAGCTTGCCCACTCGAGCACTGCCTGGCGAGGCGCTCTTGAACTCGAGGAGTCTTCACACTAGTCCTTATATTCGTCGTACTACCATAATAGTTTAACATTCTAAATCCAACATCATCATATACGAACTCACACGCAACTTAAGTATTTCCAGTGCTTAACACTACGACTTACAATACTATAGGTTCAGCTTAGTGAGTAGAAGAAGTGTGATCTCTCCCTTAGTTCATCGGTTCCTCCGCTAGGCCGCTCTTCCAGCAGTAACTGAGCTTGAACTTGCAAGTCAACATACGAATAAAAACAATTACTGCATGCAAAATGTTATGCTTTTGCTTACCATTCTAGAAGTCAGTTGTCAGATAGTTTAGATAGCTTCCGGATAGATTTTGAGGTTTTAGAAGATTTCAGATCCTTTGCCATCTGTCTTGTTACAAAATAAAATCTACACTTCATATAATGTAACACAAGTTTGGCATGATGTCCGCATTAATAGTGATACTGTGCAAACTGTCCAGACACACAGACTGTGTTCACAGGAGAGTTTTTGTTCTACTACACTTTCAACTTGCACGAACAGATTATGCACTGACTAAGCAAATGTCATGGGATAGCGGAGCACTGATGCGCAGGTGTGTTGCATGCGCACCACACGCCCTCTGTACCAGCGGCAGTTGTATAGGAGACCTTGTGAGGAGCGGCTGTGCATGTGACAGGTGTAATATGGAACGTCGTCGTGAGCTGACACCGTTCGAACGGGATATGGTGGTCGGTGCCCGACGGATGGGAAGTGCGATTTTGGAAGTGGTGCGGGAATTCGGTTTCACACGATCAGCCGTGTCCAGGGTGTATCGTGAATGGTTGAATGCGGGTGTCACCGTCCAGCCACCTTCGATGACCGTGACCTGTGACATCTGAGACAGATTGTCAATGGTGACAGACGGGCAACCGTGCAACAAATCATGGCTCAATTCAACACAGGCCATGCTAGACACGCCTCCCAGTGGACACTCCGTAGGAACATGGATTCTATGCGGTATGGGAGCCGGCGCCGCACACGGGTGCCACTGTTAACCCAACGTCATCGGGCACAACGACGCGTATTTGTCGCCAGTCACCAGGGATGGACACTGGAACAATGGCGTAACGTGATATGGTCGGACGAATCACGATTTCAACTGTGCCATGCCGATGGGAGGCACCGTGTATGGCGTAGACCACATGAAGCGATGGATCCCGCCTGTCTCGAAGGTGTGGTCCAGGGCGCTGGTGGCTCTGTCATGATCTAGGGTGCATTTTCCTGGTATGGAATGGGCCCCCTAGTTGTTCTGGATGAGACTTTGGATGGTCCGCGGTATGTTGAACTGCTCGGAGACCATCTCCACCCATTTTCGGCCTTCCAGCGTCCAGACGGTTCTGCGGTGTTTCAAAATGATAACGCGCCGCCACATCGCTTCCACGTCGCCCGGGAATGGTTCCAGGAACATGCAGCGGAGGTCCGACGACTGCCATGGCCACCCAGGAGCCCCGATATGAACTCTATCGAGCATATCTGGGATGTCCTGGAACGCAGGCTGTGTGCCATGGATCCTGCACCCACGAACAGACCAGCATTGGCGGCCGTTCTGCAAACGATTTGGTGTCAGCTGCGTCCAGAGGACTACCAGGGACTTGTCGACTCAATTCCACGGCGTCTCACTGCAGTTCGCAGGGCCAGAGGAGGCCCACGCGCTATTAGGTGACTATCCCATGACATTTGCTAAGTAAGTGTAAATTTCTCCTGAAGGATGGGTGATTAAAGTGCAGTCAATACTGTATTGCTATAGTCCATAATAAATATGGGGGCTGCGGCAAGTATTTCTTCTGTAGGTTTTCCGTGAATCACGCTGACATTTTTATTACATTTTGTGACCTTCGATACGTTGCGTATTATATATTCTCCTAAATAATAAATCAAACACTCCTTTACAAGACTGCGGCTATCACTTACTGTTAATTAGACCTAAATTGTTCTCCCAGTCCGGTAAGAGGCCATCCGTGTTTAGTGTTTGCCTTATTTTATTTTGTGAATTTTCTACTACAGCCTTCTGTCTTCTTAGCCAGTGTTCTCATTTGATTGTCGAATGAAGTCAATATCAGTTCAAATTTGGGCTCACAATTGCTACCCGATGACAGAGCAAGTTTGGTTGGGATATAAATAGACTGCAAAATGTGTAAATTCAGGAAATCTATTGTTGAAGATTGGTCGTCACAACTTAATGAGCGTAGTATACCAAAGTGCCGTTCTAGTCGATCTTCATTAAATGTGGTTGTGAGCAAATATCGGAATCGATTATTCCATAAATACTCGGATACCTGTATGGTGCTCCCAATTGTTACTCTTGGGGATTCAAGAGTTCTTTCTGAAACAAAAGTATCATTATTCCAACTGAGGTTATCTCTCCATTTTATTAAGGTTTGATGTCCTATTGAATCTTTATAAAGAGCCCCTGCTGGTGTAGAAGTATTTAATACTATTAGGATATTTAATTCTCCAGTGAACATTTCTGTCGGTTCACTGTCTAATCCCTCTGAGTTAATCTGTTTCCGTTTGTTTAATTTTTTCGTGATATATTGTGGCAAGTTCAGGACTATATGAGGAACAGCACCAGTTCTCAATTTCTGTCTATCTCTAGGAATTTCTACCTGTTCGCCTTGTATTACAAATAAATCAGATTTAACAATAAATTCATGAGAAAATATGAATTGCACACATAACCCTTATCAGAAATCTTTTGCCTTTTATGGGAATCGCCTTTTCCCATTTTGAAAATTCTGCTTCCTTTTTAGGTGGCTTGAAGAAGTGTTTACATTTTGTAGTTATTTCAGTCCGAGCAGGCATTTTTTCCTCCTCGGTATGTTTGTAAGTTTAATAAACTCAGCACTATATTTACATTAAATAAATGATTACCATCACCAAATTACACGCTCTTCACTTTCACTTTACAATAATGCAAGACACTTAGGTTTTTACCTTCACAGAACAACAGTACCGAACATAACCATGGAAAGTGTACAGTAAGCCCATATTGGAGTGCTCATTTAATTGTAATGTACAGAGAATATTTCATTTTATTTAGTCTTGGTAACTGGTAAGGAACATCTACATTCATTACATGTCGCAATTTCTACAGGAAGCTTGGAGCCAGGTCTATTTGCTCGCCAGCTATGTTGAGAAGGAGGGATTTCGACATGACCTACACAAAGTAGAACAAGGAAATAATGGAACTCCAACGGCGAGGACCAACGAAGAACATTCCGGAAGCCCGGCGAGGGGCTAGAGAAGCTTGCAAGATATGTTTGAAATAAACGTCAGGTACGCGATGTGTTAAACCAATGATATGATAGTGTCACAATCATTTTGGATAGGCATTGGCGTATGTAAGTGATCGAGCATACAAAGGCGTCTGAGAAGGCAAATTAATAAAAGCGACCCCTTTTTTCGGCAAGATTCTGCGCAAGTAACATCGTGAGAAGAAGTATTATTTACGCGAGTGCTGGTCAGGTCTTATGTATATTGTTCATCTTTCGATTTGCAGCGGGACAGAACAGTTTCAGATAATCATTTAATACATAGTAGCCTACCTTTGTAGATAGATTTTTCGAGGGCATGAACTTCACTATTTCCAGTCCAGCATTGAAATGGGAAATATTTGACCTAGTTACGGAGCTAGATAAGAAGAGTTGCTCTGCGGCTGAATGGGAACAGGTTTTTCACGGTCAGTGGAAATTACCCCGACGGTAGTATTCTAGTAACTGGCAGGTTAATCTTGTCCCAGTTCTTTACACAGTGAATGAGGGGATGTTTTAGACAACCTCCAGAAGCAGAAGCAGCGATGAAGACTACGAGAGCACATTTCGAGGCCAGGATGGAGACCCAAGGCATCACGTTCGCTACGGCTGGTTAACACGATGGGGAGCCGGCTGTCCCGGAGGCAGATGGGAAAAGTCGACCAAACAGATGGGTACTAAATTTTCAATGTAATTATGTACGTGTGCACGTGTTTTAATGTAGCAAAAGGGGATAGGTTACTTTTGCTGTTAAATTCCAGTTGATTTAGCTTTTATTTGGCAGGGCTACGTCCTATTAAAGTAAATGTTAGGAAGCTTGTAAATGTAAATATTATTGTAACGTAAGTGTGTACCGATTGCGTGAGGTCACAGCTTGCTTTCTTTTCACTTTATTCAAATGTTTAGCTGAGTGGTTAACGTCATTTCTTTTGCGAGTCACTGTCCTGTTTTAGCCCCATACTTTTTATTTGTTTTGCTTTGATGTTTGAGACGCAGTGTACGTCTCGGGGCTCAAGTGTAAATGTAAATAAGGATTTAAATTAAAGTCAGGCTGGACTAGATTAAAGTATTATTAAAGGAGCTCAAAATTTACGGATACATACCGTCACGTTCTCTGGAATTTATTGCATGATGTGTGAATGAGAATGTGTGAGACTGTGGAGTTTGGATCTACAAAGTTTGGTAGCGTCATCTTCATGATTATTTGAAATTGTAAATTATTGATTGATTCACGAGTTCCTCGAACGCAGTTTCGTATTCGAGGTTCCCAATTTTCAGAAGCAATTTTCTGTAAATGTATTATTATTATTGATGCGATCTTCTCAAGTTGAACGATGAGACATTTCAGTAACTTTCAGATGCTCAGACAGGATCGATTTTCTATGTGGCAATTTATGAGTTTCAAGTTATGGTATGATTACACAGAATTGGCCACTTCATTATTCAAGTTAACTTTACGAGCGCGAGTGCTTTGATTTGTGACCAGGTCGGTCTTGTTTCTTTTCATGCGACTGAATGTTAGAGGACGTCATTTATATTTGTATCAGTTTTAGGCAACTTTAGGATATGTGATATTTTTGTGATTGGGAGTAAGAGGACGCGTTCCTCATTAGAAAGGCCTGAATTTTCATGATTGTGTGACTTGCCTCGGGTTGATTGCTGAGCAGCGTGTGTAAAAGTTTGTACCCTGTTCTATATATTTGCTGTATTATTTTGGGAGACTGAATCTGCGCTTTCGAGTCATTCTGCCGTGTGTTGGCGAGGGTGATATTTGTGTCTACCGAGGGGAGTTTCATTTTCGCGGCGTATACCTCGTGATGATTTTATTGGTTTTTGTCCATATCACTGCGGTTGTTGCAGTTTACGAGATTCTTATATCGTGACGTTTAGTTTGGATTTTCTTTTATGATATAGCCACACTGTGGAATATTTGTGTCATGCAATCTCTTTCAGGGACCAACGTTGAATTATGTGTTGAAAGTTCCTACTCGGTTATTTTTATGAATTTGTGTCATGTAATTTATTTCAGGAATCCACATTGATTTATGCGTGTCGTTATAAACGTGTTACAGTACAAGATACTGTTTCTCAGTGGCGAGTCCGGAAGGCAGGAACCCCCCAAGGTTCTGTTCTTGGCCCCCTTTTGTTTGTCCTCTATATAAATGATATCTCCTCTAAAATAAAGTACAATAGATATCACCTCTTTGCCGACGACCTCCAGATTTACTGCCACGTTAATATAAATGATATATCGAATGCAATAAGAGATATTAACTCCGACATTCAACAACTCAGTGTGTACGCCAGTGAAAACTCTCTCCTCCTCAACCCCCAAAAAACTCAAACAATTATTATCGGTTCTCAGAAATGATTAAACATCATGTATAAAAATTATGCTATTCCTCCGGTGACATTAAATGCCACCGTAATCCCGTTCAGTAAGGAAGTGAAGAACCTAGGTATGACCCTAACTGAAACTCTTGACTGGTCTGCACATGTAAGAAATGCATGTAGAAAGATGTACGCGACGTTATACCCTCTAAAACGACATAAGGACATTTTGCCACAGACGTAAAGATAAAATTACTCCAAACTTTGATACTACCAATACTTGACTGCTGCGACATTGTCCTCATTGATGCAACCCGTGAACAAACTATGAAACTTCAACGAGCATTGAACTCTGGTCTTCGATTTGTTTTTAACTTGAGTTACGATGCTCACATAACCCCTAGCTACACATTTCTTTCCTGGCTGAAACCCGAGAGGCGAGGGAAATTCCATGTACTTACGTTGATATATCGAACTTAGAAGGAAAATCTACCCAAATACATCTCTTCATAATTCCATTTATTATCCTCATTCCATAATTGTAACACTAGATCTGGCACTTCCCTCGCTATTCCCGTCAACCACTCATCAATATATAACAGATCCTTCGTTGTGGCTGGGTCACGACTTTGGAATTTACTCCCAGCTGCTGTAAGAAACTCAAAATCAATATCGAAATTTAAGACTGCATGTAGAGATTACCTGTTGAATACCGCTGATTGTCTCGTGTGTATGATAGGGTGTGTGATTGTGATTTTATTATTATTATTATTATTATTATTATTATTATTATTATTATTATAGTGTAATGTACATAATTTTAGCTTCTTACTCATGTACATAGATTACTTTAATGGCCATACTTATATTTCCATTTACTTTATTACTTATTGTGTTCTCTTTTTGCATTGCTTTTTTCAGTTTGTATCTTACTTTTTCATTATGACTTTGTCTCTCATTATCTATACACGCCAAATTTTATTCTATTTTGTTTGTTGAATTCTGCTTTCTTTCTTCATTATATGTTGTCCAAATCTGTAATTTTTAGCTTATCTTTGATTTTATGATAGAATAGTACATTTCTTTTATATATGTATTATCTGTAGATTAATTATGTGGTTAAGTGTAAGAGAGGGCCGCGGGCCCTAACTTCGCCACTGCTAAAGTAAATAATAAATAAATAAATAAATAAGTAAATAAATAAATAAATAAATAAATAAATAAATAAATAAATAAATAAATAAATAAATAAAGTCCACCAGTTGATTGATTTTACGTCAGGAACCTACATTGAATAGAAAGTTTTGCTTAAAGTGTAAAATTTATTTCCTTATATTTAGCCATCGAGATATTCAGTGAGTGAAAGCTGCGTAAATGCCGCATGCTTTTCTTGGTGAGCCCTGGAAAATATGACATCAGGTTTTTGTTTCTTTGATTGTGTATATTTGCCTTTCATGTGATTTTTGCGTGTGGTTCTGATCCACAGTGTTTTGTTTCGCTCATGAGGGTGCTCACGATTGGGGTGTATATATTCGTGCGTAGGATGTCTCACTACTCAGCGTGTTATATATTGTACAGTTAGATTAGTGTTTGGCTCCCCTTTGCACATTAAATCACGTCTTTTCTTAAGTTTACGGATCTCAACTGCATTGTCAAGTGTGCATGAAACGGGAATGGACTTCATGTACAGTTGAAAGTGTTAAAACGTAAGGCAGGTGCGTGATGTGAGCACGCTGGCCAAAGTGTAAAATTCAAGAATTTTGTTTTGTAATCTTAAGTATGTGTGTCGGCATACACTTAAAATTTTATTTGATATTTCGGTTCTCAAGATGGAATTTATCAAGCTGGGAGAATAATTCCGATTCTTGTATATTTTATGATCATTTTTATATTTTGTTGCTATTTTTCGTATTTTTCTTGTTTATTTTAACAAACGTCAGTTCTCTAAAGTGACGTCATGCTTTATTTATAGCTTTTAGTTGACCTCACCGTGTCCCTATTAGCTATATGTTCCCCATCAAAATCCAGGGTGCATATATTATTAAGGCATTGTTTATCATAATTCGAACTGTGCACGCCTGGGAGTGGGTGACTAGTCTGGGGTAATATACCTTGATGGTAGAAACGGGGAAACAGCTCAAAACATTAGAGGAACATGTTTTTGAACGCATACCATTTTCCACAAAGCAACACCTCACACCCAGGTATGTTACCAACAGTTTTATTCTTTATTTTTTTCTTGATTCTTTATTCTTTATGGTTGAAGTATACAAAGGAACGTCGATGTACTCGCTTTCATTTACAGAACACAAATGGTAATGTCTAAATAGGGGAGAAAACAAAGTGGTAACTGTCGTGCAGGGTGGATTTTTATCACAGGTGGAGAATTTCAGTATGTTGTTTGTCTTCCACTATCATTTATCACAGCTTGGCACCTACGTGGCACGCTCGGTAAAAATCGACGGAGGTCACGCTGCGGTATCATGTCCCATTCTTGAATGAGAGCCTGTTCGAGGTTTGAAGAGTCTGAGGTGGAACAGGATGTCCACGAACTTCTGTCAGGCCTATCCCACACATGCTGGATGGGATTAAGGTCAGGACTCACTGCTGGCCATTCCATCTCTTGAATGTCCTGTTCTCGCAAGACAGCTCTGGTGATGCGCGCTACATGAACCCTAGCATTGTCTTACATGAGTATGAATTCAGGACCAACATAGTATGCAGCAACCAACATATGCTATAGCACTACCTGATCGATCTACCCCACAGCAGTAAGATTCCCAAGGACGACGACAAGATTCGTACGGCCACCCTACACCATCACTGAACCTTGTCCCCGATTCAGTCGCCTTCCTGGACAACATTTGGCATGTACTGCTCACCACGGCGTCTCCATACACGTTGACGTCCATCACGCTGTGTCAGGAGAAATCTGGACTCGTCTGTGAACAACACAGGTCTCCATGGGCGAAGTTGCTAGTTGACGTGGGTACGGGCAAACAGAAGGCGAGCTGCGCGATGTTGCTGAGTTAAACGGGACGTCTGTGTCGTAAGGACACTTATCTTAACCTGTTCATTACTGTCTGGTCAGAGACCGTGACTCCAGTGACCGTCCTGAGGTCTGGTTGGATATCTCTAGCAGTTGCTGAACAACGCCGCAACGCACAGATGGTCAGATATCCGTCATCCTCTGGGGTTGTCATGGTCCACGACCTTGTCCAACCCTCCTTGTGCTGGCCTATCTCACTGTAGCGATTCCTCAAGTGGTGAATACCTGACGGAAAGACACTGAGATCCAAAGCAACACGACGAAAAGTCAATCCTTCCTGGATCAAAGTGAAAACCGTTGCGACTTGAACTTCGTTAAGATGTCTCATGGGATGTGCTGGTTTACGTACAACGTGCTAATATGACAGCAGTAGTCTGCGTACCTTACAAAGACACACGGACGCACCGCTATTCAATTTGTTTTGAGGGGTCACCTAACAGTTTATTGCATGGTGTGGCGTACCGAAAACCGAGGAAATGGGCAATCAAACAAATGAAACCACAATACAGTAGCCCAAGCCCTAGACTGTCAGAGCGGCCATGGAAGAGAGAAGAGGATCTTCCCAGCGTGAATCACGCCAGCTACTGAGAGAAGGGCCTCAATAAAACACAAACACAGGAAGGAGAAGCGATGGGAATCTGGGCGAAGCCAATAGGTCAACGACCATAACAGATGGTGAAAGGAGTATGAAGTAGATCAATTCACAATAATGACACAGTCTGTCATACGTAAAAAGACCAAAATTTAATATAATGAAAAAGAATAAGAAGGACGGGTGGTGCAATTAACCATATAAGAAAATAAATGCAAAAAACATTCACTTTTAAGAAAATGGAAACTAATGACAAGGCTCATTTACAGAAATATTACCAATCGTAGTCTCCATACCAACAACAATATTTCCGAGAACTTCAGTTGATTTAAAGGTTCATTACAATTTACTGTTTATTACAATTTGCTTGTTCGAGTTCGAAACCATCTTTCTTTAAGGAAAGTCATTAATAACTTAGGTGCACCGATTTGTGGGTACGCGCGTACCAATAAAATTCCCCAACATGATAACGTATTGCATATTTGAAATTCCTCAGTGAACACGGGAGCGTTTCAAATTAAAACCTTCAACCGCGTCCCCTAACTGACAAACAATGTCCTCAAGAATCATTGAGGTAGGCAAAATAAAATTAAGAAAGAGCCCACATCAAAAGAAGAACAAAGAATGATGGAAGGAAATCAATAATAATAATAATAAGGTAGCACAATAATGTAGAAACAATTAAAACTCATCTTGTGACCCAGTTCATCACATCAACAACATAGGTACGGCATGCAACCACGAACGTCTGCACATCACGGTTATTGTCACAACGCTCACTCCGCTACAGTGCAAACTTATCGCACCGTTATCAGAAAAACAAAAGGCGGAACATACCCCAACAATGGAATTAAAATGGAGTGTAGCTCCGGATCAGTAACATTAATCAAAATTCAGGGAAAAGAAATTTCAAAACAATAATAATGAAAATTAATTTAAAAAAAAGAAAATGGAATTAAATAAAATTGGATCCAAAGCACGCTTCAGTATTCACTAGGGTTTGAAATATTTTAAAAATTCAGCCGCCTTTATGAGGCTAATGATACAAGAGACTACACACACTTTCACTTGTTTAAGTATAACATAATTAGTAAGGAATATTTAGATTGGCGGGATTCAATAATGAAAGATTTGACCGAAAATTATAGATAAGATCAAGATAATTCAACCTAACGGTCAAAGGATCGATATAACAATGCTTACAAGACAAATAATAGTAAGAACATTAGCAACTTCCGTATACTTCAGAAGGAAGAATATATAATGAATCTACCTAAAATTTCACCTTAACAAATATAAATATGAGAGAGTGTCCAACAGCTAATATATTTATCAAGTAGCTTCGAAAATATTGCATTTATTACTGCCTGGAAACCCATCTTTATCACATCACCAAGCTGCAGAACCATATAAATATTAACCCAAGCAGATTTAGGAGTAGAAACCCATAAGAATGCTTACGGAACCAGCACATTACTCACAAGTAGATTTTATGAGTTCTCGACAGAAAACAGTTTTTATTATTATTATTATTATTATTATTGACAAATTTAAAATACTAGTTTGCGAAGGAGTACACACACGAGAATCTTTACAGGACATAATTTGGCGAATAACGTTGCTCTCCCGTAAGTAGTAAATTGAGGTTGTGGTTCACAATACGTCCCCAAAAAATATTAATTCAAAACACCAACGAAGGTAGCCATGTTGGCGTCTTACTCACTGCAGAATAATCCCCTGTAGATTACATGGAAAGTCTGTTGGAGTTAATATCATGCCAGACGATCACTTACCAGACTGTTGGTAACAATTTTGAAGTATTCACTTATACCATTTCGTTCAAAATATTCCCAAGAACAGCTGCAGGAACTCGGAATCATGCATAAGGTTGCATTCCAAATTTACACACAAGTTTAAATTACACCACCAAATAACAAAATCCAAATATAAAGGTCATTTACACAGGCCTACGCCCTTCTTTCACAATCACCTTACGATGGTTTCAAATTATTCTTGCCTGCCATAGCAAATGGCAGTAAGCCAAGAGACATAACGTCTGCACTAGCCGAGTGCTGGAACAGAAGTGCTGGCTTGGAATAACGGCCGCTAGGGAGCGGCGTGCAGAACAGCTACCCAATAACAAGCTCATAAACAATAACGTAGAATAAAAGTAGAGTGGTGAATGAATTGCCCACAGTTGTATCCAATAAGAATCCCAACAGTACAACAATTAGTTATCGCAGAGTTCCGTTCTTTTGGGCAAGATTAAACGATAGTTTCCATTCACCTTAAATTCCACACGAACAAATTTCCGGTGTAGCGGTGATTTCACATAGTCCTTAAATTATACCACTATAATGGCTACGCCTACATGTGGACTATAACTTCGATTTGACATACCATGAGTAGCCAAGTTCTCAAGGTATGCTGTACGACCATTGGAACCCATATACCAAATTAACGTTCACATACCAGACGTTACAAAACATGTTCCCCGAATTTTTGGAACTGTGTATGTCCAGAACTTAGAACTCAGAGAATTAGGGGATTATCTGATCGTGTATTCATTAAGACGAGAACTCCTCACTGTAGTACTTTGGATCCCGGTTTCAATGGGAGTGGTAGAATAACAAACACGCAAACCCTGCCTGTTGTAAGAGGCGACTAAAAGGGACCCAAGGGGCTCTCAACATGGGAGCGTGAGTGGTGAACAAGCTGAGTCCTGGCAGTGTATCCACTTACTTGTGCCAGGCTCCTCACTTTCATCTATCCTATACGACGTTCCTCGTCAATTATTGTTCTTTTATGTATAAACCGACTGGCTTCATTCAGTCTAACGATTACAAAGGCTCAAATTTTCTGAAGTCCCTCGCCTTATAAAGTAGTTAATGTGTTATGAGGCAATGACCTACGACAACACAGAATACATTCATGTGTATGACGAACGAAGCTCTGGTAGAACACAAAAGCACGTGTGATCAGAAGTTGCACAACTGCTGTATAAAGTCAGTAAAGTGCGACATGACACAATAAAACTCCTGTATATTCTCGAATGTACATTACTTCTACAGAAGGAATTTATGAATTTTACTTATGTTTCTTTGCTACCGTATGATGATGTTTGATACAGCCACAAAGCGGCCCATGGCCCAGGCCAAGACGATGTTTTGTTGAGGAGGTTCGGTATATTTCAAGGCCTTGTAAATAGCGAATAAAATATTCTCTTGCTATTCACGATCATTATGCTAATAAGTGTGTGGAAGTGTGGATCAGAAACAATAAATATCTCGCAGAGATGGTTAACAAGAATCGGTCCTTGGCCTTGAACAAATTCTCGCACGTGCCTGCTTCCATCACGTGGGCTGTTTTCCATAACCCTTGAGATGACGTTGCCATGGTTCATATTCCTACAGCGAGGATTGAACACAGACTCCCAGCTGACAAGATCGCACCAAAGCTACGATGTGTTTGCGTCTGATGCTCATTTCTCGGCATGGAGTAAGTCACGTCCACATTTAACAACAAAGTCCGCCAAGTGATCTAATTGGCTGACTTCAGCAGCATGTCGAACACTTTCTAGCAAATTATTTATCAAGGTGACCAACCCTCTAACGGTCATACAATACCTGGTCGACATTGTTTCCGACCGCCCTACACATATGGTTACGGAATGTGCTTGTATACCATCACTAAAATGATCGGTGAAAGCTTACAATAAAATCAATAAAACACGTCCACCAGTGAAGGTAAACCACCAGATTATTAATGAACATGACCTCCTGTTAGCGTACAACAACGGTACCAGTGTAATTGTCCTCAATTGTTATACAGCAGTGCAGCTATGATTCAATCAGTAAAGTTCTACACATATCTTACAGTGGAGCGGCGAAACCCCAATTATAATTGTGTCTTCATGGACAGAGAAAAGTACGAGTCACTTGTCGGGGAGGTCAAATCACTAAAATCCTGACGAAATAGTGATGGCAACTACTACAAGGTGCTCGAGGTGAAAGGAATAACGAAATCCATACAACCTATTACTGAAGAAGGCAACATTAACTACTAAGTTTGGAATGAAGAACTGAACAATGTTCAATTCTGTTCTTATCTTAAAACTTTCTGTGCAGCAAATTATTTCTTTCTGTTCATACGTTATACTCTTCACGCTATTTTATGTAATATCACTAGTTTTGCAAATTACAGCTCATAAAATGCAAATGTTTTGTTATTGCACACGACATAACTAGCGATTGTGCACTATCCCTAGTGAATGTGTATGATTTGTAAAACTGGTATCAATAATCCACTTTCACTAAAGGAGTCAGTGAAGGTGCACCATCCCCGCTGATGGTACACTTCCTCTTCCACTATAACATACATAAATAACATGAGTAAAGACGTCGCTTTTGCTGATGATGTTATACTGTATATAGTAAGGCTGCAATAAACACCCATAGCAGAGTATCCAGCGTGGCCGAACTGCACAATATGCGATCGAGTAGATAAGGTCTACGTGTGTGCAGGCCTGTTTATGGATCACATAGTTTGTGCATGATATTTGTTTACCGGATTCAGTGGACATGGCTCTCCTTGTGAGCGGCTTGTCTTGCTCTCTCTGACCATTTGCAGTTTCATATTGTTCTGCACTCTTGCTAATCCCTCCTAACCGACTGGCTGGTGTGCCGGAACTCTTGTAGAGCCCTTACTATTCACTGTATAGGACAAACATTCTGAACTGAGGTCGCGATGAGGTGCTTTCATGCGAAGACCATCCTAAGTGAGAAACACATCGAGTTTTATTCCCCTTCTGAAGCACCTCCTCCTGGGACAACTTAGAACTAAGATCCTATTCGACCTTATTCCAAACTGAAATACCCCATCCAATTTCCCCTGTTGCTGTCACAGACACTGGACATAGCTCATAACAATGACGTCAGAATACAATATTAACCGACTGGAATGTCGCGGTTTGAAACAAGAAACGGCACAATTTTTTCACTTTTCACGAAAATTACTAGGCAAGTGGCTGCACCATGAAGCTATCACATTGCATCCGGGAGATGGTGGCTTCAAACCCCACTGTCGGCGGACCTGAAGATGGCTTCCCGTGGGCTGCCATTTTCACACCAGACAAATGCTGGGGCTATACAGCCGCTTCCTTCCCACTCCTGGGCATCGTCATCATAAGACCTACGTGTGTGAGTGTGAGGTAAAACAAATTGTTAACAAAGAAGTGACAGTCTAAACAAATGAACTACGTCGGTGCAGGCCGGTGTTTGAACGCTCCATGCCATATAAGTACGGCGCACTCTGGGTAACACAAGAATTAGCTCACACTCTCCATCGCATCACCAATTCAGGCCATGTTATAGAGGGATTCATTTTCCACTAGCACAATATCTGCTTCTTAAAATCTATTGTGTTCCTTTCACGATTCTCGACCATGTTGTTCTGTCCCGCGTGGGAATAAAGAAGAATATAGATAGCAATGTACAAGGACCATTGTTATGTAAATTGATCAAGATAAAGAATACCTTAATGGATTTGACGGGAACAGCAGCCTGCTAATGGCGGCAGAAACCAATTAAAAAATAACGAAGCGCTGAATTCTATTACCAGCCAGCCCGACCATCTGCCACACAGCAGTCATATAACCCACGAATTCTACATCTTTTAAAGTAGAAGCGACTACTTTTTCAAAAGCAAGACAGGGTTAGCGTGGTTTACACTCCTCGTCCTTGGAAAATCCTGTGCACGACCATAGTTTGAGCCTCCAAAGTAATACTCCAGTCTTCTGATGAATACCAAGGGATTTCTTTAAAGGAGGGCAATCTTTCTCACGCTTTTGTTTTCTTTTCTGGTGCGAGTCTCTGTTGGGGAAAATGAAGTAACAAATTGTGTGAAAATGGTTTATTTTTGTTTTAGCAGTACTGCCTCTAATGTTTTCTTCAAGAAAGTATTTTCGCACGGGGAAATGCGATCAGCTGTGAGACTGAGAACTTCTCTTTACGTAATCCGCCCAACTATTCATTTTATTGCTAAGATTTGTGTATTTACTTCTTTATTTGTGTATTTATTTATTTATTTATTCACATTATTTATTTACTTAGTTGTTTGATTTATATATATAATTCATGTATATACCAATTTATTTATTTACTAGCAAGATACCCGTGCTTCGCTACGGTATTATACTGAAATTTATAATTGAACACTTATTGTTTTAGATATATAATCCGCCGAAATTCGCGATCTAACTCGTTTTCTGCGAGAATCCGCCAAAATTCGCGACTCGACTCGTTTTCTAATAGATTACGGCAAGTTTCCTCCCATTTTTCAATCTTTCTTTCCAGCAATCGATTTCGTACTTCCCGAGCTAGGTCCAGGTATTCCACCCGGTCAGTATGGTCCCGAAATCTTTGTCATCTTTTCCTATAAGCATTTTTAACATGGATCAAAGCCTTCAGGGGATCTGGCGTAGTGTCCTCTTAGGTGCCTTGCCGGTACTGAACCCGCCGCCGGACTGCATTCTTAGTCATTACCCGTCCAGGTCCCGTTTCCAGCGCGATCCACACATTTGACGACTGTCCAGAACAATATTATTATTATTATTATTATTATTATTATTATTATTATTATTATTATTATTATTATTATTATTATTATTATTATTATTATTATTATTATTATTGATGTTCAGGACCCCACAGCAAGATGCATGACCGCTACTTTGCGTTAAATTACAGTACATCTGTTGCCACTGCCATTGCTGAATTTGTGACCAGCACCATTGACAAGCGTATGCAAGTGCGTGGGATTATGGGCGATACGAATGATATACTTCCGTGCATTATTGACCTTATTATAGAGATGAACAATTGCACCGTCAATATCATTCATATCGTTTATTTGAAATGTGTATAAATTTTTATTTATATGCCAGGATAATCTACTGTATTCTAGGAACGTTCTCCTAAGCAAAAGATGGCTCTTGAAAACGAACCCGGAAAAGATTTAAAATGTTCGGTTTATGATCAGAATAAGTACATTGAAAATCCACAGCCTGTTTCCAATCATTCGACCGCGTCAGGAATGGAGTGAATGAAGCCCCCATCTAGTGGCGAGGATAGGAATTGTGTCGGCTGCCGAAGCCTGTCGCACTCCTCTGGGGCAGTGATCAATGAATGACAAATGAAGTGAAATGATATTGGAGAGTGTTGCTGGAGTGAATGATGACAGGGAAAACCGGAGTACCCGGAGAAAAACCTGTCCCGCTTCCGCTTTGTCCAGCACAAATCTCACATGGAGAGACCGGCATTTGAACTACGGAACCCAGCGGCGAGAGGCCGGCGCGCTGCTGCCTGAGCCACAGAGGCTTCTATTAAGTACATTATGAACAGTAAAATCAATTGGTTTCAACTCCTTTTTCACCCCACCGCCGTTAAGTTGATTTACCCCCCCCCCCCCCGCCCAAACAAGTAAGGCGTGTTTCTTTATGTTTAAAGGAGATTCCAAATATCAGTGTTCACGTTTGTTACCTTCAGTTTTGAGATGTAAGTACCCCATAAAAGTAATGCACTTTTTTCACTTCTTTTCACAATCTCCCTCCCCCAAAGTGAAGTTTTCGGCAAAAAATTCTTGTTCCTTTAATAGTAAAGGATCTACTAAATACCAATTATCACGACTCTAGCATCTTCAATTTTTTGAGATATGTGACCTTACAAAAGGAATTCAACTCCTTTTCACTCCCGTCCCCCCCCCCCAAGATGATTTCCGCCCCACCCCCTCCAAACGCGTTCTTCTTTGTTTTTAAAGGAGATCCAAATGCCAATGTTCACGTCTGTGGCAACTTTAGCTTTTATTATATTTAAATATCCTCATACAATTAATTCAATTAATGTTTCAATTCTTTCAACTCCCCCCCCCCCCCAACCTTCATTGGATTTTCCAGGAATAAGTTTCTTTTCTTTTGAAGCAAATTCCAAATACCAAATTTCACATCTGTAACATCTTCAGTTTTTGAGAAATCAGCATCCTAATTAAAAGAATTCAACCCCAATTTCAGTCACTCCCCACCCAAGTGGCTTTACCGAAAACAAAAAAATACACGTTTCATTATGTTTAATGGAGATAAATATACCACTTTTCACTTCAGTAACGTGTTAAGTTTTTGAGATACACTGTAGAAATTCTCATTTAAAAATTTAAACCCCTTGTTTAGTTTCCCTTAAGTGAATTTTGCAAAATTAAATCACCTATGGTTCTTTACTTTTACAGGAGATTCCAAATACCAAATTTTACGTCTGTAAAATTTTACGTTTATGAGATATACTACGGATATAGTCTTTCTAAAAATTCACCCCAATTTGTCACTCCTGTTTAACTCAATTAATTGGATTTTCCAAAAACAAAAAATACGGGTTTTTTATTTTTAAAGGAGAGATACTAATTTTCAGGTCTGTAATGTCTTCAATTTCTGAGATATAAGTATCCTCATTAAAGATATTCAACCTCTTTTTCACCCTTTTTCACCCCTCCTATTGGGATTTTCCGAAAACAAAAGAATACGTGTTTCCTTATTTTTAAAGATGATTCTAAATACCAATTTTTACATCTGTACACTTTTAAAGTTTTGAGATATAGATACACTCATTTTAAAATTTCACCCCTCTTTTCACCCCCTTAGCGACGGAATATGCAAAAATCCTCTCTTAGCGAGCACTTACATGTTAATACGAATGTATCCTCAAAATTTAATTTCTTTATGTCCAGTAGTCTTGGCTCGGCGATGATGAATCAGTCAGTCAGTCACGACAAGTTATTTTATATATAGATTTATTTATTTATTTATTTATTTATTTATTTATTTATTTATTTATTTATTTATTTATTTATTTATTTATTTATTTATTTATTTATTTATTTATTTATTTAGCGTATGGCCTTTGTCGCCGGAGTGTAGGTCTGTCTCTTTGACGCCCACTCACAGCGTGTGGCATGATGACAATAATAATAATTTTTAAAGTAGAGCGATGGTGAAACCTACAGTCGGTTTGGAACCTTACAAGTGAAGCGTGTGTGTGTGTGCGCGCAAATGCTGAGGGTAAGCAAAATCGGAATAGCGCTTGAACTTCAAAGGGAGGCCATCGGCCGATGGAATAACCGCCTAAAATACCACGTGTTGTGCAATAAAAATGTATTAAATACTTCTAGTCCGCCTCTGTGGTGTAGTGGTTAGCGTGATTAGGTGCCACCCCCGGAGGCCCGGGTTCGATTCCCGGCTCTGCCACGAAATTTGAAAAGTGGTACGAGGGCTGGAACGGGGTCCACTCAGCCTCGGGAGGTCAACTGAGTAGAGGTGGGTTCGATTCCCACCTCAGCCATCCTCGAAGTGGTTTTCCGTGGTTTCCCACTTCTCCTCCAGGCGAATGCCGGGATGGTACCTAAGTTAAGGACACGGCCGCTTCCTTCCCTCTTCCTTGTCTATCCCTTCCAATCTTCCCATCCCTCCACAAGGCCCCTGTTCAGCATAGCAGGTGAGGCCGCCTGGGCGAGGTACTGGTCATACTCCCCAGTTGTATCCCCGACCAAGAGTCTGAAGCTCCAGGACACTGCCCTTGAGGCGGTAGAGGTGGGATCCCTCGCTAAGTCCGAGGGAACAACCGAACCTGGAGGGTAACCAGATGATGATGATGATGAAATACTTCTAAATGGTATGATTAGCAACAGTGATCTCGCTACTATTGGTGATTGGATGAGCAAAGATTAATCCTCTAATTTGGAGATATACTGAAAAAAATAAGAGTGTAATAAAGGAGGTGAATGAAGCTAACTTAACAGGGGAATTGATTATGGATCAGAATAAGGATATCCAGGACCTGAAAAATAGATTGAAATGTGAATTCCCAGTATTTAGAGAACGCCTATTGGAGTAGACTTTTCAGAGGGACATCGCATGGTGTTGGAGCAGTGTACAAGAGAGCTGGAACGAAAGACCCGGAAAACAACACTTACAGAACATAACAGATGCCCCGAGATTAATGTAAAATTTCTTCGGAGCGCCGACCTAAGAAGATCCTTTGCCCCTACTTGCACCATATGTGAGGAACCTGCCTGCATTATGTAAATGGCGGAAGTGTAACGTGTTGAATGTGAGGAAAGGAACATTAAGGCCGACACAAACGCCCAGTCCACAGGCCAGGGATATTAATTATTTAAAGTTCAAAACCCCTGACCTAGCCAGGAATCGAACCCGGGGCCGACGGGTGACAGGCGAACGCGTTGCCCCCTACAGCGCGGGGCCAGATATGGCCTCTGATACTTCGTGGCATATAAGCGTAGGGAAACGGTAAGAGTGAGCGCAGAGGACGTAGTCGTCTCAAAGAAGCGGCATCAGTCGCAATTGAACTTACCGGCTATATTCTGCACGCTTTGCACTTCTCCCTCTGCGATCCGCCACGGCTGCCAGACGTCTCCTCTCCGGGCTGTGGTATCGTGCTCTCGACTGCCATGTTCGGTGCGAGCACAGACTGAGGTTTAAATGTGTTTTATTTTAAAATGTTTAATAAAATACATCAAAAAACAATTTGAGGAGCTCAAGTAATAACATATAAATTTGATTCAAGCATGTGTGTAATACTTCCGACCGTCATCAGCTCATTGTGATCAGACAAACAAGTGTCTATCCTCAACCAGCTACTCTAAATCTAATTTTGGAGGGTCTAAATGAAGTGTTTTAATTAATTAATGAAACAAATTACATTCAGTTAATTACATTGGTTCAATAAAATTATGATACTCTACAAAGTTCTCAGACTGTGCAACTGATTGAATATTCACTAAAATGAATCTTGAATATAAATTAATGACAAACTAGATAATTAAAATATTGCAATTGCTCATTACCAGTTACAAAGTAGTGGCGCTGAAATGTGCAATGTTATAACTCTGAACATTCACTGCGCCCTTTACATCTTCATCTACTGTAAATTAAATTACAGTGATTTTTACATGGACTTATTGGCCCTCGCGGCTGAATGTCTCCGTGTGACATTTCAAATATTACATCATGAAGTTAATTGCCATTGCACAAGCTTACAGATTTAATGGTGGCATCACTATGAAGATAGGAGGATAATCATCTGAAGTTTATCTAGTCAAATGAACATTCACTGTTTACATCTACATAATATACGTTGCTGCCTGCTGTCATTTCTTGATGGATACAGTACTTTTTAATCCATCTCTTGGCACAGGCCAGAGTAAACTGTAGCTTCCACCGAAGTCCCAGTCAACATCCATGGCTGTGACAATATGGAAGTTGCTGGGGTGTGGGTAGTAGTGAGTAATGGCATTCAGAGCGCATGACTAGGGCATCTGAACGTTATGAAAGGTGCTATTCATAGGGTCAGTCGTGCTGCAATGGTAATTTCTGACCCAGTGAGGAAAGCAATGGCAAACTACCTCACTCCTCATCTTGCCTAGTATGCCTCATTTTGGTGCTGCCATTGGTTTTTGGGGTTTCCGTATAACCGCATAACCTTTGGTGGTGCTATTTGAGGATCAAACCAGCCTCTGGGCTGATGACCTAACATTCAGACAGACAACATACGTTGATCATATTTATACTCGCAGGGACCTAAACTACCTGAACAGATAAGAAATACATAACACACATTTATAATTTCTTGATCAATGTTGTCTGGATTTTTATGCATGAGAAAATTTATAACTGTTGGGTGTAGTGTTCAGTGACGTTTCTAATTATGTTTGCTGCTCAAGTTTAAACAAGGAGTGAAGCTAAGGTGTTGTCTAGCTGAATTGACGCGAGCTGACATCAACCTGACATTATTCAAAATACAGCGGAAATTCTTCCAGACTCAATGAAAACAAAATCTATCTACAACCGCAGTCAATCACCACCTATGCTATATAAAATTATCAAAGGGAAACACTGCTGAAATAAAAAGACATCTACACTAATCCTACACTAATTTATACACACGCCGCTTCACGCACTTGGTTTTTACAGTACAAAAATACTGAGCAGTTAATTTACTGATTTCTACGACGCGTGTTAATTTCAGTATTTATGGATTTGTTATCATTGAAATCAGCTTCGACTATGACCTTGATGTGGTTTATTCATGGCTGTCTCCTGATGTACAACAAATTAAAAGAATTCTCATAACAGAATGAAGTATAACTATCAACTTTAAACCTGACGCAGGGAAACCCCTCGAATGACGTTGACATCAAAACAAAATATAGTAATACTTACCACATCATCTCCCTTACAAAAATTCCGGATTAAAACCATTTGTTCGTTAAAATGTTCTTAGCTCAATTGCAAGTGTCAATGAGCCTCCTCTAAACGTTACATAATTAGATATCCGATGGTTGGTTGCACGGATTTTCATATATTAACTAGGTCCTTTTATCACTGTAGTGAGCCCTTTCTTACTTCATCATTTCTCCTTTTATCTTTATTTACATCATCGTAGACCTCAAACGATATTCATGTTCCTGAATATACAAATTATTGCTCCTTTAACATACACAGAGCTTCGCGCATTTCTCGTGCTCTTAATGTTCCTATCACTTATCTCTCAGCTTATCCGCTGGCATAGAAAATACCTCTTATTTTACTCTATGGGTGCATTTAAAATAAATGTCCGCAATTCCCCGTCATAATGCACCAATCAATGTTCAACTGCCACAATTTATCTTTTACTTTTACTATAAAATAATCTCAGCTGGTTACCACGATTTATGCCACTAATGATCCCGTAAAATATGTAACAATGCAACATTGAAACAGTCTAACTAGCGGGATAGCTTATCGTGAAGACTCTCATAACTGCCAAAATCATTTTTCATCCGCGAAATATTACTATTTCCTTACGCAAATATATTTTTCCGACATTACAATAATGGTTACTGGCAACTAACGTTCCTAATCCCCGTTTATCCACGACTTTTAACTAAAATGAATAACTAAATTTACTTAAAATGCGTTACCTGAATTTTATACGTACATTTTATTGTTATTCCGTCAGAATAAAAATTCGTTGATATTGCTGTCATTGAAGATGTTATGTAAAATTGTGCTCCATAAAATATA
This sequence comes from Anabrus simplex, assembly GCF_040414725.1. NCBI lineage: Eukaryota > Metazoa > Arthropoda > Insecta > Orthoptera > Tettigoniidae > Anabrus > Anabrus simplex. Next base: position 10,035,784 of record NC_090272.1, on the reverse strand, counting down.
CGTTTAAATCCGTACCGTATTGAGATTTGAGTCACTGCTGGCCAACTCGTTAGTTTCAAATTAAAAAACATGATTACTGTCATCGTGCGTGAATGGCAAAAATTATTTACGAGGTGACGACTGCGTTATTATCACTACGTGGCTACCAATGAGTGCAAATTATGCTAATGACATTTACCTTCGACAAACTCGGGTCTTAAACAAAAGTATTATTTACATTATTAAAATAAATAACATATTGGATTTTCTTCACTTACTCATTTTAAGATTACCGGGCGTTTCACCTGAAGTCCATCATGCCATCTGAGCTGCTTCTTTTAGCACATGGTGATAGAGATATGGGATATCGTAACAAAATCAACGTATCTAGACATGATTGCCGTCTTCAAGTTCACTTCGTCACACATGAAACACGACCTTGACGAACTTATTCACTAATTACTAGAATAACACTTTTGACTATCAATCTACACTCGGGCACTAATACTGCTCCTTTGATGAAACTTTTCGACACATACCGTCGTAACTTCCTAATCAGCTGGGCTTTGAAATGCATTCCAAAAAGTAGTGGTCAATCACACCGGATTAGTTGCGCTCCCTTACTGCAAGGTAGCCTAACCTTGTTTATGTTTGAAGGCCGGTCACCCTGCTACTCTCGGAATTTGAACTGGCCTGCATGACGTGCTCGGTGACTGACTACTACAAAGTGTCAATGCACAGATCCTGTCCTCGTTTCCTCTCAAACTAACTGGGGTGTGTTTACATCAGGCGTACTTAATACTAGTACTGCTACTGCGTCTACAAATTATATAGTTTATACGGAAAGGCGTGAAATTACCAATATGTTGAAATTAGACTTGGATTGTTTATTACGAATGAATGCACTGAGACTTGATGGTCGGAAGACTGATTTAAAGTCAGTGTTGCTAATCTTTGCTTGTAGCTTGACACAGAAAAACTCAAAGTGTTGAAGTAACTTACTTACTCGAGACGTTGACAGGTGACAAGTAACACGGACGAACGGACATAGACAACTTAGAACACAATGAGAATGAGTGACGGTGGCCGGATCTCATTTAGAGTTGTGTGAATAATACGGGATTCTCCTAGCAGAATTAATTTCTATGTCACACTTCGTATAATTTCACCACTGGTAATCCTGAACTCACAATATTCGTGCTTATCACTGATGAACTTGACATCGGAAATCGATCGCATAGTGCAGTACTACATTTTCTTTAGTATGCACTCTAGGCTGGTATATTTTGGCGGCACGTGGTCCACAGCGTGGCATCCTGCGTTACAGCTGCTCACTTTTTAAAATATAATGGTAAAACGTTTGATTAATTGCAGAAATTGGACAGAAATGACTACATTTTATCCTGCTGTCTGGAGCACACTGTATCTTCTTTAACTTTTTGCACACGTCTCAGATTTACTGAATTATCTCAGGCGCTGGTTTCAAACTAGTAAATTTCAGCGTTGTGACTGGCTTAACTTTTCCCGCGTGGTTTTTGACTTTCTTCCGCTTGGGCGAAGCCAAATATGAAAAGGGGTGAAATGAATCGCTCCATTCCTTATTTCAAATGTCTTTCCTTGTTTTCTGCATTGCCTGTGTCAAGCGACTGGGAGTGTCTTCATTGTTCTCGACATCCGGCTTTCGGTGAGAACACAATAACAGAAATGGTAGCCGTCGGCATCTCAGTTTTGTTTGAGAGATCTCTACAACTGCTGTTCATTTGCGAGTTCCTGCTAAGTGGCTTCAAGCTCCCCACTCGGATTAAGACTTCCATTCCCAAATTTTCTTTGAGTTACAAACGTCGAACTTGGAGTGAATTTCGCTGCGCCAGCTATGTTTGCAACCAGATATTGATTAAAATGCGCACCCATTCTAGATCAGTTCGTGATATGCGTGCAATACATGCTCAGGACACATAAATAAACATATGAACAATTCCGGTAAGATCATGAATGTAATAATTGTTTAGAATTACGTGCTGACGAATGTGAAATGGCAGTTTCCGAAGCGATTTATGTGGACTGACTTGAAGTCTTGCCTGTGCATCTCCTAAACTTTCTTATCAGAGAGCTGTTCTCCTCCACGCTTCTTTGCTTATTTATTACGGAACCAGTGCTAAGCAACTTGTGAAAGAGTTGTTTCACGAATGTTTTGAAGACAGTGTAGAACCGAGAAAATATCAACGGAATTTTCAAAGGCACCTACTTTTTCTCTTTTTTGCAAGCTGCTTTACGTCGCACTGACACAGAGAGGTCTTATGGCGACGATGGGGCCGGAAAGGACTAGGAGTGGGAAGGAAGCGGCCATGGTCTTAATTAATGTACAGCCCCAGCATTTGCCTGGTGTGAAAATGGGAAACCACAGAAAACCAACTTCAGGGCTGCCGACAATGGGGCTCGAACCTACTATCTCCCGAATACTGGATACTGGCCGCACTTAAGCGGCTGCAGCTATCGAGCTCGGTAAGGCACCTTCTAATTGGTTTCCTCATCTTCCACAAATAACACTGGACCCAAAATATTCTCCGTGATATAGCGTACTCAACCATCGCGATGCTAACTTCACAATACACCTTAAAAATCCAATAGTCACCACGGGAGGATCCACGGGGAATGGTGGAAATCCCCCTAAGGTCAGATTAAATTAGAAATATTTTAAATTAAAAAATAAAACAGGCCTACAGTGATGCGATAATATACAAGCAATCGCTGTGAGTTGTAATGAATGCACATTTTACGCAGCAACAGGACACACGTTGTGGCGTTACAAAATGGAATGACAATGGATAGGCCTGTCAGCGCTTCAGCATTAATGGCAAGTATTACCCTCTTCCGTTAAGAGCACCGACAACATGATGCTCAGCCTTAACGTTTCAGATTGCCATGTTGATACTGGTCTTCCAGGTGAATGTATTGTCATTATCTTCAATACATTTGTTGAAGAAATATGCTAGATATTCAGTTCCACATTGCCCAACATCTTCCAAATGTCAACAAGGATGTTGTTTTTCATTGTGTTGATGGCAGCTGCAATCTCTGCTGGCGTGGTGGCTGGAACTACACTCTGCACTAGATTGGCTGAGGGAATAGTTTGATATGGGAACTGCTTGTTTAACAGTTCACATCAGTGTCTAAGTATATCCGCTGGGTCTATGTTCGTCCATCATGTGGACACGTGGCACGATGATGAGATCTAAGATAGCATTGGTTCCTCCGAGATGATCTAATTACTCATAGAGGTCACGACGATTGCTGCTGTTCAAACCACACTGGTGTCAGTTCATGTTGGTGATCGTTTCGGACTTCACTGCGCCCTGGACCTCCCCATTCCACTATCAGGCCTGTCTGTCCACGAAACGCTTTCCTGGCTTTGTCAGCCCTACCACTTCTTTCGCACTCGATCGAATGCGTGCAGCAATCACACCCCATGTATCCTTCAAATCGTCGCTAGTATTCAGGAGAGGAAAGAAGTCGTGTATTAGCACTGTTGCTTTGACATGATGCTTCCCAACAATTCATGCGTACTGTGGTGGTGAAAGGTAAGACAAGTGGGCGAAGGTGAAGCTGAAATTCAAGGAACAAGAGTCTATGCCGAGAAGCGGTGTTATCTGATTTTATTGCTTTACAGTCCATTACTAATCTCAGATCCTTCCTCTTCACCATCCAGTAATCGATTTGTGACTTACAACGACATTTGCTATGCCATTTCGGCAGGATGCTCTGCCATAGTACAATAGCTTGAATTGCACTTTTCACTTTGTCTATTGGATACAGGCTTGGTTCATTCGGCCAACTTTCCGCAGTGTCCAGTCATTGGGCGGTTTCGCCTCGCCTCCTCAACTCTCTCCACCCTTGCACAGGTAGTCCTATCAAATTTCTCACACTAAGCGGGAAGCATCGTATTTCTGAAGGCTATAAATGTTTTTAAATTCTCGGCACTCCATGTGGTACGAAGTTTAGTTTACATTAGTTTATTGTCTTATATAGCGGCGCTCAGGCTATGAAGCCTCCTACTATTCCAAACCATCTTATACAAGAACGTTATACAATTTATAGAATAATGTACATAAAATCAATAATAGCACATATTTCTAAAAATCATAAAAAATAATTTACTTAACAGTAGTATAATTGGATGGTTCGGGCGACGCCTCCTCCTCCAGGCTCACAGGGCCACTCCGCCTCCCGCGGGAAATTTGAATTTTGGCCCGAGATTTGAATTTGTAAACAAAGCCACGTGCTTTTTGACATCTGTCATCGACAACAACGCATCGCTAACCTCACTGCTGCCATCTTGAAGGGCCTAAACCTCAGTGGTACCAACTTAACCTAACTAGCGCGAGATTTGAATAGGTAAACAAATCCACGTGTTTTTTGACAGCCACGTGCTTTTTGACAGCCACGTGCTTTTTGACAGACAACAACGTATCGCAAACCTCAGTGCAGCCATCTTGACGGGCCTAAACCTCAGTGCTACCAACTTAACCTCACTAGCGCGAGATAAACAAATCCACGTGTTTTTTGACAGCCACGTGCTTTTTTGACAGCTGTCATCCACCATCTTTAAACTAAAGAGCACCGTGCTGCCCTATTTATCGCAGTAGCTGTAAATTCGTCACCTGTCATCGGCAGTGCTGCCATCTTGGCGGGCCTAAACATTAGTGCTACCAACTTAACCTCACTAGCGCGAGATAAACAAATCCACGTGCTTTTCTGACAGCTGTCATCCGCCATCTTCAATCCATAGAGCATAGTGCTGCCCTCTTTAGCTACTTACCTTTGAAATGTGGTGGCGGATAATTTGAAAAATGCTTTTTGACAGCAGCCATCTTTGAGCACCGAGCAGCCCTCTTTAGCTAGATACCTTTGAAATGTGGTGGCAGACAATTCCACGTGACAGCATCCATCTTTGAGCACAGTGCTGCCCTCTTTGTGGTGGCAGCAAATTCCACGTACTCTTGTTTGGAAACAAACTCACGTGCTTTTTTATGACAGCTGTCATCCGCCATCTTGCATCACAAACCTCAGTGCTGCACTCTTTAGCTAGATACCTTTGAAATGTGGTGTCGGCAAATTCTACATTCTCTTGTTTGGAAACAAACCTATACGCTTTTTTGACAGCTATCATCCGCCATCCTTAATCCGGAGATCACCGTGCTGCCCTCTTTAGCTACTTACCTTTGAAATGTGGTGGCGGCAAATTCTACGTGCACTTGTTTGGAAACAAACCCATGCGTTTTTCTGACAGCTGTCATCCGCCATCTTTAATCCAGAGAGAACTGTGCTGCACTCTTTAGTTGAAATGTGGTGGCGGCAATTTCCACGTGGTCTTGTTTGGAAACAAATTGTACGTGCTCCTCAGCTGTCATCCACCATCTTTAATCAAGAGAGCACCGTGCAGCCCTCTTTGTGGTGGCGGATAAATTGATAAATTCTTTTTTGACAAGCAGCCATCTGTAATCCAGAGAGAACAGTGCTGCCCTCTTTAGCTACTTACTTTTGAAATATGGTGGCGGCAAATTCACGTGCTCTTGTTTGGAAACAAATTCTACGTGCTCTTCAGCTGTCATCTACCATCCTTAATCAAGAGAGCACGATGCTGCCTTTTTGTGGTGGCGGATAATTTGAAAAATTCTTTTTTGACAAGCAGCCATCTTTAATCCAGAAAGAACAGCGCTGCCCTCTTTAGTTACTTACCTTTGAGGCAGTTAATTTGAAAAATTATATTTGACAAGCTGTCATCTTTAATGGAAAGAACATCGTGCTGCTATCTTGCGGGTAATTTTTACGTCACAGCTGTCATCCACCATCTTGCGTTGCTAACCTTAGTGCTGCCCTCTTTAGCTAGTTACCTTTGAAAAAAATCTATTTGACAAGCTGTCACCCGCCATCTTGCATCGCAAACCTCAGTGCTGCACTCTTTAGTTGAAAGGTGGTAGCGGATAATTTGAAAAAATTCTTTTTAGACAAGCAGCCATCTTTAAACTACAGAACACCGTGCTGATATCTTTATCGTAGTAGCGAGCAATTTAATATCTAGATACTTTTCTAACAGCTGTCACCAGCCATCTTGCATCGCAAACCTCAGTGCTGCACTCTTTAGTTGAAATGTGGTGGCGGCAAATTCTACGTGCTCTTGTTTGGAAACAAATTCTACGAGCTCTTCAGCTGTCATCCACCATCTTTAATCAAGAGAGCACCGTGCTGCCCTCTTTGTGGTGGCGGATAATTTGAAAAATTCTTTTTGACAAGCAGTTATCTTTAATCCAGAGAGAACAGTGCTGCCATCTTTAGCTACCGCCATCTTACATCGCGTACCTCGGTGCTGCACTCTTTAGTTGAAATGTGGTGGCGGTAAATTCGAACAAGTTTAATCATACATCGGGGGAGCAAGAGTAAGCACGTGCTGCAGTGATGACGTCATCTTGCACGTTTAGACTTGTCCGTTTTCTTAAGAGTAAGTCGGTGTAAAGGAATGTGGTGGCGGTAAATTCGAACAAGTTTAAACATGCATCGGGAAAGCTAGAGTAAGCACGTGCTGCAGTGATGACGTCATTATGCATGTTTAGACCTGATCGTTTTTCTTAAGTGTAAGTGGTGTAAAGCAATGCAATAAGTACGACATTTTTGAATGCGATCAAATATTTATTTACAAATGTACTACAACAGTGTTCGGTTTTGCTGCTGACAAGGTTGGTATGCTTCTTAACAACGTATGCTTCTGAAATGCCTCATGCAACATTCAAATTAAACAAAACATTTAGAAATATATTATACTAAGTATGTTATGCTTTACAAAGAAGATCATATACTTCTTACCTTGTTGTTATTCCTTTCCGGAATCATCATCATCATGAGGTACTAGAGAAAGTTCATTCATACACTGTGTACAGTGTTCAATCCTCGGATTTGGTCCATCCCAATCATCATCACCATTTTCTCCTCGATGCTTGTAATGTCGTTCACAAGTTCTGCATAAAGCTACTTCGATCGACATCTTACTGTGTAGAGGAAGGATGCCCCAAAAATTATGTACGTAAGAGGCAGCGTACGTAGATAAAAATCCTGGTGGTAAGTATTGTATAAGATGTTTCGGCATCGACGATCTATGTTTATAGAACATCTTAATAGCCTCACTCACTCGTGTAAGATAAATAGGATGTTGCGTATGAGCATGCAAACAGCATGCACATTTGCAGTTTTGTTCCATAGCGTACGATGTCGAAGCACACACTAATGAAAATGATAAAGATCTATTCTTATTTATAGTCTCGTAACAATATTCGTTAGCGGATGGTAAGTAACATCACTCATATGAATAATAAGACAATAGGCTGCTGTGTTAGGAGGAATGTTTTCAGATGTTTCAAATTCTAAACGAATATCAACTGGAGATTCTTTTATAGATTCTTTATAATAAGAGCAGTCTATAACTACAATCGGCGCTTTAGTTTTAAATTCTTGAGGTGTAAATTGCGGACGATCTTCTTTCTGATAATACGAGGATTGAAATTTACAAAACATGTCATAGAGCATCCCAAACTTATTTTTCCCAAAGTTAATGTCTATGTTTTCGTAGGGATACGTAATTCCGTTCAGATATAGTCTAACTTGTCTTAATTTACAGTGATCAAACAGTGAGCTATCTTTTTCGTGATTGAATTTACGATTAGTTTGATATCCGAAAATAATGTACAAGGGCTTCTCGGAAAAACGTGATGTTTTAACAGCCCAGCTATGCTTGTTTGTAGGTGGTAACACAGGATATTAATGCAGCTCCCAACTTCGAAAACGTATAGGTAATGGTGTATCATTTTCTACAATCTTGAGCAATCGAAGTTTTTCACAATCAGATAAGGTTACAAGTGGAATCCTCCACAGTATACGATGCAGTGTTATTTTCGATTCTACTGGTGTTTTTACTGCTTTAAGAGAATTGTAATCACTTCGATCACGGATTAAAATAAGCTCTTGTTTTGCGTTGATTATAACACGTGTAAAGACTTCTGCGATTCCAAAAATATGTTTCAGTGATAACATACCCGTAAAAGTTCCATCCTCATTAATCATCCAGTAGTTAGTAGCTTTTGGACACCATCCAGCCATCCGCAAAAGATTACTTTCTTCATCACAGAAAGGAGGGTAGAGTTTCATTGCACTTGTAATACCAACATTCTTCGTTCAATCTATTTCAACATTATTTACTTCATATCGCGCTTCAGAAAAGAGAAAAGCTAGAGCATGGTTGTTTAGTTGTGAAGTGCTT